>NC_060119.1:719927767-720552767 GCF_021461395.2 Schistocerca americana
TCTTTATCGCAAACTTTTAAAATTTCGTGCAGTGTCTTACTTCCATGTAACTATCACAATAATTCTGATCATTAACGAAGTGATGGGCACATCATAATGAAATGGACTTACAAAGCTACAAGCAAAGCGAAAATGAAATTTTTTTACCGAATAGTTTCTGTGGAATCGTTTGAGGAAAACTGCGGGGCGTGCGCGTTGATATATGTTACAAAATCCTGCTGCGTATTGACGTTAGCGATATGTGCCTGTAATTTAATGCATTACTCCTACTATCTTTTTTTGAATTTTTGTGTGACCTGTGCAACTTTCCAGTCTTCGGGTACGGATCTTTCGTCGAGCGAACGGTTATACACTCCTGGAAATGGAAAAAAGAACACATTGACACCGGTGTGTCAGACGCACCATACTTGCTCCGGACACTGCGAGAGGGCTGTACAAGCAATGATCACACGCACGGCACAGCGGACACACCAGAAACCGCGGTGTTGGCCGTCGAATGGTGCTAGCTGCGCAGCATTTGTGCACCGCCGCCGTCAGTGTCAGCCAGTTTGCCGTGGCATACGGAGCTCCATCGCAGTCTTTAACACTGGTAGCATGCCGCGACAGCGTGGATGTGAACCATATGTGCAGTTGACGGACTTTGAGCGAGGGCGTATAGTGGGCATGCGGGAGGCCGGGTGGACGTACCGCCGAATTGCTCAACACGTGGGGCGTGAGGTCTCCACAGTACATCGATGTTGTCGCCAGTGGTCGGCGGAAGGTGCACGTGCCCGTCGACCTGGGACCGGACCGCAGCGACGCACGGATGCACGCCAAGACCGTAGGATCCTACGCAGTGCCTTAGGGGACCGCACCGCCACTTCCCAGCAAATTAGGGACACTGTTGCTCCTGGGGTATCGGCGAGGACCATTCGCAACCGTCTCCATGAAGCTGGGCTACGGTCCCGCACACCGTTAGGCCGTCTTCCGCTCACGCCCCAACATCGTGCAGCCCGCCTCCAGTGGTGTCGTGACAGGCGTGAATGGAGGAACGAATGGAGACGTGTCGTCTTCAGCGATGAGAGTCGCTTCTGCCTTGGTGCCAATGATGGTCGTATGCGTGTTTGGCGCCGTGCAGGTGAGCGCCACAATCAGGACTGCATACGACCGAGGCACACAGGGCCAACACCCGGCATCATGGTGTGGGGAGCGATCTCCTACACTGGCCGTACACCACTGGTGATCGTCGAGGGGACACTGAATAGTGCACGGTACATCCAAACCGTCATCGAACCCATCGTTCTACCATTCCTAGACCGGCAAGGGAACTTGCTGTTCCAACAGGACAATGCACGTCCGCATGTATCCTGTGCCACCCAACGTGCTCTAGAAGGTGTAAGTCAACTACCCTGGCGAGCAAGATCTCCGGATCTGTCCCCCATTGAGCATGTTTGGGACTGGATGAAGCGTCGTCTCACGCGGTCTGCACGTCCAGCACGAACGCTGGTCCAACTGAGGCGCCAGGTGGAAATAGCATGGCAAGCCGTTCCACAGGACTACATCCAGCATCTCTACGATCGTCTCCATGGGAGAATAGCAGCCTGCATTGCTGCGAAAGGTGGATATACACTGTACTAGTGCCGACATTGTGCATGCTCTGTTGCCTGTGTCTATGTGCCTGTGGTTCTGTCAGTGTGATCATGTGGTGTATCTGACCCCAGGAATGTGTCAATAAAGTTTCCCCTTCCTGGGACAATGAATTCACGGTGTTCTTATTTCAATTTCCAGGAGTGTATATGATTGTTAAGTATGAAGCTAATGCATCAGCGTACTCCGAAAGGAAACTAATTGGCATACAGTCTGGACCAGAAGACTTGCTTTCATTAAGTTATTTAAGTTGCTACACTACTCCAAGGGTAATTTACTTCTACGTCACTCTTGTTGTTAGCTGTTCTCGATTCGAATTCTGGAATATTTACTTCGTCTTTTTTTGTGAAGGCATTTCGGAAGGCTGTGTTTAGTAACTCTGCTTTGTCAGCACTGTCTTCGATAGTAGGCCATTAGTATCGCTCAGAGAAGGCATTGATTGTTTCTTGACGCTAACGTACTTCACATACGACCAGAATCTCTTTGGATTTTCTGCCAGGTTTCGAGTCAAAGGTTCGTTGTGGAACTGTTATAAGCATCTCACATTGAAGTCCGCGCTAAATTTCGAGCTTCTGTAAAAGATCGCCAATCTAGGAGATTTTGCGTCTGTTTAAATCTGGCATGTTTCTTTCGTTGTTTCTGCAACAGAGAATGCGTTTAGTAGAATTTCGGATGTTATCTTATGCGTACCTCCGGAATTAAACATGTATTTTTGCCATCATAACGAGGGTAAATTAAGGTCACCACCAACATAATCGTATTAGCCGGGTAAGTATTTGAAATCGAACTCAAGTTTTCTTTGAACCTTTCAGCAACTGTATCATCTAAATTGGGAGGTCGGTAAAAGGATCCAGTTATTATTTTATTCCGGTTGCCAACAATGACCTCAGCGCATACTAACTCACAGGAAGAATCTACTTGAATTTCGCGACAAGTTAAACTACTTCTTACAGCAACAAACACGCCACCGCCAACCGTGTTTAGCCTATCTTTTCGGAACACCGTTAGGTTCTTCGCAAAAATTTCGGCTGAGCTTATATCCGGCTTTAGCCAGCTTTCAGTGCCTATAATGATTCGAGCATCAGTGCTTTCTGTTAGCGCTTGGAGCTCTGGTACTTTCCCAACACAGGTACGACAATTTACAACTGTTACAACAATGGTTCCTCTATCTACGTTCTTCATGTGTTCGGCCTGCACCCTTTGTGACTGAAGCCCTTTTTGTGTTTTCCCGAGACCCTCTAACCTAAAAAATCCGCCCACTCACGCTACTCAGCCCCTGCTACCCGTGTAGCCGCGTCCTGCGTATAGTGGACTCCTGACCTATTCAGCGGAACCCGAAACCCAAACACCCTTTGGCGCAAGTCGAGGAATCTGCAGCCTACACGGTCGGAGAACCGTCTGAGCCTCTGATTCAGACCCTCCACTCGGCCCTGTACCAGAGGTCCACAATCGGTCATGTCGACTATACTACAAATGGCCAGCTCTGCTTTTATCTTGCAAGCAAGACTGGCAGCGATAACCATTTCTGTTAACCGCTCGAAACCAGAGAGAATCTTTTCTGATCCAAAGTGACACACATCATTGGTACCGACGTGAACAACAACATGCAGTTGGCTGCACCCTGTGCTCTTCATGGCATCCTTGAGGGCCCTTCCCACATGTGGAATGACTCCACCCGGTATGCACAGGAGTGCACATTGGTTTTCTTTCCCTGCTTGTCAGCCAAGTCCCTAAGGGGCCCCATAACGCGCCTAACGTATGAGTGGAGGTTTGGCCAGCGCTGAGGACCGATCGGAGGACTCGGACGTGCTGGACGTTCGTTGGATCCCCACGGCCGGCGCACAACAGTGATGCCCATCCACTGCAGCGTCAAGCTGTGTAACCGAAGCCAGGACAGCCTGAAGCTGAGAGCGAAGTGTCACCAACTCGGCTCGCATCCGCATATAGCAATCGCAGTCCCTGTCCATACTAAAGGCCGTGCAAAACTAACCTATGCAGATAAACGGACTATCGGCACATGCTGCGCAACTCTACTGTCGACCCTGACGAAAACGGAGGAAGTGTGTGTAATAATGCGTAGAGATTCAGAAACCTAACTACCGAAGCACTCAGGTGAAACTAAATAATTCGCCCCTGATTAGGAACTTGTAATATGTCACAAAATCTGTTTACTTTCCGACGCAAACGAAAACGCGAGAACTGTGGCTATAGATATTAAATTTAGACGCAGAAAGTCAAGAAACTAAACTATTAAAGCACACAGATGATATAATAAAATTCGCTCCTGGTTAGAAACTCGTGAATGTCACAAAAACGGTTACTTCCCTTTTGCTGCGTTTGTCTCGGTCGGCTCACTGCCTACAGCCCAAAATGACAGACATTTTTAACCTGTCTCTGACCTCCAGCATCTTTTAACTTGCCTCTGACCTCTAGCATCTTCCCAGCTGCCTGGAAACAGGAACTCATAAAATCACTACCCAAAAAGGAATCTGCCAAAGAACCCTCCAACTACGGGAATATTTGCATTCTATCAGTATTATCTAAGACTGTAGAATACGTAGTTCACGTTCAGCATACTACTTACTTAACATTAATTAATCTTTTAGCTCAGTACCAGTCAGGTTTCCAAAAGAATCGCATCGCGATCACTGCTCTTACGAAAGTGACTGTCGGAATGAAACGAGCTAAGGGCAAACAAGAGGCGACTACATTGTGCTCTTTGGATTTCAGCAAAGCTTGCGACACTGTCGAATTTGACACACTAATTGGGAAAATCACAAGTCAAAATTTTTCTAAAAATGCGTTACTAAGGTAAGCATTAAATTTCAGGTTCATTGTTGTTGTACTATAGACAGTGACACAGACTAATGTAAAGTTTAGATTAATTTTGTTAAATAAGAGAATATAGGGGGTCTCCCAGGAGTAATGGTTGATGTTCAGGGATATGATAGGAAGATCATTCGAAGCAAAAAAGTCTTAGTAAACATGTTGTCTAAAATGACGTCATTAAGAGGTATGAGCATTTGTTCATCTTCGCTAATCTGAAACACATCTACTGAAAAAATGCTCTTCCTGGGAAACCCTATGTTAACGTACCGATGATTTTGATCAGATCGTTTATGTCGATATAGGAAATGATCCTCCACGTGCCTGCAGATATACGGTATTTGTCACCAGTAACTGCAGACTGTAACATCTATATTGAGACTGCATGAAGTTCAGTAATAGGAGTGCCACACATAACGGACAGCCATGAACTGCAGATAGTTTTTAATCTGAGCCTACACATCATGCGTTTCTTCATTTTTAAGCTGAATGTGAGGAGGAATAGGGAAGAGCATGTAAGTTAACAGTATATGTGGGAATTTACAGTTTCAGGTCAATATACAGCACTGAAAAGTGGACAAACGCGTGGTCGTTATTCTCATGTACTTCACCAAACTACCAATCCTCCAGTTCCCCAACATGTCAGAGGTTCTTGCCTGACAACGAATCAACATTTTTGTAAAAATGCATTCAGATCGGCATCCAGATGATGGTCTCGTGCGAAACCCAGTGGAGTCGTTTCTCAGGAAGAACTGAAATATTCTAAAATAAATAAATAAATAAATTTCATCCGGGTGATGAAGTGGTAGGAAAAAACCCTAAAAATAATTTTTTAATACTTCTAGAAATAGGTTTCTACATCTGGTTTGACATTGCACTGATAAGGGAAACTAGATCAGTGACAGGGATAATATGCATAACGCAGTGCTAATGAATTTTAATTACAACAGAACATTAATAATTCGAATAGTTAGTAAGCATTTAGACACAGTGAAAATAATTACACACTAGCAAAATATTTCGAAAAGCAACACAATGTTTCAGTTTTAGTAGTCCAACAATTTACTTTTACAATAAATTTTACTAATGGCAGGTTATTTGTAGTGTATCGTATTACTTAAGCTGAAAAGCAGTGAATTTTCTTGATTCAATGAGTTCATTTGTTCTGGCATCTCGTGGAAATGAAAAATAAGACCAGCTGTATAGTTTTCAGGTAAATTTCACTATCAGGTATTTCGAAATTTTGACCTGCAACTTCTAACGTTGACAGTGTACATTCATCGGCAAAATGACTTCTTCCAACGCTTCTCGCGTAGCTGTTTTTAAAGTGTGTTAAGGTTCCTTCAGTTTTTGTCATGCCTACCAAACATCGCACCTTTTAAATCTGTAATGCTTCCTTTGTTTACATGCAAATTTTTTAAATATCGTTACTGAAAACGATGGATCCTTCTCATCCCTCACAACACTAATCGACACGTTAAATGTCTAAAGTGTATTGTAGGATTATCTTGAAATTTATACCCTTAAACCTCAGCGGATAATCTGTAGTCTGTTTTCTAGTCACACATGGCTAAGCTGTAGTACTTTCCCACTTTTCTTACGACTCCTGAGTATAAAAAATTATTTCAGCGGGAACGTCACTAGATTTTTGGGAAAAAATTAAGTGATAATTGAAACAGTCGTTTAAGCATTATTTTTATTCGATTTTATGCAGATGAATGAGGTTTGTTATATAAGAGAGACATACAGTATATGTCACCTTATAATTTTTTCGTTGTTTTTTCATTACTGTCCCTTCACGTCCGCATTATCCTGTTATTGCGCTCCACTTATGTCGAATGAGCTGTTGTATAGAGCATGGGTGGCATGCCGTAAAGAAAATAAGCAGTAATCATTATCCCACAGAACAGTACATGGAGACTCCTGTGCAGGCACATCAGTTTGATTTGCAGAGTTGCCACGTAGATGTATATAAAATGGATGCTCCTGACGTGCGAGGACTGAAGACGCTCGAAAGTCGAAGTGCTACAGGGTGTGCCGAGCTTATAACTGGAATTGACTCGATTTGGTAACCACAAAGACGAAACGAGTTCGTCGCTGTCGCAGGGTTGGTGAGGTAGCAGCGGCGGGAAGAGGACGGTGCCAGGATCCATTCCGGTTAGAGCGGTGCGTCGTTCGGCGGAGTGACGGCGAACAGCCGCGGCTGCCCTGACCTGGCTGCTCGTTACCCGCGCGGCACCGGCGCCGGCGCCGTTGGCAGGTGTGCATAACGAGGCGCCAGTCGCCACACCCGCCTGCCGCTTTCTGCCGCCCTCTCACGTCTCGTGTCAGAGGAGTCTTCTTCCTCGTATCTCTCACACCAGAAAGTAACATCACGATTCCCTACCTCGCTACGCATCGTAAAGAGCCCTAAAACCCACTTGACAGTGTATGTTGATTGACCAAACCTTTTAGAAATTGCAGTTGTGCACTTGTCACACACATTACAGCAGTAATGGACGTCGTGTAGCTTTCGTCTTCCTCTTCTCGCATCGAAATAGTGAAATAACGTTCGCTGTCGTCGTCCACGTTCTACAGGAGAGGTGTAGCGACAGCTGTTACGCTAGGTGGCGTCACTACCCCACAGTTGACGAAGAAAACATTTTACTGACAGATCATTTTTCCTGCAAGTTTATTTAGGAAAAGCTTGCCAGATTTTCTTTGACCTATGAGACAAAATTGAATTGTTAACCTCAGACACTGTAAAGCCCCAACACAGTATCAGTTATGAATAATTTTCTTATTTCTTGAACATAAAAAAGCATAGTCAGTTTTGTCGTTACCTGTTCATTCTTATGAGGCGCACTTCGATAAAAACATTCGGTGCTTTTAATCTTTATGTGTAAAGTGTAACCATTATAATCCTGCTGCAGGATAGAGCAAAGAGAATTATAAAAGTTAGCACTTACACGTCGCAGAAAAAGAAATTCGGCCTTTGGACGCGGTGGTAACATCAGGTTTGAGCACTGAGGCGAACTTGGAAACAGCAGAATGCGATCGCTTGCGTTGTCGAACCCACCTTCACAGCATGTGAGTTTTGCAAGCGTAACTCGGTTTTCAGTGAGCAGGGAAGAAATCTTTCACAATAGTTTATGTCGCGGCGTAATATTGATAAGTTGTCTCAAACCTTGGGCATGGAACAGTTCTGTGCCGCGCGGGATTAGCCGAGCGGTCTAGGGCGCTGCAGTCATGGAATGTGCGGCTGGTCCCGGCGGAAGTTCGAGTTCTCCCTCGGGCATGGCTGTGTGTGTTTGTCCTTGGGATGATTCAGGTAAGTTGTGTGTAAGCTTAGGGACTGAGATGACCTTAGCAGTTAAGTCCTGTAAGATTTCACACACATTTGAACAGTTCTGCACCATTGGCGGCGCCGACGAACCACTAAACGAGATAACGAAGTTGACGTCACAGGACTGTGAGATTGACACTTACATTAATCAGTAAATTCTAAATCCCAGTGATTGTTTTCAGAAGAGTAATTTTGCCAGAATACAGTGTTTTGTGTTGATGTAGACTGTGTTACTAGCCTATCTCTTTATCATCTGGCATGGTTTCCCCCTTCCAAGATTCATATTGGCATGGCAGAAAATCACAATATATAATTTAATATCGTTATATCAAATTTTGTTTCTCAGAAAAATTTATGAGTGTATATAAATTACCCAACAGCCAGTATTCTTTTACCTGAAATTAATTATTTTTATTTAATTTGAATTCTGGCATTAAACAAATATCGAAAAATATTTCCTTTTACTTCTGTGTATGCTGATCGCTTCGTGTGCAGTATTTCAGCATTGTCTCTACAGTCGATAGTTCATAATGGTTTCTAGTAGTTTGAAAGTTGTAATTTTCTGATCACGTTAATTCGTAAAAAATATTTTTGTGAAAGTAAGTGTTTATGTGCCGCAACGTTTATGTATTGTCGTGTTCGAGGTCATTTCAGTGTTACAAAATGTGTGTGTGAAATCTTAAGGGACTTAACTGCTAAGGTCATCAGTCCCTAAGTTTACACACTACTTAACCTAAATTATCCTAAGGACAAACACACACACCCATACCCGAGGGAGGACTCGAACCTCCGCCGGGACCAGCCTCACAGTCCATGACTGCAGCGCCCAAGACCGCTCGGCTAATCCCGCGGGGCTCAGTGTTACAGTAATCATGTTACGTTCTATCGTATTGCGAATGTTCTGTTAAAGTTAATTAGCAGAGTGATTCAGGCATTCTAAATTCAATAACTGCAGGAAATATTTGCAGCATGCATGATACAAAATTATGTAATCGAGTTGTACACGCAGTCTTAGATTTCGTACGCCACCTGCAGTGGAGTTTGTCCAATTGGACTGGCGATCGTATTATTTCAAAATTATCCAAGTGTGCTTAAGCGACTAAATTACCCAGCCATTGTAACATTTATTTCCGAGAAAGATCAGTACCAAATTTATTCCTGTTATTCGTTAATAATTCCACATCAAAATACTGCAGTTGAGCGAGTTGTCGTTGCCATTCTCGGTAGTGTTGTCCCATTGCGGTTCGATAGCCATGCTTCAGAAACCCTTAGGTACATGATCACAGTGCCAGATGTTTCAACCAATCGGAGTATGCGGGACGTCACAGCATCCCAGCTATGTACCCTCTAGGTATCGACTTGCAGCACTGGATCGGGAAAAAATACACTGCGAAAGGTCTCCAAATCGTTCCTTCAGAACAAGTCTGGATTTCAGAGCTACGAAACTCGAAATTGCTCTACCAAATCAACCGTTTTGGTTTCCATTGAAACTATAAGTTTCCTCTACGGCTTCACAAATATGGAAACGTTCGAGTCTTAAATCAACACCTTTTCCAGCTGTCTATTACCTCTGTCGTGTAACACAAATTTACAGCAGAAACTCGTGCCTACCTGGGTTAAACCACAAACAACAATAATATTCAGTCATGTCAACAGAGTTCTGTGCTTGCGAAACGGAACGTCATTTCATGTGATGTCTTAGCACATGAAATATGATGCTATCGATTCCAAAGAACTACGCACTGAATCTCACAAAAAAGAAAGAAGTACTGAAAAGAACTATTTTTCTGCAGGGTGCCAATACGTGCCCTCCATCTTCCACGAGGATCAAGCGATTTAGTCCACTTTTTCCGCGGGGTGCCAATACGTGCCCTCCATCTTCCACGAAGATAGCCAGCGAACTACTCCGACATTGGTTCTAGAATGACCCCAGAGAATAATTGAATAGTAAGCCTTTTAATCTGAGCATAGACAGGTCTACTTTGTCATGAGAAATCTTTTGACACTCGTCTTTGGGCACTAAGTGTGTGCTGACATCTTTCTTTAGAGTCAGCCACACGGTCCGCTAATATTTATGGGTAAAATTATTTTTCCATTCGTAACCACGTAAGACTTCCCTGACTCGAAATGACAAAGAGTGCTGCCGCAGTGTTATCATGTGCCAATCTTGAATACAGATATGGATCGGACAAGTAATGTTACAAAAACTTGTTCAAATGGTTCAAATGGCTCTAAGCACTATGGGACATCTGAGGTCATCAGCCCCTAGACTTAGAAACTACTTAAACCTAACTAACCTAAGGACATCACACACATCCATGCCCGAGGCAGGATTCGAACCTACGACCGTAGCAGCAGCGCGGTTCCGGACTGAAGCGCCTAGAACCGCTCGGCCACAAAGGCCGGCCCAAAAGCTTGTTGGTCACAGGAGTGAAGACACGGTAGATGTTATGACGGGGAGGGATTTGTTCACTTGTCTTCACTTTTTCCTAAAATCGTCGTTGACTTTCAAGTCAGGCGGCGCCACGAGGGTAGGTTATTATCCATACTAGTTGTAAAGATCTTTCTAAAGAAAAAAAAAAAAAAGTGTATGAGGTGACAGTGACGTCGTATCACGTGGGCTGTCCCCTTGCTATCTAATGTTATAGTGTGGAAAATTTCATACAGTGATAAGGCTTGCACACACTCCTCTCGGTATCCAACTGGATAGTTGCACCGCATGCCGGTAAATTATTATGAGAAACGTAAGACGATCAGCAATACTACGCTACTTCCTGCGCCTTGCAGGTCTTAGGAAAAATTTATCTCAACTGCCAGTAACCAAGTTCGAATTAAATTACAGTTCTGTTTTCTGCAGTCAGCGGAATGCTTCGGCACAGATGGGGATACTGCACTGCGTTTTGTTGCCCCAAACACTACAAAGGTTTAAACATGGAGACGCTATAGCAATGTTGCAGTTAGATGCTGTACTGTCTATACAATTTGTCGCAAATTATATAGCATCTGGTAATATAAATTTAAATTTACTGTAGAAATGATCCTACATAGCATCTGATTAACGGCAATGCATAAAATAAGTGATAAAGATTTGTTAGAATTGTGCAGTACGTTTAGAATGAGTAGGTTTCTCACTTATAAGGCTCAGCAATATTTGGATCCAGATGCTGTATACTATATAAACTTCGTCATGATATTCGAAAAAGGGACTGTCTTACAGCTCAGGTAATAATTTTAATAACATCTTCGAATCTATGGCGCAGTAGGTATTCATTAGCCAGCACAGATATCCAGCTTATTTACCTCACGTCAGTTTGATAACTTAACTTGCTGCCATTCAACCATGAAATCTAAACAGTTGTTGATCTTTGCCATGGTACATGCATTTCGAAAGCTCGAGCTCTAAGGTAGCTAATTTTCTTATTAACTTATAATTTCACTGCTACCTTTGACACAGTAATTCGTAATGGAGCATTAGACCTGAGTATTCAGGCCCCTGCTTGGCCAGTTTGAATTTTGGTATCGAATTGCGCATGTGGCTGTTTCAAACATAAAAGTCTGCTGCACTGATTTGGTGTACATTATCAGGATGTCCAGAGGAGGGTTGGAAACCCGGTGCATCCGGACCATATTACAAGCACTACCCATATCACTCAGTAGTTACTAAATGTTGACTGCTCTATCGATCAATGTTATGACTGTCTTCTTCAGTTTCTTCACTTTCAGATGCAAAGCGTCCGTCTGTATCAAATACGAGGTGGGGGCAAATAAAAGTGTCCCGGAGATCAGAGTTTTAGGGTACAAAGAAACACAGCATAGGAAAGGAAATACAATACTCACCTGACTATAGCAGACGTTTGAAGTGACCACCATTCATCTCTTGGCACTTTTGGGCACTGGTTAGCAAGTTGCTGAAGGCAGATTAAAGTCGGACTGCTGGAATTGCTGCAGTCTCATCAGAAATATTCTACTGCAGTTCTTAAATACTATGAGGGGTGTTATGATACACCTTAGAATGAAGGCTCCCCACACAAACTAATCGCACACTGACAGATCAGGTGACCCGGGTGGTCAGCTAGGATCTTTGCTAACAATTCTGTCAGGGGTGTAGATTGTAAATGTGCTCCAAGTTTCGACCGGCTGCATGGGTAGTTGCTCCATCCTGTTGGAAGTAACTGTAGGTCTTATCCTCCTCCGTTAATGCTGCCACAATGGTCAGAAAATTTCCTGTCCGTTTTTATTTTCCTCACCCTGTATTAACAAAGAAACATTTTTATAATAGCTATGATAATCACTTCATATTATTAAACATATTTAGTTCAATAACCACAACATGAATATATGGAACTCTGCCTTTTGCAAATTACCATAATCTTTCTTTGGTAATTTGCAGAAATAAAGCTTAAAAGTCAAAGACATGTTACAAACATGGTAAAAATAAGAAGACAGGAGCACCAAAATTCAGCACATGACTATTTCATGACATGGTTTCAAGTACTCGTAATGTTTTTTATTAGTGCTGAAAATAATTTCATTGTAATTAAAACATTTCCATACTGTTCTAGTCAGTTCTATAGTTTCTCTTTTCCTCTAAAATTTCTGTGTGCAGATTTTATTTACTTGTGGAAATTAATGACTGGTAGAAATAATCACATCGTTATTCTAAATCAGGAAGAGTTTATCGCCTTCATCGTAATTTTTTACTTAATAATTCTTTATCGTCATTTCATATTACTGTGAAATTATAATTTAGTGACCACTGTATATTGTATTCGCCGTTGTTTTTGTTTCTGCCGTCATTTCGCTTAATTGTTACTCAAGAAGTGCTGACACTAAATGTGTATCTCCGCGCAGTCATAATATACTCAGTAAAAATTCACTGTTGTAAATGTTGTTGCCTATTCCTCTGGTGGAATTCCACAGCGTTTTAAGATATTCAGCTACTATTATTACTAAAGTATATTTCCTTTGAAATTATAACTGTATTTTCTCTTGGCAGTTTCAGGTTAGATATCGAATTGCGAATGGAGCTATTTCCAACATACAAATCTCCTGCACTTACTTCGTTTACATGATTAAAAATTTGATGTATTACGCGAGCAAATAGAGTTTTGTTTTCCTTATAAAACTTGTAGTTTGACGCTGGTTGTATTTCATTGCGGCATGACAAAACGTCTTGCAAAGCTGAAACTGAAATTTGATATTAAACAAACAATATAATTATCATAATGTTCCTCTATACATTTTAGCTGTTATGATTTGATCCACCGAACGAAATTTTTTGGGCTGTAAATTATTTCCATTGCCTTGATAATTTTTAGGGAATGTTAGTTTTCAAGTGCATGTTGAACACACAGACTACGGCAGATGTGTATGTGTAGCATGTTTCCGCTTTACAGATTCTGGGAAACTTCCACGTGGTGTTCAACAGTACGCATCGGATTTCAGTACAGGTACTCGGTAATGGTGCATTTTAATTCGTAGTCGATGTTCACGTTCATCGGACAAAGTCTAGTCGATGGTACAACGGCGTACGTACTACTCTTGCAATAAGGTCAGAATGTTGCCAGCAGGGATTTGGTATTCGTAGAATCTCGGTAATACCAGTTATCAGGAAAGATGTTATGTATGGAATTTCATTTCAGTACTTGGCGTCGTCCAGTACCACCCCTCCTCTTCCAAGTTTGAGCATGCATATGCATTAGGTGCGAATTAATGAAGCTTGTTCCCCAACTCTGCTTAAGCAGAACAACTGTCGTTTGAACAACACTATTTCCGACGAAAATTTGTATACCTGGGGTAAGACACATATTATAATATAAACGAAATACAATTGAAATGAAAATCGAAAATATCTTGGTAACTGACTCCGCAGAGGGTCAAGAATCGATTCAGACATTACTCTGAATATTTCATAGTTTTCCACTCATAACTATGCCTTTGAGCACCCTGGAATCAATTTATACATTTCTCCTATACTGTTACCCTCCCAGACAGCCTTTTATATGTGCACCTATACATCATGTGGTCCTGTTTATAGCGGCCAATAGACTCCTGTTGTCGTGTATCTGACTTCGGAATCAGTGTTCAAAAACGTTACGTGGTTTGCGCCTTATATTCGCTCGCCAGTAATGAACGGAGGAAGCACAACTCGTCATACCATTGAGCGCCTGTGCGCAGTTTTACTGAAGACTTACTCGGTGCATTTTCGCAACACAGTTATTGAATAAACCAACAACTACCGTTATTTAAAAATTTGGCGCCCGATACTACCATCGCCAAACCGCCTCTCTGACTCTGCATCTTGACCCTGATGGAACACCACTGGTTGCCCCACCATGACACTCGAACGATAACTATTGAAGTGTTACTTCCTCCCCTTTTTATAATGTTGTGAAAAGTTTTCAGAGAGGCGATTCAGTTGAATTAATTAATTTAAATGATATGTATGTAACTGCTGCAAACAAGTCATCACGAGAAGACAACTATTCATTTTATAGTGGTAAGTGATTCTGTTATCACATGGGGCTTCGTGCTTCGAAATGGAAGTGCATATGCTCAGTACAGAGAGATGTATGAGAATACTAAACCTTTTTTTCTACCACCATCGATGAAAATAGTACGGCGTGGCCTATGTCTGACTAATACTGAAGATCGACAACGTCATCGACTGGAGACAAATGATCAAATCATTTTCAGCTTAGCTTGCACAAGACTTACTGCAAAATAATATACCTCAGGACTGCTTTGTACTTTGTTCAAAGACAAATTAACGACTAAAAAATTCTGAAAACTGTGTATGAGTACATACACTTGGCAGAATTCGAGGAAAGAGAAGTCCTCTGTAAGTGATAACAGTGAAATAAGTAATACACAAGTTTAATCTAACTTAAAGCCAACGAAAAGTACGCACGCGGGCGAACAGCTACAGAATAACTCAACTCTGCAGCACAGAAGACGGAAGGCAAGATAGAAGTGACGTGGCGGTCATAAATCAAAAGAATAACCATTGCATTTTCTTATTTTAGCTCTAGAACCACACCTGTCTCCTGAGTGTCTAGGAAATTCTAATTTGAAATACAGATCGCTGGTACCTTTCATAAGATATGTGCATTTTAGAATATCGATTTAAACTAAATGTGTGTATACGTAATCAAAGGAGGAAGGGTGCCCATACGCACTAGAGATAGGCTCTAGCCCTAATATCAGTAAGAAAAACTTGTGTATTTTTTAAAGAAACATCTCACTATGTTGCTCCTTTATACTCCAGTCGCTATGTTGTGTGGTTGTCCAGTGGTCTCTTGCCATTGTTACTTGGCAGCAGGACTGAGCTGGTAATTTTATGTTCTTATGTGATAAGCGAGTGAATTTTGGTTCTGCACCACGAGTATACCTACAGACGTGTGTAGGTTTAGACTCAATGAGAGCAGCGAATGAAAGAATAAGCCATAGGAGGCTTAAAAAGCACGAGACAAAATAAGGCCAATCTGTTCAACGTAGACAGGTTTCAGATCAGAATCTGCTGCTGGAGTACATTCAGTTCTGTGTTTCCCCATCTCGTGATCCTGTCCCGATATTACACATCGTTAAAATTACCTTAGATGGCGATGGGAGGCGACGGAAAATAGTATATGATATCGGACCAAAACAAGACTGCTGATGACTACAAGCCAGAGACGTGCATTGCCTTCTGACTGACTTCTCGCTCTCGTATGTCGGTTTTCAGGCAGTGGGATCATCTTGTGCTCTTGGTAAGAGAACTCGATGCTGTCGATCCGGGTTCCAATCTAGGTGTTCTTTTGCCCTCCAAGGTGGGACAGGGAGGGAGGGAGAGTGGGCGTCGTTGTATGATGATCGTAATAGACGGTAGTAAGAGACTTGTGCCTACACCACACAGTTCTGTTGTAATCTCTTCGGGGTACTAAAGAGACGTAATTTGTAGGCATCGAACATCAGCTGTAAATTTTGGCCGCAGGTTAACACTACCAGACAGATCTTCAGTTTTGTGTTCCCGCTAGCTGTTGAATATTGCATGACATCGCTTTGGTTTACGCCTATTCTACGGGCAAGTACCAGTGCTGACAACACTTCTTGCCACAAAGTGACAATATGCGCGTGGTTTATCCTCAAACGACATTTCGAGACATATTAGCAGACTGAAAACTGTACGCAAGCCGCATTGTCCCGGTTCACGATTGGAGGTACATTTCTCTTTACCGTACTATGGGTGTGCTGAGGATGCATTCTACTTTTATTTCCATTAAAATGGTGGCTGTAAGTAGTGATTTCCTTTAGACAGAATACTACGGTCGCAGGTTCGAATCCTGCTTCGGGCATGGATGTGTGTGATGTCCTTAGGTTGGTTAGGTTTAAGTAGTTCTAAGTTCTAGGGGACTGATGACCTAAGATGTTAAGTCCCATAGTGCTCAGAGCCATTTGAACCATTTTTAGACAGAATAATTTGAAAAAACTGTTTCCCGATCAGAAAAAACGCAGTTCATGCAAATCATGAAGATAATCCAGATTTCTTTCGAGCAGTTTCTTTCTATTAAGAACATAGCGGTCCACCTGTGGGTACATACTGTGTGATTGAGAATTTTCTGATCATATTCGTATTCTTGTTGCACACACATCATTATACGAACTTCGGAAACGATTCACCCTCTAG
Source organism: Schistocerca americana (assembly GCF_021461395.2). Classification (NCBI taxonomy): domain Eukaryota; kingdom Metazoa; phylum Arthropoda; class Insecta; order Orthoptera; family Acrididae; genus Schistocerca; species Schistocerca americana. The sequence goes on from NC_060119.1 coordinate 719,944,210, forward strand.
AATACTGTATACTGTTGTACTTGACAAAAACATTTTTTATACAATCCTGTTACGATGTATATAGTCTGGTATCAGCGTAGCATGTAGTTACTCTTTTTTTGTTATTTGTATAGAGTGATGTAAGTTTCATTTATTGTAGCAGTCTACGGTGACGCAGATTAGATGAAACTGCAGCTTTAAGCAATTCGTATCAGGTGAAAAAACGAAAGGATAATTTATACGCTAAACGTGTAAGCAGCTCGTAATATTTGACCAGAGTTTTACATCAGCACATTTCTGACTTCGTAGTAAACGATACTTAACTCAATACTTCCTGTTAAACATCGTTATTTTTCACTTAAAATTAAGCCCTTTCTTAATACTACGTATGATAATGACCGTCCCGATGTTGGAAGCAATACATAGACGTCAGCTCCACTCTCTTCAGAAGCGCGACGACCCAAAACTTTGGAGAGGCGTAGAAGCGTGCCGTTTATTTCCGCGGGCAGGGCAATATGCAGCTTGTTGCAGTAGCCTACTCCCCCTAGGCTTCTCGCGTTGCCTGAACAAGCTGGCCAGCAATATGCCGGCGCGTACATGCTAGTGTGTTCTTCCGCGTGGAAATGAGAGAAGGGTGGAGTGGCTCCCGTACTGGACGCTGCAGAGCAGAGTTCGCAGTTTCATCTGCGCTTTGAGCTGAATTCTCTTGTTTAACTTTGCGTACGCACAATAGTAAACTACCGTTCTCAGGCCTTCATGCTTATTAATGGTACTGTGAATGGTTCAAAATTAGTAACTACTATTTTGATGACGACAGGAAGTCGTTTCTGAAAGTATTTGTATGGAGTGTAGCCATGTATGGAAGTGAAACATGGACGATAAATAGTTTGGACAAGAAGTGAATAGAAGCTTTCTAAATGTGGTGCTACAAAAGAATGCTGAAGATTAGATGGGTAGATCACATAACTAATGATGAAGTATTGAATAGAATTGGGGAGAAGAGGAGTTTGTGGCACAACTTGACAAAAAGAAGGGACCGGTTGCTAGGACATATTCTGAGGCATCAAGGATCACAAATTTATCATTGGAGGGCAGCGTGGAGGGTAAAAATCGTAGAGGGAGACCAAGATATGAATACACTAAGCAGATTCAGAAAGATGTAGGCTGAAGTAAGTACTGGGAGATGAAGAAGCTTGCACAGGATAGGGTAGCATGGAGAGCTGCATCAAACCAGTCTCAGGACTGAAGACCACAACCTCAACAACAACATTTTGATGCTGTGAATAAAGCCATAATACACACATCAAAAAAAGCTGTCACCTCGGTTCCGGGAGTTCTGGAACCTGTGCAGAAAATTGGAAGAGAGACCAACATAAACATCATTTCCGCCCTTTTTATTGATCATGAAAACCACACATTGCATGTTGTAGCATCATACAGCGTGAGCTTCAAACCTCTAATACCAATAGCACGTCCTATTGCACTGGTGCATGCCTGTGTTCGTCGTGGCATACTATCCACAAGTTCATCAAGGCACTGTTTGTCCAGATTGTCCCACTCCTCAACGGCGATTCGGAGTAGATGCCTCTGGTTGGTGAGTCACATCCTCCATAAACAGCCTTTTTCAATATATCCCAGGCATTTTCGGTAGGGTTCATGTCTGGAGAACATGCTGGCAATTCTAGTCGAGCGATGTCGTTATCCTGAAGGAAGTCGTTCACAAGGTGTGCACGATGGGGGCGCGAATTGTTGACCATGGAAACGAATACCTCGCCAATATGCTGCCGATTTGGTTACACTATCGACTGGAGGATGGCATTCACGTATCGTATATCAGTTACGGCGCCTTCCATGACCACCAGCGGCGTACTTCGGCCCTACATAATGCCACCCCAAAACAGCAAGGAACCTCCACCTTGCCGCACCCGCTGGGCAGTTCAGACGTTCAGCCTGACCGGGTTGCCTCCAAACACGTCTCCAACGATTTTCTGGTTGAAGGCATATGCGACACTAATTGGTGAAGAGAACGTGATGCCAATCCTGAGCGGTCCATTCGACATGTTGTTGGTCGCATCTGTACCGCGCTGCACGGTGTTGTGGTTGCAAAAATGGACCTCGCCATGGACGTCGGGAGTGAAGCTACGAATCATGCAGCCTATTGCGCACAGTTTCAGTCGTAACACGAATCCGGTGGCTGCACGAAAAGCATTGTTCAACATGGTGGCGTTGCTGTCAGGGTTCCTCCAAGCCATAATCCGTAGGTAGCCGTCATCCACTGTAGTAGTAGCTCTTGGGCGGCCTGAGCGAGCCATGTCATGGACAGTTCTTGTCTCTGTATCTCCTCCATGTCCTAACAACATCGCTTTGGTTCTCTCCGAGACACTTGGACACTTCACTTGTTGAGACCTCTTCCTGGCACAAAGTAACAATGCGGACGCGATCGAAACGCGGTATTGACCGTCTAGTCATGGTTGAACTACAGACAACACGAGCCGTGTACCTCCTTCCTGGTGGAATGACTGGAACTGATGGCTGTCGGACCCCCTCCGTCTAACAGGCGCTGCTCATGCATGGTTGTTTACATCTTTGGGTGGGTTTAGTGACATCTGTGAACACTGAAAGGGACTGTATCTTTGATACAATATCCACTGTCAACGTCTACCTTCAGGAGTTCTGGGAACCGGGGTGATGCAAAACTTTTTTTGATGTGTGTAGTAAATTCTTTTCTGGCATAGAGTCGGTCTTCAGTACATTAAGTTTTTTTTCCATTGTACCTGAACTACGATTTATATAGCTTCATGATCCATTCGGGACAAGGATGTAACGATTATTATGCTTCTATTTTTCGTTGGCCGATTTAAACGATTAAAAATGTGTATTTTTATTCCGTTTTAGTTAAGTTGGTATAACAGCATAATAATCCAGCGCTTTAACAGTCAGAAGTGTATGAGTTTCATTTTATATATGGGTAACAATCAGACAAATGACTATGTCAGACTAGTATGTCTGCGTTTAATAAGCAAATAACTTTTGAAGTAACACTCGAACATCGTAGATGGAAATCGCAGAGAATTTGGCATCGCTTGTCTGGATTTTCGAAACCACATAAAACTGCCACTAACGCTGGGCAATTACCAGATGACAACATCCAATACGTGTTCAGTTTTTCTAGCACAAGCGAAATGGCAGGCCTGAAGAGAAACAAAATATACGTTGCGCTGCGAAAAAGATTTGCATGTTATGGGGAACATGTGGTCGGACATTATCGTTCCAAGAAACACACTGCTCGTTGTTTAACAATTATCACCAACTATGGACACAAGCAATGCTTATGCTAAGAGCCCTGTACATTTCGGTCACGGATCTGAGTATAATCTAAACGTTTTCGGAAGCGTATTCGATTGGTTTTTGCCCTCGAGGAAAGTGTTGTCGGTCTCTGGACTGTGTCAACAGGTATTGGACCATTCATGTGATCTGTATTCGAGCTTTATTTCATTCATTGTGAACGACGCGCGACAGAGTTAATGTGAGTGGCGTGTTGAGGCCGGCGGCGCTGTGTGGCTTCTGGCCGGACCCATCTTGACTGAGCAAACGCCGGCCGTCCCACTTTCATTTAGCCGGCGGCAGGGCGCGGAACGGCCGTTAGCGGGATATTGGCTGTCTGCCTTGTCGGCACCAGCCGCCGCCCTACGCATCCCGCCTGCACTGCACTCCCTACTTTGTCTTCCCCAAGAGCACGTACCTACTGCGAAGAGATTTAGTACGGTTTTTTCTCGTCGCCTGGCGCTTGCTCTGTGGACGCCTTGGTCTTTTCCTCCTCCAACTGCTTGTCAAGCTTCTAGCAGAATAAATAATTGTAAAGCGTCCAGGGAAATAATACTGCACCAATCGAAAGTGTTTTAGTACTGTGAACGTAAAAGCAAATAGTGTACGAGAGCATAATGTCATCAAAAACGCTACTGCTCCCGAGCAAAATTTTTCCATCATGTTGCTGATTTCGACTACATCGATATTATAACCCCGTATACAACAACACTTGCAGTTGTGATTTTCCCCCGTATGCCTCGCGATAATAGGGCCGTCGACATTCTAGTGAATGTCGTCATTGTCCTCCCATCAGAAGCCTGCGTCACAGATCACCAGATCAATAGTGCTTTCACCTCATCAGTGTCCGTTACTCTTTCCTTGTTTATGTGCACTCAGTCTCTTGATTTGCAACAGTTACGCAGAAGAAAATCCTTTACTTCGTGAGATGATTGTTGCTGCGATCTTCACTCTAAAGACTGGTTTGAAAAAGATGTGCACGATAATCTATCGTGTACGAGTCTCTTCATTTCTGCGAAACTACCGCAAGGTAATCCATGTTAGTCGGCTTACTGTGGTCAAGCCTTGGTTTTCCTCTTCAACTTTTACACTCCACATTTCCCTCCATTACCAAATTGACGATTTATTGATATACGAGGGTCGTTCCGAAAGTAATGCTTGCTATTTTCGTTCATAGAAACTGCATGAGACACACAAAACACAACAGCACAGCTAAATAGAGCATTGTTTCAGCTACAGAGTGTCGTTTTTCCACATAGCCACCACCATTCGTTACGCATTTTTGCCCCGCCAACGCTGAACCATAGCCTGCATGCCACGCTTGTAAAAATCGGAACCAGCTGAGGCCAACCACATGGAAATCTGAAGGTGCTAAATCGGGACTTACGGTGGATGTGGTAAGACAGTCCAGCTGAATTTTTCGATGAGTTACGTGGTCGCAAAACTGGTGTAGGGCCGGCTTTATCATGTTTCACGAGAAAGTTAGCCTGGGAAATCGGGCTTTCAGCTTACTCAGTGTCGTCTTGTTGCGTGCTGAATTGACAGTTTCTCCAGGCCTCAGTACAGCCAAAAGAACCGCACCCTGGCTATCCCAGAAGACAGTGCATATCAATTTGCCTGCAGACGTTGTCTCTTGAATTTCTTCTTTGACGGAGAATTCGCATGTCGCCGTTCCATGGACTGTCTTTTGGATTCCGGCTCGTAGTGGTGACACCGCATATCATCTTCGGTGACAATGCTCTTCAGAAAAATTGTTATCTTCAGCTTCATAATGGCCCAGCAGGTCCCAACAAATCTCCATTCGATGAGTTTTTGTTCATCTGTAAGCATCCGCCGGACCTATGTCACACAGACTTTGCAGTAACCAAGATGTTCCAACTTTGTTTCCAAGGCATTACAGCCGACATTTAGCTTTGTACACAATTCTCTGGTCGTTATACGGCGATCAGCACGGATGAGTTGATCAAGAAGCTCTTCATTGCGAGCAATGTATATTGCCACCCTACTTAATCAAGTCTTATCCAAGTTGATTGATATTGCTAGCAAGAACTCTTCTGGCTACTACGTACCCTGTACCTGACAGTTCTCTTAAATGCGCTGTTGGTGAAAACAAGATAGAAGTATTTGTCTCGTCTACTTTGCCGTCCACCAGTCCGTGATCTTAACTACACTGATGACAGGGTTTAGATACGTGGTGTCCAGTACAAATTGAAAATTCAGTGTGGTTGCTCCAAGAGTCGGAGGACAACTTTTAGAGCGTTTACTGTAGAAAGCCAGTATTGTTCCCTATTCGAAGATCTTCCGCGGCTGTTACATTTTATGAATTTTCCAGAATTAACCCTTTTTTTCCCTTTTTAGGTTGTCGATGAAGTTTTTATGTTTAAAGAAATTGTTTTCATTACAGGTTCCACACTGACTGCTGACTGTAGTGTTTTTCTCATTGATACAAACAGCGCTATTTAACAGTTTACAATGACGTTGGTTATGACGCAGAAGCTTCAACGATTTATCTTACAAAGTTCATTGATATTGTGACGCATACAGAATTCGTACAGCAAACATGAACTTTCACTGGGACAAAGTTTTTCTACGTTTCGTTTGAGGTTCCGTACCCTCTTGCGATTTTCAGGTTAATATCACGTATAGCCTTTTAGTTTTAGTTAGTTGACTTCCTCTTTGAAAAAGTCAATACATTCAGTCCAGAAACCATACTGAGGCATTTAGGGTTCAAATGGCTCTGAGCACTATGGGACTCAACTGCTGAGGTCATTAGTCCCCTAGAACTTAGAACTAGTTAAACCTAACTAACCTAAGGACATCACAAACATCCATGCCCGAGGCAGGATTCGAACCTGCGACCGTAGCGGTCTTGCGGTTCCAGACTGCAGCGCCTTTAACCGCACGGCCACTTCGGCCGGCCGGCATTTAGGGGTGCATCACATGTAGACAGTAGTAACAGCAAGAAATATTTGGAGCTCATGAGTGACAGATTTTATGCTTGAGCATCATTTGAAGAATGTATTTTTATTTTCGTAATTTCTTATGCCCACTGTTTTCCGCAGGCTCGAAACATGGATTCGGCTGCTTCCTTTCTTTTTATGCGTTGGAAATTACCTCTATACTTTTCTCTGAGTCATGTTTATTTACCATGCTCTACTTCTCAGAAAACTGTTTCGTACATTTGACTCATTAGTAATTGCACAGGAACTCTAAAGTTCACTTCGAATCTCATGTCTTGTGTGTGACTCGAATGCTGCACATAGTACTCCCGTGTTCCACTGGCCTGCCATATCTGTAACAAGCCAAGCTCTCAATAAGATTTTGGTGATACCTTCTACACGAAAATACATTGCACGTCTCTTGTTGCTTATGGAAATCACGTGTAATTATGAAGTTTTGGCTTCGCAGTCCCAGCTTAAAGGGACTAAATTCCAGCGTCACACGCGTCTATTTCGAGAGCAACCCTTCAGTGTGTCAGCTGCAGAGGACTCATCTCACACACCATAGATCAAAGCCAAGGTCGTTCAACCTTTCACACATTCTTCCACTTTCATGAAAGCCTGCCCAGTATCTACCCTGCTTTTCCCCTCGCGGAGTCAAAACGCTTAAAACTGTTTACGATTAGCACCCCATTTTTTCTGACGTTGGCGACGTATGAAGGAGCGAGGTAAGTCTCTCTTCTTCTTGATGATGGATTATGTCCCGTATCAATAGCATTCACGTTGAAACGCTACCGGTCACATGCTAAAGATTATTAATCCCCATTCGAAACCAGTCAACGTCCACGAAGCGAGTTGAGAGCAAGTGCACGACCTTAAATTTCAGCGTGACTCACAGAATCAAATCGGATGAGTCATGCATTGTTGCTTTTAAGCCGTAATCGAAGTGCAGATTAATCATGAAGCCCATTCGTTAGCATCGACACTAACGAGCGTGAAAATAAATAAGCTTTACATTAATTATGAACACTAAATGGTAAGCAGTATGAAATACTCCCGTGGGATAATAATGTGGGCTAAAACGGATTGTTTAAACTTTTTACCATATATTTATTCAGATAAGCACATAAATATATCTGAATGGTGGCCTCACGCTACTATGATTCAAGAGAACAAAGAAAATATAAATTCATACTGCAAGCAAAGCATTCACAGCCAGTAGCAATTGTGGAGTAAGTGCGTGGAGTCTGCCACAAAATCACGAAAACGTACAGCCATAACCTCAAAATTCAGCAGTGTAGAGTCTGCTTAATATTCACTGCGAAATCTAATCTTTATTAACACACTTATCGCTAATAAACAGTTCAAGTTTATTAAACTAATGAAATTATACAGTGCAGCAAATCTGCCATTGTTCACAGCACCCTACAATTATTGAAACAGCAACAAATTTCGCACAGTTGTAAAACATTCAGTCACTGAAATCATGGTTCAGATTCTAAGTCCAACAGCGCTGAGAGTTCCAAAAATATTCTAAGTTCTCAAACCACTGACATAAAATATTCCAAGTCTGAAGAAAACACTTAAACCCAAGCGGCACTTGGGCCGCACAGTATCTTCTAAACGTCTTACCAAGCCAACTATGCAACGAAAACTGACCCACAACTCTGCCTTGCTTGCTTGTTTAAAATCTTCGCCGGGCTGGCCACCATTCGCGAAAGCTGGATGTAATAAAAACCTATTAAATGTATGGTATACATTAATACTCTTGGCTAATCTGCAGACTCTTCTTACTATATTCGCTCTAAATTTAGCAATAACAGTTGGCTTCATTATTTTGTTCTCCACATTCGCAGCTGCCATTAAAGTAGTCAAAGCAATGTCTTTACACACTTTGGCGCTGCAACCGTACACATGTCAGATGACGATTTTACATACATTAAAATCTCGAAGTGTTGCTAAATAGTCATTTAAATTGATAGGATCACTAGCTGGCATTCTCATGCTAACGTTAAACGGTTGTGTTCAGGTGGAGAAATATTTGTGTTGACACCTTTCTTTATGTTATTCTAAAACTTTTTTCAACGGTTCTCTTGTTTATTATCTATAATAATGACATGTTATCTTCAGTGCTGGTACTGAAAGCTTAAAAACGACGTATCATATGTATACATTGTATGTCTGCGTAATTAGTTACAAATTTATAAAGACTAACAATTTCAAATGTTAATAACTTCATTAATAATAATTTAATGTGCGTTATGTTCCGGGGTTTGGTACATACAGACAAAACTGCAGTCAAGGAGACCGAAAGCAATAACGCGTTTACTCAGGGTACAGTTACAGGAAGAAATACCGCTATCAAGCAACTGTGCAGTCTGTCTGGGTTACAGGAAGACGTTGCACTTACGAGGTAACCACTTAGGGAATAACTAGAGGAGATTTTACTAGCCTGGTAACTCCGAAGAAGATGCGTGTTAGAGCCCTAACAGTGAAGCATAGTCCAAGGCCTAGGTCTGCGAGACTATGTACGCCAAGAGAAGGCTTGGTCAGATTCGTGGAGGTCAGAGCTCATCGCGAGTTACTCTGAATAAGGAACTGCGGAGCGGCCGGCGTAATTGCCTGACGTAGCTCTTGACGATGACTGACTTCTCGGAAGCTGCGCACCGGCCTAAGTATTGCTGAGGCGGGAAGGTATACCGAGTGAATTATTTTCAGGCACGTGACGTGAGGAGGGAAGTGGTCAACGCTGGTTGCTCCCCCTCTCATCGAGGGGAACGCCACCAGATAGCGGAAGTAGCGCCTGCAGTGGTGGCGTCCTGAATTCCGTACAATAACAAGTCATTGTCGTCGTTGTTGTTGTGTTGGGTTGCACCCACAACTGTTGTCATCGTAGAGGCTGGTGGAGTGGATGGCGCCTGCGGCAAAGCCAGCCATGGACCACACGTGTACATGCAGTTGCTGTCCAGATGGAGAACAGATGCTGATACCATGTGCTTTCATCCTTAGGAGATGCTGACGGAGCCATTTTGTTCGTAGTCACAGAGCCCGCACCCCTTGGGGAACGAGACAACAAACCCGTCAAGTCATTGCTGCAGAGCCTGTATACAGAGAAACAGTGGAACCCACCTGATGTTGGAAAATGTGGCATCGGTGGGTGTCCACATAGGAGTGGTGCCTCCCCTGGGAGACGTGGAATGTCTGTTAGGTTGTGTCCAGGGAGTCGTATGCAGCTGCAGCCCAGAACCCGGAACTAGTACCTGAGGTTGAGTAGCGTCACCATGCAGATGTTGTGGACGGCCCAGGTGCAATGGTGAACAGTAGAGCAGGCAAGAACAGGGCCGACTGAAAAAAGAAACTGTTAAGAATAGGACGTCACAGAAGGACCGATGGCGTAAAGACAGTGAAGGTATGGCAAGGAAGGGATGCGGAAGGGGAAAGGTTGGAGCACTGAAGAAAGTGGGCCCGTGGTATGCTCACTGCCATGGCGGACATGAGAGCACAGAAAAGAAAAGGTTGGTCGCGGGTAAAAAATGAGAAACGTTGGATCCTGTAGAAAACTGAGTAGGGCGACAGCACCAGAGAGGCCAGCAGGAGAAGGGCAGTGCACCGGAGAGGTCTGTTGGTTGAGAACCATCTCCACGCCAGCGGAGCCCTGGAGGTAGATGATCCACGGAGCCCTGGAAGCGGTTGACCTTAGAGGACAGATGACCCAAAGGCTAGATGGCCCTGAAAAAGGAAGGAGGCTTACTACGGGGGCTGTTAGAGCGATAACTGAGCTGGAGCCCATGGTCAACTGATAGCAGTAATAGGTCCCCCATCGAGAAGAGGGCATGCCACAGCTGCAACATGCTATAGCAACATGATAAAGTAGCAGGAAGCAACACTGGATGACTGGAAGAGGACGGGACACAGTTCTGCAAAGACGTACTGCAACCCTATCTCCCAGAAGATGGAAAACGTCGAGTGTGTTGGGTGCAAAAATTGTGTAGAAAAGCACGATACTATAGAGTCCAGGGCAGAAAACAACGACAGATGGAGCCAGAGGCGAAAGTCAGGAAAAGAACTGAAAAAGGTGGCACTAAAGCCAAATAGGAAAATGTCACCAGACGTAAGCACCATGTAGAATCTTCACTGAAAGCGACCGAGGGCGAAATATCGTCCTCGCCAAGACGAGATTGGGAGAAGCGGCACTGGGGCCAGCGATAACTGTGTGATCTCGTCACCAATTGCTTCCTCGGAAATAGTGCCATCCTCGAGAAGAGGGTGTGCATAACTGCAAAAAAAGAAAGAGAAAGCAGCATCGATAGCCAGATGGCAGACAAGTCTGGAAGTGCTGTCATCATCGCCTATTCGGGTATTTTGACGAGAATGGAAAAAATAAAAATGGTTACTCTTGGCACGAACGATGAAAATAGATAGAGCAGCATGGAAACTGCGTCCCCAACGAACGAAAGACACATTGCAAAGAAGAGTTTTATCTCGTGTGATACGGCGAGTGACGCTGCGAGAGGTGTTCAAAATTTTATGCTCATTGCCATTGTTCAGAGCAGCGCCTCCCTCGGGAAAAGGCCTGCCGTGGCTTGGCTGCAATGTGCATAGCAACTGGAAATACGTAGTATCAGGTAGAGCTGCAGAAGGTAGCGGCCGGGTGACGAATGAGGAAAATGCTATGCGGTCGTTCAGTACATACAGATAAAACACCATTCAAGTAGACTGGAAGTAATCACACATTTATTCAAGGTGTAGTTACAAGGAGAAATAAGACAGTCAAGCAACCGTACAGTCTATACGGGTTAAAGGAAGACGTACCGGTAATACTTAGAAATAACCAGCTAGGGAGTTATCGGCGGAGATATCACCAGGGTGGTAACTCTGTTGAAGTTGCGTGATGGAACTCTAACAGTCAGTGTCTGCTGAGAGGATTCGTCAAATCGGTGGAGGTGGCGCTGCTCGGAAGATACTCCGAATGAGGAACTGTCGCCGCAATTGCCCGGTGTAGCTCCTGACGATGACCGAATTCTTCGAGGCCGTGCGGCGACTTAAGTACGCCTGAGGTGGGGATACACGGTGTGGACTATTCTCAGACACGTGACTTGCAGAAGGATATAGCCCTGCATGGCTGCACTTCCTGTCGGCGCTTGGAACGTCACCACATAGCGAAAATAGCGATAGCAGTGGTGGGTGGCGTCCTGAGCTGCCAGCAATAACAAGCTACATTGTTGTTACTGTTATTGTGCTGGCTTGCTATTAGTCAATCATAATATTATTGCACATGGAAGTGAGGGCGCTTCAGTCTTGAGTTTTTATCGTAATATTTGACGTGGACACGCTCAACCACTTTATAGTATATAACCAACTGTCCTGAAAGCATTCCCAGTGCGATGCATATTCCTTAGATACCACTGTCCTTGTTTACGGAAACATCCCCACGGGTTTCCGGTAACGTCCGCGGGAGGCTAAACGCAGTAATATCGTTGTAGGGGAGTACTCTGAACTGTTGTCATTATAAGGCTTGCAGAGTTTTGAGCTGAGTGGACGACGCCTGAAGCTACGCCACCCGCGGAACGCGGGAGTGCATGCAGTTGCTATCCGGACGTGGAGTAGGTGCGGATACCGTGATAAGCATGGTATAAGTGTTAGCGAACTCGTCTCACTATCTCGAATCAGAAGCTATCTTTAGGTTTTGTGCGGAGTGCCTTAAGCAGTTTTGGTATTTTTAGTTGAGCACATGTGTTTCATTTTATACACTCAGTCATTAGGCAATTTAGCTCACTTAGCGAGCACGCCGCCTAAATTCCCGCGCTACAGGGATTTGCAAGTCGCCGACTCTCAGCTACCTGCTGCCTATATTCAAGCCTGATTCATCTAGCCCGGCCACACCAAGGCAACTTGCGAGCCAAAACCGCACAGCCATATAATCAGCACTAATACAATTTTTTCGGACTAGCCGCTCATAATGGTACAACGGTCACGTCATCAAACTAATCTTCTGAGACAAAAATGATAGTTACGTTGTGTGTAACTGTGTTTTAAGGGTGTATCTGTTTATGAGACGTTAGTAGAATTGTCGCACAAAAAGTATAAAAATTACAATTTTGCACTTTTTCTGGCTGTATTGAATACCACATTATTGTTAAACACACAAATTAACTGTAATTTATTTAGTATAAATGTTTTTAACAGCAGACCTGCATGTCACTTAATTTATGTTACTATCACATCTCTTACTCTTCTTTTTTCTTCACTTGATGTCTTCTCAGACAATATGATCGTTGGAAAACTAAGATAAATTCCATGTAAATTGCAAAAGATTTTAGCTGTGGCTTCGGTGGAAGAAGTACCTGGAGATACTTTGGCAACATCAGAAGCTGAAGTTCTGTAGTACAAATCGTCAGCCTGAGACGCTCATGAGATAGGATTAATGGAGGAGCTAGAGAAGATCCAAAGAAGAGCGAGCATTTCGTCACAGGTTCCGTTCACCGAGAGCGAGGACGTCACCGAGATACTCATTCAAGTCCAGTAGTTAATTCTCCAACAGAGGCGTTGCACACTACGATGAAGTTCACTGTTAAACTTGGATCTACATCTACATCCATACTCCTCAAGCCACCTGACGGTGTGTGGCGGAGGGTACTTTGAGTACCTCTGTCGGTTCTCCCTTCTATTGCAGTCTCGTATTGTTCGTGGAAGGAAAGATTGTTGGTATGCCTCTGTGTGGGCTCTAATCTCTCTGATTTTATCCTCATGGTCTCTTCGCGAGATATACGTAGGAGGGAGCAATATACTGCTTGACTCCTCGGTGAAGGTAAGTTCTCGAAACTTCAACAAAAGGCCGTACCGAGCTACTGGGCGTCTCTCCTGCAGAGTCTTCCACTGGAGTTTATCTATCATCTCCGTAACGCTTTCGCGCGTACTAAATGATCATGTAACGAAGCGCGCTGCTCTCCGCTGGATCTTCTCTCTCTCTTCTATCACCCCTATCTGGTACGGATCCCACACTGGTGAGCAGTATTCAAGCAGTGGGCGAACAAGTGTACTGTAACCTACTTCCTTTGTTTTCGGATTACATTTCTTTAGGATTCTTATAATGAATCTCAGTCTGGCATCTGCTTTACCGACCATTAATTTTATATGGTCATTCTATTTTAAATCACTCCTAATACCTACTCCCAGATAATTTATGGAATTAACTGCTTCCAGTTGCTGACCTGCTATATTGTATCTAAATGATAAGGGATCTATCTTTCTATGTATTCGCAGCACATTACACTTGTCTACATTGAGATTCAATTGCCATTCCCTGCACCATGCGTCAATTCGCTGCAGATCCTTCTGCATTTCAGTACAATTTTCCATTGTTACAACCTCTCGATATACTACAGCATCATCCGCAAAAAGCCTCAGTGAACTTCCGATGTCATCCACAAGGTCATTTACGTATATTGTGAATAGCAACGGTCCTACGACACTCCCCTGCGGCACACCTGAAATCACTCTTACTTCGGAAGACTCCTCTCCATTGAGAATGACATTCTGCGTTCTGTTATCTAGGAACTCTTCACACACAATTGGTGTGATAGTCCATATGCTCTTACTTTGTTCATTAAACGACTGTGGGGAACTGTATCGAACGCCTTGCGGAAGTCAAGAAACACGGCATCTACCTGTGAACCCGTGATTATGGCCCTCTGAGTCTCGTGGACGAATAGCGCGAGCTGGGTTTCATACGATCGTCTTTTTCGAAACCCATGCTGATTCCTACAGAGTAGATTTCTAGTCTCCATAAAAGTCATTATACTCCTACGTTCGAAGGGGGAGTCATAAAACACATTACTTCCTCCCAAACACATCTCACGAAATGGCCATGATGGGAGAATCATAAAAATTTGATCTCATTAGGTGTCTTACCGACAGCAGCTCTTCCCATATATCATACGCAAATGGAACAGAAAAAGGAAAAATTATGATTCACATGAATTACCTATCGTCATATATGTTACGGAGGCTGACCAAAAACAGAAGCATTATAGCTCTAAAATGAGCACAACCTACAGAACGCAGGAATTTTATTTCTTACTTTTATTCAATTCGGAAAAAACAGAAATATTTTTCCACTTACGGAAAACCGAAAGCTAATCTAAGTTTTCTATACTACTCGAGGTTGATTTTAATGCTTGTCTAAGTTTATGGTGTGTCTAACATTCGGCTTTTTGAACGTGTTAATTCTTTTATGATCATTTAAGTGCCATGTCTCTCACAGTCTTTAATCCACCGGTCTATTAGTCACTATACATATCACTGCTTACCCTCGCATATCAGATTCCTGTAACCGAAATATAAAATCACAGTACGTCAGGCATTTTGTCTGTATCTATGCGTGACTCAGTCTCGTCCTCTATTTCAGCCATACGTTTGTACAACGTTGTTGTTGTTGGTGTTGTTGTTGTTGTTGTTGTTGTTGTAGGCTTCAGTCCTGAGACTGGTTTGATGCTACTCTATCCTGTGCAAGCTTCTTCATCTCCCAGTACCTACTGCAACCTACATCCTTCTGAATCTGCTTAGTGTATTCATCTCTTGGTCTCCCTCTACAATTTTTACCTTCCACACTGCCCTCCAATACTAAATTGGTGATTCCTTGATGCCTCAGAACATGTCCTACCAACCGGTCCCTTCTTCTTGTCAAATTGTCCCACAAACTCCTCTTCTCCCCAATCCTATTCAATACCTTCTCATTAGTTATGTGATCTACCCACCTAATCTTGAGCATTCTTCTGTAGCACCACATTTCGAAAGATTCTATTCTCTTTTTGTCCGAACCATTTATCGTCCATGTTTCACTTCCATACATGGCTACACTCCATACAAATACTTTCAGAAACGACTTCCTGACACTTAAATCTATACTCGATGTTAACAAATTTCTCTTCTTCAGAAACTCTTTCCTTGCCATTGCAAAATTATATTGCTGTGCGGCACATAGTTCAGGAGATATGACGTCGTAAACATTGAGGTACGTGAAAACGAAATTCGAGGGCGAAGTTCCCTACAGATATAGGTGAAATATGTGTACAAAAACGTGCGAAAATGTTAAATAATGTGAAATAAATGTATCATGTGCGTACTCTGACAAAGGCGCGGGTAAAAAGCTCCTCCTAAGTCCCTGCATAGATTTCAACCTAACTTGGTACATACGAGGGCGGTTCAGAAAGTAACCTCCGATTGGTCGCAGTGCGGGTTGTGGGGGGAGTAGCGACGCCATCTGTGCGTTCACGCACTCAACAGGTCAGTCGGCATCAAGCCGTGGTCGAGTGAACGTCGTACCTGCGCTAGTTTAGTTTTTGTGGCAGTTTGAAATGTGTGCTGCAATAGAAAACCCCGCCAAATGTGAAGTGCGTGCTGTCATAAGGTTTTTTACAGCCAAAGGATATTCTGCAGCAGCTATTCATCGTGAGCTTTGTGCCGTGTACGGACCAAGAGTTATGAGTGAAGGAGTTGTCCGTGAATTGGTACGTTTATTTAAAAGTGGACGAGAAAACGTTCATGATGAAGAGAGGAGTGGTAGACCATCATTGGTGACTGACGAACTCGTTCAGACAGTTGATGCAAAAGTTCGTGAAAATCGACGTTTCTCAATGTCGGAGTTGTCTACTGGTTTTCCACAGATTTCTAAGACTCTCTTGTGCGAGATAGTGACAGCAAGATTGGGTTACCGTAAGTTCTGTGCACGATGGGTGCCCAAAATTCTTACCGACCACCACAAAACTCAAAGAATGGCCTCTGCATTAGACTTTCTGTCACGTTATGAGGACGAAGGAGAACCATTGTCAAACAGAATCGTGACCGGTGACGAAACCTGGTTTAAGTACGTGAACCCTGAGACAAAAGAACAATCAAAGATGTGGGCACATTCAAATTCGCCTACCAAACAAAGAAAAGCCTCGCAAGATTTTTCTGCCAGAAAACTGATGGCAACGGTGTTTTGGGATGCCAAAGGGGTGTTGTTGGTTGAATTCATGGAACGTGGTACGACCATTAATCAAGACGTGTACTGTGAAACAATAAAAAAGTTACGACGGGCTATACAGAACAGACGCCGTGGTATGCTGACTTCCGGTATCGTTTTTTTTGCACGATAACGCCCGTCCTCACTCTGCTCGCAGAACAACGGCCCTTCTTGAGTCCTTCAAGTGGGACGTTATCAACCATCCACCTTACATCCCAGACCTGGCGCCAAGTGATTATCACCTCTTCATGCATTTGAAGAAATGGCTCGGGTCACAGCGGTTTGATGACGACGAAGCGCTCAAAGATGCAGTCACAGGCTGGCTCCAGGCACAAGCGGGTGATTTTTATGCAGAAGGAATTTCAAAGCTTGTGAAGAGATACGATAAGTGCCTCAATCGCTATGGAAAAATGTAGAAAAATAGTGCAAAGATGTAGTTGTAAGATGTATATATTAAAATATTTTTATTTAACTTGATGTATTTTTTTAAATCAACCGGAGGTTACTTTCTGAACGGACCTCGCGTATTACTTACTGTCTGGAAAGAAATAATGTGGGGATAAGAACCATCAGCCTGCAATTAGGGAGTGGTGTGACTTGGTGATGGAGAGAGAGGATGGGGAGGAAGAGATGAATGGAAAGATGGGGAAGGAGGAGATAGACAGAGAGAGAGAGAGAGAGGGGAAGACAAGTGGAAAGAGGGCAAGGAGAAGTTGGACAAACTGAATATTGGATTAAATACTTACCCGGGCAACGCCGGGTACTTAGCCAGTCTTATAAAACACATAAAATTACTTAAACAGTTAAGTATGCTACATACTTGGTTTATATGTATCGCTAGATCATATATTTTGCTTGATTTGTTGGCAATATGGGTACAAATTTTGTCAGTATCCTCCATTAATCAACGCATCACTACCTCTAATCACTGGTTTCATTATGGAACAGCTTATGGGCTGTGTCCATTGTGTTGTCTTTAACTTAAGCCCAAGTGACAAAAAAGTAAAAGAAAAATAACAGGCAGGAAGATGTTAGTGCTTCGGTTTGCCAATCATCAGCAGTTTCATCTGTTGCGAGTAGATTACATCCAGATGAGACGCCCGGCCGTGACAAACGCGTCAGCAGCAATTCAGCGGCTCCGCGAGATGCATTTCCATGTTAAGCGAACCACCCCTGCTTTTATCGGCTGGTGCGCTTGTAAAATTTTATTTCACTGTCGCACTGTGTTACTCATGACAGCTGGCGCACCGAACGCCAGTTGCCATGTTGCACAGTTCATGGCATGTCTCTCGATGTAACACTACCAATGCGATTTCACGAAGCTATTTCAAAATCTCCTGTCATGTTCGACATAAACAGTCAGTCATACTTTTTTTTTTACGTAACATAACTAAGTGAATAGGTTTGTCGACAGTCAGTACTATAGATGTCTCTGCTCTACGGTTTCTGTTCCCTAATATTACAATGTATTTAACAACTGTCCTCAAATAATGTACTTCAGACAATTGGTTAGTTAAAACCAATATAAACCTGTTTCGATATAAAACCACAAGTGTATTTCATAATTCGCACTAAATGTATTATTTGAAAGAAGGTAGATTGCATTGTGAAGTAAATTCGTGCACAGTACCATATAAAGAATTCTGATCATTTGTTATTAAAAATTTTGTTGGGATATTTAAAACAAATGTAGTTTCACTTTGCTTGTCCTCCTGTGCTATGGTTGCGTGCTGATGATGTTGGTATACACTTCAGCGAAAGTGGTGTATTGGCCTAAGTCTTGGCTATCTTTGAGTTCTCTTTCTTTTCACTTGCAAACCGATCGTCTGCCTTTTTTATAACTTTTATCATTACTTCGTTCAAGAAGCTCAAAATAATTGAGTATTATTTTCTCCTTTTATGATGATTTTAAATATTTCTTTTCACTGTACATTTTTCACGGACGAACATTCTCACCTAGATGCACATTCTTAACAGTGCGTTTAAACTACTAGTACATGTGCTACAGCATGGAGAATGCTTTGAAAACTCAGAATTCGAAGCTTCCTACCTCAGCATTCAAGTTTATTATATGATTAACCAGTTTGTAACCCTTTTACTTTCTAGTTTTGGACGATATAACATACTTAATTTTAGCTATCGATTAGTACGAGCTGTGCGAAGTTTAATTTCAACGTCTCTATAAAAAGGGAACACTCTGCAGATGCGGCTAACATAGCTTCAGTCCAAGTACACTGTGGCTCGCACTTAACCTGGGCTGATAGAATTTACTACGAGCTCAGCAAAAAAGCAATCTGCAAAACTTACGTGCACATCTTTTGCGCCGGCCGCTGTGGCCGAGCGGTTATATGCGCTTCAGTCTGGAACAGCGCGACCGCTACGGTCGCAGGTTCGATTCCTCCCTCGGGCATGGATGTGTGTGATGTCATTAGGTTAGTTAGGTTTAAGTAGTTCTAAGTTCTAGGAGACTGTTGACCTCAGATGTTAAGTCCCATAGATCTCAGAGCCATTTGAACCATACTCAACACAAGAATACAAGAAACTTCACGGAAGCTACTAATCATTGTAATCGTCTTCCCAATTTACTCTCTAAGAACTCGCGAAACAAATAGAAAATTAAACAAGCACTGGTAGGCGCGTGTTAAAACATTCTTGCCGAGCGGGACTTCTCTCCTGAAATGCCATGATATTGAAACACAGTTTCGGCACCTTATCAACATGGAATTCTCCCTCTTCGTTGCGTTTTACACACGCATTCACGATCACAAGGCCATCAGCGAATGTCCGTACAGTATTGAGAAAATCGCACAGCAAGCTAAGCATAGCATAGTATATCCGAGACACTCATCACAATAGCGAAAACAGACTCCAGGGAACGGCGTTGACTGTATCAGTCACTGTCTAACCACGGGTAAGCCTGCAGTCAAACATTCGTTCACAATGTTACGAGTTAATTCCTACGTAGTATGACTTCTTTCACTCATCAAAGACAACGGAACCTCTGTTACAGCTTAATACGCCACTCAGATCTATACAACAAGGGTGGAATAGTTTGTATGCGACGATCCCCGTCATTATATCCTTTGAACAAGAGGCTTCCTAAAAGTGAACGTTCCGTTTTCCATGACGCCCTATACGTCACGTCGCGTAGGTAAGAAAATCTGAACAGCTTCGTTAAAGCGGGCGTCACGTATCTTGGCGAGTGGTGGGGGAGTTCTCGCAACCAGCAGTTAGTGGTAGGGGGAGCCAGCTGCCAGCTGCGGCCCGGCAGTGTGGCCACACTGTGCGTTACCGCTCGATTCGACTGTCGGCTACTGACCGCCGCGCGTGGAAGTACGCGCGCATGCAGGAAAGGTGACGAGCGCAATAACACGTATACGTCTTTGTGACAAATCCGTTGTCATCGATTCGTCTGTCTTTAATATATGGAGTTGTATAAAATGTGTAAAAATAAAAAAAGCTATGAACGTTGGAAAGAATAACAACTTGCAATGTTTATTGTGTCTGTCGATCAACATAAGAATGCCGTGTTGAGTAACTGGGGAAAATGCTGCGCATTTATTTATCTTTCCTATTCTAACTCGGAAAATACAATCTTATTGTACTGCCTTGAAAAATAAAATTTGGAAAGTAGAAGAAACCTCGCGAAAAAGTGTATACCTACTGATACTCAAACGATTTTTATAATACCCGTAAAATGTTTTGCAATACGTGTGAGTACTGGGAAAAATCGCGGCTCATATAGGAGTATTTCTGTCACCCTTTCGAATCCAGAGAATACGTTCACCCTGTGATGGCTTGCCATCTGTAGTCAAATTAATTTATTTGGATTGCAGGTGAAATATTCGCACATGTGAAATTTTTGCATGCCAGTTTTTTAAGTGACCTAAGAAAACGTCTGAGCAGTCTTCATGTAGGCCATCTTTTCGGCACATAGCTGAAATAATCATATTTCAGAAAATATAAAAAGATCCTGTCATACATTAAACATCGTTATTAAAAGAACCAAAGGCACTTTCTGTTTCTAGAAACCTCACTTACAGCAAATAATTTATAGTTGTTGATATTGTGTCTATTGTACATAGTTATTGTAATACATAATGTAAAACAAGTTTCCACGTGCTGTTTTTTGGGACAAATTTTCGGGAAAGCAAAAACAATTTCTTCTTCAAAAATGAAGACAGCAGTCCGACTAGCATAAATACAAACAACATTTTACATATTTTGGCGGATAATTCAATGAGAAAATCGACGAGTGTAATCCCTGAAGACAAGCTTTAAACGAGGTCCACAACGAAATTGCGTAAGAAACTAAAATCTTTTTATAATTGCTTTACCAGCCAGGCAAACCTAGACTCAAGTTACATAATACAGGCTTATGATTTAAGATGTATGTTTAAATGCTTACTGCAGCATTGCAGTACTGTGACAGGTATACCAAAACATCGTCTTCATCCTCGCTGTCTGATTAAGACGAATCCGAATCGTGAAGATTGATTATGAAAGGCTCCATCACCAAGTCTCTGTCTATTTCCTTTTTAAAATCTTCTTCCTGGAGTGTTTCCGAATGTCTGATACAGTTTGCCCATGCAGATATGCTTACGTTGTCCACTGCTTCATGTGTGAGTCTTTCCCTGTCAACAATTCAGAAGGTGCTGTTTCTTTCTAAGAAATGGGCTTTAACTTGCGCCCATACCAACTCAATAGGGTTGTAGTGGCAGTGATATGGTGGTAACCTGATTACTCGGTGACCAAGCTGTCTTGCCAGTTCATCTATCTCGACCGTGCGACTGCTACGGTCGCAGGTTCGAATCCTGCCTCGGGCATGGATGTGTGTGATGTCCTTAGGTTAGTTAGGTTTAAGTAGTTCGAAGTTCTAGGGGACTGATGACCACAGCAGTTGAGTCCCATAGTGCTCAGAGCCATTTGAACCATCTATCTCGTAAGTGCGGTATTTAGGCTTGTATGCATTTACGAGCATGAGTAACTCTGCCTTGGTCTGTGACACTGTGTGAGGAATTTCATTAGACGACAACCATGAAATAATTTCATCCTCCCTGGTATTTGAAGTAGGAGCCTTATTCTCTTGTACAGAGTGCACGCTTGCGTTGTCCATGACAGTAACAGAATTCCCTGCCGTGTACAGAAGTAGCTGTTGCACAAACCACCGCTTGAAGACAGCATAAGCCATTTCAGAGTGATAGTCATCTGATTCCTCCGTCTTAGATGCTTTAAATATTAATTTACTCTGTGGTATGAAGCCTGTTTCTGCAGAACCAGCGTGAAGCACAATAAGGCGTCTCCCTTTTCCCACAGGAACCTCCAGGTCACCAACATCGTCACTTGTCTTCCAGCGCATTGGTCTTGAATGGTTCTGGTGAACGTATGTTTCATCGAGATAAATAAATACATGATTTTCCGGCTTGTTTTATCTCGTACATTTCTCTCAAGAATACAGTTCTTGCTGCTACAATGTCACTTCTCCCTAAGCGCAGTTTTCTTCCGTCATTGCTCTTTCTGTATTTAAATCCCATCTCCCTTAATTTTCTGAGCATGGTAGATTTGCTGCCGTTGAAACTTTCAACTTCTTTCGTGTAGGAACATAATTTTTCTGCCGTAGGATATTCACCTTGGCTATACATGTCGAATGCTGAATGCTGAAATCGTCGAGCTCACTTACGAGTTTCTTTCGATTTCGGCACTTATCATGCGACTTAATAATAGGTGATTCGTTCTCTTGTAGATGCTTTGGCTTCACTGGCGATCCGTTGTACAGTTCTCAAACCGATTCCACACACCTCAGCTGTTCGTTCTTGGCACTTGGCAACACTGGGCGACGCTTTTTTGTAAGCTGGGGTTGCCACTTTCAGGTCCCGTCTAAAGAACTGATACACAGGAAATATTATTTCTCTCGCCTGCCTGTGTAATACTGGGTGAGATTTGTTGTTGCCACTCATATTACCACAATGCCTTGCAGTAACTACCGAAAAAGCACCACACACAATGCTAAAACCAATCGTAAACTTGCGCCGCCCAGAACGACATTAAATCGGGCGCTCGCTGCGGCTGACTGACTCCTATTGGTCGGCAGGTCACGTGACCCCATGCTACCGCGCATCCAGCCCTCACCCGCCAAGTTACATCACGCCCGCTCTAGTACAAAAATGTGTGAATGCGTATTATAACTCGAACCAATCATAACTAAAACGTTACTTTGTGTGCTTATGTTCCAAATATTACAGTTCCTGAGCCAGTTCTTAACAGTCTTCCCAACTTCGGGGAAACGGACGATGCAGTTGGTTTCCATTCACTTGAACTGCTTCTTTCTTCTCTTTAAACTGTAAGTTTGTATATATGCTAACCGTCTAGAAGATCGAGGAACCATGCTGAACAGCTTAACGTGGAATTTCCTTCGCCCTTTCCGACTTCACCCGTGCTCGCCGGACTCATCTTTCAAGCGACTCTTCGGTACAGTGCAAAACATGGGCTCCGTGTTCGTCTGTGACTTCAGTGCTTATCTATCTTTAAAACTAAATAGGACTCAAATTGTTGGTCTGATTTTGATATGGAGTGCAGCATTAAACATAGTTTTTTGCTGTGTATTATCAAGCACAAGAAATAATAATTACCTTTGAAATACACTTAAGTTATTATTACGAAAATTTACATAGGAATCAGCTGGGCAGAGAAATGAAACAGCAACCGCGTCTTAAGCTGACGGATACATTGTTTACACTGTCTGATAAATAACTGTGTTTTGACCTATTGCAGTGTATAATACATTGCATGATTGCAATGTAATAAACGAAGTAGATCTTATGGTATACCCGATTAAGCGTACAAGAGGATTGTATATTCGTAGCCGGGCACAACGAACTATTCGTATTTCATAGAATATTCACTGAGAGAGAGCTTGAATTAAAAAAAAATGGTTCAAATGGCTCTGAGCACTATGGGACTTAACATCAGAGGTCATCAGTCCCCTAGAACTTGGAACTACTTAAACCTAACTGACCTAAGGACATCACACACATCCATGCCCGAAGCAGGATTCGAACCTGCGATCGTAGCGGTCACGCGGTTCCAGACTCAAGCGCCTAGCACCGCTCGGGAGCTTGAATTCACATGTTATTTGAGGTTATATGGTGAACACAATGATGTTAAGAACACTCTTAAATCAATTAAAAAGTAACGTGTGGATTCTCCCTGCATACATCTACATGTGCTGTTGTTTACAGAGAGATGGTTTTCCTGCACATACGTTTTACGGAAGACTTAAAGAAAAAATAATGCGTAATATAGGATTGTGGGCCCTCCTTGATTAAAAACACTCTTGTTTTATTTTCTTTCCCAAGCTAGTTTCAGCAGTAATATCACCATCATCAATGGGTTTTTCTTGTTCCTGAAACATGCAAAATTACCATCGTTACAAACATTACAAAGCGTTATTATATGTATACTGTTTGGTTACAGATACTGTATTGTGTGAATAGTTTCATAATACCTAATTTACTTTGTCACAGCATAGTTTCTACATTTTTTGCCGTTATTTCTGGCATATTTTGTTGCCGTTTGTTTGACATGCAGCAAGTCATCGTCAAATTTATGAGCAACTTTTATTATATAAAATAAAACTATTTTGCATCAGGGCTTATCCACAACCCCTTATTGTTGTTTTTATGCATACACGGACCAACTGAAGAGTTTCAATATACGACTTAAAATAGTACGATCAGAAGACGCCGCAACTATATAATATGTGTGACTGTGTTCATCTTTCGTCTCTTTGAAATCCTCCGTGAACGAAGGTATTAGTCAATAAAGTTACTTATTGAGACAAAGCAGAAAATTTCGCAGACTCCTTTGACAGAAGAAGCTGTTGGTTTTTGACAGCTCTTTTTAATGTGAAGAGTAGATATCCATTTTATAGCACCAACCATCTAAATCAGTTTATCGTAATAGTAATGTTATCGAGCTGTCCTGAAAACTCGGGCATCGTCTGTATTGCCACTATCTTCGGGACTGTTCAGTTGTTTTGTTTACCACTACGGCTGGGAACTGAAATGAAGAAACAATAGGGAGGGGTGGGTCACATAACCTTTTTTTTTTTACATTTCTGCATGGGTAAATATTGGCATTCCATCGCTCAGCATTTTTGCATTCGAAAAGTACATATGAACGATTGGTACAGAAATCTACACAGCAAAAAGAGTTGTGTGCTGGATAACAGACGAACGGCATTAGGCCTACTGAATTCTGAAATGTTGTTTATTAATAATGGATTTACAGTATTACCAAAGGATAACAGCAGCGGAACAGCACAACATGGCGAAATGAATATGTGAGCTAAAATTACGTATAAGAGTACTGGTAGCAGTTCTTTCTCAGAAACACGCATACTGTCACCCGTTCTATTGATAGTAGCCTCTAACCGCAGGGCTCTTTTAATACTGTGGTTTTGAGGGTCATGTGTTTATTGGAGAGAGAGCGCATTAAATTGCCGATTGATTGGAATCTTTTACACGGCGGTACTTGCGGCACAAATATTTTATTATTCATCGTAATGAACATTAATGTGACAACAGCAGTGCATTTGGCACGATTACTTTTTTTCCATTTGTCAACTTGGTTTCATTTAACTCTGTGAACACAATCAGTTTATCAGATTTACAGCTGGTTACATTGGCAAATCGACACTGTTATTGCGCTAATGCCTGATTCTGTACAAGTGGGTTAGTCGGAAATTAAAACTCTAGTATTTAGTGCCAATCGCATCGGATGAGTGCCGTGCGCGAGAGGATAATCTGCTTGGCGTCCATTCACCTGCTAGTTGGCCTGATTACTAATCCGCAGGACTACTATGCCGCCTACGGCGAAAAATCGCGCTTGTCACATGCTTTGTTCCCTGCCGTTGCATGCACTTAAGTGAATTGGATGGCGTTGTGATTTTCATCTGTGTTTCTCCGTAGTTCTCTCTAATCTGCCGTGATATAGTGTGATGTATAGCGCGCTTGGTGCCAAAAGTGGGAGATTTTACCGAAATACCTGCAACAAAAGAATACAATTAATAATGGTCACACACAATCCATAGGGATCCAACGAAAGTGTTATGAAGTGGGGTTGGGGCAGTGATAAAAAAATCGCTACATGGACTGTCAACGCATTTAGACTAGCAAAGATTTCGACCTGCTTTTGTTCTTTTAGATTCAGACGTGACACTTGAAGAACTAATGACGAGTAGTTTTGCTGAACAATAAATTATATTCTAGGGCTGATGACATTAACTCAGAATATGTAAAGGTTTTGGAGAAGACTGTGCATGTCACTCTGCAATTTTCATGTAGTTCCGAGAGTTTGAGGGATCAAGAAGAACGTCTTAGATGCTACCCGCATGGCTACCTTCATCGTTATTGATGAGAGCTTTTTTGTGTACAGAAAATTGTGAACGAAGGCCGGTGTGTGCAGCAGCCCTTTCATAACTTATGCACATTTTTAGGGCTCACTTTTGTAGTTACTGAAGGTAGAATTTATGTCTTCATTGCATTCACTTTGCTTCAGACACCTCAGTTCCTACTCTATTCATATCACAATTCAAGATCCACTCTGGGATACACCATAATACAGCTGAAATAAGAATTCCAAATCTGTTAATTCTTGTTCTTAGCTTTACATCTTCATTACCACACCCGTATTGCTAGGCGTCGCTTTCAGATTTATCTTTCCATGCACTACCCTTTTCCTCACGGGCTAACAGTTTTGCACAGCTTGCCATCACTATGTGGATTGCATGCTGTCGTATACTAACGGCATTTTTCCGCTCACGTGGACAAGTTTCAGAATGCCGCTGACGAAAAGTCCAAGAAAACCCAAGGCGCTGTGTGATGGCGAGTATGCACAATGGTTACAGTGCGCTCGAATGACATAAGACGCTAGACAAAAATGAGCATGTTGAAAATAATTCTGAAAACAAAAAGAAATTATAAATGCACTCTGCCAGCGCAAAAGTGTCTGAGTACTCTTTTTGTCATTCTGAATGAAAATTTGTGTTGCAGTTGCCCTGCTTTCCCGCTGGACGTGGCTAGCAGTGATGTCGTGTCAATGGTCGCGACGAGTGCATGTCTCACATGCTGCATGTTTATGGTTCAAATGGCTCTGAGCACTATGGGACTTAACAGCTATGGTCATCAGTCCCCTAGAACTTAGAACTACTTAAACCTAACTAACCTAAGGACAGCACACAACACCCAGCCATCACGAGGCAGAGAAAATCTCTGACCTCGCCGGGAATCGAACCCGGGAGCCCGGGCGTGGGAAGCGAGAACGCTACCGCACGACCACGAGATGCGGGCTGCATGTTTATGTCTTTTGTTATTATGGAGGTGGTAATGACAGGAAATAAGAATCTGTAATCTAGCAACTACACAGTCTTTGACAAAGTACTAGTGGCTACCTCAATTACTTTAACGTTACAGTAAACATGGTCGGTCTCTGAAATAAATTTCGCCTTCCGTTCTATTTGTTCGTGTGTATTGGTCTTCAGTGGTAAACAACGAGCAGTGTAAACGTGAAGTCGCTCTTTCGAGTCCACAACGTAAATCGCTTTTTGCTGTCGGTTAAAAGTATTCATCTGATAGAAGAACAATGATAATTTATTTCACTCTTTGATACGCTAGTAAGAGTAAAAACGTTTCAAAACATTTCCGCGGAAGATCTCGTAGCTGTCTTTCCAGCCCGTCGCTCGAGGATTTCTCCTCGATGTGGCATTCACTATCTAAATTAACGACGTTCAACCAAGAATATCTTACGATGAAATTCTCCAAGCTATCAGCTAATGGTTTTGCGTCACGAAGCTAGACCAATAGTTGCATTTCTTTTTTTTAATTCTAGGAAATACAAAATAATTAATTTATTTTGTGAAGAATCGTATTAAACCAAAACGTTAATGGGGAACAACTGAATTGTCCTTTATGAATTGCAATCAAACATCTACCTCGAAAGAAAACCGTATCTCGATAGAATTGTTGAACAGAAATGAAGCCAGACATGCTCATTACTCGATGCATTTCTCCCGCGAGTGAGACAATGACTATATGTCTTACACTGCTGCAGATATCTACAGTTCGCAACGAATTTGGAGGATGCGGACGAAGACGACTCACGGTGAAGGTTATTGAAGGTTATCATAATTCACCGTGGTTGCCG
Source organism: Schistocerca americana (assembly GCF_021461395.2). NCBI lineage: Eukaryota > Metazoa > Arthropoda > Insecta > Orthoptera > Acrididae > Schistocerca > Schistocerca americana. The sequence goes on from NC_060119.1 coordinate 719,971,660, forward strand.
AGTTCCTGTATCAGACGCTTGTACTTGGGAATTTGTTTGGTTGAGAGAGAGAGAGAGAGAGAGAGAGAGAGAGAGAGAGAGACGACTGCGTCAAAGGACTGAAGAGTGTGCAGCAGCCACATCCATGTTGCGCACTGTCACTTCTAGCGAACGAGTTAAGCGTCTGTATCGTACTCCCGTAGACTACAGGTGGTTCGATGCTGATGTCTTTTGGCGATTAACAAATGTATATATACTGAAACTGTCGTGACAGCTCATATTCTGTTTTCTTTTCAGTCTACACTGAAGTGCGAAAGAAACTGGTATGGGCATGAGTATTCAAATACAGAGATATGCAAACAGGCTGAATACAGTGCTGCAGTCGGCAACTCCTGTATAGGACGACAAGTGTCTGGCTCAGCTGTTACATCGGTTACTCCTGCTACAATGGCAGATTGTCAGGATTTACGTGAGCTTGAACGTGGTGTTCTAGTCGACACACCAGCGGTGGGACATAGCATCTCCTAGGTAGTAGGGATTTTCCCGTACGACCATTTCACCAGTGTACCGTGAATAGCAGCAGTCTGGTAAAATATTAGATCTCCGACATCGCAGCGGCCGTAGAAAGATCCTGCATAGACTGGATCAACGACGCCTGAAGAGAATCGTTCGGTGTGACAGAAGTGCAACCCTTCCACAAATTGCCGCAGATTTCAATGCTGGGTCATCACTGTCAGCGTGCGAACCATTCAACAAACCATCATCGATATGGACTTTCGGAGCGCTATGGAGACAACCTTAAGAATCCACGGACACTGCGTGTCAGCGGAGGACTGTTCAAGCTGGTTGAGGCTGTGTAATGTTGTGGGCCGTGTGCAGTTGGAGTTATATGGGACCTCAGATACGCCTAGTTACGACTCTTGACAGGTGACACGTACGTAAACATCATGTCTGATCACCTGCATCCATTCATGTCCATTGTGCATTCTGACGCACTTGTGCAATTCGAGCAGGACAACGCAACATTCCACACGTCCAGAATTGCTACAGAGTGGCACCAGGAACACTTTTCTAAGTTTAAACACTTCCGCTGGCCACCAAACTCTCCAAACATGAACATTATTGAGCATATCTGGGACGCTTTGCAACGTGCTGTTCAGAAGAGATCTCCACCCTCTCGTACTCTTACGGGTTTATGGAGAGTTCTGCAGGATTCATGGTGTCAGTTCCCTCCAGCACTACTTCAGACTTTAGTCGAGTCCTGTTTAGGCACTTCTGCATGCTCGGGGGTCTTTACACCAAATTAGGCTGGTGTACAAGTTTCTTTGGTTCTTCAGTGTATGATTAATATATGTAAAAACAAAACTGAATGCTTTTCCATAACATCCACTGAAGCTGTCTTTAATATGAAAGGCGATACACAGAAAATAAACTGAATAATAACTTGGCAGCAAGGAAAAGACATTTATCTTATAAACGATCACTTGTCTAGTAACTGCTGGAAATCGCAGCACCAATTAACGCTTTTGGTTTTTGACCGCTGTGTTCTGTCTGCTAATAACTCTTCGTGAGTGTACCAGTTCTATATGAGGGAAAAACATTTCAGTCAGTGTTGATTAACGCACGTTATTTAAAGTCATTACTCCTACAGTATATGGCTTGTTTCAGAAGTGACATTCAGGGTCTTTTTCGGGATTTCTTTCCTCCTATTACTCTTCTCTAAATATTCACAAGACGGGTCTACTGACCGTGTATGTTACGTGTCTTATCCGCAGGTGTCATCGTTGTTACATTGTTTTCCTGATTGTTCTCCCTTCACTAATTCTTTGAAAAAACCAGTTGGTTGGTAGTTTTATCGCTCGAATTTATGGTTGATAATCATCTACAGAACCATACGTCAGATGGTTCAAGTGATTTCATTTATGCCTATCGGCCATGTTTCTTAAATTGTACTTTGGAGTCCTAGAATATCTTGTTTCTCTACGCTGTGGGAAGCCGAAATGATTTTCAGCTAATTTAGCTTCGGCTTTGTACTCGATGCGTCTGTATTTACGAAACACGGGTTAGAAAATCAAAATCCTGTGATCTTCGCATGTGACACTGTTGTTCTTTCGAATCATTATCATGGTATATTTTATGGAAGTGGTGCACTGGTAAGACACGTTTTATTTGAAAAAGAAATGGGCGAGCTCCGCCCCATGGTTTCCCAATGCAATCTTGTGCTCCGTTTGTACTCACCTCATCGTCGATAGAACGTTAAACCTTGAGCTTTCTTCTTTTTTTTTCTTCTTCTGGGGTGTGAACAGTTACATATTTTACTAATCAGTATGTAGATCTGATCTCTTCAGGTCATTCAATGTTTTTTTCAAATTTCTTTTTTTTAATTTTACAGTAATTTAAAGAAAAAATACTTCTATAACTATACTATGCGCATCATTTTCAGGTGGTTTGCTCTGAGTATCTTCTGTTATGTCATATGTAAGTATTAACTCACCTTTCATTCGTGTATTGGGCGTGGAAGAATGTTGCTTGTGTGCCTATAGTTCAGCTGTTACTCACTTAATCTTGTCCTCCTCATTTCTAATTGATCGTAAGAACGCGAAATATTTGTAGCTTCCGCCTTGAAATAAGCCATTTACAATTTTTAAGTAGTTTTTCATGAAACATGCGGCATCTTTGTTTGAGTTTTAGCTAGCTACGATTTTTCAGCATTTCTGGTAGACACTCTCATCTATCACACCTGTGACCATTGTAGCTGCTGTTCGGTTTATACTTTCGATGTTCCAGGTCAATCCGACTTGAGGTGTGTCTCACAGCTGAAATGGATCCTATAAAATCAGACAGTGTTTCAGAATGGATTGCACAAGCATTTTGTAAGTGGTCTCATTTACAAGCACACCACATCATATCTCTAGTCATTTGATTTGACTGTCACTTCGTATTTTCTATCGCAAGTAAATTTTTACGTTTTGTGAAGTGCAGTAATTTACTTTCTTCTACATTAAGATCTAACTGCTTATCCATGAACTAGGTTGATTTTTATCACTACGTAACTGGATATTACTACTTTTGTAGCAAATGGAACTTTCTACCACTGACTGTTAAGGAATTAATTAAAACATGAACAACAATAATGGTCCTGTTCCACTGGGTGACACTAGCTATTATTACTGTGTTCGTACGCCATTGCCGAATGATAACGTGATATATTCTGCCTGTCGAGCAATTCTCAAACCAATAGTAACTTGGTTATATGTATCAATCTGACGTGTCAACTTACGGGGCTCGTAAACAGGAGGACGTTGATTCAAATCCCATTTTGTCGACGGAACGTAAACCGTATGCTTTCTTCCGACAACAACAAAAAACAGGGGAAAAAATCGCGTAGTTGGAAATTTTTGTACCGTCATAGGAGTGAGTGCCTTGAACAACATACTAAAAATAGTGACTGGTGGTGTGTTTGTCGAATAACTTGAAAACCGCGGCTTCTAGCGAAAATGTTTTCCACGATAAAATTAAATTACACTGAATTTTATGAAAAGGTCCAATTCGTTTTTTCAGCAGGAATAAAGGGAAACGCCGCAAATTATGAAAAATAGTGTTTAACTGGCATAAAAGCTGTGTTTATTGTAAATTTCAGTGGTTAAGAGCAATTACTAAATGTGTGTATCTCATCTGAGTGTTGTAGATGTCGGTGTGATGTGCAGTCAAAAGCTGTATAGATCTTTACCAACAACTCTATCCATGGACATCGCATTGCGAGATTCCTGTTCTCTAGGAGTCGCAGAAATCCTCGCATCATGTCCCACAGTGTCATCAGCCATGTTCCATTGTGTCTAGCGTAATACAGGTGACTGTTAAATGCGGTCAGAGGTACAAAATGTCGTAGACAAACGCAGAGTTTGCAAGTTATAACAACAGTTCAATGTACAATCTAAATTGAAGTGCAATCTTTTTGTTTAAGCTCATAAGCAAAACTCACCATTAACGCAAATACTGACAGTGAAAGCCAGCGCTATATGATCAGCTCTTGATCTGTCGACTGTTCGACATGAGTCAAAGTGCTCACAGTAGTGAATCCATTACGCAGTAACAAATGCTTATAACTGTTCCACAGAATCACGTTAAAAGTTTCTGTAACATCTGCGGCAAGTTGGCCACTTACCTTGCAAACGTACCTCCCTGAGCCATTGGCGGTCACCCAATGCCTCACATCCTGCAGAATCCCGCAACCCATCCTCCTCTTCCCGTTCCAACCACCAATACTCATTTACTAGAGGTAAGTCATAGAAGCTATCTTTTTACAGTACGTAATGAGTTTTTGTTGTCTGTAGTTCTTTTTCCTTTCAGAAAAATTGTTTTCCTTCTCGACCAGTGCAATAAATACGTTTGAACATCTTTTGTAATATTGCTGCGTGTAACTCATGAAACGAATTAATGGGACGTATGGCTCTTTAATTTCTGCAGCTGTACAATTGCCTTGCTTGCATGAAAGCAAGAACTACATGTATTTTGCTTTTGGCAGAGAAATAGCTGTTCTGACGACGTTGATTTAATTTACACACTGAAAATTTCAATCACCAAAGGCCGGTGTTGTGAAACTAGCGTGCCATAAACTTGTGCGGTGTGCTGTGCTCGGAGACGGTAATTTCGCGCCGCTCGCCATTGTCGCTGTCCGTAACTCAGAGCGACGCACCTCTGCGTGAGACCCCGGCTCTGAGGGAGACGCCGTTACTCAACTCGGCTACCGGCCGGGCGTGCGTCCTGTCCGGCCATTGCTCCAGCGCTTAGTTACAAGCGCGCATGTTATCGACTTCCAGACGCAGGAAACAACCATAACATTCTTTCTGTCTTCACAGTCATTACTGTCACCATTACCGTCGAAAGTGTAGTGGCCAATGTTCGCCTATGAGCAGACTCGATCTAATAAGAACATTCGTGTAGAGCTTAGCTGTATTGTCTTCTAAAATGGTGGACCCGATCCTAAAATAACATTCCGCAGTTCCCTGCGTGGTGGAAGTCTTTCGATTTGAGGCGTTATCTGCTGGTGGCTTGATAATTTCCTTTTTTTATTTAAGCAGCCTCAGACTAGTTCACTGGGGCTCGTTGCATGTTATAAAAGTCTGTGATTATTACCATAAAGTGAACGTTCGCCCCATCACGGTAGCAGACAGCGATGCTAGCTGCAAGACCACGGAAGCCGTCAGCGCGAGACTGACCATTTGGAATTGTGACGGGTCAAGCACTTCCACGACGAAGGCAGTGTAAACGCTATTCCCATTAGGGTTCACGTTCATCTACCTTACTTGTGAGATTTGTCGTGCATTATAGATTTTTTTTTGCACATGGAAAATGCCGGAAAGGGTCCACATTTTCAATCTCGTTTTCACCTACGTTTCTCTTTATTACTGGCTATGGTGTTGAATAAACGAAAGAGCAGTAGATGCTTTCTTCTCCCTCTTCCAGTTGATGAGTACAGTGGTTTGAACTATGGATATGACTCGCCATTTGGAGGGTATCAATGGGCAGTACCTGGTGTCACATAATTCTGTGCAGGAAAACTTTCATCAATAAAAACGACTTAATTTGAACAGTTGGAAATTCTGAAGAAGAAAAAGACACAGCGACAACGGCATCTAACTGCTCTGTGTGTGTTCTGTCCACTATTGTTAATTGATGCAAATCGCCTTATTTCCCGACTGTCATAACCGGGCTTAGTACTCACAGTTAGTGTGTGCTGCTGTTTACATATTTTCTATTATCGAACGATTTTTATAGTACGCTTACCATCAAAGATTTTGCTTGCATTAAGTTGTTTTCCTGTATTTGTTCGCGACAGCAGAATGCTGTGAAAACCTACACACGAATCCTGAAACATTGAGAAGCTAATCGAGAAATAGTAATGTTGAAAGTGCGTAATTCCATCTTATGCTTTTGCTTATCTAAAACGCAAGTAAATGACGGTCAACAAAGGGCGCACTGTGATACAGTTAATGGGATTTGTATTTCAGGTAACATTCGAATTTGAAAATGCATTCTCGCATTGCCTATTGTGAAGGTAAACTACGCTTATGTTGTACCTAATGCCCGACTGCAGAGTTCAAGGCTACAAACATTTGTGCTGGACTTTTCTAGCATTCAGCTGGTTACAATAATATGAAACAAAGATTCAGAAAGTAGACGGGGGGGGGGGGGGAAGTGGAAAAGAAAGAGAGAGAGAGAGAGAGAGAGATGGGGAGGGAGAGAGAGAGAGAGAGAGAGAGAGAGAGTGTGTTTCCATCAACGATCAGTTGTCTGTACATACGCGAACCACTTCAAGTGTCATGAACATACTCTGCCGATATCTGAATGGAAATCAATGCATGCTTTCAGACAAAATGTAATGTTCTCAGTCTGTGGCATATTGCCTTCACGTAAAACAAGTAGCTAATTATTACTTTTGAGGAATAACTACACTGTGACCGCCTAGTCCGTAGACACCTTTATATAATTTTGCGCGGTGTGTGATAAACAGAATATCATACAGCTATCGGTGACCTAGTATCAGCTATCGCTTATTCTTCATTGTTCTTAAAGACTGAGTCGTTTTGACGGTCAACCGTGCAAAATATATATACTTCATTTCACACAACGGGCTGAGCTTCGCCATAGAATTACAGTAACAAGGAATTCATCTCGTTAACTTTCCCACAAAAACAGACACAATCACAGAGTTTATATCGCCTCTCTGTTTTTGTAGCGATATCGTACCACGTTTTACGTGTTTCAGTAATTCCATTGCCTCGGGAACAAATATGTACAAGGCATTAAAGATACCCTCAAATTTTCAGTAGTTGGTTTCAAAACTAGTACACCATACTGCACTCACATTGCACTGTTATACATAACAAAACGACACAAAAGATCCCAATATTCCTAAAATAAAATTTAGATCGCCGGGGCAGCATCGACGATTTTTATTTTCAGTCGACATTTCAGTGAAATTGGTTAAAATTATGCTTGCGACTGGAGTCAGCACCGTATTGAGGGAAAACCGCTCATATTACATGTGTTTGTGTCTAGACAACACAAAAATTTCTGTACGATAGGTCATGGTAGACGACAGAAACGTGTGCGGACCAGAACTCGCTCCCATGCAAGCCCACAGCTAACGATTGCATGGTCAGTTACATACCATATCATTTCCGTTCTGCGATAGAAATGAGTTGTGAAAGCGGCGGGAGATAAAAGTTTCTAATTCTTAGTTAAAAGTTTGTAATTCTTAGTAACAGAATCGATAAATGTAATGTAAGTTAGTTCGTCATAGAAAACATATTTGTTGCCTCTGTAGTCTATTAATTACCTGTTTCGTTAAGATGTGTAATAGCGTTGAAATTTTAATGTGGGAATTGGAAATCTTTTGAAAGGTTCATGGATAGTTTAACAGCTTCTTTATTGTGGGGGCGGTCTCGTGTTATATGACTACTTTTCCTATCCACGATGTGTTTTTTTTTCTTCGCAGTGCTCTCGCTAATTAATTTCATGGATAGTTTTGCCCTGCATGGAACGACGAACACGGGCTTAAGATTACCGCAGCTTCGAAAAACCTGAAGTAGCCTGTTTGATTAATTTCTTGGTCCATACTTATTATCTTCAGCATTAGTGTCTCATTACAGCTTAACAAGTACATTCTTAAATTGAGGCACTTCGAGAAGATGGCAATAGAGATATGTATGCAAGTATGAGATTTTACGTATAAAATACGAATAACAAATGTTAAAGATTTCGAGAAATAATATTCCTGAGTGTAATTTTTTTTTTTTATGTGTGCTCGTGTCAAGGCGAGAGATACATTTGGGGAAAGAGATCTTCGCAAAATACAAAGGACCACGGATGGACTTTCAACCTACTAGTGGCTCTCTGCTTTCCTTTCGCAACGTCTTTTTTCTTCTTTCTTTTATTCATTCATTCTTTCTTTTTATCTTCTTTTGTTGTTTTCATTTTACGACCAAGGACATTTGTTAAAGCTGGTTATTTAAAGCAGCAGGATTTCCGTCATGGCTATAAATTTTGCCCTTCATGCTCTGAAGGTAAAGAACCTACTGAAAATAAATCCGCAGCGTAAAGTGTTTCTGTCGCGTCTATAAAACCAGCTTAAGGGTTTCGCGATGCTTTGGTGAGTGCACACGATATCCTTAAACGCTAGGCGGCACATTGTGTAGCTGTCTTATATTCTTGTATCTTGAATCAACTGCTCACAATGAATTGTGTTGAAGCCAAATGAGTGAGTTGTTTCAGTGAGTATTCCTTCACCGATTAATTCGTGCGAAAGCTACCTGAGGGAATTCAAAGCTACTTGCTTATTAATAATATATTCGTACTGCCACGGAAGTTTTCCTTTCTTTGAAAAGAATTTCTTTTATAGTTGTTGCAGCGCTAACTGATGCCGAAATTGCCTGCTGTTGCGTATCGGTTTATTAGTTTTATTCTTATTGCTTTGATATCAACCGAAAGAACTCTTTTGTGCAATACCTGTTGATGACATGATGACATTACATATTCAAAGATTCGGTTATATGGTTCTTCCACCTATGCGAAAATACTGTTTGTCGGGAGGGCAGATACTGTGTATTTGTCTAACATAAAGAGTTCATAGAATAAAATGATTCTGTAATTACTTCTAAACTTACAACGTAGCAAGTTGAGTGTTATCATAGGTGCAGTTAAGTATGGAGACGTGAGCTGCTCCGGTCCAGTAGCTGCAGGAGATCCGTCGGTTTTTTAGTCAGAACCCAGCAGACGCACCTGTGTCAGATGCCGCCTCTGGTGCCAGTAGAACGCTACGAATGTTTATAATTCCCATCAATCGAAATGAACTACATTGGTTTTCTCTGATTTTGTTCCAACGTTACACATTGCTTTTTGTTATTGCTGAAATGATACTGTCCAAATTTCATTTCGTTATTTATAGTAGTTGCGAAAATTTTAGCTAAAAATCACAAACATTCAGGTATTTCAAAAATGATCGAGTAACGGCAATAGATTAACTTTCAACATCGTATGAAGCTATTGTGAAAAGTTCAGCTTCTAAAAGTCTCTTAAATAGATTTTTTCGTTTTATAAGATGTGTAATTTTTATTTGACGAAATATTGTAACCTTTTAAATTAGTATTCAGTTATATTTTGCTATGTGAGCGTGTGGGAGTGATTGAGAGAGAGAGGGAAATATGAAAATTCGAAATGTTTTCTTTTGTGAAGAACTCTGTGAAATCGAAATTGTGGGAAAAATTCCTGGGAAGAACCTCGAGTCGTGTAACATATGTCTGAGTGAGCATGCTTTTGTACAAGACTGCCAGAAGTTAGGAACGTAATAAGTTTGTTATTTAATTTTAGAATTATTTTATAAGTTATTTGGTTTATAATTAAATCTAATGTAATGAACTGAAGTTTGCTTACATAAAATTACTTTCTAAATTGTGATTGGATAAGACAGGATTTTGCGAGAATGACCTAGAAGGAATGTTCGATCGGTTATTAAGATCATCAGACAAACACAATCGAGAGCTTCCCGCACGAAGGGAGGTGTGCTATCCGTACGAGGGCACTGCCTCGGGAGTCGCTTCCGAACCATTGTACCGAACACATCACGTTAGATCGCTCTTCGTAAATCTTAACATAAATTAGAGAAGCGACTTTCGTGGGAAGCGGAACTACGTGTGGAATACGATGGTCGAAGTTAGAAAATCCGTGTGGCAAGTTTCGCATTCGTGACCGAAGTATGGCGAGCACTTCTGTACAGAAAGACCACTGAATCGGCCGAATGATTAACTCGCGTCAAGTTGTGGGTCAGTGACTTTTTAGATCGTGACTAATACTCGGGTCGAACTTAAAAAATTTCTGGATACTTTCATGTGACTATATGTAGATATCAATATAACTGTAAACTTGCAGAGACAGTATTAGCGCAAACGTAAATAAGGACTTGATTGCCATTCTCTGGGTCTTAGTGGCAATAAATAGTCAATAGAAATTTAAAAATCTTTCCACAAGAAAGTTTGTCATTAATTTTTAGGAATTGATTTTCAACTAGAGTTCCGCGGCCTTTATCTGGTAGTCATTAGGTGGTGATTTCCTTAACGCTGCTTTGCACCACCCCGAAAGTAGCTGCTACGACAGCGTGAAGGGACAACGAGAGACAAGAAGTCTGTCGAGGTAGATGGGTTAACAGTACGAAGAAAACCAAATCTCCCCCCTCCGCAGTTGGTGCATCGTGCGTTCGGGAAGAAAACAGTTAACGGGAACGAGAACTTTAAAAACAGCAGAGTAAAAAAAAAGAAAGATTCACAGGTGTGAAAATAAACTTTCGGACTTGTAAGTAGAAAGAGGAACTGTGAAGCAAAGACGAGTTATTAGGAATCGCTGCGATATATCGTTATTTAGCGGTCCTGAGAAATTCGAGGGTGTGTGTGTGTTCGTAAGTGTACATACGTCGTAACATACGTGTGGACCTCAGATATATGTTCTATGATAAGTCTATATGTGAACCAAGCGCTGAGCGTTTTGCCGTCTCCTTTTCACGATGTACATCTGATTCGAAATACTGTCGCAGACGAGGTTTTAGTAGGTGTTTGTCGTCAGCAGGAAGTTATTCTTCCACTTAACTTTACGGTCGAGGCGAGGCTTCGAAGTCTTTACGGAAAGCAAGACCTCGAGACCGTAGGATAAGTCGTATCCAGCGGAGGTGAAAAGTAATTACTCGTAATTGCTCGAGTCCTTTAGACGCCAGTCACTCTACTTTTAACGTAATCACACTGCCACAAAATATACCCAAAACGAAGCACATGGTAAGAGCCGAGCCGGTGTTAATCACGGCTGCGGAGCGCTTTAATCAGAATGTGCTCGCGCCCTGATGAAATATCAGCTGGAGAGGGCGGCGGGGCTAATTAACCCCTTCTTGCGGCCTGCTAATGAATTGCAACCTGCCAACGGCTGCTGCGGGCGGAGACATCTGCCGTAGATGGTCGCCCTGGTCCCACCCCTGCTCTGCCACTGCTACTTTGGCCGACTGTCTTCAACGAACTTACTAGGTGCTGGGCGATCGTCTCTCACAAAATGAGGGAAGAGTAGTTGTGAGCATACTGTATACTGAACTGACAGCTTAATACTATACATCGCCTACTTCCAAGACGTCATAAATAGATTCTGATGGAACACACGTATTGGTAAGCTTCTCTTTGTTAAAAGGCAGTATTGCATCTGTGTCTAACATGGTGCCCCTTCATGAGATGCGTACAACTAGAGAACTTCTTCATCTACATTCGCATCTACACTGATCAATCAAAACATTATGACCGCCTGCTCAGTAGCGTGTTATGCAAAGAAATAGAGATTCTTCAGGCCGTTGGTTTGTGTGCGCTGAGCTGGAGCCCTTTAGCGTCCCAGAAGTGCTCCATCGGGTTCAAATCAGGCAGTTCTGGTGGATAAGACGTCAACATGAATCCCCTACACACTCCTCAAACCAATGCAGTACGATTCTGGACTTTCCATATTAGAAAATGCCATCACCGCCGCCGTGGACATCAAGCAGGAAAAGGAGCAGGTGGCCCATAGTAAAGTTCATGTATTCCATAGATGTCATGACGATTTTGATTACTAACAGAAGTTTCATGGAGGCCCAGGTGAATGTTCCCAGTAGGATAATACTGCCTTGGAGCAACCGTTCGCCATGATGACGGCATATGTGGTCAGGACAACCGATTTACTACAAAAAGAAGTGTGATCTGACCAGGTAACACGTTTCCATTGATCCATGGCCCAATCTCGATGATCCTGTGCTGCATCATAATTGACGATGTTGTTGGGTGAACAAGAGAACAGGAGGATCGTATTTTGTGGAGCCGAATGGTCAACAATGTGTGCTGAACGGGGCGCTCCGAATAACTTTTGCCTTCACAAGCATTGCACTCCGTCATTTCATGTGCCACATAAGGCCCCATACCCTGATATGCAAACTGGTCAAGTCTCTTACTTCTACCTTCTGTGCTGAAGCGTGGACTTCCAACACCATCTCGCCTACTTTCAGTTTCACCGTCCCTCAACCACTTTCCCTAGAAGCCTATGCCAGTAGTCTTCGCATTTGCGGCCTATATAGCCAATAGAATGATAGAAGGTTTTGTGACTTACGTTAAGTTCCCTTCCGTTCCATTCGCCATTAGACTGTGGAAATGCTGAATGATTTTGTCTCTCTGCAAATGTTATTGATCTATAGGGTGAGCACAAAATCTTGCCTTGATTATAAAAATTTATGACAGAATAACCGCTTGACGTAATAAGTTACTTTTGATGCCGTTACATAAATTAGTTTACTAGTTGGTCTGACCAGTAGATGGCGCTAGTGCTCCACAACACCGAAGCGGTCTGTTGGGTCACGCTTGTTGCTGGCGAAATGGCGTCGAAGCAGGAGAAAGCACAATGTGTGCTTTGGTTTCGCGAAACGAAATCGCCATCAGTGTTCAGCGTAAATTTCGGGCATCTTATGGACCTAGCCATCCTGACGTTAAATCAATAAAGCGATGGTATGCAAAGTTTGGCTGGCTCTGAGCACTATGGGACTTAACAGCTGTGGTCATCAGTCCCCTAGAACTTAGAACTACTTAAACCTAACTAACCTAAGGACATGACACACATCCATGCCCGAGGCAGGATTCGAACCTGCGACCGTAGCCATCGCACGGTTCCGGACTGCGCGCCTAGAACCGCGAGACCACCGCGGCCGGCTATGCAAAGTTTAACGACACAGGCTGCATTGAAGATCGTCCTCCAAATGGCAGGCCTCGTGTGAGTGATGCAACTGTTGATCGTGTTCGGCAGTCGTTTCAACGGAGTACGTTTAAATCAACTCATCAAGCATCACGTGAACTTGGGGTTTAGAGTCTCCACATGCTGGTGTACCGTTACGGCGAGACAGCGAAAAAATGTGAATATTTGGTGCGGCCTCATTTGTAACCAGGTTTTTAGACCGTTTTTCTTCGCAGAAAAATCCATTACCGCTAACATTTACTTATACGTTTTGCTACAGTTCATTGCCCCACAGTTAGAAGAATGTCAACCGTCGATACTTTCCCAGCAAGATGGAGCACCCCCCCCCCTCTCCCACACCCCCCGCCCCCCGCTGGGCTTCGATAGTGCGTGATTTCCTGGATGAAACATTTCCGGATCGGTGGATTGGAAGGAACGATCCAACACCCTGGCCGCCCCGCTCTCCAGACATTACGCCCCTTTTTTTTTTCTATATCAAGAACAGAGTCTTCGTCACGCCAGTTGCTGACGTCGACGAACTGAAGGCTAGGATACAAGTTGCTGTGGCTACTGTGACCGAACACATGTTACGAAACACGTGGCGGCAACTGAAATACCGCCTCGACATTCTGCGAGCTACCAAGGGAGCACGCGTTGAGGTTTGCTAACGTAAGTGGTGTTAAAAAAAACTTGTAACATTAACCTATGTAACGGCATCAAATGTAAATAATTATGTCAAACGGTTATTCTGTAATAAATTGTTATAATCAGTGCAAGACTTTGTGCTCACTCTGTATTTTATCTCGGCGATGTGTATGGGAATGATATCATATACACGGCACTGAAAATGGTCGTAGATTACGCTCTTTTAACCGGTTCTTACAGTAGGTGCACCATTGGTAGTCTATCTTCACGTACATAACTTGCAACTTGTGCCATGAAAGCTTTACTTGCTTCTCATTGCTGACAGGTTAGGATGCAACCTACACATACGTGATCTGATGACCATAATGGCTTTTGTGATAAGTATCCACGACTTGTGGATGTGTATCCCTTTACTCAGAGAACGATCTTGTGAAACTCGTAAAAGATTACCACTAACTGGTCATGTCATTAAGTATACTATGTAATATCAGAATTTGTAATTTGTATATTAAGGTTACAATAAGAACCTAAAATCTGCTGGAAACCAATATTCAACATATGTTGAAAAGCCTTTTCTTCTTGAGCATAAAATGACCAAAATTATCCTGAAACATTTCTAAACGAGTAATTTATGAAAGCACTGGTCCCGTATCACGAAAAACTAGACTGACTCTGTAGTTTGATATCGTTATGTACTAAAATACTTTGACCTATTTTCGGTTTATCCACCTATTGGTGTCTCCATAGCAATGGCGGCCGGTTATCACCTGCTAATGTGCTACAGCACACTGTAAATACCACACAAAAGTTGTACCATTTCGCTAAAAAGGCGAGCCGGAAATCGCACTAAAATCACGCTTCTACTGTTCAAATGCGAGCCGGAAATCTCTTCGAATACATGCTGGTGTGGAAATAAAATGGATGAAAATATGTTTTCAAACAGTTTCTCTGTGATAATTATAAACCTGTGATGAGTGTTGAAGTGAACAGCTGTCAGTATTCTACTGCACATGCTCTGATGTGACGTTATCGCTTCCGGCACTACTACGTTTCTCATAGCACCAGGTCAGTATTTTTGTTTGAAATTGCGTATTGCGTATAGTGTATTGTGCAAGCTTAAGAGTGTAAGGACTTTTATAAGATCCTTTGTCGTGAGGGTGCTGTGGGCGCCGGCCTAAAGCACAAACTTAAGTTGCGGACCAGAGCTCATTTCTTGCTGATTAATTCCTCGCATTGTTAAACTATTAATTACGATATTTTAAAAGATAAGTTAAATCTGTTTGTACGTAAAATTAATATATTCTATTTAGTTATGGTTACTACCCTTATACGTCAACAGGCTATAGGCTGGATGGTAGTAAAACAAACAACTATACGAGGAAATTCAGTATGAAAGGGTTTTCTGTAGATGATATCCTAAAGAGATCATTTACAGTACCACTTTGGACGAGAAAGTGAGTTGTAAAAAGTTAGGTAAGGGACGAGGCTTACTTATTTGACTTACGTAACACTGAAAATTTAGAAAATACTGCAAAATATTTTGATCAGCTTCCTGATTCTCCGGAAGCAATACATAAGCTCGAAAACTTACATACTCCCGAAAATCTAAAAGATGATTTTCCTCAAGCTATCAAAGAAACTGAAGAAGTTATTAAAACGGTATGAAACTAGGGGCGACGACTCCATTACAACAGAACTTTAAAATGGGCTCTACCAAAAATGTAAAAAAGGGGTAAAATTAATCGTTGAGAAAACTTGGAAAACAAGAATACTCACAGGAGAGCGGAAGGTGGCCTTGGAACATTCACTACATAAGACAGGCAACAAACATTATGATACCGACAACAAAGGAATTTCTTTCCAACCAGTTGCATGTAACATGTTTTCCGAGATAATACTAAACACTGTAGATATGTGAATATCAAGGTGGATTTAAGAAGGGCAGATCATATTGGGAACAAGTATTTAATCTGAAGTCAATCATTTTCCATAGACTACTGAATCCAAAAGGTCAGTATTTTTCTGCGAAATAGCGGGTGGTGTATTGTGGAAGCGTTGAGTTTGAGGAAAATATAAAGCACCGTTGTTGTGACACCCGTGTGTTAGTGGCAGTGGCGCCGAGTGCTCATGTTGTAGCTGACTGGTTAACTTATGTTATGATACGTGTATACTGCGTTCCTTGTGCAATCACAGAACTTCTGAGTAGTGATACATCTTGATCATCGTCTTCGTCAGTCTTTGTGTATTGTTCATGAAGCGGACGTTCCGCTTCGTACCAGTAAATAATGTCCATGAATGCGATCAGGAAAAATACTTTGAGGTTCGCCTTTTGTAAGAGCACAGGACGTTTGCAAACTACAACTTTGGAAATTTGTGAATGGCTGCATGAAAATTTCAGTATTTCTGGTGACAATGCTGAGTTCTTTCAAATGGAAATACTATATTTCTGCTAAATTGCTTAGTTCTGTTATGTTGGACAGAATATTATTGAAAACCGAGGGCGAACTTTAATTCATCTACATCGATAATCAGCAAATCACATTTAAGTGTCTGGCAGAGGGTTCATCGAACCACCTTCACAATTCTTTATTATTCCAATCTCGTATAGCGCACGGAAAGAATGAACACCTTTATCTTTCCGTACGAGCTCTGATTTCCCTTATTTTATCGTTGTGATCGTTTCTCCCTATGTAGTTCGGTGTCAACAAAATATTTTCGCATTCGGAGGAGAAAGTTGATAATTGGAATTTCGTGAGAAGATTCCGTCGCAACGAAAAACGCCTTTCTTTTAATGATGTCCAGCCCAAATCATGTATCATTTCTGTGACACTCTCTCCCATATTTCGCGTTAATACAAAACGTGCTGCCTTTCTTTGAACTTTTTCCATGTACTTCGTCAATCCTATCTGGTAAGGATTGCACACCGCGCAGCAGTATTCTAAAAGAGGACGGAGTGTCCATCCAATAAAACGCAGTCTTTGGTTAGCCTTCCCCACAACATTCTATCATCGTGATGATTCTGTCAATACCGTTGCTGTAGGTAAAGCCAACAGCGAACAGAAAACAGTCAGGCGGCTGAATCTTTTCCCGGGGCTGGACAACGAGGTCTTGATTCAGGCACTTTCCAACCATGGACAGGTAAAAAGCATTGTAGTAGAAAAACCATATACTAGATACAAGTTTCAGCGTTACAACGGGATTAGATCGGTACGAATGTTCGTTACGTCAGATATCCCGTCCCACATTCTTCAACGCGGTTGCAAGGCACACACAGTATGCACTGGGTAAACTCCCACGTGTCACATATGCAATGAACCAGGAAATCTTCGAGAAAACTGCCGATGGCTCCTGTTTATTCTACGAAATAATCTGCAGCAGCCGATAAGATTTGAGGCGCAAGAACTGATTCCATCAAATACTGCAACGGGCAACACAAAGAATACTCGTATGGAATCCACTGACCAAACCCCAGTTTAGCTGAAGAGGAATTCCCACCCCTGAACAAGAGACCAGTAACAAATGAACCACACAAGAAATCAGACAACGATCAAAAGCTTGAAACAGATAAAGACGAGCCTGCTACTGTTGTTTACGAAAACAGTTAAGGAATCCGTGGGTTCAAGGGCAAGAAAACGAAACAGACATAGGAAATAAAAGTAAAGGTCAGTAAGAGCTCCTAAGAGAACCCTGAAGAATAATCGGCATAGATACCAAGGAAACTGAAGCCCGGTAACGTTCAAGCGATGTACGTCGAGATTGGGATGGAAACTCACGCGGGCGCAGATATTTTTGAGTCACGACAACCATACGTGGCGAGCCCCTTGAGCCGTCCGCAGCACCAAAGTAAACCCCAACCACTGCAGGAAACAACACGCCAGACAACAAAACAAGAACCGCTGAGTAAAGCCACAGTAGCTCTGACTGGCGCGTGTAAACGGGAAAGTAAAATAGAAGATTGTGCGAAAACCGCTTTCAGTGGCATCGCACGATCAACAAAGCCTACCGTTAAAAAGGGAAGCATATAAACTCTAAAGTCGTTGAGAAGACACCGAGAGCGAAAGCCAAACAAAACGCAAATGCAGTGCGTCGGAAAATAAGAAAGGTATGGAAAGAGAATAACAAGACGATGTGAGAAGAGAAATAGAAAGTGAATCTCCTGGAATCGAATCCGGACAAGACAATTAAGTTACCGAACATGAATGGATATGAAAACTGGCAGCCGCGCGGAGTGGCCGCGTGGTTTGAGGCGCCATGTCACGGATTGCGAGGCCCCTTCCGCCGGAGGTTCGAGTCCTCCCACGGGCATGGGTGTGTGTGTTGTTCTTAACGTCAGGTAGTTTAAGTAGTGTGTAATCCTAGGGACCGATGACCTCAGCAGTTCGGTCCATTAGGAATTCACACACATTTGAAAACTGAAAAATAGCTTGCAGTGGACAATGGGAGGGTGCTTACACTACTCACGCTAAATATGTGTGAAAGAACATAAGAAAAAAAGGAGTACCCAAAACTTCGAAGCCGATTAAGAGTAGTTGATTGTAGACCAATAACTAACTGCCGACTCAAAGCAATGGCGCGCATAATAGCCGCAAGACTAAAAGAGACTCTTCCAGAGATAATCCGGCCTGGCCAAACGTGTAATGTTCCCAGCTGGAAGATCATTGATGGACTTTGCTCTCTGATGGACACGACCTTCTTTCTTCTCATGAATGTACCAAACCGGAATAAAATGTTTGTTGATCATCGACCTTGAAAATGCCTTCGACAAAGTCAGTCAGAAATATGTAAGGAATGTGTGGCAACACTGTAACTTCTCACAGGCCACCAGACTGCTTCTAGCAGACCAGAAACCAGTGGTCTCCAAAACACAAATAAACGACTACTTCACGTGAGAATTCTCAATTCAGCGCTCAGTCCGGCAGGGGTGACCGTTATCCATGATAGTGTTCATAATCCCCATGGAGCCAATATTCCACTCCATCACCAACTAAATATCTGGGATGAATGTTGGTGCGCAAAGGTACGAAAAATGCTGACAATACAACAATTGTACTCACGCAGCATAAAGACGTTGGGAAGATATAAAAAAATAGATTCTTATAAGGAAGCAGCAGGAGCAACAATAAACAACACCGGAACCGGGCTGCTACGGTTGAACAAAACTTCAGAATTCACGAAATGGAATTGCTCGGCGTTAAACAGAAGAAGAACGTTAACGAACTGGTTAACGATAATTCCAAACCAATGGTGGAGAAAGTAAGGGCAGTGTGCTGGCTCTTCCAGAAACGTGGTATAACAGCTCAAATAACACACGTAGAGCGACAATATAATGCTCAAACAAAGTAGTTTACTGTATGGTTCATCTGGAAAGGGATGCTACTTATACGTAGATTTAATGTACTCAATTTAGTTACAATTACTACTGCTGTAAGTGCGAAGCCATTAGGCCACCACATTGCCGCGCGTTGGTAGAATTTTGCGCGAGCCGCCATCGGTGAGTTGTAAGAGAGAGCCAGTGATTTACTCCGCATTTGTTGGAATATATTATTCGTCAAACGGAGATATTAGCAGGAACTAACCGTGCAACACTGCAGCTACGATCAGTTTCAAAGTAGTGGTCATTGTGACCTTGCATTAACTGCGTGATCGCAGAAAATATGTGCCGGGACAGACGACGTACCTACAATTAGACTTCAGTCTAACGTTCACATCTCAAAGATGTGAATATTCGTCGGGAATGACACGAGATTCAGATTCCACGTTAAATTCCAGGTTTCGTTTCGGCGATAGGATTACTGGCCTAGCTCTGAGACATTCAATTCGCAGTAGTTGCGTCCAGTTGAAAAACTTGTGCCGTGCCGTTAAGGGGACCACACCCTGCCTATCTAAACCTATGTTAATTTAGGCACGTATTTGTCCCATTTCTGAAAAAACTATTTGATGCAGGACCTTAATATTTTTATTGTATGTTACTTGATGCTAATAGAGTCAACTGTACTAAAATCTACCTTGTCCATTTTATAGTTTTTAAGAAACACTTTTTAAATTTATTAACAAAAAATATTAAGTTTTTTCGGCAGAAAATATCATTGTGAACTTCCTAATGGGGGAATATTAATGAATGTAGTACCAGAGGTTGATTTTTACGTTATGCAGAGTCTCTAAAAATTTCATTCATTTATTTGTGATACTTTATGATATAATGGGGCATATGTACTTAAAATTTTAGTTTACGGGCAATTGACTTTAAAGAAAATTTTTTTGAAATTCTTTACTTACAGATAATTAAAACTGTCCTGCTGCATATGATGGCCCTTCTTTGGCATCTAGCAGGTCTTCCACCTTCTTTTTCACCTTCCTGGGTGTTTGTCTTGCTTTCTTGGCCATATTAGGTGCAGACCTGTCTGCATCGGCTATCCTCATTTTACCGCAGTGTTGAGGCCCAGTTATCATATTTTCACCAGGATTAATTCCCAGCTTTTTCAGTACCCAACACTTTCCAACATTACCACAATTGAATGTAAAAACAGCATCATGAACTCCTAAAACATTTTCAGGAAGGCGGTTCTAAATTATGCTGCTGAAACATTCATTTGGGTTCTGTGTCTGCCCATGCAGACACTTCCTTAGGTCAGAATGAGCCAAGTCTCTGAAAATAGGTTTAATTGCTGTAATAACAGCAGCAGGAAGAGAATTCTGGTGAGAATAAGATTCTCCAGTTGCCTGAGCCCTATTGTATTTGCACAACGAATTCTCTCCTGATTGACGCAATCCTCGACAAGGCTTATCATCAGTCGAGGACTTATGGAAGAATATGGTCCAAACATCTTTCTTCATTGCCTCCAGATTTTCTTCATTGCTCCTACTTGCCTGCCCATAGTATACCTGCAAGTTTCCTTTTTCAGTTTTAGTGAACTGACCCTGTCTGGTGAACAATTTTCATCTTCTAATTTTTTCCTCTCATTTCAACGGTTAGTTTTCTCAGCCCTGTTGCCAAACGTTTTTGAACATGGCCTACATATTCTATTTTGCTAACAATGGCATCTCCATGTGGCTTAGAGTTCACCACATTGTTGTATGCCTTACTGTCACCATCGCTCAAATATTTGGTGTACCATACGCCTCTTGTTTCTACGGAGCGATGAAATATTTGTTGTACTCCACTTGTTCTTCTAAAATTAGCCACACAGTTGTGTTCTTTATGTTCATTGACTTTGCAGCATTTGCAATATTTAGACATTATCTCCACATCTAACACTTTACCGGTGTCTACACTCATGGCAGTCACTACTCCATTCAGAGAAGTATGTTCTCTTTTCTGCCAACTTCCATCAAGTGCAACTGCAATATCCTAACATCCATAATTTTCTTCCACTGCTTCCGTAGCAGCCAGTTTCATGATTTCCTCACTGACCTCACGTACAGCTTTCTCTAATATTGCAGTCAGTTCTTCAAATTTATTTGGTGGTTGATGTAAGTTCATCACTGAACAAAATGTTATCCCTGCAGCCATGCCCTCGCCAATGGATCGTAAGGCATAAACTAATCTAGTATTGATTTCATAAGGGCCACTTGCATCTGGTTTTGAAGAACTCATAAATGAAATCACAGCTGAGCACTTAGTGCAAATTAAATCCAAAGCAATTGCTAGGCCTTTTCTCCCACTGGCACTCCCACAAATTTTCACACTCTGTGACTCACCACACTGTCTACATTGTACAAATTTAGAAATTACATCTGATAATATTCTCATATTTATAATAATGTTAATGCACCCCTTGTCCCTTATAGTAAATTCGTTGTAACTCTCTTGAAATGGTGAGAGCTTCTTTGATGATGCGCTAGTTGAAGAATTACAATTAGAAACATCGTTGCCAGGTGACATAACCTCTTGTATAGAAAGCGTTCTAAACTTGATTCTTCTAAATTGTTGTTTCTTGAAAATGCCTTTACTTTTCGTCATCTTCAATAAACACAACAAAACACACGTAAATAAGCATTGCAAACGTAAGTATAACGACTACTCGCAATCACACTTGAACAAAACTAACCGCGTGTTTGAAAGCATGTTGTTTACAAACAGCAGAAACAAAAGAATACCGATCGTTGCATTCCAAGGATAGCCAACACACTCGGGAGTAAAAAAAACCCTAACGTGCAATGTAGGGGATATAAAGATCTAAAATATATGCAGAAAAGTGGGCTTGGCACATAAACACACGTGATAGGAAAATGCTCTTTAAATGCTCGAAAAAAACTTTTTTCAGCAAAATCCTTTTCAGAGTATTTAAATAAAACCTTAATCGATCGAAATATGATGAAAACCGAAAATCGATTTTTTTCTACCTGAACCACGGTGTGGTCCCCTTAAGTCACACGGAATAGTAATAGTAACAATAATAATAAATTATTAATATTGTCATTGGCATTATCTTATTATGTAAACACGTGGAAATGTACATAGTTCAGGCAACATGAACTTGAGATTATGTCAGCATGTAGTTGATGTGATTAATGATACGCTGAGAAACAGTAGCAACTAGAAATTAATTCCTGAGTTCAAACACATTCGCTCTGGCATTATCTTTGTTGCAGTGCATAACGATTGCTGTTGAGTAGAACCAGAGTCATTCTTACCCCTGTTCTTACTGTTGTAATCTAGCTTTCTCGTGTGAAACAGTTTGACGCTCGGACAAGAACTGAGCCAGGGAACCTTGTAAGCCGCACGCGCGATGCCTCCGGCTGCGCCAGTTGGCAGCCACTGCCCGCCTAGATTGCGCTGCCGCTACATTTGCGCCAATGGAGACAGATTGGCTTTTGTGGCGATGCCCGCGCACAATGGCCTCGAGGCGACGAGACACGACACCCTTCCGGCGACGACAAAAGACGACTGGCAACTAACTGTAAGCATCAGCTGATTGCCTGTGAGAACGGCTGAACGATGCGCCCTATTACCGCAGTCGAGTCTCAGTAGTCTCAGTAGAAGCCGAAGTGTAGTGCCTTATCAGAGGTGACAAATGACGCGCTACAAACCACGAGAGATCGTGCAGTTGTTAAGGGCACTGTACTCAAATTCTGTAGAGCGGGCTTAAAATTTCAGTCCGAACATGTTGGTTTGTTCTTTCCGATTTGCCTGAGTCACTTCACTCAGTTTTTGAGATGACGCCTTGAATCAGAGCAATATGCATTCCTTGACTCATCCTCAGAAATCCGAGCGCGAGGTTCACCTCTTATTACCTAGACGGTGACGGAGCGTTGAACCCTGATCTCTCATGTGCCACAATAGAACGTGTCACAGTACTCGAGCAGTACGTGCCTTTGGAATGCCTAACGACTGTAGTATTATGCTCAGTCCAATAGAAACAAAGGTAAACTAAACATTAGTCCGCCCGGCTAGCCGCGCGGTCTAACGCGCTGCTTTCCGAGCGGGAAGGGTTGCCGGCCCCCGGCACAAATACGCCCGGTGGATTTGTGTAGAGGTCAGGTGTGCCGGCCAGTCTGTGGATGGTTTTTAAGGCGGTTTTCCATCTGCCTCCGCGAATGCGTGCTGGTTCCCCTTATTCCGCCTCAGTTACACTGTGTCGGCGATTGCTGCGCAAACACTGTCTCCATTACGCGTACACAATAATTACTCTACCACGCAAACATTTGGGGCTACAATCGTCTGGTATGTGACGTTCCCCCTGGGTTCTGTGTGAGGTGGCGGTGGAGTGGGTGGACCGCTGTGGCCTGTTGTGCGGTTGTAGACCACTGTGGGCTACGGCGGGACGAAGTCTCTCCGTCGTTTCAGAGTCCCCGGTACAATACAAAACACAAACTAAACATTTTTACTCAAATGACGAAGATATTGCACTGTGCTTAGTGCTACAACGTAGCAGTAAATTGTGACAAATCATCACTTACAAGTGGTAAATTTAAAGGAAAAATAAAATTGCACAAGATCGTAGTGTGTTCTCTTCCACAGATGGCGCACAACTAACGTAAGGTTTGAATGCCTAGGGTTTTACGTAATTCGCATGAAATAATTTAACATATGGCTGACCAGTCCGCTGCTCGTGGTATCGCGGTAGCGTTCTCGGTTCCCGAGCACGGGGTCGGGTTCGATTCTCGGCGGGGTCAGGGATTTTTCCTGCCTCGAGATGACTGGGCGTTGTTGTGTCGTCTTCATCATCATCATCATCATTCATCACCATTACCGTCGGAGGAAGGCAATGGTAAACCACCTCCACTAGGACCTTGCCTAGTACGGCGGTGCGGGTCTCCCGCGTCGTTCCCCTACGCTCCGTCACAGATTATGGGACTTCATCATCATCATCATCATCATGGCTGACCAGTGGGGTTTATCCACCTGGAGCCACGTATGCGAGAAAAATAGACTGCGTGGCAGCACCCAGTTTGACACACTCCACCTCTTGACATTCCATATCGGCTATAATAACGAAATGTAACAGTGATGAATGATATTGGCGTGTATCCATAAAATATCAATACTCTTTAACCATGTCAACATATCATGGAAAGGACTGACGAAACATGCCGACTAGTACCTTGTCACGGTCAGCAATGAGAGGTTTTCATATTGTACGTAATACGTACTGACTAACATTGGTGGACGTCTTACTTTTTCACGGTCATAGTCTGCCCAAAATGCTCAGGGCCATTTGATTCGCACTTCATACATTTAAAACGAACGACTGCTAACTATGCTGGCTCCACGTCTCACCAAAATTAAATTAAAATTTTATCCTACTTTTAATTTACCACATTGTCAAATATTTATGCAGGAGACTGTAACTAAATCATTTAATTTATTACCACTAACAGTATCATACGTCAGTTGTAGCAGAGTTGCTGTAATTACTTTTAATAGAGCTTGCAGTTAGAATTTTTTACTTAGCTAGCGATTCCCAAGCTACAACAAAAAAGAACAGCTTCGAGACAGAATGCTGGGCGGTTGAGGTTTGTAGGTTCAATGACAAGGCGTTGCTTAACGAGCCGCACAGAGACAGCTGTGCCGTCTGCACAAGCGCCATCCTTGGCTTTAAAAATATAACCCGGCGCCCTCACGCTTCCGTCATCGGTTTTTAATACGCGCACAGCTCTATACTGCTCTTAGTTTCATATGCCAGCCTCCTTTGTTCTTCATACAAAGACCTCTACCTTGTTCCGTCTCTCTGTTCGTGCGTTCCACCGTTTAGTAGGAGCTTCTGGACGCCGCCTGTGCTTACAATGGTTTTCTGCTATCGCGTTAACAAAAGCGCGATCAATATTTGCCATGTCCTTAAAGGACTAAAACTATACTCATTTTCGGTACGAATATTTGGTTATTGTACAGTCATTATGTATACTGGCATATGATAACACGTAGCGAAAATTGACACGGTTGAAAGTATACGGTATTAGAAGCAAAAACATTACAGTAAAGATGGTACAATTCATAAAATAGTGTTCAGTTTCTCTCAGTTCATTTCAACTCCTTATAGTTAAGTGATGTGTGCTGCCTAATTTAGAAGAAGGGCATCTGGAGAAACGGCAAAACACTCAGTAATCCACACATGCACAATCATTTATTAAAGAGGATGCGGATAATGACATAGGTTTTAATAATAAACACAGTTTATGTTCAAGTGATTCGTAATCTTCTGCAGAATGCATCAGTTCCTGCCTGGAACAGCCTGTCATAAAATCTATCGAAATCTTAGCATCTCACCAGCTGAAGAATGAAAAATAGTAAAAGTTCATATAATGTTTGCTCGTCTTAAAGAGCTTCATCGCTGACAAACAACAAAAATGAGTTTGTGCTTCCACACTGTTTTGTAGCAAGAAACGGAAAGCGCACGAAAATATTCAGAGTGCCACACATGAACACATCTATTCAAAATTATTCAAAGTACTGACTCGATGTAACTGTTCAAAACCAAACTCCAGGGTACACGTTGATAGTTATTTGCTTTGACTCGATCGTTCGTTCGTTCGGTCATGAGCATTAAAGTGTTCTGTCCTCTTATCAAAAATGGTCGAACTAAAATAACTATTGCGAACACCGTGTCCCAGTGCACATATTTACATAAAAACAAAACTAACTGGCGTTCACTGTAATTAAATCAAAACTGTTACTTAAAAACCACTACCAAAAATCAAAGTATGCACTGCCCAGAAGAAATTCAAACACTGAAATTACGTAGCAACACGGTGAAACACGCACTGTTAATTGACCCATTAAAAGTCTGAATTACAAGGAAAATGCTTAGAATTTGCGCGATAGAAACATGAGATGAGAAAGGAGAGAAGTAAGAAAATATGAAAAGAATCTCACGTGAAAAATTTCATCATAGTCAGCAGCAACAGAGCAGCATGAAGAAATCGCGCCAGCTAAAATAAAACTGAACCACTCTGAGAAAATTATGATGTCATACTAAAAAAAATTCTTATTTGAAATGAAAATACTAATCCGTTTGTGATAATGACAGTGCTGAATTTTAATCTCTTATTTCACGAGATCATAAAACTCAGAGTAAATCAAAAACTTAACTTTCTTTA
Organism: Schistocerca americana; assembly: GCF_021461395.2. Taxonomy (NCBI): domain Eukaryota; kingdom Metazoa; phylum Arthropoda; class Insecta; order Orthoptera; family Acrididae; genus Schistocerca; species Schistocerca americana. Next base: position 719,997,598 of record NC_060119.1, read on the forward strand.
CAAACGCCGTACAAGGCAATGCTTTTACAATTATGCGAATTGAAATTAATTAAACTGAAATGACCTAAACTGAGTTCGGGAGGTGGACTGTTCTTTCGTAATAATCGCTAACATAATCAGTACGTGCAAGCAAAAAATTATTACCTTAAAAACATTTCAATAATGCAAATACATTCTCTCTGTCACATAAATGCGGCGCCTGTAAGTCATTCCATCATATTAATAATTCGTAACAATTTTCTTCAGCAAAATCTTCCTCCAATATGCACTACGCCAAATGTTCTGGCAGCTTACTCCATATCGAACACTCGACTCCTTTCCACTCTACCACTGAGCCGAAGACACACAGGTTCAGAGATACTACTGTCACTGCCGTAAGTTGACTTTCCACAGATGTCACACGCGACTGCTTCGCTCTCGTAACATGAAATTTCCACTGATTCTTAAACTACCCGCAAATGAAACGTCCAGTCCGCCTTTATATGTCCACCTTTGAACGTGAAAGTTAAAGCTTGCTGGCATAGAGTTCTCACCATTTCTATAATAGAAACAGAGTGCGAAATTCTGCGTAAAATTTTCAAGACGCTATCGTAAGACGTCGCTGTCAGGCCGAAAACGTTCCAACTCCGTAACAAATAGATATGCTCCACGTAGCAATACCACCGTCTAAAGTGGTGATGGTATCAGACAATCGGGCGTATGAGCTCGGTGTAGCTTCACAGCAGAGTAACTTAAGTGCTCAAATTCGGGAACGGACCGCACGCTAAATGATTGTTGATTTTTACGCTTACACGACCTTGTAACGGTAAGCGTTCGCCAAACGAAGATTCAATCGCTTCCTGCTACTCAACTCGAGCATTACCAACTTCCTTTAATGATTCCTTGAAATGAGATAACTTGCTTTTCCTCAGTCTAAACAGGCTATGAAACTGTGCCCGTAGCAATTTTTCGAACTGACTAGGTTTTGTTACAATTTACAAGAGACCCTGCAAAAATTTCTATGACCGACTGAAGGACCTCAAACTTTGCACAGTTTCCCGATCTCATCGGACTTACGCAATTCCATTAACAATTATGCACTCTGTGCGATATAAATACTAGCCAATATTCAATGATTTGACAAAAACGGAAACAAACACGAATAATACAAAAAACTACTATTACTATTACGAAACGTCACTGACCCCACAAATGTAATATCAAAATATTCCGCTTATTTCCCCTAGCGTTAATCCCGTGTAGTTCGCTCTTTCATGATTTGGCAAGATTTTTAATTGTTATTGTTTGACTTTGTGGCCGGGCATCCTTTCTGATACAACAGTCGTGTGGGTAACCTAAGCCAGGCAAGTTCAAATGGCTCTGAGCACTATGGGACTTAACAGCTATGGTCATCAGTCCCCTAGAACTTAGAACTACTTAAACCTAACTAACCTAAGGACAGCACACAACACCCAGACATCACGAGGCAGAGAAAATCCCGCGAGGCAAGTTATGCGCACACTATTTCCCAGTGAAACTTCGTTCTTTGTGTGATCGTATGTTAAGTGTGTGCGTATCGTATTCTCTGAGCCGGAGTTTGGGGACTAACCAACATTTACCTAATATAGCATGGGAAGCTGCCTAAAAACCACAGTCAGGCTGGACGCTATGCTTACCTATCGGCGTTAATCCACCTTGCAGGTTCCAACCAGGCCCTCTCTCACCTCCGTGTCACGCCGTCCCAAATTTGTTCTTAGCTTTAATCCGGAGCCGAACTCTGTTTCAATCAAATTTCTATAAAATATTAACATTTCCCTAACTGCTGCTCTCAAGAGCATCCGGTTCCTGATGTGTTTAGACGTCACGAATACAACCCCGTAATCAAAATGGTCGGTTGTGGTATAATAGAATTCCAATAATCGGAAAATGTTGCAACAAAAGCGGTCTTGCGAGTAACGGGTAGGGACTGAGATTATCGCTGAAACAGCTCTTTTTCGGTTATATAGGTTTTTTTCAGCACCAGTTTAACAGGGCTATTAAAACCGCTCCAAATATCCGGTTTCTGAAACAACTGATTTTGGTTTTTTATTCCTATTATTTGTTGTAGTATACGTAAAAATCGAACAAAGACTGAATAATGTTGCCTCACTGAGTTTCAAGATGCATAGAATCAAAATATTAAATCAAATAAGCAAATGAAAGAAAATTTAATCTGTCCACCGGTCGCTGCTTTTTTCGAAGGGTGATAAATAGCTGATGCTACGAGAAGTCACCAGTAATCTCTTGTTGATTCTGATTTTTTTGGACTCTGCTAAAAATCATTTTGCAGTCGGAGTTCATACCATTATTTGGACATTACAAATAGTCAGTGCTAAGAGTGAAAACTGCGTCTGAAGAATTCTGTTTTTCGAGTTTGTTCGCCCGTTTTCAAAGACAAGAAGCTGATAAAGGTATGTCACGTAGACAACGCAGCAGACTAGTTGCTTTCTATTTTTATGAATGAACTGTTAAATTTTAAGTTTTCTTCTTGTATTGTGTCGCAAGCTTGTTGTTGTGGCTCGTGCCGTTTTTATTCTTTTAAAGGAACTGGAGCATCGCACTTCATTAACACCGCACTTCGTAAAATAGTTCCAGACTAGGGATGGTACCATTGTGTAATACAACTCATGGCCGACGAGGACTGTGGGAAACCAGCTTATACACAAGATAGTGCAAGTCTTACACACTCCATATACGCGCGTAGCATCTAATAGGCCACACCACATGGTATCAGGTACATTATTGTCTCAGCAATGCTGTACCAAATGGCTCAAATGGCTCTGAGCACTATGGGACTTAACATCTGAGGTCATCAGTCCCCTAGAACTTAGAACTACTTAAACCTAACTAATCTAAGGACATTTCACACATCCATGCCCGAGGCAGGATTCGAACCTACGACTGAAGCGCCTAGAACCGCTCGGTCACAGCGGCCGGCAATGCTGTACCAATTCTTATTCCATGTGTTTGGTGCTCATTTCTGTCGGCATCGGCCTTAAAACAACACTGATCGCTTTTCCTATGTTCTGTAATAATGCAAAAGCTCAAAAAAAGTGTAAATTCTACGAATAAAAATTATTCATCTTTAGAAAAGTTTGTTTAAAATCGAAAAATTTTACCTCTGCTGGTATGGCTAACTGATATTTCGGTATTTTAGCCGCTTGTTAGTAACAATTAAAAACACCTCTTATAACCGAGATCAAACAAATACCAAAGAATATCCGTTATTCAGAACTAAAATAGCGGTATCGGTTATAACCGTTCGGTTTTTCCCATCCCTAGTAATGGCTCATCGCTTGGCTGTGACGTTCCCAAAATGCAACGTGGTTCACGAAATAAGGGACCAAAAACACAAAAGAATAACTATGAGCAGTCTTGTTTTGAAAATATTGGACGCTGCTTATTTTCATTCTGTATGTGGTTAGACCAACATGGTATAAAATTTTGCTCTAAACGACGTAGAAACGTAATTATACCACTGTACTTGATGGCCACTTCATATTGGGTACAGATGACATGATATCAATGTATGGAAATCTGTTATTCTGAATATAGTATGTTGATGTGCCCTTCCTTTACTAATCACATGAAGACTTTTACGTTCGTGTTAATTCGAGTCACTAAAGCAATGATACCGAAGTCATTTAATTTCAGTCACGAAGTTCTATATGAAGCATGAAGTAAAGCCAAATAATGAAAGTGGTTCTGATATTAGGTATCAAGTGGCGGCGTTGTATTCAGTGTGACGTAATAGTAAAAACGGGTCAGCCGCAGGTTGCGAAGTTGACCACAGAGTGTACTCAAGGGCTTCCGGAGTTCAACGTAAGGCTTCAGGCTGCACTCATCTTACGCAAATAGGTACACCCTGTTACAAATTGGCTCTCAGCACTCTGATTTCCTGGTGTGACTATTACATTGTTCTTCATTTCATTCTGAACTAATTGCAGTGGCATCCTTTTGTTGCTATATGCCTTTCGCTCCCCCCCCCCCCCCTCCCCTCCTCCTCCCCTGAAGAATACAGACAAAATCTACGGTTTCAGCTGCATTTAAAGTTTATTTGTGGAAATCAAATGTTTAAATCTTATATGCACCGAAAAGTAGGACGTTTATTGAATTAAATTCGTGGTTTTAATCTGATCATTATGGTTACCCTATGTTCTATGCTTGTCTCTAATATTTTGAGACAAATTTTGAATTTGACATACGCTTACCGAAATAGTCCATGCAGTTGCGGTGGAAGTGAAACTGTCTACGAATGGGTCCAACTCGGCTGATAAATGTACCTGAAAAACTGTAATGGGATAACCATTGAACATTCCGCTATTACTGAGGAAATGAAAAAGAAAGAAATTTTCAACGTCCCTTCGTTATCGAGAACGTTACAGACAGAGAAATTAACCATTCCGACAGGGATGTGGGTGACTGTTGGCGGTGATTTTGGTGAAAGAGTCTTCATGACAATCGCCTAAAGTGATAATTGAAGTCGACAGACGTGTAAACCGTACTGTGTGTCTAGATGTAAACACAATTCCCGCGAAGGCTAATCCATTCTGCTGACAAATGCGCGGCCTCTCACCATAACCTGTACTGCCACTGACGACGCTCCGTCGAGACGAATAATCAGACGTGCCTCTTAATTTGGCGAAAAACAGCGTACACGTCAGTTGTATGTATGACATTGTATACTTTGATTTTGGCTAACTAAAAGAGAAGCATTGACTCGCGTAGTCTTGGAGCAGTGCACATCCAATGTCTTTAAATCGGGACTGTTTCCGACTCGTTCCCGAACAGTCTGGGAATCCTCGCACCTGGAAATAGGACAGTTGGATGCATTCACAGAAAAAAGAAACAAACAGGAGCCTAAATTGTCCAGTATGGGGATAAGGCACAACAGAAACTGTTGGTCATCATGTCCCTGATCAGAACATTTATTGCGTATGATAGTTCTTGTGATTTATAGCTGCCTAGTGTTTGGAACACAATAATTCGTGTACAAGCAACATTGGCGGCCGCTGTGACCGAGCGGTCCTAGAGGCTTCAGTCCGGAACCGCGCTGCTGCTACGGTCGCAGGTTCGAATCATGCCTCGGGCATGGATGTATGTGATGTCCTTAGGTTAGTTAGGTTTAAGTAGTTCTAAGTTCTAGGGGACTGATGACCTCAGATGTTACGTCCCATAGTGCTTAGAGCCATTTGAACCATTTTGAACAAGTAATATTCCTTGTCCATCACAACGTACACGATTCTCAATTAACGCATAGCTTTGAGTTTGTCGACTGAATGCAACCTGTTAAATTCCAATGCTGTGCATGGTATGGGTGGCCTACATATTTCCTTCAATGCAACACCCTATCTGTTATAGTTAATTGCTTTTAGATGCGCTGTAGAGTGTCCTGTATATTCATCCTAATGAAGTTGTTTCCACATGAACGTTGATGTGGAAGGGAATTTCATTTGTCTACAACTTGGACGAACACATTACCCTCTCTTCAGTGGTCACAACTTTTTTTTCCAATCATGTTGATTATTGTGTTGACATTGGTGGAACAGCTTTTCGAGCTGCGTAGCTTACTAGCACCAGGAAATTTGATGTTATTTGTTATTTCTTTGTAATTAATTCTGTAATTTGTGTCATCTTACATTCTCTTTATAGGTAGCTCCTCAGTTGATGGCTTATTTGGCATATCGTCATGCTGCGATAAATAACAGACAGAGAAATGTAGCAGCTGATCTGTGTAAGAAAGACGTGGCGTCCACCGTAAGCGGCAGTTGTCAGATGCAGTGGTAATAACCCCAATTGTAAAACAGTGGAGTCGAAAAGTTGCCGGGCTCAAATATCTACCAGGTTCATCTTATTAAATCTTCGGCTCTTTCCTTAAATGACTGTATTTTCCGTGGTGTGTTCTGGAGTCAGAACATTCACCCTGTATCCCAGTGTTGTCAAAGTAATGTTCCTTTCGTGAGGAATAACATGCCTATATTGAAAGAATTATTCAATTTTGAAATAATGAGACTTCAGCGTTTGCATACCTTGCATGTCACCAATCCTTACGTCTGTGGTATTCTTTGTCTCTTTAAAGTCTTATTTATAACCAGGCAACAGCGTTTTTCTCTGTGTTCTTTCGTGTAAGTATTTGTTTAAGTTGGCTCTGAGCACTATGGGACTTAACATCTGAGGTCATCAGTCCCCTAGAACTTAGAATTACTTAAACCTAACTAACCTAAGGACATCACACACATCCGTGCCCGAGGCAGGATTCGAACCTGCGACCGTAGCGGTCTCGCGGTTCCAGACTGAGGCGCCTAGAACCGCTTGGCCACACCGGCCGGCTATTTATTTAAGTATCGGATACCAAAATATAGGATTTACGGTTGAAGGAGAACATTAAACTACATTCTAAGGCTTAGGCTTTGTGTACCACTCACAGCGCACAGATTCGATCCACGTATGTTTCATTACATTGTTTCTCAAACAACCGTCAAAAACATTTTACTTCGCGAGCAGAATTCAAATAACTGTGTTATTGGGTGATAAACTTCCATATTAACGAATGTCTTTGTAGTGCTACAGAACTTCTGTAGCATGGTCGTGACCGTACAATAAAAGTCTGCAGGAGCGTCTGTCCACCACTGTCTATAGGCACGGGCCGCATGTAGGTCGTGCTCTCCTGCATTGCGGGCCGAGGTCTTTTGTGTAGTTGGCACCAACAACGGGTTCGATGCTGGCGGGCCGCAATTGCCGTGAACTTCTTTCTTTTGCTAAGGATGGATGTCACGCGGTCGCTTAAGAAACACGACTTCTAGTGGTATTGACAATCGGCAAATCGTGAGTTCGTCCTGACTACAATTTTTATAAACCAGTTCGTTCACATTTTCTTTCGCGCACTAGGGAACGCCGTCTGCATTTCAGCAGTCTGTCCTGTGAGAATTTGGAGCTGTGCCAGTAGGGTGTCTCTTAGTTTCCAAGTTTCATTTTTTCTTTGTGCTGCCCTTTAGTTTGGTTCTATTTACGCGAAAAAGCGAGTTGGGCGTAATTTGGACTCCATAGGAAAAGTGGAAGCAGCATCCCTGTGTGCTTACAATTCACAAAAAGCGAAAAATTGCATAAAAATCTAGTTTATTTTTGTCTAAAATGCTACACTGAAGTAACTGACTAATTGATTACTTTCAACTTCATTGTAAGCTACAATATTTCAATCTGTTACACTACTAAGTGTAAAGACTCTGAGGCAAAAATGGTGAAAAAATAAAATTTTCCTATGCAAACCCGTAATATTCGGTAGTAGTATCTTCTTTTGTACCCTAAAAACTTATGGCGGCACTCGGATGTAACTCGAAGCAAGTATTGCTTCTGTTTCTCGTTTCTTGAACATAATTTAGCCTAGTTCTCGTCAGGGTCAACGCTTCTTTATACTGAATCGTTTATTACTTTCAGTTTGTTAAAGATGTTTAGGGCTGTGATTGGTTTCTTCATTTTGACGCCACAGCGAAGGATCAATCTTATGGAACTCGTTTCTCGAGTCAACTCTGCTAAAAGGATAGTCTCATTTTATTAAAAACAGACTGTTCTCTTTAATTATAGATGGTTTCTGGAATTATATACTTTGCGAACGCTTTTATATTTTAGTCTGACGGTTCTGCTTCATGCTACATTTCATTGACCATTTTCGTTTTTGCGTCAGAAGACAAATTGTGGGGTCAAAGAAAGCAGGAATCTTCAGTCTGTCGTAAAGCCGTACGAGAGATAACACAATCACCAACCTGATACTTACAGTTTTGAAACAGTGCTGAAATACATATACTTCGCTTTGAATGCTGAGGTGGCAGAGAACTACGATTCGATGTACACACTGACAAGGAAACTAAAATACCACAAATTGCATTCTGTTTTTGTCGTCATAATTCAAATTCGTCATCACCGTTGCATGACAGATGACCCCTAGAGCATGGAAAGATACGTAAGTCAACATACAAGCAGCGTATCTCGTCACAAGTAACTAGGATTTCTTTATGGGTCCACTCTGCTTGCTTGATTTCTATAATATTTGAGTAAGACAGTGGGCAGCATACAAAAACAGACTATTTTGAAGTCCAGAGCATGTAACATTTTGCTTATTTGCGCCAAATTGGACACAGTCATGTTACAGATACTTTGTATTATTAAAATAGACTTTCGTCGTGAGGTTATCCTGGTACGTTGCACCTCATTTGTATTAGTACAATGCATATTTAAATAGCGTTTTCCATGAGTTTATTGAACACAACTGTAAACGTAAGAGAGAAGCTAAGCATCAACAATATGTTCTCCAAAACTGTTTAAAACGATGTGTCAATGAGCTGGTAGTTTACCGACTCCACACCTTCGGAAACCTATTCTTTCGGACTTAAACATATCGTGAAACCAGGTTTGAAGTGTGTTTCCATCAGCAGAGCAGTTTTCTTGATGGTTGTTGTATAAGGAGCAGGAAAGGTGAACACTTGAGGCCACAAAATCAGAACAGTAAACTCCTAAATTGTTCCATTTATGAAATCCGAAGACTGTATTACCGTGTAGCAGCGACGATTGATATGGTTTTGTTAATCATTTATTTTATACTGCGACCAAAAGGTGTCTCAGTTATTCGCAGAAATGCTAGCTGTAATGAAAACACGCATGCGGAGATGTTCGTAGTGCACAATAACCTTCTTGTGCAGCTAGACGCAAAATGTTATCTGTTCACACTGTCCTTTACTCGAGGAGATGTCTTTTGTTAAGACTAAGCCATTAATTCCTTCTCGTTACTCATGATGAGTAACATTAATGCATAGGAATGCTCAGTTTGTGAATTGATGACGTTCAGCAAAAATGTAGTAATGATAACACTTTTGATTTTTGTTGCTTCGAATTAGAGCATGCAGATTCCCAGAACCAATTTCTGCAAGTAGCCCATTGAATGGAAATGTCGCAGTTCATGACATCTATAATTGTCATAGAGATTTCGTGAATGCGGAAAATCCTTCAGGCCAGGACGATGTTTCTTGAAACAGGAAAATCCTTTTATGACGTGATTTGTCCAATAGCGCAAGCCCCACACACGAGTCGTCTAACTTGCTTGCATACCTCCATTAAATTCAAAGCGAATACTATTTCCCAAACGTTAGATTTTTTTCCGGTTCTTACTCTATTTTGTAACGCTTAAACAGCTATCAGAAGACTGACGCGTGCAAAATTCAATTTCTAACTGCAAGACAAATACTAGAACCTGAAATAAGAAAATGGCAGTTGATGAATATGCTCATAATAACCTACGCGTATTCTGTAACTGCATGGTGCTCTCTCAGTTTAGCACCATTATTTCACGTGGAAAATAAAACTACAATAAGAAACAATTTTATGCTAACCAATGCGAGGGCAGCAACATGCCCAAGAAAGACAGCGCCGCTTTCGTCTGATCGGAGTGCGTCTGACGCCAAGCAACTGCTGTAGGGCCGCAGTAGGGCGAGGATACTGATGAGCAGAAACTGTTTTGATCTTGACGCAGCCGTGAACCCTTCTGCGGAAGATTTTGTTATTAGTGGTGGGTTAGAAAGTGAAGCTTATTATCTTTCGTATTCCATCAGACTGAAACAATTAGCAGACAGCTGAAAAGCAGTAAAGAAATAAAAGAATGTTAGTACTCTACCTTTTGACTTTACATCTACACGTTTACCACTGGACCACTGGACCACGAACAATTTAACTGCTACAGCGGAAGACAACACTTCTTCTACATTATTCCCCAACCTACAGTATTGCCAGGTCTGAGGGGCGGCCAAGATTAGTGCTGTCAAGTGAGCATGCCAAATTTGGTTGAATTCGTTCCAGGCGTTCCAGAGTAATACTTACGAAGAACATTTCCCTACAGTCCGTCCGGCCAGTAAGAGTGCCAGAGCAGTCTTAAGATTATTGTGATTTTCTCCCGATCATAAGTGATTTATACGCCAAGTATGGTTGAAATTTCTCCACGATAGCCGCATTCCCCTCTCCTACTAGTGCTGTATTACTCTCCTCTCAATGGTACACTTTCATCAAAAGCACCCGGGCACCACTGTGTAATACCGAATTGGCCTCTAGATGTGACAAAAGACGGAATCTCCGGTATGAATGAAGGCGGGTTGTGTTGTGTTGTCAGTAGGGTAGGAGTAACAGCAGACTGGGTAGGTCAGGAGAGCTCAGTGACGTCCAACATGACTAGGCGTTTGATGTCACCCGAGTAAAACAATCCATCAGGGACGTTCCAATCTTCTAAAGCAGCCCTGGTCGACTGTTAATGGCGTGATTGTGAACTGGAGATGCGAAGGAACAGCCACAGCTAAACCAAGACCTGTACTGAAAAACACGGATCGTCAAGCATTTCATAGGGTGCCTGTAAAAGATTGCATGAAATCAGCCGAAAGAATCACTCGGGAGTTTCAAACTGGTACAAGTAGTTAAGCAAGGGAGATAAAAAGAATTGAGTACAGTGGTCGCGCAGTTCCTCATGAACCACTCATATCTGTAGTCTGTGCTAAGCGATGCTTGATGTGCTGTAAAGAGCGATACCAGTGGACAGTAGATGACTAGAACCGAGTGATTTGGAGTGATGAATCGCTCTGCACCCCGTAGCACTCGACGGAGGAGTTTGGATTTGGCAAATGCCTGGAGAACGTAACCTGCCGTCATGCTTAGAGCCGAGGGTGTGGTCTTACTGCATAGGTGTAATTTTCGTCATTATGCTGTGCTCCCCTTATTGTTAAGGAAAAGCTTAGTGCGGAGAATACAAACATATTTCACAGCATTATGTATTGTGCACAGCAGAGAAAAAGTCCAGAGACGATGATCGTTCATATCTTCATGACAGTGCACCCTGTCATAAAGCAGCATTTGTGAGGCAACTGTTTATGAACACTAATAATGCTAAAATGGACTGCCCTGTCCAGAGTTCCGACCTGAACCCAATGAAACACCTTTTGGCTGAGCTAGAACGTTAACACAGCTCCAGATCTCGACGTCCAACACCATTGCCTTCTCTAACTTCGGCCTTGAGGAAGAGTAGCGTGTAGAATTTCCATGTTTTGGCACGTGCCAATGCAGTCAAGGCTGGCTCTGAGCACTATGGGACTTGACAGCTATGCAATGCAGTCACATATGAACCTTAATGACGAAAAAGCCGAGCGCAGCTATCAATCGAACTGTAGTGAGGCATGCGACGGGAAATTAAGATTGAGGTAGCTGATCTGTCAGTATTTCGTACGCTGAAGGTAGCGACCAATAAAACGTCCAGCAACCAAAACTGCCATTTTCACTGCATATGTACTCGTATTTGTGAGGCATTTAAGTACTTTTTTTTTTTGGTTCATCAATCTTCTGACTGGTCTGATGCGGCCCACCACAAATTTCTTTTGTGCCAACACCTTTTTCATCTCAGAGTAGCACTTGCACCCTACATCCTTTATTATTTGTTAAATGTTATCCAGTCTCTGTTTTCATCTACAGTTTTTACCCGCAGTTTTATCTCTTACTAATAGCATGAAAGTTATTCCTTGATGTATTACTAATTTGTACTATCATTCTGTTCCCTTGTTGTGAGAGTTTTCCTTGTGTTCTTTTCTTTGCCAATATTGCGGCGAAACTCGTCGCTCATTACGTCATCAGTACACCTAATTTCCAGCGTCCTTTTATAGCAACACATCTCAAGCACTTCGATCTCTCCTTTTCAGTGTTCCAGCAGTGCATGGTCCACTACCATACAATGTTAGGCTCCAAACGTACATTCTCACAGTATTCTTACCTTACGTATTTAAATATATGTGAGGAAAAGAAAGGAACGAAGATTAGTGTCTTAACGTCTGTATTGGTAGGGACGGAACGCAAGCTCGACCGACAGAAATGGCGCCGGAATGCGTCCGTGTGGTTTTCGTAGGAACCATTCTGGCATTTTCCTTTAGCACGTTAGGGAAAGCACTAATACTTAAATCAGAATGGCCAGACTAAAACCTCCTCCCCAATACGATTCCTATGTGGTAACCGCTTGGTCCCACTGTTCGGTCATTGCGATCCGATTCGAGTGCATTGCGTACCGACGTTTGCAGTTCGCTCTTCTTCTTGAGCTGTCATATTTGTCTAGCTGAAAGTTTTACTAGCCAGCGTTCGTCATCGTCTATTATAATCACAATGCAATATTCCTTGTGCCATATGTGTATTATGTCGAAGATAGCATGATATATAGTTCAGCAGCAGCAAACACGGACTTGGAATCAAGCGTCGTTACGCAGTGAAAAAAACATGCTTTGGATTCTAAGGAAGACTTTTATGAGCAAATACAAATCGTGTTGAATATCGTGAAATGTGATTTCCGTAAACCACATTAAGTGAATGCCATCGTGGTTTCATTGTCCTTGTTCGTAAATGGGAGCCACTGTTCCGCTTCCATAAAGGTTACTATCGACTGTCACTGGTAAAAAGAAGAGATATACTTTAAAATTAAGTTCGTCACAAATACGTACGTTAATGCAGGATGAGCATCAATGTTTCCTCGTTGGAATAATTTCTTGTGTAATTTTTACGCTGTTCATTTTTGGTCCGCATCTCGTGGTCTTGCGGTACGTTCTCGCTTCCCGCGCACGGAGACGCGGGTTCGATTCCCGGCGGGGTCAGGGATTTTTTCTGCCTCGTGATGACTGGGTGTTGTGTCGTTTTCATCATCATCATTCATCCCTATTACGGTCGGAGGAAGGCAATGGCCAGCCACCTCCACTACGACCTTGCCTAGCACAGCGGTGCGGGTCTCCCGCATCGTCCCCTCCGCTCCTCAGAGTATGGGACATCATCATCATCATCATAATCGTTCATTTTTGGTAAATGAAGTGGAGGGCTTTTCTTCGGATAAATTCCTGTCGAGTATATAGAGGGTCTATAGAGGTCACGTGAGGCATTCTATCTTAGAACATAGATTAAGGAAAGGCAAACGTAAGTTTCTAGCGTTTGCAGATCTAGACTAAGCTTTTGACAGTGTTGACTGGAATACTCTTTTTCAATTTATGAAGGTGGAAGCGGTCAAATACAGGGAGCAAATGAGAGTCGAGGGGCATGAAAGGGAAGCAGGGGTTGGGGAGGGAGTGAGACAGGGTTGTAGCCTCTCCCCAATGTTGTTCAATCTGTATACTGAGCAAGCAGTAAAGAACACAAAAGAAAAATTCGGAGTAGGAATTAAAATCCATGGAGAAGAAATAAAAACTTTGAGGCTTGTCATTGACATTGCAATTCTGTCAGAGAGAGCAAAGGACCTGGAAAAGCAGTTGAACGGAATGGACAGTGTCTTAAAAGAAGGATATAATATGAACATCAACAAAAGCAAAAATAGGATAATGGAATGTAGTAGAATTAAATCAGCTGATGCTGAGGGAATTAGGTTAGGAAATGAGACAGTTAAATTAGTAGATGAGTTTTGCTATTTGGGGAGCAAAATAACTGATGGTGGTCAAAGTAGAGAGGATATAATATGTAGACTGACAATGGCAAAGAAAGCGTGTGTGGAGTAGGGAAATTTGTTAACATTGAGTATAGATTTAAGTGTCAGGAAGTCATTTCTGAAAGTATTTGTATGGAGTGTAGTCATGTATGGAAGTGAAACATAGACGATAAATAGTTTAGACAAGAAGAAAATAGAAGCTTTCGAAATGTGGTGCTGCAGAAGAATGCTGAAGATTAGATGGGTAGATCACATAACTAATGAGGAGGTACTGAATTGGGGAGAAGAGGAATTTGAGGCACACCTTGATTAGAAAAAGGGATCGGCTGGTGAGACACGTTCTGAGGCATCATGGGATCATCACTTTAGTACTGGAGGGATATGCGGAGGGTAAAAACTGTAGAGGGAGACCAAGGCGTGAATACACTAAACAGATTCAGAAGGATGTAGGTTGCAGTAGTTACTCGGAGATGAAGAAGCTTGCACAGGATAGAGTGGCATGGAGAGCTGCTTCAAACCATTCTCTGGACTGAAGACCACAAGAACGACAAAACATCTCACAGCGAATTAGTGTGTCTACTTGTCTACAGTTTCGTCGAGAGCGCTGTAGTATCAAAGTATTACCTCTACCTCATCCGTCGAAGTTACTTAATAAGCGGTACACAACGTATTATTAAGATAGAGGAATGATTTCGGCGTGGGGTGGCCGCGCGGTTCTAGGCGCTACAGTCTGGAACCGCGCGACCGCTACGGTCGCAGAAATTAAATGCCAGATATAAAGATTAAACATGAAGAAGGATGTGTTATATCTGATCGCTTTAGTAAATGTGTTTTCGAACATTGTTCGTATAAGCTGACAAAATTTTTCCTTCAAATGTGTTTGTAAAAGTGTTTAGATGTCAGAACTTGATCCTCTGTCTTTTGTTCTTCGTTTAATAGTATAGTTCAGTTTTTACTGTTCTGAGATCCCTCGAGTTGTAGAATCAGTAATCCTTATCTTTACTAAGGAGAACGATTGGCACTGTGACCCGGCTTATTTCAGTTTATGCTGAATTATTGGTATTATGTAAAGACTTGTTGGAATGTAAAGTTACAGAAAGAAATAAAGAAAGATGGAAAGTGAGAGCTGTCTCAGAGATATCGAAAGTCTTTCTGGAGGTTCATTGTAGGTAGATATATATTCATCTGCTCTCAGCCGACGCGGAAACGTTATCTTCCACGCGCAGCGCTGTTTATTTATGCATACATGCCCAAGCGGGGGGATCTGTTTGTCTGAGGGCTGGGATTACTCGCGGATGCTCACACGACACATCCATTTCATATTTATGGAGCTTTACAGAACAAGGACCCTGGTGTGTTTACTGGAGATTTAGAAGCGAGTGTGGTTGTGTGATAGTCATTTCTGTTGGGTAGTGTGAGTAGGGCCTCTCGTCGGGTAGACCGTTCGCCGGTTGCAAGTCTTTCGAATAGACGCCACTTCGGCGATTTGTGCGTCTATGGGGATGAAATGGTGATGATTAGGACAACACAACACCCTGTCCCTGAGCGGAGAAAATCTCCGACCTAGTCGGGAATCGAACCCGGGCCCTTAGGATTGACATTTTGTCGCGCTGACCACTCAGCTACCGGGGTCGGACTGTTGGGAAGTAAACTGTTCCCTCTCGCTAGCTAACAGTAATGATTAATGCTCCTTATCGCTATTAGTAATTACTCTCATCAAATTCCAAAGTGTTCCGTAAAAACAGCTTTAGTTCTGAATTATTGCACAATGTTTCCCGAAGCAATAAATTTATTCGTAAAAAAAGATTGAAAAAATGGCTAAAATAGAAATAATCACTGTGTTTGATTAAAAGTTTATCAGTTTTCTGCTTTCATGTTAACGCTGAAAACGTGTATAGGTCCTTACTAAACGTGTCGAGTTTATCACTACCATTGCGAAGACCAAATGCATCTTAACAATACTAGAGACTTTAAATTTATTTTGGGCGGGAGTGCTATGACACACAAAGAATTTTTGATCCATTACTGTCCAAGAAAAAAGACGCAGTTTTTTTACGTCTCTCAAAGCGTCTGTCAGACAGCAGATTGAGCACTTTGTTAACACGTGGATCTTATAGTCTGTGGTGGTACAAGGTGGACGACACTGAAATATAACCAATACTCGCAAGGTTGCGGTGGTTCATGGTCTTTTCATTGAACTGCTTCCATCCGAACTACAATCTTTCTTTTGTAACCCCATTATCGTGTCACTACCGAAGAAGGAAGGAGCCCAATCGTTGTCAAAACGTTCTGGCGATCTGTCTGAATTTCCACGATAAATGGCTAAATAGAAGGTTGTTTTAAGTAAAACTGGAGTCGTAATGGCTGAAAATCACATTAGTTCCAGAAGTGATACGTAGTAGCAGGAAGTTCGGGAGAAGTACTTCAGGTCGTGGTTGCTTAGTAGCGGAAGGAGAAGAAAAGAAATAGGGTACTTAGTTTTTACTGACATGGAAACAACTTTCGATATATGTTTGAATTTCCGAAAGCATGGGCGTAAATTAGACAGATGAACAAAAACTAAGTGGAGTGCCACGTCAATGGGGGTAAATTGGTGTTAAGAACGGCGTCATGGTAACTCTTATGCCGAAGTACAACGAAAGAAGTGCAGGAAAGCAACAGAATGCGAATAATTGCAAGACTAATAGATACTATTCCTAAGATTTTCAGATGATTGAGCTCTTCTTGCTGAAATGAAAAATGCGTACAAGGTGAAAAAGCAAACTTATCCTCACAGATTTGACTGATAGTCAAAGGGTGTGTAGAGCACGATTAGGACTTAAATGAAAACAGAAAGACGCAACTTCAAACGTTTTTGAGAAAACAGTTTGAAAATTATAGGCGTGCTTCTGCTGTAGGGGCACTAGGGTTCATGGAATCCGCAGCCGAGCGAGTAAGCGCGAGGTCACTGGAACGAATCTCACTGCTAGTATTATATATTTCGACCAACGTAATTGTAATAACAGTTTTATCATGACCGTGAAAAGTATCAATATGTAATCATTCATTTACTATTTAGTTAATCTTCACTATGAAGAAAACACAACAAGTTTTTTTTTTCTTAAGGAGTTTGTAAATGATAAAAGGATACTCGGGACGTTTCAATCAAGTCGGTGTAGTCATTTTATTTATATTTCCAGTAGAAATATGGAAAGCAGTAACTATCGGACATACAGCAGATGCAAGGAAAGCGAAATTTTTGCATATCCATGATATTTTTAATGCGTCTATCGCAAAACAAATTTGGTTTACATTCACAAACGGTTCTCGGTCGTCACACAATTTAGCGGCATACCACGCATATCGAAACATAACACCGAATACTGATACAGATAACTCACAAAAAAGTAGTACCTGCAGCGAGATTCGATGCAGAGACCTCGCTCAATCACTCGGCTGCGGATACGTTGCACTAAATATTAGTTCAAGATAAGGCATCAGATGTTGTAAGGTACACAGTGTGGGTGACGTTCCCAAATTGTGCATTTTTGCCACAGCAATGCATAGAAGGGATGATTGCGTCGGGAGTACAGAAGAGAAAAATAAAATGGAAGCATTTAATTTTTGGTGTACAGAAATGTGTAAAACAAATGATGCTGAGGAATGGTTCTGAATGTAACAGGGATACTGTAAAAATACGGAAGGAAAAAGACAATTGGGAAACAAGTACTAGAGAAAAAGGCAGTGGTTATTGATACATATTCGATGACACCGGAGGGAAAAATTGAGGCGAAGCGAGTAGGAAGAGCCAGGTATTGGTATATGAAAAACAGATTGTTAAGGATGATTGGTGCAATAGAGTGCAGACGTGTAAAGATTGACGCAAAGTAGAAAGTGGTGGACGTCCGAAGGCTGACAACATCGAGAAAACGCTGAGGTCAACATTGCTGAACCAGTGGATTATCAGGGGCCTGTGCTGACCGAGGTGTATACTGACGGCGGCGCTGTGATTGTCGCCGGACACTAGACAGCCGTGGCCGGTGGCCGCAGGGCGGTGTTAACCCCTGCACCCTGTGCAGCGTCACGCCTGCGGGCTCCTGTCGCTTGTAGAGCCAGCGGCGGTCCCTCCCTGTCTGCGGAAACTTTGGCTTGGAGCAGCAGTCCCCAGAACAGGACGTATGTCTCATACACGTACAGACCTTGCTTCTCATGGCGCAACATGTGAAACAGCTACGGTATAGTCAGCCTTACAGTCAGTCCTCCCCAAAACCGTTCTTGCACAGTGAAACTTGTACATCTTCTGTGAGCGGTGAAGCCCACGCAGAATAGAGCAGCTCTTATGCAGCTAATTATGACAGTACAAGGGCTCCCGTCAAGAGGGAAACAAAATCATCTAGTGACATAATGACACATTTTAAAATTGCTGTTGTATTTCAGAATTAATATTCCAGCTCATCATTTCGGCCTATAGTGTTGTAAATTAATTCAGTTTCCCCACTTCTATGAACTAATAACAAGAAGCAAAATCGGTTTTGTTACTTTGTTGCACTTCCTGGTCATTTTTTGAAGTTGATCGATGTCCTTATATAGCTTAACAGATAGAATAATAGCTTGTGAGACTGGAATGTGACTCAGATCGGAATTAGATTCACACGCTGATTTAAGTATCGTCGGGCTATTACACACGACAGCTTAAATAGCGGATTTTTTTTCTGTATCCTAGCTTCGAGTTGGGAAATGCCGGACTGTTTGTCTATCTTGAACACAGGAAAGCAGCATAGAGACGGCTAAACACGAAAACACAAAAAAACAAGCAAATATTCACCGACTGGTAAATTCCAAGACTTTTTTTCCAGTAAAGAAAATGTTGAGGGTACAATGACAAGAAAGGACCGGTAGGAGAAATGCTAAATGAAGAATAATTCAGTGGCCATCAAGTGCAAATCCAGAGAAATGAGGAAGCACTCCACTACCTTCGCCACTACACAGCATGCATCATTAGATAATAGAGCAAATGAGATAAAAGCTTGATATTCTCTTTATCCGTTTTGATTCAGTCTGCTTCACGATGCCCATGGGATACTAGTTTCAGTAAACCAAGCTTTAAGAAAATATTTATTTCTTGATAAAGGCACAATCGTACAGTCAGTAGTTGATATCATCTCCCAGCAGACAATGAAAGAATATGTGATATTTACTATATTTTAGAATTATACCAGGAATCGTTATAAATGGCTGCAAAGGGCATTCGATTATGTTCTTGAAACGGTTGCGTCGTTATATACAGAATGCTAGAAGTATAGTTGTAGTGCGAAAAGCATAAAAAAGTCTAGATGTCTGAGATATCTGATTACTAAAATGTATCATATTACAATTTTTTAGATTAACTGAGCGTTATGTTGTGCAGTGCATCGAGATACTCTTGAAGTAAATTCCAGTATGAAAAAAATAAATTGCACATTCTGGTCTAGAGAGACTTTTTCAGAACTACATTTCAATTACTTTAAGACGTATTCGCTTTTTATACTTTGCCCAATGTTTATCCAATGAGTGGACTGTGCCAAAAAAACATTTCACTGCCACTTAATTCTTTTTTTTATTTTATAATCTAGACTTCTCTTTTTTTCATCAATTTGGTGCTGATGATTTTCTCCATGTCCTCTAGTTGTGTCCTTATACTTTGTATTGTAATAACTGTGAAGAAACCGTATTGAAGCCTCTGTAAACACTGCCCTATGTCTACATCAGCAGTCTGCAATTCACATACAAGTGCTTGACAGTGTGTTACTTGACCACTTATAGACTATTCATCGACCGTTCTACTCTCGAATAACACGCGGGAAAACTGAACATCTGTATCTTCACGTGCGAACTCCGATATTGTTACGGTGATCATTTTTCCCTGTGTAGAGAGATGTTAATAAAATATTTTCGCATTCAGAGGAGACAGTTGATTATCGAAAAAAAGTCTTCGTTTTAATGATTGCCAGTCCAGCTCGTTTATTATATCCGTGACACTCTGTCCTTTACTTGACAATAATACAGAACAAACTTACCTCCTTTGAACTCTCCTCCGTCAACCTTATCTGGTAAGGATTCCATACCGCGCAGAAATACTGCCGAAGAGGACGGACAAACGTAGTGTAGACAGTCTCTGTAGTAGATTCGATGCATCTTCTTAGTGTTCTGCGAATAAAATGCAGTTATTTGTTCACCTTCCCCGCAACATTTTCTATGTGGTGGTTCCAAATTAAGTCCTTCATAATTGCAATCTCTAGGTATTTAGTTGAATGGACAACTTTTGATTTGTATTATTTGTCGTGTAACCGAAATGAATGCATTTTTTTGTATTTGCGTGGAGGAGCTCACACTTCTTATTGTTCAGAATCAATTGCCACTTTTCGGACAATACAGATATTTTGTTTAAGCCTTGTTGTAATTCGTATTGACGTTCTAATGACTTTAGCAAACGATAAATGACAGCATCATGTGCAAACAAAGTAAACATGATTAGCAGATAGTCCCCCAAGTCTTTTATATAGAATAGGAGTGGCAGATGGCCAATAACACATCGTGAGGAATGTCGGATATCACTTCTGTTTCATTCGACGATTTCCCGTTTTCTGGCAGGAAATCGCAAATGCAGCGGCACAACCGAGACTGTTGTACATAGGCACGCAATTAGATTAGAAGCAGCTTGTGATGAACGGTGTCAAAAGCATTCTGGAAATATGCAGTCAACTCGAGATCCATCGTCGATAGGAGCCATTACTTAGTGTGGAAAGAGAACTAGTTGTGTTTCACAACAACGATATATTTTGAATACCTGCTATGTACAAACAGATCGTTTCCATCGAGGTAATTCATGATGATCGAACACAGTACATGCTCCAAAATGTAACTGCAAATTGATGTCAGTAATATGGACTCCATAACTGAGCGGATCACTTTTGTTTCCTTTCTTATCTGTTGATGTGACCTGTGCGACTTTCCAATCCTTACATGTAGAGCGAGTGTATATTATTGTTAAGTATGGAGCTATTACATCATCCTGCCCTGAAAGGAATCTAACTGGTGTACAAACTGGTTTGGAAGACGTTCAATTATTAAGTGATTTAAATTGCTTCACTACATCGAGGATATCTACATCTAAGTCACTCATGTTGGAAGTTGTTCTTGAACCGCGTTCTAGAATATTTACTGCATCTTCTGTAATGAAGTGTTTTAGGAAAACGGTGTTTAGTAAACCCACTTTGATAGCACTGTCATGGGTAACACTATCATTGCTACCGCGCAGTGAAGCAGTTGTGTGTACTCGGGTGTATTTTATATACGACCAAAATCTTTCACGATTTTCTGCGAGATTTTGAGACAGAATTTCATTATGGCAACTGTCAAACGCTTCTCGTATGGAAGTTTGAGTTCAGTTTCGAGCTTGTGTAAAACATCACCTGTCTTGGAGATTTTGCGTCCTTTTAAATTTTGAGTACTTTCATTGGTGTTTCTGCAGGAGTCTCCTGACCTGTTTTGTGTGTGATAGGGTTCTGTTCCGTGTCTTATTAATTTTCTTGGTAGGAATCTCTTAATTGCTGTTAATAATATTTCTTTGAACTTAAGGCGCGCCTGGCCTACACTTACATAGTTGGTCCAGAAGGAGTGAAAACTGACTCTGAGGAAGGCGTCGAGGAAAATTTTTATCCACTTTTTTTAAAACAGATATATTTCGCGTTTTTTTTTTTTTTTTGGTAGGTTATGATGTAACAGTATTCAGCTTCACTGCAATGACCTTGTGGTAGTGATGCTCCCTATTTGCTCAGTATTATTTGTTTCTAAATGGTGAATCACGTTTTCGCGACAATTTACGCTCAGAGAAAGCATTTAGTACAATTTAGGACGTTGTTTTATACCTGTTACCGTTTATAAACATGTATTTTTGCCAACGTATCATGGATAGATTAATGCCGTGCCCTGTTATAAATAGCTCTATGAATGGGGAACCTATGAATGAAGACTCAAGTTCTGTTTGAACCAGATTTCAGCAACTGTATCGTCTGAATCGAGGAAGGGGGGGGGGGGCTCGATAGAAGGAATCAAGTATTATTTATTCTGGTTTTGAAGTTCAACCTCTACCCATACTAACTCACAGGAACTATCTGTTTCAATTTTGATGCTTTCTCGCAATAAACTGCTATTCTTTTGGGATGACCAGTTCAGAATTTCAATTCCGTCAGTACCATCTCTGTCAAAAGCAGTGAGTTATCTCCTTGCCCTGGTAAAAGCTTCGGCGCGTTATCATCAAGCTCAGTGGAACCCTTCGTCTCGCTCACTTGAGCATTCCGTATAGAACGATTTTTGTCCTTACATATTGTATAGGGTGTCAGCTGCCCCTACCGCTGTTGTTTTATGCTACCCGCAATGTTATACCTGACCATCATAAAGCACCTGCGAGATTTTCATGTTCTCTCAATCTCTACGTGCAAACTGTCAGTCCTACAGAAAGAAAATATACAGGACCTTTTTGTGCGAAATTTAGTGTAGTTAAATTTCGTATAGGAAAACGTTTCTGCTGGAGCACAAAGTTTTCGAATTATTCAAGAAAAACGTAAAAAAGTGACGTTCAATTGCACTCTCGCTCCCAGACTCAGCCCTCAAAGGTCAAGATTTCTAGTATGTTGTACATGTCACCTCCTCCTACCACTGTAAATATTTGCGCCTGCACGATTTATTTCCCAGATTCGACATTTTTTAGTCTTCCTTGACTGGTTCATTACACCACCGGCTTATTCGAGCACTTACAAGTCGTAAAACTGGCGTTTGTGTAAATTTTAGCTGTCAGATTTGTGAATTTTAACACAATAAAATAAACAGTTACATCGTTTTATTCGTTAGGCTTTGTGACTACGAAACTACTGTGCTTTTTAGGGCTAAGTTTGGGTCGAACTGTGAACGTAATTGGTTTTAGCGTAAAGTTTACGAAAGTCGATTTTCGTTCATTACACTAAGGACACGTCTAAATTAATGTAGTTGACGAGATAGCCGACTATGCTGGTGGCGTAGCAGTCCAGTCATTAGACTCCAAAGAAGGTCGAATATCAGGAATAGTTCCTGCAGTCGGAAATTTTTGAACAGTGGTAGGGGGCAGTGCCTCGTATAAGAGAAAACTTACCTTTCTCTGTACGACTAACAGTTTGCCCGTAGCGGCGAGAGAATATGAAAATTTCGCGCATGGTTTATGAAGGCCAGATATAATATTGTGGGTTGCATAAAACGACAGCGTTAGGAGCAGCTGAATCACCCTTTAAAATAAGAAGAGTTTCAGTCAGCCCACATAGAACAATTCCTGGCGTTCCTTCTCCCCTCCCTGACTGTGAATATCTTCGCGTTCGGTTGTTGTTAATTCATTTTGCAATATCTGTTTCTGA
The DNA here is from genome assembly GCF_021461395.2 of Schistocerca americana. NCBI lineage: Eukaryota > Metazoa > Arthropoda > Insecta > Orthoptera > Acrididae > Schistocerca > Schistocerca americana. The sequence continues at coordinate 720,020,485 of NC_060119.1, forward strand.
TGTTACCGTCGACAGGAAAGATGTAGATGCGAGACATTTCCTAGTCGTTGGAATCTTGAGGGCTGCGGTGACTCTAGGATGAAATGGTGAGAACAGTAGTGATTTCCTGGCGCCTTCCTGAGAGGGTGCAGGCAGTGCTCGTAAAAGGCGGCTGTAGAGTGCAGAGGCGTGTCGTTTCCTGTGCTCATCACGCCGCTGCGCGCCCGTAGCACATCACTTGGGAAATGAGCGGCCGCAGCCGACGGCCCCGCCGAGCGCGCCATTACACCGCGTTCCAGAAAAACTTGCTCCTAGCTTCTTTGTAACAGAAACAAATGTTTCGTTTCTAGCTCGGGAGAAGTTATTTTATGCTCAAAATCTGTAACATCGTTTCAGATTGGTGAGTGATGTACTTTGTGATTCGTTCCATTCATGATAATCATAACATAAATGGAATTCCACATCAGGTGATCAAGGATGTTACTTGTCATATGATTTGTACTTATCACATGGTTTGTAGTATATTTTACGATGTGACAGAAAGTGAATTACTATGTCAGTCTCTCTTCTTCGAGATAGCCATACTGAGACACTGAATTTACCCATGTGAAAGATTTGCAGAAGAAACATCTGATACGTAGGGGTACAAATGGCTTTTAAGAGAATTTCTTGTCCAAAGCAAATCGATAATAGTCTGGCGATCTTAAGAACCAGAAAGAGTGCTGTTTATTGGAGATGTTAATTGACGAATATTTACTCATAATTTTTCAGTAAAAATTGTGTGTTTGTAGTCTTGATTGCAAATCGATGGATATGCGAGTATTCAGAAAAAGAATATAATTTGATACAAAAATCCGGAACATCAAATAGAAAATAAAATATGTTCTTATCTCTAGAGATTGAACAGTGCTACGATGTACATAACTTTTTCATTTCGCAGTACGGCATTTTGCATGTTTATCAAACTTCAGTATATTTTCATGTGATTAGTAATTACAGATAGAAGTATATCATTTTTTTAAACTATTATGATTTGTTATTAACACTTTCATTTGTTAATAAGTATTAAATTTAGTTAAAAATTAAATAACTTTGTTACCAGTGAGATTCGAACCAACGACTTTATGATCAGTAGGCTTTTGCGCTGTGCAATCAGCTACAGGCAACTATTTAAATAATCGCGAAGTGTCTAATCTTCTAATGTACAGAGGAGATTTATTCGAGTTTTTTAACAGAACTGCATCGTTCTGCTTCAGGAAAATGACATACGGACACTTGCTTGAAATCCGTAAGCATGAAGAAAACTAATGAGCGCACCTCCGTCATATTTCAAGAAGTGACTAACAACTAGCCTAGTAATCAACGAATTTATTCTTTCCGTTGGATGTATTGTTAGTTCGCAGTCTAAAATGACGTAGCCAAGATACAACAAGGCGCTTAGACGTAACCCTCTCGGCTACCATGCTTTTGTTATGAGCGTAATGCAATGACATTTAACCGTAATCATAATTATATGTTTTGCAGGCAGCGAAGCAAATAGATTAAGATTGCACCACTGTTACAAGAGTCGTGGAATTCTATGTAAACGGGTTGCACAGAGGCCAGATAAGAGGCTACTATATTAGTGCTATGAGTGGGTACAAATTACGCTAACATACAAACTTGCATTTTGTGTTAACCAGTTGCGGCGCATCTGTAAATCTGTAGCTCTCAGCCGGCCGGAGTGGCCGAGCGGTTCTAGGCGCTACAGTCTGGAACCGCGCTACCGCTACGGTCGCAGGTTCGAATCCTGCCTCGGGCATGGATGTGTGTGATGTCCTTAGGTTAGTTAGGTTTATGTAGTTCTAAGTTCTAGGGGACTGATGACCATAGAAGTTAAGTCCCATAGTGCTCAGAGCCATTTGAACCATTTTGTAGCTCTCATTGTAAGGACGGAAGTTTCTATCCTGGTTTGAACAACTGGTTTCAATGTTTTTCACTTTCATCTAGACACTACCATGTGGTCCTCAGATAACCATATTTAGTTGTCTTCCGTCGTTCGATAGATCTAAGCAGTTCTTGAAGATTAATCCATCACGAAAACGAGAGAAAGTTCAGCCAGATGCCATTTCCCCTAACATCGGGAACTGGAAGAAGGTGGTCGTCGATTATCCTCTCACATTTCTGGGATGACAGGGTACTATTTTTTACTTGTTCTTTGCTGTTGTTAATACATTTTGCAGATTCTTGTACCGCAAGGAAGTAAGTGGAAGGATGTTGTTATGGGTTGCCGGTATCCTCTTTTTACATCACAAATGCACACGTGGAATAATACAGTTCTTTATATGCATGAACTGCAAACATTTACTTCACCTTAATAGGGTCCATGTTTTGTGGTACAAGCTCTTCAGTAATTGTCCTCTTGCAGACAGATGTAATATCAGTATCAGTAATCTTGCTATTACAAACTTCAGTTTCTCAGTGCTAGTAAAGTACAATTCTGGTTGAGGTGAACTAGTCCTGCTGTAGTCACTACTCTGGTCGCTATGTACTGTCCAAGCCTTTGATGAACTAAACTCGCTCTGTGAGTAAACTGACAGATACCAACTGGATGACTGAGTGAGGTCCTCCGGTCAGTGGTGGTGGCGGCCTAAATACATGCTGTCAAGAGGGCGTTGGCGGCTTGTTCCTTGTGGGTGTGTCTCTGGTCTCTCTCGTGATAGGCGCGCTTGATCTAGCACTTACTAATCGATCTTCGCGTTTCATCTTTGCCGACCGGTGTGCTGGCGACAGCTTATGCCATCACACATTTATTGGAGAATTTAGGTTGTGTAACATGCTGCAAGCTGCAACGTTTTTCAATTAAATACATACATACTGATTTTCTCTTCGAATCTGTTCTGTACAGGATTAAAACTTTGTGATCCCATTATTTATCTATTGGATTTTAGCAGTCTAACTTTGTAAAAGTAAACTGCTGAAAACATGTGTTTTGGACACATCTTTACCGTTTTTTACCAAGAAAATTCGATCGGGTTAAGCAAGACAGAGAGAAGCAGGAATTTGAATAATTATAGCCTAGAAGGTAACGACTTAACCCCATGAAGTATTAAACCATACGAAATTTTAGTTGAAAAGGACATCACACATTTTGTATGATGCTTTTAGACATGTACATTGTTTTATAGTTGAAGCATCAGGGTTGATTCTACGCGCGCACGCGCACACACACACACACACACACACACACACACACACACACACACACACACACACACACTTTTTATGAATAGTGGTTTAATTTCTAAACATCAACACATGACAGCTGTAGTGTACTCCTATATTTATTTTAAAAAAATATTGCAAAATGTGTCACTGTCAAATATCGACTGGCAGCAATATGACAGCATTTTATGAAGTAATTATGATAAATTCTTGCTAATTAGCTATGTTTATGGTCTCATCTATAAGGAGGGATTTGTTGATAGGACACATCTTGAGGCATGAAGAATGGTCGATTTGTAAATGAAAGGAACTGCTGAAGGCAAAAATTTGAGGAGGAGACAAAATCTTGACTACAGTAAGCAGGCTCAAATGAACGTAGATTTAATTGGTTACGAGGAGGTCAAGGAACTTCCACAGGACAGAATAAAGTGGACAGCTGCATTAAAGCAGTATTAACGTGGTGTGATAACCCTCTGCTGGGAGATTTTAGAAGATATACTCGTGAAACTTCTCAAATTCACGTTTATGTTTTGGCATCTTGTTCACAAGGAATATAATGCTGGCGTACTTTGTAAATAGAACGTTTTCCAGTTACAAGGAACCTGTATAAACGGTTAGATAGTTTAGTCGTGTTGTCCCATCTGAAGCTACTTTTGCCTGAATTTTATGAACAATTTCGAACATAACTTGAATAAAGAAGCTACGAATGCAAATATTAATACTGGTTCAGTTATGTAAATGATGTTCTCTTTATTTGGAGAGGTACACCAAAGCAGCTCAACACTTTTTTTTTCATTACTCAGACAACCAATGTAACAACGTGTTTTTCTAAATATAACCGTTGACATCAGTACACAAATACATTGTTTCTAAATTTGTAGAAAAACTATAACTGCATGCACTGTAACACCTTGCTCACAACACCCAGAAAACACACAGACATGGAGCTTTCCATTCAATGGTTCACCATCTCTTATCTGGTTCAATGCCCAAAGAAGATTTTAAAGCATAATTAGACACAATAAAATTTATTTCCTCAACCAATGCGTATAACCCTGTCTTGATAGACCACATCTTGTACAGAAAACTAAAATTGAAAATTTTACCCATCCCATATGCTCCCTCTGTTGTGCTTTCCAATGTTTACAGGGAGTGGTATAATCCATAGCTAGGACAGATATAATGGAGTGAATCCTGTAACTATAGTATGTACTTCGAGGAGAATCACAGCTCAGTGACTAACCAACATTGACGTATAAAAAAAAAAAATACTTGTCCTGATAGTGATTCGGTTACATTGACCAAATAGGCAGGGACGTATCAACTAAGTTGACAGAGCATAAACGCATCTGGAGATTGCGAAATTATGGCACCACATTTGCTGAGCGTGTTCCGAGTGAGGGCCACACCTACCATCCATAATTCCACGCCCTAGACTTAGCAAACAAAGGCCAGAAAATTAATCCGTTAAAAGCGCTACAACTTAACAAACATCTGGCCTAAAGTCATGATTTAATACGAAATGACCAAACACAGCTCAGTACTTCCCCTCTTCTAAACTTCACTTAATCTTCTCATATTTTCAATGCTTCCCACATTGAGTTTCATTCCATTCCTCCATTTTTTCTGTATTTATTTATCTTATTGTGATTGCCTATGTACTACATATATTTTGTTACGTTTTTCGATTGTATCTTTTACTTTGTTTTTGTACAAATTTATTTTATTTGGACTGTAAATTTAATTTAAATTTTTAAATAAGCACTGCTTTTTCGACCTCAGTGTTAAAGTTCTTCTGTTTTGTTCACTTTTTTTGTACTGCTGGGACTCAGTGGAATGGTTTTTGCAATTCGAGGGACGCTGTTTTCCCATCGAGAAGTCTCAGCACCAAAAAATGAAACGAATTTTACGAACAGTTGCAGAGTCTGGAAGCTGACCAACAAAATAAGTAAACATCACATGTTGGCAGTAAACATAAAAGTTAGATAGCACAATTGACATTCATGCACTGGATACAATCACAACCTTAAAATACTCACACCAGAACTTTAAATACTCCGTGATTCGCTAGAAACTCAACAATCTACAATGACTTCAAAATTAAAACTGGTTCAGAGGTGATCAGCTCTATACCTGAAGGCTTTTGGAGCAAATTTCCTTACTCTTTCAGCACACTATAAACATGACATGTCAGACAAATGACAGGTCAACCATAAACGTCAAAATATTTTACCGTTACTACGTCAGTAATACAAAATGAGGCTGACACACAATATCACAAATATTACTAAATATAATCATATATTCATGTGTGTAGACAGATTAACTATCACTGTAAATAATAAATTATTTCGTCTCATTATAACGATAGCATGTTGTCCAGTACGTAGGCGTAGGAATCGGTCTAGGCCTATCATTGTTTAAAATTTAATTATGAGCGAGTCGAATTACAATACAAAATTTGAAGCTATGTTCATATATTCATCTTTACTTTGTCGCTTGTGGGTTTTTTATTACCTGCGCAGTAAATGTTTTCCCCCAATATATAATCGTGTCGGTTATACAAAATGTTTATGTAGTTAGTAGTAAGGACGCTTGGGCAGCGACCCTACAACAGAAAAAGGAAAAAACTACGACTGCACGCGAAGTATTGAAGTCAATAAGATCAGTAAATTTGTCTGGTATATTGCTTTCGTTCCGCTCCTGAAAACAAACACACACACACACACACACACACACACACACACACACACACACAATCATCATTGGTTTATTTTCAGCCACAGATACCAAGGACCAGATGGACGACGCTGTCTTGGCGGCAACGTTGAAAGGCCGTGTGCAACATCTTGGTCACCCCACCCTTCTCTTCTTCCCCTCCCCCTAGTATGTGCGAGCCTTAACTAATCCTATTTGTGGTACTCACTGAGTGTGTGCACCTGAAGGTAGCCAGTCGCCCTCACTGACCCTCCCTGACAGTCATAAATGTGTGTGAAATCTTATGGGACTTAACTGCTAAGGTCATCAGTCCCTAAGCTTACACGCTACTTAACCTAAATTGTCCTAAGGAAAAAACACACACACACACACACACACACACACACACACACACACACACACACACACACACACGCCCGAGGGAGGACTCGAACCTCCGCCGGGACCAGCCGCACAGTCCACGAATGCAGCGCCACAGACCGCTCGGCTAATCCCGTGCGGCTGACAGTCAAAGCAATACGTTTCCCTTTACGGCTAATTGGAACGGAAATGAGTGTTGTAAATGTGTTTTCATTTGCCATTAGACCTTGACAGGACGGTAGGTAGCCGCCGGGGTGGTCGAGCGGTTCTAGGCGCTACAGTCCGGAACCACGCGACCGCTACGGTTGCAGGTTCGAATCCTGCCTCGGGCATGGATGTTTGTTGTGTCCATAGGTTAGTTAGGTTTAAGTAGTTCTAAGTTCTAGGGGACTGATGGCCTCAGAAGTTAAGTCGCATAGTGCTCAGAGCCATTTGAACAATTTGACGGTAGGTATACAAACAAGTTAGAATTAATACTAAATGACGCTAACTGAAAGGCTGCAGAAGTTCTTATTTGTCTTAAAAGTGTAGTCACTTCGGATACTTCGTTAACCGTCACTATCGTCATTCCTTTGAAAAATCAACAAAAGAGATGGTACATGTTATGTTTAATTCTAGAAAAAGATATACTGTTCTGTTTATTGTGCGAGTAATGAATGATTTTTTGCATACATCATCACGAATTAGTGATCTGAATGTTACCACTGTGCCTCATTCTTTTAGTTACTTTACGTAATAATTTTTTTATGTATATATTCGGTGAGATTCTCTGTCATTACATTTAAAAGCATCGAATATTCGTTTTTATTTCTCAAGTTCATCTCAGTATTTTTCTGCGACATATATCCTTTTCCAGCCCATCGATCACCAAATAGTTTTGTTATCGCTCCATTAGCATATTTTGCACAATTCTGAACCATTCTTACATTTGATGAGAATTTGAAAATTTATGGTAAGATCCTATGGGACCAAACTGCTGAGGTCTTCGGTCTCTGAGCTTACACACTACTTAATCTAACTTAAATAACTTACGGTAAGGAACTCTCACGCCCGAGGGAGGACTCGAACCTGCTACGGGGATTTGATGAGAAATAGCAACGCACGCCCCTTGCAAGGAGAAAGATACTAATACTTGGGTCACAAATAAGAAAAGTAATCATTTCCTTTCGTAAGTTTTTTCTATTCAATTTGTTGGTTTGCCATTTCTGTCAAAAATCGAACATTTCGTCTCATATTCTTACATTCTGTCTTTTGAGGCTTACCTTCCATCACCTTTCGACGTACAAGCAACACAACGAATCGTACATATAAATTAAGAATTCTCTGTTCATGTTATAAGTCTTAATTTCCCACCAACACCTAATTAACTATCGAGGAAAGAATAACGCTTTTTAGTGGACCGTCATTTCTGTGTCTAAGATGAATCATTTACTCTGCCGTTTTGAACTGCAGATGCTTTAAGCATCAAGACAAACAGACGGCTTGCATCATTTTCAGCGTACGTTTTTCCTCAGAACAGCTTCAAATCATTGTGACAAATCAGCATTTGTTATTCATTTTTTGTGTTGTTTTAGAGCAACGGGGAAGAACGCAATAAATCTTCGTGTACGACCACCCTGATTTCCTTAGCTTGTTTCCCATGCCATCACAGAAAACGAAATGACAAACATACGATATCGCACCAGTTTCTTTTGTCTTCGTGTTTTCTGCATTGAAATGGGCCGGCCAGTGTGGCCATGCGGTTCTAAGCGCTTCAGTTTGGAACCGCGTGACCGCTATCGTCGCAGGTTCGAATCCTGCCTCGGGCATGGATGTGTGTGATGTCCTTAGGTTAAAAAAATGGCTCTGAGAACTATGGGACTTAACAGCTGTGGTCATCAGTCCCCTAGAATTTAGAACTACTTAAACCTAACTAACCTAAGGACATCACACACATCCATGCCCGAGGCAGGATTCGAACCTGCGACCGTAGCAGTCGCACGGTTCCGGACTGCGCGCCTAGAACCGCGAGACCACCGCGGCCGGCTCCTTAGGTTAGTTAGTTTTAAGTAGTTCTAAGTTCTAGGGGACTTATGGCCTAAGATGTTGAGTCCCATAGTGCTCAGAGCCATTTGAACCAACCAAATGGCTCTGAGCAGTATGGAACTTAACATCTGAGGTCATCAGTCCCCTAGAACTTAGAACTACTTAAACCTAACTAACCTAAGGACATCACATACATCCATGCCCGAGGCAGGATTCGAACCTGCGACCGTAGCGGTCGCGCGGTTCCAGACTGAAGCGGCTAGAACCGCTAGGCCACTTCGACCGGCTGTAGCTGGGTAGTCATGGTAGGGGGTGGTCACGTCCGATCGGCTGATGTCATTTGACGTTTATCCTACCTCTCCGACATTGTTCGTTCCTCATTCAAGTGTCTATATGTGTCAGAGCAACATGGTTGAGTGTACATTTACAGAATACACCGAAATGATCTTTCTGTGTGTGGGAGCTCACGGGAATGGCAGACCTGCTCGTTCCCTTAATCAAGATCGTTCTCCACAACGTCCGACCCCATAGCACACCGCTTCGAGAAAGGGTACCTTCACGGTCAGTAGGCGTCTCTGTGGCGCTCTGAGGTGACATCGCGCAAACGATTTGGAAGAGGTCTTCTTACATCACGTTGACGAGTACCCGAAAAATTTCTGTGGTTATTAATGAGTGAATTGCAAAACAAGTGATGTACTGGGTTACGCGTAATCATTTACTTGTAAAAATGGTCGCATTACCAACGCATGTTCAAAAGTTTCCAAAATGACATTTTCACTCTGCAGCGGAATGTGCGCTGATACGAAAGTTCCTGTCAGATTAAAACGTTGTGCCGAGCTTGGAATCGGACGCGGGCCTTTGCCTTTCGCGGGCACTTGCTCTACGTACTAAGCCACCGAGCGAGGTGGTGCAGTGGCCAGCACACTGGACTTTCATTTGGTAGGACGACGGTTCAATCCCGCGTCCGGCCAGCCTGATTTAGGTTTTCAGTGATTTCCCTAAATCGCCTCAGGCAAATGCTGGTGTGGTTCCTTTCAAGGGGCACGACCTTCTTCCCTAATGATGAGACCGATGACCTCGCTGTCTGGTCTCCTCCCCCAAACAACCCACCCATAACAAAGTTAAGAAACTACTGCGAAAGCAAAGAGAGCTCCACTCCAAGTTTAAACGCAGCCAAAACCTCTCAGACAAACAGAAGCTAAACGATGTCAAAGTTAGCGTAAGGAGGGCTATGCGTTAAGCGTTCAGTGAATTCGAAAGTAAAATTCTATGTACCGACTTGACAGAAAATCCTAGGAAGTTCTGGTCTTACGTTAAATCAGTAAGTGGCTCGAAACAGCATATCCAGACACTACGGGATGATGATGGCATTGAAACAGAGGATGACACGCGTAAAGCTGAAATACTAAACACCTTTTTCCAAAGCTGTTTCACAGACCGCACTGCAGTTCCTTCTCTAAATCCTCGCACAAACGAAAAAATGGCTGACATCGAAATAAGTGTCCAAGGAATAGAAAAGCAAGTGGGATCACTCAACAGAGGAAAGTCCACTGGACCTGACGGGATACCAATTCGATTCTACACAGAGTACGCGAAAGAACTTGCCCCCCTTCAAACAGCCGTGTACCGCAAGTCTCTAGAGGAACGGAGGGTTCCAAATGATTGGAAAAGAGCACAGGTAGTCCCAGTCTTCAAGAAGGGTCGTCGAGCAGATGCGCAAAACTATAGACCTATATCTCTGACGTCGATCTGTTGTAGAATTTTAGAACATGTTTTTTGCTCGAGTATCATGTCGTTTTTGGAAACCCAGAATCTACTATGTAGGAATCAACATGGATTCCGGAAACAGCGATCGTGTGAGACCCAACTCACTTTATTTGTTCATGAGATCCAGAAAATATTAGATACAGGCTCCCAGGTAGATGCTATTTTTTTTGACTTCCGGAAGGCGTTCGATACAGTTCCGCACTGTCGCCTGATAAACAAAGTAAGAGCCTACGGAATATCAGACCAGCTGTGTGGCTGGATTGAAGAGTTTTTAGCACACAGAACACAGCATGTTGTTACCAATGGAGAGACGTCTACAGACGTTAAAGTAACCTCTGGCGTGCCACAGGGGAGTGTTATGGGACCATTGCTTTTCACAATATATATAAATGACCTAGTAGATAGTATCGAAAGTTCCATGCGGCTTTTCGCGGATGATGCTGTAGTATACAGAGAAGTTGCAGCATTAGAAAATTGTAGCGATATGCAGGAAGATCTGCAGCGGATAGGCACTTGGTGCAGGGAGTGGCAACTGACCCTTAACATAGACAAATGTAATGTATTGTGAATACATAGAAAGAAGGATCCTTTATTGTATGATTATCTGATAGCGGAACAAACACTGGTAGCAGTTACTTCTGTAAAATATCTGGGAGTATGCGTGCGGAACGATTTGAAGTGGAATGATCATATAAAATTAATTGTTGGTAAGGCGGGTACCAGGTTGAGATTCATTGGGAGAGTGCTTAGAAAATGTAGTCCATCAACAAAGGAGGTGGCTTACAAAACACTCGTTCGACCTGTACTTGAGTATTGCTCATCAGTGTGGGATCCGTACCAGATCGGGTTGACGGAGGAGATAGAGAAGATCCAAAGAAGAGCGGCGCGTTTCGTCACAGAGTTATTTGGTAACCGTGATAGCGTTACGGAGATGTTTAATAAACTCAAGTGGCAGACTCTGCAAGAGAGGCGCTCTGCATCGCGGTGTAGCTTGCTCGCCAGGTTTCGAGAGGGTGCGTTTCTGGATGAGGTATCGAATATATTGCTTCCCCCTACTTATACCTCCCGAGGAGATCACGAATGTAAAAATAGAGAGATTAGAGCACGCACGGAGGCTTTCAGACAGTCGTTCTTCCCGCGAACCATACGCGACTGGAACAGGAAATGGAGGTAATGACAGTGGCACGTAAAGTGCCCTCCGCCACAGACCGTTGGGTGGCTTGCGGAGTATAAATGTAGATGTAGATGTAGATCAACTAAGCTGCCAAAGCACGACTGACACGGGTTGTGACAGCTTCACTTCCGCCGGTATCTCGTCACCTACGCTCCAAACGTCACAGATATTGTGATAGTAGTAGCACGGAAACGGTACGTTTCCGGACATGGGTTCTAGTTCAAAACGTTATGTACTCACTCCCCTCCGTTATCTCGATCAGCTACCTTTTATTACAGAAAGAACTGCGATAAGGTTTCATGCTATAGTTATCAGAGGCATACGGCGTGAAAGAAAATAGACTCATTTTGTCATTAGGCACAAAAAAAATGCAAAATGGGTTTCACTAGACTGAGCAGCCATTCCGCGGCTGCCTGGGGGTTCCTTAATAACTGGTGCGCCTTCCTGCGGGCTCCGCTGCAGGACGCGTCTCCGGGACACGTTCCAGTGCACATGCCTCTCCGGTGTTGGCTTACGGCGCCGAAATTCCGACGGGAAGCTCGCGGCCGGCTTTCTATGCCCGTGCGGAGAGGTGGATTCCGTGGCCTAATTGCGCTGAAATTTCCCTCCTTGCGCATCCGGAGCTGTGTAATGAGGCGTCTTGCGACAGCATCGGCCTTGCACCACGCTTCGGTGCCCCCTGCACGCACCAAGCCACGGATTCTATGAGATGAGATGCTGTAACTGTAATTTTAGTTTTCCGCATTGAAGTATAGAACTGAACAAAAAGACAAACAATGTGAAAACTGTTGACTTTTCAGCGAATATTGTTCAAAGGTTCAATTGTGTGTGAATTCCTAAGAGACCAAACTGCTGTGATCATCGGTCGCTAGACTTACACACTACTTAAACTAACTTATGCTAAGAACAACACACACACACACACACACACACACACACACACACACACACACACACACACACACACACCCATGCCCGCGGGAGGACTAGAACCTCTGGCGGGAGGGGCCGCGCAATCCAGGGAATATTACGAGTTTCTTAACACATTGCTGCTTCTCCTGTGAAACTGTAAATTGCAACGTCCAAAACTGAATCATAAAATTCTGATGAGCTTCAACGGCAGTCGACTAAATACTCCTCAGTACGGAATGTTTCATTCCCGACGCGCAGCTGTTCCCTATCTTCCATATGCGCTTACAGCTGAGATTAAATTCGGTGTACATTGCACGAGATACTTCATCGCCTTATGAGTCCGTTTTCAGTCGTTTGTAAGAGAGCAATGAGACGGCTTCGAAATGCAGGCACAAATAGCAAGGCTTCGACTCGACAGCATAACAGCATTGAAAATCTTATTGTACTACGTCGTCAGAAATGATGCGGAGAATGTACAGCGTGTTTATAACTAAAGTTTCGCTTCTTGAGACATTGAGACGGAAAGTATTTGCTTTGTGAGTACTCAACTTTATAGGAATGACGTTCAGACAGCTAACTGCACGATTTACGTTGATAGTAGCGTTAGTGTCAGGACTTTCCGTTGGTTGCCAGTACTGGTAACTATCATCGCTGAAAGGTACACATCTGTATCTATTTTGTTTATTGATTTATTATGTTTTTGTATCTTTTTCGTTATGCAACTGTCTGTCAGAAATTCGCATTGTCCACAATAAAACAGCACATCACATTAATTTTATTGACGTTGTTATAATTCATTAGCTTAAAAATGATCAGATTGAGTTAGATTATGTCTGTAGAACACAAGGAGGATGTATTTCTGGTGTGAATGGCCTTCAGCCATTGAGAATTAGACATTGGCGGTACACTACTGGAGTCAAGTGAAGACGCACGTTTTGAGTGGTGCACTCAAGGGAGCGATTCAGAACACTTTACGTCGAGATGTGGAATAAGACGCACCTGCTTGGGGTAACATGTGATATTTGGTTGTGTAAGTGATACATTCTGGGCGGTGAACGGCTGCTAGGATAGTTTAACTGTCGAAGGGACTTTAACTTTCGCGAAATATGACCGTGTTCCAGTTCAGAACTTCAGTTTTTTCCACTTGCATTCCGGGATTAAAAATAGACAGAGCATGAGTTGTTCATTTATTTATCTTTCGTATAACAAAGTGTAAATCTTCACACTGAACTCCGAATTATTTTGAGCTGGCGAATATTTCGTTACTGAGATCACGAAATGGACTAACTTCTTGTCGTACATTTAGCTTTGCGATTCTGCTACCATTCTTGTAATGCATTTAAGGCAACATTATTGCAATCTGATACGGTTACCTTTCTAGCCCTTTAGTTACTGGCAACAGTAAGACCACATTTATTTGAGATTTCTTACTTGGATAAACATTATTTAGCACAGTTATCTGGCGACAGCTACACCAATTTCGGTTGTTAAAATAAAACTCTTTTATTAATTATTCATATATCTTGTTTAATATTTCTAATTATTTTATTAATTCGTGATTCTAGCCAATGTGTAGACATTTGACTGCAGGATCACAGATACATGAGAGGAAATGAAAGCAAACGTGTACGGCTCGCCCCTACCACATTATCGAGCCATCCTTTTCAAACAGAGCCGTGCATAGCCCAGTTATCTAGTTACACCAATTCGGAGGTGAAGTCGCCAAGTTACTGTTGCCATGGCGGAGACTGCTGCACGCATTGTGCGGCCTTCAAGCAGTGTCACGGCAGCTGAACTTTCCGTGGTTCATCGTTCGAAAAGTGATGTGAACCAACTGTGAAATTATATCTCTAGTGCGGTTCCAAGGTGTTGTTGATGCAGATGGTCTTCACATTGAGGAACATGTGTAACCTGGGACGTAAACATGGTACACAATTTACAAGTTTTACTCTCTCATTTGGAAATTAAAATTTGTTTCTTTCCCTTGCGCATGCCGGTACAAATGTTTCCTCAACATTTCATTGTCCTACGATCACTCGTGTTTCATGTGGCCCTCTCAAGTAGCGAAAGTTTCAGTTATAATAATCCTGTGTATACGAGGGTTGAAGCTTAAATAGTGGCAACTATTTATTTATAGCTCGTACAAAATAGGTACGGCTTTCAAAGTTTTACTTAACTTCACAGTAGTCACCAGCAATGTGTATAACCCATTGCCAGCGATGTGGAAGTCGTAGGATACTCTTAGCAGTGCCAGTTGTGCTGACAGTTCGAGCGGCGCGACGAATTTTTAGCAGTTCTGAAGCGAATGCCTTGAAGTGTTTCCTTCAGCTTAGAAATCGAGTTGAACTCACGAAGGCTTCAGTCAGAGGAGTTCAGGAGGTGGTATAGCACTTAGCAGCCCCATCAGTCAAACAAATCAGTAACAGCTTGCACTGTACGTGCTTGAGCATTGTCCTGCAAAATGATGGTCAGGTCCTGCAGAAAGTGCCATCACTTCTGTCTCTATGCTGTTCATTTTTGGAACACAACCTACGACCAGCTTAGAGACAACTGTAAATAAATAGTTGCCACTATTAAAGTTCCAACCCTCGTATAAGCGCTAGATACTCAGACAGGGAGGCGAACGAGAGCTGTATAAATGTATAATTCTAGTTACTGGTTATTGGCCAGACATATCTACTACAGACTGTGTGTGCGTGTGCGTGTAAAAATGTGGTATTCTTCCATCTCAGCTATTCTTGCATTTCTGCCATGGATGTAAATCACTGTTACGAAAGGAGTGAAACCTTCGCATCAACAGAAGCGATACCTCAGTTCTTTTGGACCTAGCTTGAAAGTCGTTGAACTTACAACTACATTTCGGGATTAGTTGCAAGTGTCTCTCAAGAACTGAATGTCACTATCAAAATACTACCGTTAGCCATCTACCTGCGTAACATATTCCTCAAACGAATATCTCTGTAGATCGAGTGGTTGGTAGCTGGAAAATCGCGCAGAAGTCAACCACTTCTCTTTTCATGGCCCTCTGGGAATTTTGATCTGCCTCTCGCTTTTGCCAAACACCGAGTACTGAATTACTAATAGCTGTGTAAATTGCATATAACTAGGAATTTCTATATTCTGACACACGGAGTTCGGGTCTTCTGTTAGCGACTGCGTTCCACGTGAATTTTCTACTGCACAGTGCAATCCTCGTTACTTCCTTCCAGTGAATCATGCCATTTGGGACATGCTCAGGCATGCTCGAATACGCGATAATGAAAACATTAAATCAGTATGTGTTGTGCAACAGAGGAAACATAAATCTTCGTGGACTTCATTCCGTTGATCTCTGTGCTTTCCCATGTGACAGATATTCAAATAAATCATTGAAGTTGATGCGTCTCATAGCTTGTTGGCTTTTGTTGTAAACAGCCTCTCATTAATACGTCTGCCACAGCAGTTTCAGAAAAGCATAACTGATATACAGTTTCATCGTTGGGCAGTATTAAAATAATTGTTAATTCTTCAATACATGAGACATAAGCAACCCACCTAATACGTTAGTGGGTCCTAATTGCTACTAATACAATTATTACTGCTGCAGATTTTTACTGTCAATGGAACAACGGTAAAAAGTTTAACAGCGAATAAACCGCTTGTGTATCAATTTCTTTCCATGAATCCGAAGGAATTCGCGATCAGCAATATTCACCGCTTAGCAGCTTCACACGTTATCATTGCACTTCGGATTCATAAAATAGATGAACTGTGATTTGCGAGAGCCTAGTAAGGGAACATGTTTTGAGTTATTCATAAATGAACTAAGAGACGATCAAACAAGCTACTGAAATTTCTGTAAAATGCAGTAGACCAATCTAAAATATTAAACTTGCAGCTGTGTGTTTCTCTGGGTTAGCAAGGTACGATGCAAGTATGAAGGAACTGTGTTGCATGTGTGTGTTTCTTTAGTTCTTCTATAGTTAATAACGCAGGATGAAAATATGAAATTGATGCAACGAGTTTTCACCATCAATCTGAGAGTTCCAGCTGTGCACACCACCAATACAATGCCAAAATAACCATTAATTTTAACACTAAATATGACAACAAAGAAACTCCATTTGTTCTGCTGCTTCCTTCATTTCATTGCTGGAACATAGATCATATATAAACTGTCATTGTTGACGTGTTCGTTTCTGTAAAAAGAGCTAAATCGTCTTCACAATTAGAAATAAAATAAAAGTAGTCGTTGGTAATCTCAAGATGCACGTTGTCCTTCTCGTGATGTATTCGGTATCCCAGCTTGAGATCACAGTCGTTTTAATAAATACTGTTTACAGAATCTTAAGGGAGGAAGGAAAATAGAATTCCTGTTCAATTTTACAATGTCTAGCGGAACAAACAATGCTGACGTTCCACAGCTGTGTTAAATATTACGGAACTTATTAGCAATATCCGAATAAGTTTCGTAGAATACGTGTAGGTTGTGTGGCTCGAAGTAGGAATGTTTCAGCGGTATTTTGACAAAACAAACTAATTTTTAACAAATAAATGTAATGCTGAAGACGCCATTGAATTAGGATTACGTTTACAATTAAATTGCTGATATCGTATATAATGTGTCACTCATCGTTCCCTGAACCTGATTATGTATTTGGGCAAATAGAGGAAATTTAATGCTTATATACTGCGCCGCTTCGGAGCCCGCTCTGAAGACAAATTGCTTTACAGCGGAAGGCAATCCATGCTGTGTGTGAAGCAGATTAGCGCTATAAACTTTTGCAGTCTCGATGCTCTGCGCTCGGGACTGTATGTTACGGGCAGTCTGACAAACCGAAAGTTTAAAGAACCGGTTAAAATTAACAGAATAAATCAGAGCTTGTTTAATTCGGAGCGGAAGCCGCTGTTTCCTACAGATTCCAATTAGTCTCTTAGCGAGAGACTGTTACAAATGTGGTCCATTCCACTTTGCCAGTTTGCGGCTTCTGCTGTGGTAATTTTTCTTAATTTAGGGCGGCTATACGTACAGGTCTTTCAAAAGGAATTTTATTTCAAACTGTGTGTTATGGAGACAGTTTTTCTTTATTGTTTCTACACAAAATGATAAATGAAAGTCAGAGTATTTCTCCGCTGCTATTTTCTGAAACGGGTAAATACAGTACAGTTCCTTCTCGAACAGGTACACTGTAGTTGGTCCGTAACACATGAAACGCTATTTGTATTCACGTTCATATTCCAATTATAAATTTGAAATACAGGGTGATCAAAAAGTCAGTATAAATTTGAAAACTTAACAAACCACGAAATAATGTAGATTGAGAGGTAAAAATTGACACACATGCTTGGAATGACATGGGGGTCATATTGTTAGGGAACTGTCAAAACCTATAGACTATAATGTCCATTGCAAATTGTAGGATCGGTATGCGATTTAGTTTCGCACAGACTTTCATTCGATAGTCAACTCTTGACTGCAAAAAAATGGCTTTGAGCACTATGGGACTTAACATCTGAGGTCATCAGTCCCCTAGAACTTACAACTACTTAAACCTAACTAAACTAAGGACATCACACACACCCATGCCCGAGACAGGATTCGGACCTACGACCGTAGCGGTCGCGCGGTTCCAGACTGAATCCCCTAGAACCGCTCGGTCACTACGGCCGGCTCTTGACTGCAGTTACATCCCATTCATCGAATGTGATTGTGAGAGTAACCTACGTGACTTAAAGCCTGTGACCAGCAGCTATGCTAATGTTGGTAGCTATACAATTTCAAATTTTCCATATGGCTTCTGCAATCACAAGGCCAATACCTAAGACATGTTTCACATACAAGACGTGCAAGAGAGCAGCATTCCAACAGCACCTAACAACATACATCTACCCTTTGCCAACACCCTTTGTAAATTTCGTTGCCGCGCGGGATTAGCCGAGCGGTCAGAGGCGCGGCAGTCATGGACTGTGCGGCTGGTCCCGGCGGAGGTTCGAGTCCTCCCTCGGGCATGGGTGTGTGTGTTTGTCCTTAGGATAATTTAGGTTAAGTAGTGTGTAAGCTTAGGGACTGATGACCTCAGCAGTTAAGTCCCATAAGATTTCATACACACGCACATTTAACTTTCGTTCTAGTCACCCCACTAGCGAACAACTTCTTTACCTTGCTCATCAACTACATAAGCAAAAGTGCGCCGTGTTTGTCCCCTTGATGTAAAAAAAAAATCTTTTGATCGAGCGTGGCTTTCTGGACTATTCTTCAGGCTGCAGACTTACTATGCTCTCTCAGTTTAATATGTCCGCCTTATAGCATCGTTCCTCCACCACCGGCCTACGTAGGTTGCAATCAGCCACACCACCTCCTGCATTTTTTCACCCTACTTCCGGTGTGACTCAAGGCTCTATCCTGTCACACCTCCTTTACATCATGTACACGGCTTGCATTTTCGAGATCCTTCCCCCCCCCCCCCCCCCTTAATACCACCTTCAGTACGCTGACGGCGCCGACTACCTAGCTACCCAACACCTTGAGATCCTCCCATGACTCCTTGCCACCTCACTTGAACCTCCTGCTTCAGTTGCGTAATACGTGGGAACGTAAAGTAAATCAAAAGAAAAACTAAGTCACCTTTTTTGGCTCTACCTCTCGCGATTTCTGTAGTCCAGATTTCCACCTCTTTGTCTGCAGCCAACTCATTCCTCTCAGTGACACAGGAAATAATGAATAAAAAAATAATAGCGTTGGTAAGCTACTACGAATAGCATAGTGAACGCATTATTGTAGTCAAGATAGACACGAAGCCTACGCATACCACAGTATTGTACAAGTATATATGCCAACTAGCTCCGCAGATGACGAAGAGATTGAAGAAATGTATGATGAGATAAAAGAAATTATTCAGATAGTGGAGGGAGCCGAAAATTTAATAGTAGTGCGGGACTGGAATTCAATAGTAGGAAAAGGAAGAAAAGGAAAAGTAGTAGGTGATTACGGAATGGGGGGTAAGAAATGAAAGAGGAAGCCGCCTGGTGGAATTTTGCACAGAGCATAACTTAATTATAGCTAACACTTGGTTTAAGAATCATGAAAGAAGGTTGTTCACGTGGAAGAGGCCTGGAGACACTGGAAGATTTCAGATAGATTATGTAATGGTAACACACAGATTTAGAAACCAAGTTTTAAATTGCAAGTCATATCCACGGGCAGAAGTGGACTCTGACCACAATCTATTGGTTATGAACTGCAGATTAAAACTAAAGAAACTGCAAAATGGCGGGAATTTAAGAAGAACGGACCTGGATAAACTGAAAGAACCAGAGGCTGTAGAGTGTTTCAGAGAGAGCATTAGGGAACGATTGACAAGAACGGGGGGAAAGAAATACAGTAGAAGAAGAATACGTAGCTTTGAGAGATGAAATAGTGAAGGTAGCAGAAGATCAAGTAGGTAAAAAGACGAAGTCTAGTAGAAGTCCTTGAGTAACAGAAGAGATATTGAATTTAATTGATGAGAGGATAAAATATAAAAATGCTGCAAATGAAGCAGGCAAAACGGAATACAAATATCCCAAAAATGAGATCGACAGGAGGTGCTAAATGGCTAAGCAGGGATGGCTAGAGGATAAATATAATGATGTAGAGGCATATATCGCTAGGGGTATTTGGAGAATCGAGAACCACTTGTAAGAATATCAAGAGCTCAGATGGAAACCCAGTTCGAAGCAAAGAAGGGAAAGCAGAAAGGTGGAAGGAGTATATAGAGGGTCTATACAAGGGCGATGTACTTGCGGGAAATGTTATGGGAGATGGAAGAGGACGTAGATGAAGATGAAATGCCTGCCTCCTTATCATTAAACACATAGCTCGAAACCGAATAAAACTACTAACAGGCAGCACCTGTGGCCCTCATCCTTCTACCACTATCAGCAACGTAAACATCTCCCCCCCCCCCCCCCTGAAGTCTACAAATCCTTTTATATCATAGAATGACATTCTGTCTCGATTCTCCATCCACTTACCTTCCTCCTATACCATCTCGTCCGTTTCGCATACCTTCTTCTCCTCCTGGAGCTCCTTCCAAATGAACACCTTAATCGCAAATACCGTCGGCACCGTTCCCAGTAATCGCAAATCCAGGTATCTTGCTTCGCCACTTCATCCATATGCTACCTTTCAACCATTTCCGTGCCGTATTCATCCTCTCTCACCAGAAATTCAAGCAAATCCCTCAACCAAAAGAATAAATCGTTACACACATACACGCTTTCTTCCAGCCTTAGTCAACAACACTTCACCTCACTTCATCCTTCCATCTATTCACCTCTCCACCCTCCACTTCAGTACCTATCAGTTGAGCCGGCCGGTGTGGCCAAGTGGTTCTAGGCGCTTTAGTCTGGAACCGCGCGATCGTTACGGCCGCAGGTTCGAATCCTGCCTCGGGCATGGATGTGTGTGATGTCGTTGGGTTAGTTAGGTTTAAGCAGTTATAAGTTCTAGGGGACTGATGACCTCAGATGTTAAGTCCCATAGTGCTCAGAGCCATTTGAACCTATCAGTTGCTTCCTTTGATCCCACAGGACCCCTGTTGTAGTACTCATAATTCCACCTTCATCATGACTAAGATCATTTCATGCACCACCAGCACCATCACAGCTGCATCTTTATCATCTCTCATTGCATTATAATTTTTGTGCAAATTTGTATGAAAATTTAATCAGAATTTTTTTAGCACTGAATTTATTTTTATCAAAATTTGTTTTACACTTGTAAATACTTTGGCTGAAAAGATGATATCTCCTGCCAACCCACTCTGTCGTTGGGAATTGAAACAACAATAGAGAGAGAGAGAGAGAGAGAGAGAGAGAGAGAGAGAGAGAGGGGGGGGGGGGGACGACAGACATTCCAGATCCGCCAACGCAGATTTTGTTGATCATACAGTCTTGTATATGTACTTATTAATGGCCAATAGCCAAAATTTTTAGACTGTAGTGGCGGGATTGTATCATCTAAAAATTCTTAGCAACTGAAGGCTGTAGTTCAAAAGAGCAAAAAATATTGTTACGGTTATGTCGGAAGCATAGTAATACTAGAACGCGACACAAACGCAAAACGAACTTAGTTTGCTTGCAACTGCTGTGAATAAGTGACGAATCTAGCACATTAATCTGTGAGTTCCGCCACTTCTTCATAGCCGTCGCAACCTACATCCTAACTGTATTCAAGTCCTAGTCTCCCGCCACAGTTCATACTCCCGTGGTTCCCTCTTGTATGGTTCAAATGGCTCTGAGCACTATGGGACATCTGAGGTCATCAGTCCCCTAGAACTTAGAACTAATTAAACCTAACTAACCTAAGGACATCACACACATCCATGCCCGAGGCAGGATTCGAACCTGCGACCGTAGCGGTCGCGCGGTTCCAGACTGTAGCGCCTAGAAACGCTTGGCCACCCCTGGCCGGCTCCCTCTTGTACTAAATTCTCTCTGTCATGTTTTCTCCTTAAGGGTCCTATAAACCTATCACTTCTTTTATTCAAGTTGAGTCATAAAGGTCCTATCTTTCGCTTTAGAATTCTTAGCGCTTAATTAGTCATTGAATCTTTCCGTCTTAACTTCATCATTCATATAAAGATACACGGTAAGGACTTTCAAAAGTGACTTCCTAACTCTCATCTTTATATTGTGTGTTAATACTTTTTTCAGTTAAGAATTTGTTGCTGTTGTCAGTCCAGATTTCTTTCTCTTTTTACTTCTACCGCCATTATTTGTTTTGCTGCCAAAATAACAAAACTCTTCCACCATTTTCGTCGCCCCTTTTGTTGTCCAATTCTCGCAGAACATTCTGATTTAATTCACCTACACTGTGTTACCATCTTTAGAGACTTCGTTAATTCCGTTCATCGTATATTTCATCCATTTTATACTAATAATATTTGACGGAAGGAATGTGAGTATGCTCGAGAGAGTTGAGCCAAAAATGAAACCCTAGGCTCCCATTCTCTAGCTCTCGCTTTCAGGCTTCCGTAACATTTCATGTAGGTAACTGAAACAATACCTGCGCATTATTCTGCACTCACCCTTCTAAAGTAGTGACATAATGCGCAGTGAAGAACGAATATCAGACTAAAAACGAAATACTGCGTGTCACCTGACTGTATTTCATCGTTCTTAGTCACTACTCAGCGCACACAGATTGATGATAGAACCGATTTTCCTCAATTATATCTTATAGCAACCATCAGGTCTTCCATTTCCTTCACATATTACCACTTCGTTCTTTACTACTAGCTATTGTATCTGTTCTGTTTCCTCAGACACCAATAATGTTGAAAATGAATTTTACCACCAGATATGGAATTTCATCAGAATACATTAGTATTAAGATTATCTTGTGTGATGTAGAGCAAAGTAAGCCAGAGGAATGGCGACTTATGGATATCCTTGCAAGTGGGGAAAAAGTGGTGCGCAGTATACTGAGTGCTGCGACGTAGAAGTGTAGAACGATGCGCAAGAGAGACGTATTGGATCCCAAAGATCTGTGCCAGCTACTACATATTTTGTAGTAGATAGTATGAATGCTATAGGTATGAAATGGAAGTTTATGAAAGAATTCCGGAATTGATTTTGCTCCATGTAACAGTTTTTCTTTAATATAGAGAAATATCTCAAAATACGTAAGTATATTCGTTAAAATCTGTGTGTTACTAAGGGTAGTTCTGAATCAGGGAAGAGTGAAGCAGCGTTAAGATCGTCTAAAACATTTTCTTTGAATAATACAGTTATAATAAAACGAAATAAACAGTTTGGTATAAAATATACAAAAATTACAAACCAAAGAATTTCCTTGATACGAATTAAAAGCGACGAATAAAGAATGACGAAGTGGTGAAATGGTGGAAATATTTAAAGTTCAGAAAATGAGATCGCAGCTCTTGGTATTCGAGCCCACGACTCGTCACAGCAACTCCTACAACATCCTGTGACACTTATTGCACTGGCCTTTGCACGGTAATCATAAGTGAGCGTCAATGTACAGAACACAACCTTTTTTTTGACATTGCCCGCGACTAGTACTGCTAA
Source organism: Schistocerca americana (assembly GCF_021461395.2). Classification (NCBI taxonomy): domain Eukaryota; kingdom Metazoa; phylum Arthropoda; class Insecta; order Orthoptera; family Acrididae; genus Schistocerca; species Schistocerca americana. The sequence continues at coordinate 720,043,676 of NC_060119.1, forward strand.
GCTGTCACACAAGTCAAGTTACCTGCTTGACAATTTCTAAGGAACAGAGACAATATGAACCACAGTACGTCCGTTACAGAGGTAGAGTTGTGTAATTTATAACGAAAAATGGTACAAAACGGCTCTGAGCACAATGGGACTTAACTTCTGAGGTCATCAGTCCCCTAGAACTTAGACCTACTTAAACCTAACTAACCTAAGGACATCACACACATCCATGCCCGAGGCAGGATTCGAACCTGCGACCGTAGCGATCGCGCGGTTCCAGAATGTAGCGCCTAGAACCGCTCGGCCACTCCGGCCGGCGAAAAATGGTACAGATTTCATCATTGAGAAAGCAGGATAACAAACACGAATCACATTCATGTTTGACACAGGTCACACTCGCAACATAAATATCGGTATCAGACACTACTACTCGGCCACCAGTGCGCATTTGCACCTGTTATTCATGCTGGCTTCCAAACTGTTGAGGAGTTCGCTATAAAACAACGTCCGCCAGAATCATCCCGGCCATGATCGGTAGGCTTTCTGTCCAGGGATAACGCAAGCCATTCCCTCCCGTTCAATATCTTCACTTCTAGAGTTTCCTACGCCTCAGCGTCGTTCATAAACAGAAAGCCTGCATCTACCGCACTCCTAAACCGACGAACATGATCCAGAATTACGAAATTTAATGTGACTAGGACCTGTGGTCGGAAAGACCGCTAGCCTGGTGCAAGTCTTTTTAGTTGACGCCAGTTCGGTGACATCCGTATCGACGAGGATGATTCGATGATGAAGGTGACACAATAACTAGTCTCCGAGTGTAGAAAATCTCCGACACAGAAGGAAATCGAGCCCGGGTCCGCCCCATGGCATTGTGCCACACCGACCATCAGGTGTGGAGGCGGACAACTAGAATAATGTTCCTGCAATACTGTTGTGCTACAACGGTACCTCTGGCAAGGATATACAACGATGTTTGGCCATTGTGCACAATGCCTGCTCTCATCATAACTCCTAGACCATACCGATGACGTTCGGAAACATTCTGCGGTACGTAAAGTGTTCTAATCTCTCTCCACACCAAATGGTGGCCAGAGCCACTTGCCATAGTGAATCGGGATTCGTTGAAGAACATCACTAAGGGCCACTGTTGGTGAACCCAACCAACACGCACCCTTTACCAACGAAAACTTTCTCTAAGATGGCGTAGTTGAAGTGGAAAGCATTTTACAGTCTTCGTTCATACAGTGTGTTTCAAAAATGATCGGTATATTTGAAACGGCAATAAAAACGAAACGAGCAGCGATAGAAATACACCGTTTGTTGCAATATGCTTGGGACAACAGTACATTTTCAGGCAGACACACTTTCGAAATTACAGTAGTTACAACAGATGGCGCTGCAGTCTGGGAAACTCTATAGTACGATATTTTCCACATATCCACCATGCGTAGCAATAATATGGCGTAGTCTCTGAATGAAATTACCCGAAACCTTTGACAGCTTGTCTGGCGGAATGGCTTCACATGCAGATGAGATGTACTACTTCAGCTGTTCAATTGTTTCTGGATTCTGGCGGTACACCTGGTCTTTCAAGTGTCCCCACAGAAAGAAGTCACAGGGGTTCATGTCTGGCGAATAGGGAGGCCAATCCACGCCGCCTCCTGTATGTTTCGGATAGCCCAAAGCAATCACACGATCATCGAAAAATTCATTCAGGAAATTAAAGACGTCGGCCGTGCCATGTGGCCGGGCACCATCTTGCATAAACCACGAGGTGTTCGCAGTGTCGTCTAAGGCAGTTTGTACCGCCACAAATTCACGAAGAATGTCCAGATAGCGTGATGCAGTAATCGTTTCGGATCTGAAAAATGGGCCAATGATTCCTTTGGAAGAAATGGCGGCCCAGACCAGTACTTTTTGAGGATGCAGGGACGATGGGACTGCAACATGGGGCTTTTCGGTTCCCCATATGCGCCAGTTCTGTTTATTGACGAAGCCGTCCAGGTAAAAATAAGCTTCGTCAGTAAACCAAATGCTGCCCACATGCATATCGCCGTCATCAATCCTGTGCACTATATCGTTAGCGAATGTCTCTCGTGCAGCAATGGTAGCGGCGCTGAGGGGTTGCCGCGTTTGAATTTTGTATGGATAGAGGTGTAAACTCTGACGCATGAGACGATACGTGGACGTTGGCGTCATTTGGACCGCAGCTGCAACACGGCGAACGGAAACCCGAGGCCGCTGTTGGATCACCTGCTGCACTAGCTGCGCATTGCCCTCTGTGGTTGCCGTACGCGGTCGCCCTACCTTTCCAGCATGTTCATCCGTCACGTTCCCAGCCCGTTGAAATTTTTCAAACAGATCCTTTATTGTATCGCTTTTCGGTCCTTTGGTTACATTAAACCTCCGTTGAAAGCTTCGTCTTGTTGCAACAACACTGTGTTCTAGGCGGTGGAATTCCAACACCAGAAAAATCCCCTGTTCTAAGGAATAAACCATGTTGTCTACAGCACACTTGCACGTTGTGAATGGCACACGCTTACAGCAGAAAGACGACGTACAGAATGGCGCACCCACAGACTGCGTTGTCTTCTATATCTTTCACATCACTTGCAGCGCCATCTGTTGTTGAAAATTGTAACTACTGTAATTTCGAAAGTTTGTCCGCCTGAAAATGTACTGTTGTCCCAAGCATATTGCAACAAACGGTGTATTTCTATCGCTGCTCGTTTAGTTTTTATTGCCGTTTCAAATATACCGGTCATTTTTGAAACACCCTGTACAAACCAGACAGATTTAATCGCCGCGAAGTGGTTCTTTAGAGAGACGGTTGCAAGGTATACAGCGAACTGCCTAGGGGTGACTGTGTTCCTTTACGCCAGTATGGAGACGTACCGATCCTCTTACGGTGTGGCGGTCCATCTATGATCACCGGCACGCTTCCACATACCATTTTAACCTTCAGCAGCCTTTTTTAATCGCTATATTACACTTTTGTACGCACTCATATCTGTGGGGACCCTAGTGACAGTTTCACCAACATCGAACCGTCCAATTGCTCGTCCACGATCGTAAGCGTTTGAATGATGTCTTGCAGATATGTTGCTGTACCACGCGGAATGTTTCACTGTCGATTCCACAACAACCTTTGGTCAAACATCATACTCCCTGAATTGTCGAATGCATACAGAGCATTCCTCCACAGGCTTTGCTGCAGTTAACGCGTCCCGCCCCCTACATTTCGTTTCAGTGACATCCGTCGTGTATTCCTTAGCAATAATCGGTTGTTCTGTAATAATTGGCAGTTGTTCCTTAGCAAGTGCCATTTTTTCCGTAGCATATTGTTAGGCAGTGTAATAATGTGTAACACTTTTCTGAAAAGGTCAGTTGTGTTACATCCCTGTGTGCCCGAAGGTTCTGAACAGTAACATTTACTGTAGAACAACACAGAATTGGCAGGTAGTTCGTGTGTTGGGGAATATAGTACGTAGCACTAAACACAAGGGTTTAGAGCAATAGTAGTCGAACAGTTTTGCCGACGAGCCGATACTGACATTGTCGGGCGGCACCTCGGACCGCATATATATCTATTTTATTATTAATAACTTGTAAGCAAACTTAAAAGTCGTCGTCATTCGGAAAACTTCGTGTCGACTGTTCTCTGTTTCAAATTGCTGCCACCGTCACCGACCTCGAAGTTGTGACACTATAACTGTCTGATTATGGGTTGTTGTGTTGCCTGTGTGATAAGACGAATAATTGATTAATAACATAATTGTACATACATTTAAATTCATTATGCAATATGAAACACGATGACTAATGCTTAATCTGGTGAAAGTAATTTTTCTTTTGCTCATTGCATTGTATTCCAACAGTATTACTTTAAATTAGCATTCCTTCCAACAGGTACGCACTTCATTTGAAGATGGACGTCTGTATAACGGGCATCCACTAATTTATGTTACTTATGACTGAAATTTGTACCATAGCAGCCTGTCGGTATGAGACCTACGGGCCCAAAAGCTGTCAGCACTGGAAGACAAACCAATAAAACATTACGCCTCTTACGCCGACTAACTCCACAGTGCCTCACTACTTTGTCTGTGCTCCTGAGATAAGGGTCCAACTTTACTTAGCTCACGGCGTAATTTTTTTTTGTTTTGTTTTTTTTTTTGTTTTTTTTTACTGGACGGGAAAACTAATGTCATGTTACATAAAATAGACTAAGAACCGCGGGCCATACGAATACTTCATTCGGACCGCAGTTTGACGACAACTGGTTTAGAGGAACAAAGCGTGAGGGAGGACGAATGTAGTGGGCTCGACTCGTATTTTGGTGACCTGAGTTGGCCGTTCCGCCAGAGAACAGCGAATGCTCTCAGCGGCTGCCGGAGTAACTGCGGGAGACGTTGTCGGCCGCCGGAGATGTTAGTGCCGTGCCGTGCCTCGCCCCGCCGTGCCGTGCCGTGCGTAATTATTTAGCGCGGCCGGGATCAGCTTGCGCAGGCTGCCGGTGGGCGGGGCAATTACAAGTGCAGGCGCTCTGATTGCACGCCGCCGCAGTTATGGCAATTAGCGCGTCCGCACCACCGTGCTGTGTCCGCGCCAATCACGGAGCGCCATCAGATTGGGCGCATGCCTGCCAGAGGTAACAACAACGTCAAAGGCGAAAAAACCCGCGTCCGCTGCTCCGTCCTATGGCGTACGAGATTCTCAAGAGAGCTGCGTGTGACAAGACACACTGTTGTGGTTAATAAAATTAGTATTTTCAATTTTGAGGTGTGTAATGTGAGAGTGAGCCCTTCTGCGGGGTGTTATTTTGTAAGAGTTCTGTCAGTGAAAGTTCATGTGATTTATGCGTTGTCAGCGCTACAAAAAATTTTGCTCTTGCTGTTCTTTCCTATACTCCGAGGTGACAAGTCATGGGGTACGGATTCGCACATATACAGATGGCGGTAGTATCGCGTACACAAGGTATAAGAAGGCAGTGCTCTGGCGGATTTATAATTTGTACTTCGGTGATACATGTGAAAAGGTTTCCGACGTGATTATGGCCGCATGAGGGAAATTAACAGATTTTGCACGTGGAATGCTAGTTGGAGCTAGGCACAAGGGACGTTCCATTTCGGATACAGTTAGGGAATTTAGTGTTCCGAGGTCCACAATTTCAAGAGTGTGTTGAGAATACCAAATTTCAGGCATTACCTTCCACCACGGACAACGGAGTGGCCGACGACCTTTACTTAACGACCGAGAGCAGCGACGTTCGCGTAGAGTTTTCAGTGCCGACAGACAAGCAACACTGCGTGAAATAACTTCAGAAGTCAGTACGGGACGTAAGGCGAACGTATCCGTTAGGACAGTGCGGCGAAATTTGGCGTTAGTGTGCTATAATAGCGGACGACCGAGGTAAGTGCCTTTGCTAACGGCACGACGTCGTCTGCAGCGACCCTCATGGGCTTGTGACCATATCGGCTAGACTCTAGGCGACTGAAAAACCGTGGCCTAGTCAGATGAGTTTCAATTTCAGTATGAGTATGACGCAGACCACACGAAGCCATGGACCCAGGGCGTCAGCAAGACACTGTGCAAGGTGGAGGTTGTTTCAAAATAGTGTTGGCGGTTTTTACATGGAATAGACTGGATCTTCTGATCCAACTGAACCGATCACTGTCTGGGAAAGGTTATGTTCGGCTACTTGGAGACCAGTTGTAGCCATTCATGGACTTGATGTTTCCAAACAACGATGGAATTGTTACAGATGACAGTGCGTCATGTCACCGGACAACAGTTGTTCGCGATTAGTTTGAAGAATATTTTCGATATTTCTAGCTTTGATTTGGCCATCCAGATCGCCTTATATGAATGCCATCCGACATTTGTGGCACGTAATCGGGAGATCAGTTATTGCACAGAATCCTGCTCTGGCAATGCTTCCACAATTACGGACGATATAGAGGCAGCTAGCTCCATATTTCTGCAGGGGACTTCCAACTACTTCTAGAGTCCATGCCACGTCGAGTTGGTGCAGTACGCTGGGCAAAGAACTCGCGATATGATACGAGGAGATACGCCATGTCTTTTGTCACCTCTGTGTAAGTCTGAACCCAAAAAACGTTACCCATTTTCGTGGCTGTTTCTAGAACGTGCATAAATCTTCACCATAAGGAGTAGTATTTTAGGTGTATCTGTATCATATAGTTGACTGTAATGTGTGTTTCTTTGCAGTACAGAGGTGCGATGTATTTTTGGTGGAAGACTGTTGAGATCATCTTGATAGCTTTGGGGCGTAGCCTAGTACATTGACGCAAGGAGCTGTCATCCACATTCCAATAAAACTGCCACCACCGTTGAGATTCTAACCTAGCATACCCTAGTGCGCGTTAACTCTGCTAGAGCCGCGGGTCGTATATACTGGACTTGCACCAAATTATAATTTTAAGCTTGGTAGTTATACTGGTATGTTCTTAGCTGTGGAGTAATTTTGTGTCATGACGTGTCATATCTGAATATTGGTCATTAATTTTGGTCAGTCGCTGTATGTGGAATGCACGGTTTGCGTAGTGAGAGCCAGGCGACCACGCTGCTGACGAATGTCTAGTGGTCATGGCTGCACGCCAAGGGTAGATTATCTTGTTCATGTTTGTGCACGTGCAGCGCAAACTCTTATAGAACCTTGCATAAACATCATGTATGCATACATACATACATACATACATCCTCGTTCCATAGATCTTGGATACGACATTTCGTAATGATGTGGAATGTGTTACTTTAACATAAGTTTTCTTTACACAAAAAAATCAATTTTTTTTGACAGTTACTACTTCACACCAAAAATTCATCTGTTGAGTAGAAGGAATTGTCATTCAGAAAGTCTTTTAATTTGCTTTTAGATGTTGGTTGGCTATCTGTCAGACTTCTAATGCTATTTTGCAAATGACTAAAGATTTTTGTGGCAGCATAATTCATCCCTTTCTGTGCCAAAGTGAGATTTAATCCAGAATAGTGAAGATCATACTTTCTTCTAGTGTTGTAACTATGCACTTTGCCGTTATTTTTGAATTGGGATGGGTTATTAACGACAAATTTCATAAGTGAATATATGTATTGTGGAGGTACTGTGAATATCCCGAGTTCCTTAAATAAATGTCTGCCAGGTGATCTTGGGTGGGCTCCAGCTATTATTCTGACTACATGCTTTTGTGCAATGAATACTTTCTCTCTTAATGACGAATTGCTCCAAAATATAATGCCACATGAAAGCAGTGAATGAAAATAGGCATAGTAGGCTGGTTTACTGATACGTTTATCACCAAAATTTGCAATAACGCTAATAGCATAAGCAGCTGAACCTAACTGTTTCAGCAGATCATCGATGTATTTCTTCCAATTCAATTTTTCATCAATGCACACACCCACAAATTTGGAATATTTTGCATTAGCAGCAGGCTTTTGTTCATAGTCTGTATTTATCAATGGCTTTATGCAATTTACTGTACAGAATTGTACAGAATGTGTGTTATCAAAATTTAATGAGACTCCATTTGCAGAGAACCACTAAATAATTTTCTGAAAGACATTGTTTACAATTTCTTCAGCTGATTCTTGCTTGTTAGGTGTGATAACTATATTTGTATCATCAGGAAAAAGAACTAGCTTTGCATCTTCATGAATATACAGTGGCAAGTCAGTAATATGTATTTGGAACAATAAGGGACCCGAGACTGAACCCTGTAGGACACCATTCTTGATACATCCCCAGTTAGAGGACGCTGCTGATTTTTGCAGACTATCTGTATTGTTAATTTCAACCTTCTGCATCCTTCCAGATAAATATGAATGAACCATTTGTGCACTGTCCCACTCATACCACAATACTTCACCTTATCTAAAAGAATTTGATGGATCACACAATCAAAAGCATTTGAGGGATCACAAAATATCCCAATGGGTGATGTTCTGTTATTCAATGCATTTAATATTTGATCAGTGAAAGCATATATAGCATTTTCTGTTGAAAAACCTTTCTGAAAACCAAACTGACATTTTGTTAGTATTTAATTTTTACAAATGTGTGATGCTACTCTTTAATACATTATTTTTTCAAGAATTTTGGATAAAGCTGTCAGAAGTGAGACTGGGCTGTGGTTGTCAGCGTCAGACCTATTCCCTTTTTTATGCAATGGTTTAACAATAGTGTATTTCAGTCTGTCTGGAAAAATGCCCTGTTTCAGTGAGCTGCTACATTTGTGGCTGAGAATCCTATTATCTGTTGGGAACAAGCTTTTAGTACTATGTTGTAAATGCCATCAGTTTCAATATTTCCATATACTGCCTTGCATTTTCTGACTTCTTGTTAACAAACTTTTCATTGCGTTTGATAGAAATAGTCTTTTTGTGCTCTCAGTTGTCCTGTTTCCCTTTTAACAACATTCCACATTGTTTTAATTATATTATCAGATGTGCTAATCTCAGACATAATTCACATACTTATGGATTTTTTAATAACTTTTCTTAATACAGTGCAGAGGTTTTTATAACATTTCACTGTTTCGGGATCATTACTCCTCCTAGCTACAAGATACATTTCCCTTTTCTGGTTACAAGATATTTTTATCCCTTTAGTAAGCCATGGCTTTTTACATGGTTTCTTACAATCATATTTCACTGTTTTCTAAGGGAAACTGTTTTCAAATATACTAACAAAGGTATCACGAAATAGATTAAATTTTAAATTAGCATCAATTCTCTGTAGATTTCATCCCAGTCTAACTGTTGCAAACTTTCCCTAAATTTTGCAACTTTTAAATCGTTTATTGAACCCACTATTTTGGAGGACTATTTTCATCACTGTATGGATCTATGTCATGTACTGTAACTAGCTGTGCATAATGATCAGACAGACCATTCTTAACAGGAAAAGCTTTTATTTGATTAAATTTATCTTGATCTATGAAAACATTAACTTAAATATAGTAGTCATGATGTCACAGAAAGCTTGTAGGTGTGGGGAGAAGAATCACCCGTGACGTCTTTTGTCGATGACTGCTCGGAGTGTTTGATTGGAGAGATATTGAGCGGCCAGAGGTACGTGTTGTCTGAAATGGCGTTCGTTCAGCTAGGAAAATTTCGTGATTTGCGTAGAAATTTCAGGGGAATTAAATCAATTTCATGAGAATGGGATCTGGATTTCAAATTCTGAATATCTGTGTGTTTTTGGTGATTGTTGTTATGCGATCACAAGAACTTGACGGCTGTTAAGCAATTTAAAGCAGCTGCAAACTGTAATATTTTGTTGCATTATTGTTTAGTAGCAAATCCGGCAAAGCTTCCAAATTGATAATGTGTGTGGGAATCGTTTATAAGCTCCAGTGTGCTTCTCCACCTCTCTTTGTCCATCTCTTTCTCCTTACTATCTCTGTTCATCTCCTCCTCCCTCCTACGTCTTGTTCATCTCCTCCTACCCGTATCACTCTCCAGCTTCTCCTCCCTCCTGTCTGTCTCCACCACCTCCACCCCATCTTTCTGTCAATTTCCGCTTTCCCCCAATTAATGTCCATCTCACTCCCACCTCTGTCCATTTCCTTTCCCCTGTATCTCACCTTGAGCCTCGGTTATTTTTAATTCCCAATGAAACTTTTATTGGGTAATAAAGTCGTTTGAAATGAACGGGTAAACTGGTTGGGATATTTGGTGTGCGGAATATGGAAGAGCTCTCCTGCTGCTGGATCTGTCAGAATAGTAGCTTCAGTAACTATTTCGCATAGTGTCAATCTGCAAATGGGTTGGATTGCGAAGTTTTCGACGATTCAGATTCCGTAGCAGTATTCTAGTCATAAGCCGATATACCATAAATACAACGTGCATTTGTTCTGTTACAACAGATTGCGAGAAAACAATCAAACAGTACATAGCTGTGTGTACATCTTTTGTTTAAAATTGTATCTACGGAAAAAGAATATACACGGGAGAAAAAATTTGTCTAATGTTTAAATGCGCTGCTATAAAATTCACTGCAAGAAAGAAAACGAAACCGCACATTTTCATATCACAGCATTTTCTCCTCGTGTCAGTTTTAACAGAAAACCTGTACATTGTTTTTCTAAAAAGAAAAAAACAAAGCTATGGTACCATCCAGAACCTCACTGACTCCTACATGTCTCGCAGCAGTCTGCGCTGCAAAATTTGGTTATTCAGGCTTTTGGCAGGGGGTTATATTAATGTGGCTGAACAGTGTACTTCACCATTGGATTGTAAACCCCCATCCACGTCGAGTTTTATGCTCTTCTGCAGAGCAAGTTAAACGTCCGAGATACGCGTGAAGGTACGAACATTTAAAGTAGTGAATTTAGTAGTGAATTTAGATATAGAATTTGTGGCGTAAATGTATATTACATATATAACTTGTAAACTGTTGAGTTTCATATTCTCTTCCTTCTTGCCTCCTTGCGCCCACAGCTGCTCAAGCACAAACTCTCTTTATTAAATAATTGGTGACGTACATAAACCTTGGCCTTACTTTCATCTTTTTATTGGTCAAAAATTGGCTTACTATTTGACTAAGGTTGTTCGTAGCGGTGACGTGTGCTGTGTGTTCAAGGTTTTGCTAAAAAACGTTTTTGCTTTTACTTGTGAAACTCCGAGGAACATCCAGCGCATATTTGTAGTTTTAGGTTGTTGATACGAAGCTTCTGATTTTGGTATGTGTAGTTTCTCAGCTCATGAGTCGGAACGTATGATTTTTCTAGGAAATCTTCATTCCCCACATCACTGTCTTGACGCCGGCCGAAGTGGCCGTGCGGTTAAAGGCGCTGCAGTCTGGAACCGCAAGACCGCTACGGTCGCAGGTTCGAATCCTGCCTCGGGCATGGATGTTTGTGATGTCCTTAGGTTAGTTAGGTTTAACTAGTTCTAAGTTCTAGGGGACTAATGACCTCAGCAGTTGAGTCCCATAGTGCTCAGAGCCATTTGAACCATAACTGTCTTGACAATAGTCAATTTACACAACCACATATTGTAAAAATAACTCTTTAACATTTGTTTAACAAATGGACGTTTACTTCAAGTGATTTCCTGCATTGAATAACCTGGAGACATGCTATCTTGGAAAGAAACTTAATTCCGTCGAAGGAGATCGGTGATTGACGTATTATGAACGCCGTTTATTTCAGTCTGCGATGTCATCATACCTGGTTTTGACTTACATCATTTTTAGATGCTTTTGGTCATGAACATTATTTTGCGAAAATTCTGTAAATGTACTCAAAGCAACGACAATGCTCTTGCTACGACTACCGTATTTATTTGACAGGGAAAAACTGCAGCTTGGGATAGGATAGGAGAGGAGAGAGAGAGAGAGAGAGAGAGAGAGAGAGAGAGAGAGAGAGAGAGAGAGAGAGAGAGGGGGGGAGGGGGGAGTGAGGTGAAAGCAGGTGTCCGGATTGAGGCGTACAAAGGAGTGGACAAGCGCTGTCCTGTCTCCACATTTTTGAGAACGCTGAACTGTCTTATCCCCCAATCAATATAATCTCTGAAATGAGGATGCGTTCAGTTAGTTAGTCGAAGTAAATATGTTGTCCACTTTCGGTATAAGAGAATTCATCATACAGAAGTAATAATATTGTGAAGCTGACATTTTTCTTGGATTTTCCGATTTTGTTGTTCCTGGGGCACCCCTATACTGCTAAGCCCAACTTTCACAATTCAAATTTACGGTACGAGGGCTATTTGGTAAGTAGGGTCCGATTTGTCGCGAACCGGGAACCACTGTGAAAATCAAAAGCGTATTATTTGCAGCAGTTAGGTAGACCTTCCAGCTACTCTCTAGAGGGTCGCCGCTTCCACTTAAACATTTGTCATAGTGTTATATCAACTTTCCAATGCACTATTCATAGAAGGAAGCCGCCTGTGCTTCTCGCCAAATTTCTACGCTGGTCTACAGCTTGATGTCTGTGCTGAAATGGTGTCCTCATAGCCACCGGTTCGTGCGAGCAGAAACAAAACTCAGGGGGAGCCAATTGCGGGCTGTAATGTTGCTAATCAAACACTTCAGGTCGAAAACGTTGCAGGAGCATCTTCATTTTCCCTTCAGGGTGCGGGCGAGAATTGTCATGAAGAAGGATTCGCATGATAATCATATTATGTGGGCTGAATAACTTCAGGCAAAATCTCTCACCAGATACTCACAGTTGATGGGAGATACTTTTTTTCTAGGCTCTTCACGTGCTCACTGTGCGCTCAAAACTGCAAAGACCGACTTGACGCAATGTACGGGCATACAAGAGACACCACCCAACACATCTGTGCGAAGTTTCATCCGATTTTAACTGTTATTTCCATTTACCGATCGACCGGACCTTACTTACCGAATGACCCTCGTACATCAGGCGTACAGTTAACATGTTGAGAGAAGCACGTCCGGTCGCTGGTCGTTTTATGACCTCACCCACCGCTAGGTGTCTGCTGTTCCATTATTAACCAACAAAAATACAGTTTGTGTTACGGCGCAAAGTCAACACTGGCACTCCAGTCGGGAACGACAAGAAAGGGAAGGCTAATAGAAGACATCAGCCAATCGCACGCTGACCGACCTCACTGAAGGACGACAACGTGACAGCAGCTTCCCCTATGTCAAGAGGACATACGCGCCGCGCCCGACTGGTGGTGGCGCCCACTTGGATAGCAGCGTCAACGTTAGCCACTTCGTTAGGACACTCTGTGTAGCACATACTTGCGTTGTTCAATCATCTTAAAATAGCGTACGCCTTTTTATGAACAAAATAAATCATTACTCGATTAACTACTACATATCTACATCTACATTTATACTCCGCAAGTCACTCAACGGTGTGTGGCTGAGGGCACTTTACGTGCCACTGTCATTACCTCCCATTTCTGTTCCAGTCGCGTGTGGTTCGCGGGAAGAACGACTGTCTGAAAGCCTCCTTGCGCGCTCGAATCTCTCTAGTTTTACATTCGTGATCTCCTCGGGAGGTTTAAGTAGGGGTAAGCAATATATTCGATACCTCATCCAGAAACGCACCCTCTCGAAACCTGTCGAGCAAGCTACACCGCGATGCAGAGCGCCTCTGTTGCAGAGTCTGCCACTTGAGTTTGCTAAACATCTCCGTAACGCTATCACGGTTACCAAATAACCCTGTGACGAAAAGTGCCGCTCTTCTTTGGATCTTCTCTATCTCCTCCGTCAACCCGATCTGGTACGGATCCCACACTGATGAGCAATACTCAAGTATAGGTCGAACGAGTGTTTTGTAAGCCACCTCCTTTGTTGATGGACTACATTTTCTAAGGACTCTCCCAATGAATCTCAACCTGGTACCCGCCTTACCAACAATTAATTTCATATGATCATTCCACTTCAAATCGTTCCGCACCCATACTCCCAGATATTTTACAGAAGTAACTGCTACCAGTGTTTGTTCCGCTATCATATAACCACACAATAAAGGATCCTACTTTCTATGCATTCGCAATACATTACGTTTGTCTATGTTAAGGGTCAGTTGCCACTCCCTGCACCAAGTGCCTATCCGCTGCAGATCTTCCTGCATTTCGCTACAATTTTCTAATGCTGCAACTTCTCTGTATACTACAGCATCATCCGCGAAAAGCCGCATGGAACTTCCGACACTATCTACTAGATCATTTATATATATTGTGAAAAGCAGTGGTCCCATAACACTCCCCTGTGGCACGCCAGAGGTTACTTTAACGTCTGTAGACGTCTCTCCATTGATAACAACATGCTGTGTTCTGTTTGCTAAAAACTCTTCAATCCAGCCACACAGCTGGTCTGATATTCCGTAGGCTCTTACTTTGTTTATCAGGCGACAGTGCGGAACTGTATCGAACGCCTTCCGGAAGTCAAGGAAAATAGTATCTACCTGGGAGCCTGTATCTAATATTTTCTGGGTCTCATAAACAAATAAAGCGAGTTGGGTCTCACACGATCGCTGTTTCCGGAATCCATGTTGATTCCTACAGAGTATATTCTGGTTTTTCAAAAACGATATGATACGCGAGGAAAAAACATGTTCTAAAATTCTACAACAGATCGACGTCAGAGATATAGGTCTATAGTTTTGCGCATCTGCTCGACGACCCTTCTTGAAGACTGGGACTACCTGTGCTCTTTTCCAATCATTTGGAACTTTTCGTTCCTATAGAGACTTTCGATACACGGCTGTTAGAAGGGGGGCAAGTTCTTTCGCGTACTCTGTGTAGAATGGAATTGGTATCCCGTGAGGTCCAGTGGACTTTCCTCTGTTGAGTGATCCCACTTGCTTTTCTATTCCTTGGACACTTATTTCGATGTCAGCCATTTTTTCGTTTGTGCGAGGATTTAGAGAAGGAACTGCAGTACGGTCTTCTTCTGTGAAACAGCTTTGGAAAAAGGTGTTTAGTATTTCAGCTTTACGCGCGTCATCCTCTGTTTCAATGCCATCATCATCCCGGAGTGTCTGGATATGCTGTTTCGAGCCACTTGCTGATTTAACGTAAGACCAGAACTCCCTAGGATTTTCTGTCAAGTCGGTACATAGAATTTTACTTTCGAATTCACTGAACGCTTGACGCATAGCCCTCCTTACGCTAACTTTGACATCGTTTAGCTTCTATTTGTCTGAGAGGTTTTGGCTGCGTTTAAACTTGGAGTGGAGCTCTCTTTGCTTTCGTAGTAGTTTCCTAACTTTGTTGTTGAACCACGGTGGGTTTTTTCCGTCGCTCACAGTTTTACTCGGCACGTACCTGTCTAAAACGCATTTTACGATTGCCTTGAACTTTTTCCATAAACACTCAACATTGTCAGTGTCGGAACAGAAATTTTCGTTTTGATCTTTTAGGTAGTCAGAAATCTGCCTTCTAATCCTCTTGCTAAACAGATAAACCTTCCTCCATTTTTTTATATTCCTATTAACTTCCATATTCAGGGATGCTGCAACGGCCTTACGATCACTGATTCCCTGTCCTGCACTTACAGAGTCGAAAAGTTCGGGTGTGTTTGTCATCAGTAGGTCCAAGATGTTACCTCCACGAGTCGGTTCTCTGTTTAATTGCTCGAGGTAATTTTCGGATAGTGCACTCAGTGTAATGTCACTCTATGCTCTGTCCCTACCAACCGGCCTAAACATCTGAGTGTCCCAGTCTATATCTGGTAAATTGAAATCTCCACCTAAGATTATAACATGCTGAGAAAATTTATGTGAAATGTATTCCAAATTTTTTCTCAGTTGTTCTGCTGAGTCGGGAGGTCGGTAAAAGTAGCCAATTATTAACCTAGCTCGGTTGTTGAGTGTAACCTCCACCCATAATAATTCACAGGAACTATCCACTTCTACTTCACTACAGAATAAACTACTACTAACAGCGACAAACACGCTACCACCGGTTGCATGCAATGTATCCTTTCTAAACACCGTGTGTGCCTTTGTAAAAATTTCGGCAGAATTTATCTCTGGCTTCAGCCAGCTTTCTGTACCTATAACGATTTCAGCTTCGGTGCTTTCTATCAGCGCTTGAAGTTCCGGTACTTTACCAATGCAGCTTCGACAGTTTACAATTACAATACCGATTGCTGCTTGGTCCCCGCATGTCCTGACTTTGCCCCGCACCCTTTGAGGCTGTTGCCCTTTCTGTACTTGCCTGAGGCCATCTAACCTAAAAACCCGCCCAGTCCACGCCACACAACCCCCGCTACCCGTGTAGCCGCTTGCTGCGTGTAGTGGACTCCTGACCTATCCAGCGGAACCCGAAACCCCACCACCCTATGGCGGAAGTCGAGGAATCTGCAGCCCACACTGTCGCAGAACCGTCTCAGCCTCTGATTCAGACCCTCCACTCGGCTCTGTACCAAAGGTCCGCTGTCAGTCCTGTCGACGATGCTGCAGATGGTGAGCTCTGCTTTCATCCCGCTAGTGATACTGGCAGTCTTCACCAAATCAGATAGCCGCCGGAAGCCAGAGAGGATTTCCTCTGATCCATAGCGACACACATCATTGGTGCCGACATGAGCGACCACCTGCAGATGGGTGCACCCTGTACCCTTCATGGCATCTGGAAGGACCCTTTCCACATCTGGGATGACTCCCCCTGGTATGCACACGGAGTGCACATTGGTTTTCTTCCCCTCTCTTGCTGCCATACCCTAAGGGGCCCCATTACGCGCCTGACGTTGGAGCTCCCAACTACCAGTAAGCCCACCCTCTGCGACCGCCCGGATCTTGCGGACTGAAGGACAACCTCTGGAACAGGACAAGCAGCCATGTCCGGCCGAAGACCAGTATCAGCCTGAGACAGAGCCTGAAACCGGTTCGTCAGACAAACTGGAGAGGCCTTCCATTCAGCCCTCTGGAATGTCTTTCGCCCCCTGCCACACCTCGAGACAACCTCCCACTCTACCACAGGTGAGGGATCAGCCTGAATGTGGGCAGTATCCCGGGCAGCCACAGTCGTAGTCCGATCGGGGGATGCGTGGGACGAGCTGCCCATTGGCAACAGCCTCAAGCTGTGTGACCGAAGCCAACACTGCCTGAAGCTGGGAGCGAAGGGATGCCAACTGAGCCTGCATCCGAACACAGCAGTTGCAGTCCCTATCCATGCTAAAAACTGTTGTGCAAAGAACGTCTGAACTAATCTGCAGAGAGCACAAATAATTCGACACAAAATTTAAACGGTTATTAAAATACAAGATTGCCTAGTAAATGCAGTAATGCTGCTACTTGCGCATCTACACATACGGTACA
This sequence comes from Schistocerca americana, assembly GCF_021461395.2. Taxonomy (NCBI): domain Eukaryota; kingdom Metazoa; phylum Arthropoda; class Insecta; order Orthoptera; family Acrididae; genus Schistocerca; species Schistocerca americana. The sequence goes on from NC_060119.1 coordinate 720,060,433, forward strand.
CTGGTAAAAACGATTGGTTAGGGCTACACGATGTTGTATTCATATTACGCGTACGTGTGAAAGTAGTGTGAAGTCAGCATCGAGAAAGAGGCATCGCTTGTGGGTGATTGTATCGGACTGTACAGTTTTATGCCGTTGGAACTCTGCTACACTGTGCCTGCCTAGTTTTCCAGAGTCTGGTAAGCAGCATACTGCTTACACGCTTTACGCAGGACTAGTATAACATCCCCCTCTCCCCGAAAAAAATGCTCGAGCTAAAAGCACTCATCAGAACAGATATTGACGTGCTGACTGGCCACAAATCGGCTTTTCCAGAGAGTTGCACTTCAATTTGCATTAAGGGCATGGGCGGATGCGTATGAATCTGTCTGTAGAGGTAACGCATTTTCAGGAGACAATAACCTACCGTCATTCAGAACGACGGCATTTAGCATAATTATTTGGCGCCATTTGATTATAAGAGTACTGCCAGATTTACTGAATCAGTAATACTTTCAGCAACAACTATCGACTTAAGGAAGCGGTAAAACCCAAACCGTAAACCTTGTAGCAGTTAATGGCTGGAGCAATATTCCAACACAGCTTTGTTCACCCACATGTGAACGATAGATACACACTGATCACCCATAACATTATGACCACGAACCTAACATCGGTATATACCCTCCAGACGATAGCAGCTCACTAGGCGAAAAGTGACGGCCATTCAGACACATGCACGGTGCATGTAATATCAGTGACCGTGCTTTCCGTGTGTAGAACGGCGAAAACGCGCCATCTATCTGAGTTTGACCGAGGGCAGATTGTAATGGCCCGGAGGCTCGGCACGAGCATTTCGGAAACCGCACGATTTGTCAGGTGTTCGAGAAGTCTCTAGCGAGTGTCTTTAACACGTGGCGAAAGCAAGGTGAAACCACATCCAGACGTCGTGCTGTTGGGCGGCCACCCCTCATTACGTACAGCTTGTCTGTCGTTGCAGGTGGACTGACTGGCAAAACGGGTCAGGCGGCGAACTGTGCCAGAACTAACATCAGACTTTAATGCTGGGCAAAGTACAAGTGTGTCTGAACACACAGTGCAACGAAAACTCCCAACGATGGGCCTCCGCAGCCGACGACTCGTGCATGTGCCAATGTTAACACCACGACATCGGCAACTACGACTGAAGTGAGCACGTGACCATCAGCATTGGACGTTGGCGCAGTGGTTGACACCTGTACTGCGGGACGGAGACAAGCTGGCGGCGGCTCCATTATGCTCTGGGGAACATTCACGCGGACATCCATGGGTCCAGTGGAGCTCGTGAAAGGCACCATGTGGGCCAAGGAGTGTCGTACATTATGATCGTGTTTGCTGACGACAGTGCTTTTTTTTTCAACAAGAGAATGCGCCGTTTCACGAGGCCAGGAGTGTAACGGAGTGGTTCGAGGAACACATTGGCGAGTACCAGTTGATATGCTGACCCCCAGAACTCACCAGATCTGTACCCAATCTAACTCATCTGGGACCATGTGATGTTGTTTTATGTTGCCATTGTTTCCTTATGAAGACGATGTTTTTGTAAACGTTGAAATCATGGTAAATGGATTTTAACAAACGTTCCATTTTGCAACTGATTGGCTGTTTACTATTTCTAAAAGATGAAGATATATGAACGGTCTTTGCTGATTGTCGTACGGTGCACTGAAATAGATAAAATAGAATCAAGTTACAAATTAAGATAAGGAAGACAGAAAAAATTGTAAACGTAGAAAATACAGTCATGAGATTCTCCTGTGCTGTCAGCTTCCGTCCTCATAGAGAAACAATGAGAGAAGGAAAGAACTGATCAATGTTACACATATCCATAAAATATTATTCTGTATTATTGCTATATTATTGTATATTATATATATTAAAATATTGTTGTTATATTATTGTATATTATTATTGTAGGTTAAAGAGATAAGAAGTGTTCACGTTCTAGATCAGCACATTTTTCATAAAACGAACTCATTTCGTTCGTTTCTATTTCCTGTTCTTTGAAGCCAATACCAACATAACGTAACATCTGCATCTGCCTTCATGTATGAGAACTCGTTTGTAGGCGAATAATCATCTTTTCGCTAACTAATTCAGCATGACGCTGTGAGAATAAAAACTTCGAATTGTTGGTCCAAGGCTTGTAAATTAATATACGTAACGTTGATAATTTCTTTGAGTATCCAGTTGCTTTTTCTCAGGTCGCATTACACTGTTTTCTCCTCGTTCACTGTATCATTGTTGAAAACATCCAGATGCTGAATAGCTACCCTATCATTATTCATTCAATAATTCCTCTCCAAGCCTCTTTTTCAAAGATCTGATGAAAGCTGAAATTGCTACACTGATATCAAATGTTAGAACACATTGTTGGTAGCTTCTGCCGTTAAATCTGAATCCTGTGTATTGTCTTGATTTGGGATGGAATGGTAAATTTATGCCAAATATTGTATACAAGTTTCGTCTCAGATGTTTCGCCACTACTGCTGAATAAACAGAGGATCCATCTTGAACACTTACTTTCACCCAAATTATTTCACGCTCAATCTATATTAAACTCCCCAAACACGAAGAGTGGACGCTGGCCTTTTTTCCCGACCTTTCTGCTATTTCCCTGAGGGGTCCCATCACTCACCTACGGATCTTCGAGTGCCAAACAGTCCAACCTTGTGGCTTGTCTGGACCTTTCAGGAATATACGCCACATTCCCAAGAGACGAGGCATCCCGTGCTGGCTCAGATGTACTTTCGTGTGTATGGTCTATACCTCAAACCTATTGTCGAGGAGTGAGGGTACCCATGTTCGCCATCTTCCCCGAGATTCGCGATCCCACCGCTCTTCGCCAATCACCGTTATGTTAGTGTCGGCGGGCCAGGATTTGCGAATCGGAAGGCGCAGCGACATCAGGGATCCCAGGCGATGCTGTAGACTCCAGAAGCGGCAAAGTCTTCGTCTCAAGTACCCCCAACGCCACCGCAGCCCAAGGCAGCAGCCTGAAGCGTTATGACCGCGGTCAACACAGCTCCCAGCTGTTAATGGTTGAAATGGCTCTGAGCACTATGGGACTTCACTGCTGAGGTCATCAGTCCCCTAGAACTTAGAACTAATTAACCCTAACTAATCTAAGGACATCACACACATCCATGCCCGAGTCAGGATTCGAACCTGCGACTGTAGCGGTCGCGCGGTTCCAGACTGTAGCGCCTAGAACCGCTCGGCCACCCTGGCCGGCCCAGCTGTTAATGGACATTGGCCAATTCTCCCCGCATCCGTACACAACAGGCACAGTGTCTATCTATTTTAATCAATTTTTGTCTTTATCGCAAGTAATGTAACACTAACCCAAGAAGGCACGGGGTGAAATCTAACTTCTGCTGCTGCGGTACCTCTAGTTTATACTACACCAAAAATTCGGCACACACGGGGATAATGCACGTAAATTTACACAAAAAAATAGAGTAAGTTAATAAACACTAGTCTACGTGGCAAAATACACAGATACAATTCACTTCTTCATAGAAGTGCGTAAAACAGAAACTAAACTAAAATACTGTGCATTAATCAGAGACTGCTAATACTACAAGCGCGTCCGCTCGGCTATGCGACAGCCTTTACGAATCTGTACTCCTTGTGATCATCTTGTAAAGTGTTGTGTGGTTCCTCTTATTGCGACTTAACGATCACAGTGCACTTGAATGGTACACTGATAATCTTTTCTTTGCCTTTTGTCAATACATTGTCTGTTGCATAATCGATGTTTACTTCATCCTTCAACAATTCACCACATACAGGCTTTCCATTTTAATCCATTTGTGATGTATTTGGTGTGACACAGCATTAACTAAACACCTTGTATGTACAAAGTTTTGTGGACTGGCAAGACAGCCAATCCACGAGGACGGGAGGCCGAAGGGCACGCGTTAAAGCTCACGCAGGCTGGCGTGAGGTCTGGAAAATGACAAGGTCTTTATAGTAGCAAAAATAGTACGTAGCTTCTGGAATATTTAACTTTAATTCATAATTGGTGAACATCGGTCTGACGGTACATGCATCACAAGGTTAATAGCAAATGATAATGGCGCCTTGCTAGGTCGTAGCAAATGACGTAGCTGAAGGCTGTGCTAACTATCGTCTCGGCAGTTGAGAGCGTAATTTGTCAGTGAACCATCGCTAGCAAAGTCGGCTGTACAACTGGGGCGAGTGCTAGGAAGTCTCTCTAGACCTGCCGTGTGGCGGCGCTCGGTCTGCAATCACTGACAGTGGCGACACGCGGGTCCGACGTATACCAACGGACCGCGGCCGCTTTAAAGGCTACCACCTAGCAAGTGTGGTGTCTGGCGGTGACACCACACAAAGCACCGATAATGTTTCCATTTCTATAAAATATAAGTTTCGTTCTCCCAATTTGATATTTCCTTCCTGCAGTAGATCCACTTGTATAACTTTATTTACAACTATTATTTCAAAGCTGTCAATTGGTGGTTCTACAGATGTTCCTCTCTGGACTGCATCGGGAATTCTTATCGGTACATAGTCTGGAACCACTCTTCACATTACAACAGCCCATACGTGAACGTTTAAACGACTCCTAAAAATAGTACAATGAAATAACCAGTTGCAGTGTACATTTGTTAATGGTTATCCTCACGTGTGGTCAGAATTAATTCTTGAATGTTTATCATTGTAAGAGAAGGTTCATAAAATTTTACAACCTAGTGCTACAACGAAGTTTCGAAGCACTGGCGTCGTTCTGTCGGTAAACACGTCTGTAAACTAGGAACACAGTTTAGTTGAGTAATAGTACTGAATTTCCTCAGTGGTGCAGTTTAAAATATTTTCTAATTTATGTTCATTTGTACATAAACACTGTAGGCAACGGCACTTTCTATTTGTTAGTGAATACGGTACACATCTATGAAAATAATTTCGTCGATTTTTCACGATATTCAAACTACACTGACAACAGACGAACAGGGCATTAGTAGAAGCATTACGACGTTTCGCATAACGCGATTTGCATTCCAGTACGCACTGTTCGGCTAGTTACGCAGCTCCCGAAACACGGGGACTGAATCCTGCCGTGCTGGCGACAATGGCCAGCACCGGCGATAATGCATCAAATCAAATTAAAAACTCCAGCGGGGTACTTGCAAGTTTAAATACTGCGCAACGGGGGATAGCAGTGCGCTCACAGACACTCAGCAGGATTCATATAAACACTTCTCTTTTTTCTGTTGCGGGACGTAGTAGGACGCGGTGAACTATTTACACGACAATAGTACTCGGCATAACAGCGCAGAATTAGTGCATTATTTCTCATCCCGCAGCACCAGATCGCCGAGCATACCAGCACTGCGCATTAGCTGTAGGCTATACATGAGGTAGCTGAGTATTTCAAAAATGTTCCGTATTCGGGCATATTCCCTTGGTTCCTACGGTTATCATGAATTTTGCATCAGACTCCCTCCGATACTACCAAACTGTCGTTGCTTTACTATCGATAGAGGCCTTCGATTTCCGCGTGTATGCAAGTTCCTCAGTAATGCCTTTTGCCCGCCTCGAATCGTGTTAGCTTATAAAGGGATTTCAGAGGATTTGGACTGTCGTAATCCGCCCATGTTCTGGCAGGGCTTTCGCATAGCTGACCGCAATGCGCCAATGTTGCGAATGCTCGCAGTGCCGCACGATCGGCGAACGGTAAACGGTGGTCTTGTCTGATGTCATTGTGCTACTGGTGTATTCATTTCTTCGGTGACAGGAGTAAAAGGCGAGACGGCATCTTTCCGTTGCATTGGGAATATATGCAGCGCTCCATTCGTAGTGCGATTATATGCTCCTTTCAAACAGTGTATCCTGTAGCAAAAGAGATAGCATTTGCGCCGAAACGGGAGTGAAATATTTACGGCGATCGTGTGCTCATCTTCTTCTTAGTATATTGTCAAGAATATATTGTCTTAGAATGTTTCATACTTTGAATTTATTTCTTTCATACATCCAAGTTCTTCGAGGAATACAGGTAAGAAGATAATTTAGTATTAGTAAGATGACCTCGACGAAAAAGAGTTTCTTTTTGTTTTTGAGCATTTTCGGTAATTATATCTAAAAAGGCCAGCGTGTTATTTTTACGATTTTTATGCTGTCATGACCGTATATCTAGCTAACGTCCAGAGTAAAGTTGGATTAAACATGTTTCACATTTCAGTCAGTCCTTGTTTTAAGAATACGAGAAAAGTGAACAACGATGTAAAACGTTCTCCATGAAGCAATTATAAAGCACCTGAACGATAGAAGAAACACAACTTCTAAATGACAACTATGTATAAAGATTTTAGTTATTTGTAGTACAGAAGCTGTATGGGAACTTCTCGGCGTGAGTTTTTTTTTACGGGGGGTATGCATAAAGTTTTCGGTTACTGTTCCTGGGTGAAATTATTTGTTGCAACATAGTCAAATTATCTCACAGAACAAATAAGCACTCCTGTCGTGGGAATTAATTCACTACAAACATAAGTGGAAGAATCACTCGATGACACCTTCTTAGCATTGTTTTTTGTTACCTACTAGTGCTTTGTCGACACTAACTGTAAAAGACAAAAGTTTGAAAAGGTGTGTTTCGGATTTGTGTTCTGTTGTTATTAAAAGGTGTAGTTTCCTTAATTTATGAATGAGAATGCGCGAAAAAGTTTTCAGTTACTTTCAAAGTTTCAGTCTGGCCTTGGGCGACAACATGTACGTACATAGAAACGGCATACTTCTATTTTTATCAAGCTTGTTTTCATTTTAGACGACAATATAGCGCATAGACATTGTCTGAGTGATAACCATTGCCTTGTGTAATGTGACCCCGTTCTGTCAAAAACGGCTTATTTCAATGTGGTTTTAAAAATATGTTCTTGGCATGAACATTGAACTGGTCTGAGAGAGAGTAAACTGAGATGACGGTGAGAAGTTGTAATGCAGCGTTGTCTTATTCTGTAATCTGTAACGTGATTCTCTTGAAGAGTGTATGCGAATTCATTTCTACAAAAGTTTCATAATACTGTCGTCATTAAATGCTAGCAGAACTCGCAGCCGCGCGGTCATAGACGCCTTGTCATGGTTCGCGCGTCTCCCTCCCGTCGGAGTTCGAGTCCTCGCTCGGGCATGGGTGTGTGTGTGTTGTCCTTAGCGTAAGTTAGCTTAAGTTAGATTAAATAGTGTGTAAGCTTAGGGACCGATGACCTCAGTAGTTTGGTCCCATAGAACTTCCCACAAATTTCCAATTTCCAGAACTTGCAGCTTCTTACAAGAAATGTGCAACCAATTTATTTAAAATGGTGTTGAATGGATAGGTATACTGAACATACACTACTATGCAAAACTGCAGGACGGGATAGATAAAGTAACATAAAGTTTTAACAAAGCGGTGGAAAGGAATGAAATTGCAGGAGCATGTTATCAGAGGTCTTCCAGTCGAGCACAAGAAGCCGGACGTCACATGGCGTGACGTCAGCGTTACTATAGCGCCAAATGGAGCTGGCACTAAAATACGAGGATGTTGAAGGAACGGGAAAAGACGGTGTTCGTCAATCAGCGAGCAGTTACGGTGCACTATGGTGGTGGTTCTCGTTACAACGTGGCGCGGAGACAACGTTTCGATGACTTCAATCGGGGAAGAGCCATCGGGAAAGTGCAAGAAGGACGATGTGTGTCGAGTGTGGCACGGGAGTTCGATATTGCTAGGAGCACAGTATCACGTGCACGGAGAGCGTTCCGAATTAAAGGCATTGCAGCCCGAAAAAGAGCAGATGGTCGACTACGGCCAGCTACAGCAGCAGATGACCGCTGCAATGTGCAACAGGCAAGAAGGGACGCAATCTCTCACTCCCCAGCGGCACGGCGACTGCATGGGCATGCTCTCTATGCCCGACGACAAGTGAGTCGTGTTCCGCTGACACTCGCACATGGTTGGCAACGTCTGCAATGGTGCATAGGAACTGGACCAGCGAGGAGCGGGGTCGCGTGCTCTTCTCGGATGAGATCAGATTCAGTCTAGTAGTGATCCTGGACGTAACGTAGTATGACACTTACCGCACCCGGGAACATTGTCTAACACATTAGTTTCGGTGGTGCAGATGATGTGGTGCGGGGAGGCGTAATTTTGCGTGGGCGTATTGATCTCTAAATCTTTGAACACTGTAACTCATCAGTTGATGTTATTGTGACACTATATCCCTTCTCCAAGTGTGTCTTCTCAGGGGGTGCATTCGGCCCTAACTTCGTTTTTATGGCTGACAACGCGCGAATACATCGAACAGCTAAGGGCAGTAGTTCTTGCAAAGAGGATTGTTGGCGAATGGATTCGCCTACCTGTTTCCCCGACTTCAGTCACATCGAGCAGGTGTGGGATGCTTGAGGAAGAGGTACTGCTGCAGGTTTACGTGCATCAAGGACCATTCAGCAGCCATCAATCGAAATGGTGAAGGAATGGAACGCCCTAACACAAGAACTCCTTACCAACCTTGTGACTAGCATTGGAACACGCTGTAGAGCATGGTTTGCCGTTCGAGGTGATCACGGTGACACGGTATTAACAACCACGTCCCGTCTTTTTTAATGCCCAAGGAACCATAATAAATCGTGGTGACATCTGTGTAATTATTATCTTTGAATGAAAGTGTCATTTCTATTCGTCTCATTGCATATTGCTTTCAGTTACATCCTGTGCTATAGTGTAGTAGTTTTTTATGCGTATGGTCCAAGTTTCATGGGGCTATGTTACTTCGCAGTGACACATCCAGCAGAAGTTACTTCCGTCCTTCAGCTTTACACACCAGCGTATATTCACAGTTGAATGAATATAGAAAGCGGTATCTTAAGTTCATGTTGTTATTGCTTAGTGTTTTTGCTTTCTTGAAAATGGCTGAGTGATTAGCAGCCGAAATATCGTGACAAAATGTCGACACCATCTGGCTGCAAGCTGAAATCCTCATGGAATAATCATTACGCAGGGAATACTTTAAGAAACATAATTGTCTTTAGCCTTGAAAATTATGACGATTATTGCAGATAAATTGCTTCACACTAATAATTTTTGTCTATTACTTTTATTACTGTTGTCCAAGTTGATGCAACTCCGTGAGCCTGTTGCCGGTAACCAAAGGGTCAAGGGCTGGAGTTCGGTCGTGGCCATCCGTGTGAATACTAATTTGCTTAACTCGTGTATTTCTGATTTGGAGTGTTGTGTCTGGCAGCGGCTGTTCGAAACATTTTTTTCTCATTATCAAGAAGTCCTCTGGCATGTCGGCGTTATACCTATCTAAGGATAAGAGTGGAGGGAAGCATTCGGATACGCTTTTTCATATGCTCGTAGTTGAGAAATTTTAGTATATTATAATGGACATACCTGTTGCTTACAACTATGTGGTAATGTCGAGTATGTTCTTCTCAGTTTGTGTGATTATCAACTCATCCTTACGATGTAGCTGATTCCAGGTTTAACACATGGACAGTCGCCCATAAAAAATTTAGCAATTCTGTGGGCATATGCTTTTCCTCTCGACACATCATAGTCTGAGATTAAAGGAAGAAACTTACGTACCGTATGTTTTCATAAAAATTTTCTTTTCTATGTTGTGCTGTTAAGGATTTTTACTGTTTTGGTTTATGAAAATAAGAAGGCAACCCAGCGTCGTATTTGCCGAGGCAGTAAGCAGCATGAAAACGTTGCCCCAATACGCCAGTTTAGTAGGCCAACTGTCGTAATCCGTCACGAGTTACTTTCAGTGTCTAACTAGTCTTTAGTTTTGAAGGATTTTTGTTCTGGGAAATCTTCTTTGAAAATCCATCCATTCAGAACCTACTGTCAGTAAATCTCATCCTTGATGAATCGTGTCGCGTCGATCTTCCTCTTCTGTGGTGTGTTCAAGAAATTAAACATTATTGATCATAGTTTCAGTATATTTATATCCTGGCAATGTTGAACACAACAATAGAATTATTTAACAATCTGATTACGGACTTCATTATACTAACTACTATTTGCTCTGCCACGATAGAATAGTCTCCAAACGGTCTGAAACTGAAATACACAAATAATTAATGTAGCAGATGCGTTTTATGCGAGCACAATGTGGAAAGTTATTGGCCTGAAGTTGAAAAATCTCTCTTCTCGTTAATTCTCTTACTTACCTCCGTGTAGATGCACTTTGTCCAGCAGTCTGGGATAGTGTAGGTGTTCAAAGAATTGATACGACGAAGCCATCAGCTTGTTCATCGACAATGCACAGACAAAGCGGCGTTTAGTCCAAAATGAAAAGGTCGCCTTTCATCAATTCCTTTTGGTCCAAAAGACGTGTCTAGTGTTCGCCATTTATTTTTTGCAACTTCTACAGTGTGATTGATCAGAAGAAGAATCCAATTTTGGGACCGAGTAAACTCGTATCGTAAACATTCTGCCAGACAAAATGGACGTTTCCTTTTCTGGTGCAACGTCACCTGCTTTAAACCGCTGCTTTGACAACTGTTTCGTTTCTGTAATGAAGTGGTGGTCGCATTTCTGATTCACGGTAACACTGGATCATTTCCTGAGAGAATCATTTTCGCACTTCCTTTTGGTCAGTATAAGATTGATGTGGCATACGTTTTCCGCAAAACTTTATTGTAGTAAGTTCTTCACGCAGTATGTCTTATTCTTTTCTGTAGTATATCTGTAGCATAGATATTTCGTGTACCATCATTTCATTTCTCTTTATGTTCATTCATAGTTGCAGTTTTGGGACGTTCTTGACGTGGATGACGATCAAAACAAATACGTCTGCATTAACTGAACAGCCCAGTTCACTAAATACTGAAAGTAAAATTTCACTGACTTTGGATGAATTTCCGTTGCAAACAATTCGTCCAAAACAACGTATGTTATGAAAACACGTTGTTTCGGTTACACCTTTTGAACGAAGCACAAACGAATTGACTATTCTGAATGGCCATATAAACAAAAATATTCTGCACTTGGAGATGACACTTGATGTGTAGCATTTTGCAACATGCACTAACATTAGAGAAGCACAAAATAATTGATTTAATTTTCAGTCTTTGTGCCTAGCGTAGCATTTTCGGGTACCTTTGTAAGGCTCTTTTGAAGAATACTACCATGATTAAGTTAGAGCTGTAGACAATAACCAGAGCAGCTAAAATATTCATTGACCGTCGGAAAGAACCTACGTCATACAAAATGAATCAGCAAACAGGATATGAATCAGGAGCTATTTTCACTGGATAACCCGTAAAATTTCTCGTGATTGCACTCACACGTAATAAAACCTGCTCTTGCATAGCGTAAAGCTCCGTACCAGTTGTGAGACGCTTAAAGTAGTGAGCTGGCGAGAGAACTGGAATGGTAGTGTAATATTTATACTTCAGCGCCTCAGCAATAAGAAGTCCCTAATCTGTTCTTTTGCCAACTCCGCCGCACAGGAACACTTGAGTGCGCAAGGCGGGCTGTTATTTCGCGGTTTGTCCTTTCTTTGTCTTTCCTCCACCTCTTCCAACGCAGCAAGCGTTCCTCGGAAGGAAGCAGAATGAGTCAGGGAGCATGGCTCGCTGCACCTCGATGTAATCCACTTAGTGGAACTTTTTAGCATAGCGACAGTCTTGTTTCCGCTCTCAGCGTAGATAGAGGTTGTCTGTCTCTCTCCCTCCCTCCCTCCCTCCCCCCACCTCCTCCCCCCTACCCCCCCCCCCCCTTTCCCCCTCGAACGCAAACAGTAGGGACGTTAAGTTACGAGTCTCGCGCACTGCTGAGGCAGTGACTCACTCAAGCGCGCGTGGCTATAAGTTGATCTCTGGGGTGTGTTAAATACTCACCCGATGTAATTATCAATACATTGGCCCCGACATTAGCGTTACAGGCATGGAGCAACAGCGAGCATTAATTTCTGTTACTGTTGCAGCTGGTCGGAGGTCACCGGATTGATAACGTCCTCCATTTTCCATCGTACGAAGGTACCTAATGTGGGCTACTCGTACATGTTTATTGCATTGAAACCTAAATGTAAGCAGGCCGGTGTGGCCGAGCGGTTCTCGGCGCTTCAGTCTGGAACCGCGCGACCGCTACGGTTGCAGGTTAGAATCCTGCCTCGGGCATGGATGTTTTTGGTGTCCATAGGTTAGTTAGGTTTAAGTAGTTCTAAGTTATAGGGGACTGATGACCTCAGATGTTGAGTCCCATAGTGCTCAGAGCCATTTGAACCATTCGAACCTAAATGTAAAGGACAATTCAAAGTAAATATATCGATTACAACTGGATACAACTGTTTAATGCATAGCAATACGTCAATAAGAATTACAGAAAATGTAAAAGTTGAAAAAAATTACAAACTTTATGGGTCTTCTGTATGACACTCCTTGATCTCACCAACAACATCTAAGTGATAGTCCATTTCACGCCATACATTTTTAACCATGTGTCGAGTCATCGACTAGACATTTCACATAAACCCATTGAAAGAACTCTATAGATGTCACGAACGGAGATCTAACAGGCCAAAGTAGAACGCAGTGCCGTCATATTCAAAACGACTGACGCTGATTTAATAGCATGCGGCTTTCTTTTAAGTTCTCAGTAATTCTTATCGGTATATGGCTATGCATTAAATAGTTACAGCAGTTTTTAATCGCTCTATTCATTTTTAATCGTCCGCCCCCGGTAGCTGAATGGTCAGCGTGACGGATTGTCAATCCTTTGGGCACGGGTTCGATTCCCGGCTGGGTCGGGGAATTTTCTCTGCGCAGGGACCGGATGTTGTGCTGTCATCATCATCGTCTTTGTATCATCCTCATCGACTGCAGGTCGCCGAAGTGGCGTCAAATTGAAAGACCGGCACCCGGCGAACGGTCTGCCCGACCGGGGGCGCTAGCCGTACGATTAAATAAAATAAAAAATGAATACATAAAATTTTTGATTATATTGTATGTAGAACTGATTCGCAAGCTTGATTAGAATAATTTTCTTTTTATTGGCGTTAATGAAAATTATTTCAGTGTTAACGCGCCGGCACTTTAGTCCCATCATAACGTCAGAGTTTAGCACAAGACTGGTCGGTTCCACAAAAACCAGTTTATGTGATCTTACGATAAGCATTGAACACGCCTTCATTGAAAAATGCCTACAAAGGCATAGGAGGGCGACTGAAAAATGTGTGTTGTGAGGTAGCGAAGACGCATTGTTATATGCAGCAGATACAGTGACAACCAACGTAAATATTAACAGCTATTGAGATAGCTCTGTAATTTTTCTTTTATTTGAGATTACTTTTCGATAACCATTTTTGTCATATTTTTGCAGCGTAGACCAAGAAAAGAATGTACGCCTCTTACATTCCTCGCGTGATTCAAAGCAGGATTTCCTCGCTCAAGCTCAAAACCAGACAGATCAATATAGTACATTTCTCTCTACGTGATTCATCTCTGGGGAAAAAGGGTACCCATTCAGGGGTTGGACAAAAATCTGTAAACAGCAAGAGAAATGCAAGATAGTACATAAATACAGATGCTAGCCAAACGTGCAGGTTGCGCTGTTATATTTCACCACGAACGGCACCTGTGCAGTGTCCTCAATCGTTGAGAGCGTCAGTAATCGTCACATCAGTGGCTGTGAGTGTATTAAGTCAGAGCTAAGTGAATTAGAGCGTGGGCACCTAATTGGTGCTCTTTTGGTGGGTGCTTCCTTAAGAAAAGGAGCCAAAGTGTTCGGTGTTTCAAAAGGCACCGTATCGAAGTTTTATACAGTATACAGGGGAAGCGGAAGAACACCATCGGTTAAAGCACAACGCCGAGTGCTACGTGAGTGTCGAGTGCTCGTGACGGGTGGTCATTGAAGCGGATACTGACAAAAATAATCAGATGGCAGCTGCAAAGGTCACTTCGGAACTGAACGTCGCACTCGCGAACACTGTCAGCCCCAAAACAACACGAAGGGAACTCTGGAAACAGGGAATCGTGAGCGTGCTAGAATTCCACAACCAAACGTCATTAATGCAAATGCCCGCAACGGGAAAACGAGGTGCCGAAGTCATAGAACCTAGCCTGTGGAGCAATGGTAGGAAGCGATTTTGCCATCTTAGACTTCTTTTACGCTGTTTCCAATTCCGGTTGAGTTTAGGTCCCAAGAGTGGAAGTTCGCGGGGGTTGGGTGATGATTTGAGCTGCTATATCTAGTTGTTCTACGGGCTCCATGTTTACTCTGTAATGGCTCATTACTGCCAAGGATTATGTGACCATTTTGACGCATCGTGACCATTGTAGGATTGAATGTTAATTCCTCAATAGCGACCCTATGTTTAAAGTCGGCAGGACACATGTTCGCACACCTCGCATCGTCCAGAGCCGGTTTTGTCAATATGAGGATGAAGACTCTCGCATCTCCCATGGCTACCACAGTCAGCTGATCTGAATATTATTGAGCCTTTATCTTCTACTTTGGAGCGAAGACTGTGTCATCGCTGTCCACTTCCATCATCGTTCCTTGAACTTGCCACTATTTTCTGGTAGAATGGTATAAGATTCCCTGAGCCATATAGCAGCTGTACTTAACCAATCCGAGGCGACTGGCAGCTGGTTTGATTGCCAACACCTTGTTAGGCATGGTAATGTATTGTGTTTGTAATGTTAACATATTTCTGTCCACTCCCTGTGTGCACCTCAACTATAATGCGTACTCTGAAATTTTGCGTCGTTTACTACTTGCACACTGAGGTGACAAAAGTCATGAGATGCCGATATGCCGTCCGCTGTGGCCGAACGGTTTTAGGCGCTTCAGTCTCTTTCTTGTTGACAGAGTATCCGAAAGGAACTGACTGATATTTACTACCATTATGGAGGAGGACTGCCTTTAAACATGATTTGGAGATACCAGTAGTGAGTCTCCATTCCTCACGGATGTGAACATGATGTAGTGCTCCAAACAAACCATTGATGTCACTACACTATACAAACTCGGGGAGGAAGAGAAAAAGATTTTAAACTCTCTCTGGCACCTTCTATATGAAGCCACTTTAACACTCAGAGCGAGTGAATTCCATACTAGCAGTTGTGATAAAGTCAAGTCCCTACAGTGATCGTTAAATTCTCCCTGTGTAAAGCGATAAGGTGGTGATGCTTGTGGTGGCAAATAGAATTCGTACCAACATGTGCTGGTGCTGTGTTGGTTGCTGCTTTACTGCAGCTGTTTCGTTCCCAGTGCTGTCGGATAGCATCTCTAAACGTTGCTCATCAATGGTCTAATCATATGGCGGCTTAGGAGGTAGAGAACCATCATGAGGAACTGGCCACATGGTTTAGTGCTGGTTTGGATATCAGGTAGCACGTTTTGATTTTGCGGAATATCCTTTCACTTCGCTCAAGCAAAAATAACAGTCAGTGGCATAATCCTTCTGTTCGCGAAATACTAATTATACCATAAATGACATTTATTGTCGAGGACCATCAGCCACTTACAAAAGTTACGTGCCCATGTGCCACAAGAAAGAAGAGGAGCAAAAGGCTTTTCTTGGTCCACAACTCTACAGTCAAAATACAGCTCGTATGCCTTATAGGAGTAAGATTACGCCTTCGGATTTTCACTGTATATTTTCCACATATGTAAAAATCCTACTGGGGTTATTTACACGTTATCTAGACATTTTGTACAGAAGTTTTTTGCAGAGAACCATAAAATTCATGTGCGCGCTACAAACAGTACAGTAGTAAGTGCCATTACAGTATAAAACCAATTATCATTTTTCGAAATTGCATGAAACCACGCCAGGTCACTCTAGATTAACAAACAGAGAGACCAAAATGCATATAGAATGAAAGTTTCCCTTTTGCGAGTGAAATGAAAATTCTGTAAATGAAATTAATTGCCGTAACAGAGAAAAATGTAATTTCCAGAAGGAAGTGTACCTGATCGAAAATAACTAAACTCGAATCTGAATTCAGCATACGAAAATTAGTTACAATCACCTGCTTCCATGCATGGGGTGTAAAGTGTGTTGTGCAGTTTTATTTAATGATTTGGCTTTTTGGGAGTTTGTATTTAAGCAGATGGGACCTGGATAAAGCGACTAAACCAGAGGTTGTACAGAGTTTCAGGGAGAGCATAAGGGAACAATTGACAAGAATAGGGGAAAGAAATACAGTAGAAGAAGAATGGGTAGCTTTGAGGGATGAAGTAGTGAAGGCAGCAGAGAATCAAGTAGGTAAAAAGACGGGGGCTAGTAGATATCCTTGGGTAACAGAAGAAATATTGAATTTAATTGCTGGAAGGAGAAGATATAAAAATGCTGTAAATGAAGCAGGCAAAAAGGAATACAAACGTCTCAAAAATGAGATCGACAGGAAGTGCAAAATGGCTAAGCAGGGATGGCTAGAGGACAAATGCAAGGATGTAGAGGCTTATCTCACTAGGGGTCAGATAGATACTGCCTACAGGAAAATTAAAGAGACCTTTGGAGAAAATAGAACCACTTGTATGAATATCAAGAGCTCAGAAGGAAACCCAGTTCTAAGCAAAGAAGGGAAAGCAGAAAGGTGGAAGGAGTATATAGAGGGTCTATACAAGGGCGATGTACTTGAGGACAATATTATGGAAATGGGAGAGGATGTAGATGAAGATGAAATGGGAGATATGATACTGCGTGAAGAGTTTGACAGAGCACTGAAAGACCTGAGTCGAAACAAGGCCCGGGGAGTAGACAACATTCCATTACAACTACTGACAGCCTTGGGAGAGCCCGTCCTGTCAAAACTCTACCATCTGGTGAGCAAAATGTATGAGACAGGCGAAATACCCTCAGACTTCAAGAAGAGTATAATAATTCCAATCCCAAAGAAAGCAGGCGATGACAAATGTGAAAATTACCGAACTATCCGTTTAATAAGTCATGGCTGCAAAAAACTAACGCGAATTATTTACAGACGACTGGAAAAACTGGTAGAAGCCAACCTTGGGGAAGATCAGTTTGGATTCCGTAGAAATGTTGGAACACGTGAGCCATACTGACCCTACGACTTATTTTAGAAGCTAGATTAAGATAAGGCAAACCTACGTTTCTAGCATTTGTAGACTTAGAGAAAGCTTTTGACAATGTTGACTGGAATACTCTATTTCAAATTCTGAAGGTGGCAGGGGTAAAATACAGGGAGCGAAAGGCTATTTACAATTTGTACAGAAACCAGATGGCAGTTATAAAAGTCGAGGGGCATGAAAGGGAGGCAGTGGTTGGGAAGGGAGTGAGACAGGGTTGTAGCCTCTCCCGGTGTTGTTCAATCTGTATATTGAGCAAGCAGTGAAGGAAACAAAAGAAAAATTCGGAGTAGGTATTAAAATCCATGAAGAAGAAATAAAAACTTTGAGGTTCGATGATGACATCGTAATTTTATCAGAGACAGCAAAGGACTTTGAAGAGCAGCTGAACGGAATGGATAGTGTCTTGAAAGGAGGATATAAGATGAACATCAACAAAAGCAAAACGAGGATAATGGAATGTAGTTGAATTAAGTTGGGTGATGCTGAGGGAATTAGATTAGGAAATGAAACACTTAAAGTAGTAAAGGAGTTTTGCTATTTGGGCATCAAAATAACTGATGATGGTAGAAGTAGAGAAGATATAAAATGTAGACTATCAATGGCAAGGAAAGCGTTTCTGAAGAAGAGAAATTTGATAACATCTAGTATAGATTTAAGTGTCAGGAAGTCGTTTCTGAAAGTATTTGTATGGAGTGTAGCCATGTATGGAAGTGAAACATGGACGATAACTAGTTTGGACAAGAAGAGAATAGAAGCTTTCGAAATGTGGTGCTACAGAAGAATGCTGAAGATTATATGGGTAGATCACATGACTAATGAGGAGGTACTGAATAGGATTGGGGAGAAGAGGAGTTTGTGGCACAACTTGACTAGAAGAAGGGTTCGGTTGGTAGGACATGTTCTGAGGCATCAAGGGATCACCAATTTAGTATTGGAGGGCAGCGTGGAGGGTAAAAATCGTAGAGGGAGACCAAGAGATGAATACACTAAGCAGATTCAGAAGGATATAGGTTGCAGTAGGTACTGGGAGATGAAGAAGCTTGCACGGGATAGAGTAGCGTGGAGAGCTGCATCAAACCAGTCTCAGGACGGAAGACCACAACAACAACAACAACAACAACAACAGTATTTGTTCCATAATGAAATTGTTAATATATTCATTTATTGGTAACCACCTGTAACATTTGCGAATCCAGCTGAGAGAAACAAAATCTGTCTCTCCGTACTCCGTCCCCCCCCCCCCCCCCCCCTCTCCCCGACTATAGGAGAGAAAATGTTATGCTTACTTTGCGCCGGTGCTGTTAACGAACAGCCAGACGCAGCTCTGTATCCACTGCTAGTGTACCGATTTATCGTGGAGCATGTCGTACGTTGTCATCGTACGAAGAGTTGTGGTGGAATTTGTCTGGAAGGCGCAGCCCAGATTCGCGCCGGATGCAGTGACGCACAAGCCATGGCGACCTCGGTGTTCTCAAGAGCAATAGGCTTCCGCACTCTCCCAGTAGAGGGCTCCTGCCGCCGTAGCCGCAGCCTATCATAAAAAAAGGACCTAACTCGAGTGGAGTACAGTGGATCTGTTGATATTACGCGGTTTGTTAGTAATATGTTTGTTTATAAAACGGTACAAGGAACAATAAGTAAGATTGTCAGTACAACAGCATCTGATTCTTTACTTCTGAAATGAATTGCGGCGATCCCTAATTCTCTACCTACAGCGCATTGTGTAACATCGAATTGAAGCACAACTGCGTTAAATTTTCTCTGTCTCCTTTGTTGAGATTATACGAAAGATAAGTGTAATTATTTGACTTTTGATTTCAATCCATATGTCGTGAATTGATAGTTTATATCGTTATTTTATTTTATATTCAATGTCTTTTTGGCGTCGGAGTTTTCTTATTCGTTAGAGATCGTAGATAATTTGCAATTTCACAATCCTGCTGTATTGTGAAATTGTCAGATCTAGTATTTCTAATATTAGGCTTAATGTGCGATTATTGACTGAGTTACTCTAACACTGTCAAATGCAAAGTGCAACGATCGTAGCAGCTGAAATGACCGATCTGAAACAAAAGTGCTGGTAGAAGGTTCCGTCCGTATCACTCCATATGATAGTTTCTTTAGGTTAATAAAATGGGTCACAATCTTTGCTTCAGTACAAAAATTTTTATTGCTCTCGAGATGTACTCGAGGAGGTAAAATTTAGTTACTAATATCTCAGTCATCGAATCAGAATGGTCATTTAATTTAAGCACACAGAGGAAGATTTAGAGTGACACAGTGCTGCGAATCAAGAGTCCACGTGAAAAATTCCTAAACTGTGTATTGAAGAATCGTCTTATAACCATTCCTCGTGCGTGTGAGATACGGAAATCAGATGTGGGGTGGACAACTTACATTCACCGTACTGTACCTTGTTACTGTTCTGAGATAAACACCAAATTCCATCGCACTGTTTTCTGGAACTATTTAGATCTTGATTCGTCCATTGCAAATGGACAAAATGTTCCCCCTTGCTGTTTTCGTGTGAGAGCAAAGACCATCTGCAGTTTTAGAGTCCTAAAGTATTTAATTTCCATAAAACCATATGAAAGAAATGCAATACTAAACAACATTACTAATAATCAGAGTCACGCATTCACGTACACTGTGAACCCATGACAAATGCCTGAATAACCACCTTCTGCAGTACAGTCCGCTGCAGGAAAACTGTCAGTGAGATTTTGCAGTGTACCGACAGGGATGTGGAGCCATGTCGACTCCAGTGCCGCGGCCATCTGCATTAGGGTTCCCGGCTGAGGATGCATGACAGGAACAACTGGTGATTATATATATATATATATATATATATATATATATATATATATATATATATATAAGAGAATTTAAATAAAAAGAAATAAATCATTTTATATTTGGACATTTATTTTAACATTGATCATTGTTCCATTAAACTTTCAGCATATTAAACTTGATTCATAACTAAACTGATGCCTTATTTAGGATTGTGAAAATGTGAGTTTGTTATCTTACGTAACACACCAAATATGGAGCCAAGATTGGGAGACTGCATACAACACTGCATTCATAAAATAACACACGAAAACCGGTGAAACATATGCAAGAGGAAATTAACCACAACCAACCGATTCAATTTTCACCCAAAGAAGTTACGTTCGTAGCACAATACTGTCCGTCATGAAATTACCACACACTGGTATACTAAATTCATACTAAAACTGTGTGAAATCTTCCCAAAAATAATAGGTGAGAGTTACTTTGATGATTACACCACATGCTTCACGTGGTCAACTTGGTTTACACAAAGAGTATTACTCCACAATAATTTTGATAGTGAAAATCAATTACATCGAAACGTAATTTACAAAAGAAAAACCTCGAACTGGTTACTGTCGTCTTACTATTAACCTGATGGGTCAAACAACTGTATAAGCACGTGGTACTGGTCTCACAAAGTACACCCCACGTGGGTTGAACACAAAGGAAAGTTGCTATATTGAAAAGTTTTGTCAAGGCGCGCTGTTATAATCTCACGCACATTCGCATTTTAGATTGATGATCTTAGAGTTACGGCTCATCAACTCATGGTTCCTCTTTACTCACAAAGTAGTGACAAAGCAACTACTGGAAGATATTCTGAACTTCACACTCGAATTACACTGCGTTACAATTTAAGATAACACAAGATATTTTAGATCTAAACCTGAAATAAAGGTGATTAAATTTTCAGTTAGGCTGAACTTAAGAAATCCATTGTCCTACGGACTTAGCAGAGACGCGCTTAGCCGGAGATCTTACCACTTCTGACGCTCGCTGCGGACAGACTGGCGTGGGCCCCTACCGAGGGTGCTTCACAGATACAAACGGAAGTGACCAGAGAGTCGACTTCCTATACCAACATGACAAGGGACGGGCAGGACCATACCAAGAATAGAAACCTCTCTGATTTTAGAAAGCGTAGCTACTTGTTCTGACATTGGTCCTACTGTTCTCTAGCAGACAGGCTTGTCTGCTACCATCAAGCATGCAACTAGAAATACATTTACTCATTCATCCTTTCACACAGAAGGGAAGGGGGATGACAGTACCTTATCATATACAGTATATAAAAGAAAGCGGATGTAGGTTCCGTATGAGACTGTGTGATATGAATTACATATAAGCCGTGTTTTAAAGTGTAGTAGTGTGACAGATCGTTCTTGTTTATGTATAAAAGTAACATGTTCCGCTGCTCAGTCTACTCCCAGATAGTCAGAAACACCACAGTAAATTTAGAAGTGGAATGTATGCCGTAAATGACTACAGATTTAAGAAATTAACATGAAAGGAGTCCAACAGAGACCTTTCAAGTTCTAAGTCCTCTAGTGCTTAGAGCCATCTGAACCATCCACTACTACTGCTGCCACCTGTAGTCTCTGAGTTGTATTTGCACGCTGACGTCGAACTTAGGCGGTTGTCGCATTAATATCACTACACCTTGTAATTATACGTAGTTGACACAATACTTTAAGGTAAGGAGAAATACCCATCCTGTGTAGAAAACTTATGAAATTGGATCCAAGTGTCGAGCTTTAACTGTTTTTTCTTGGTATATTCTCTTCTGCAGTGGGGAAATAATCTAGAGAGATATTTGCCAACAGCAACAACAATGACAGTGTGTTTTCAATACAAGAGAATACTTGCAGATATGGGCGCTGAAATTACATCCCGCACGATTCGAAATTTTTCTTTGTCTCGTTTGAGATATCGTTTTCTATTCAGTTCTAGCTTTTTGGTGAAAAATATGGGTGGGTGGACGACTAAGTATTTGAAAACTGAACAAGGGTTCCGAGTTGTGTTGGATGGGGCCGAAAAGTGTAGTCTGATGTAATTTGTTACCTTTAACTATATTAAAGTAAGACAGTGTCTTCTGATTACAGAATGTGTTATTCCGACCTTTTTGGAGATAAAATATTTCAAGATTATTTTCTTTCTTTGAAAATTGTGGTCGACCAGTAGATACAGCAACTGCGCTCGCTCCTCCACATGGAAGACTAAACCAACCGTTGGTGTGTAATGTAATACAGCATATTGGTGATAATCATATACTAACAAGTGGCAAGCGTCTTTCCTCGAACAGTTCATTGCTCTTACAAGAAACGGAACTATAGATACGACAAAGGTTTAGCCTAGTAATCGTTATCTGATGATTATGATGAAGGTATCCGCACAAACATACTGCTTAGTTTCCAAACACATGTTCACAGTAGTCAAAACGTAAGTGTATTCTAAGAGAAGAAAAAGATTTAATGTGTTGCCGGATTCTAACCAAGTTATTTGGTGTTAGCAGTTGCTGTAAAACCACATACTATTCACGACACGTGTAGAATACTGCTTGTTTCCTTTGAATGTTTTCTCCTCAGACAATAGGACTGCGTTGCCAAGTGCGGACTAACTTCTTTAAGAATGGTGTTTCCAGTGTTGCCTTCTCTATGGTTCTTCCTCTGACACGTGACTAGTGACATTTCATCAAGAGTTTTTTTCATCACACCACCTGTGATAGAAATTTGGCAAAGCAGCTGTTAGACCTTGAAAATAACATATGACTCCGGGAAGTCTCTGCAAACACAGCTGATACGTTTAACGGAACGAATGTGCTATTTCCTCGCGGTACATGAAAACTATATAGCAGCTAGTTAGATACAGTGAGATATCGCACGTCCCTTATGCCTATCAGTCATTCAACTATTAAGTTGGCCCTAACTTGGTAGTGCCGTTTGTGCCATTAGTGAAAGTTTTGCTCCCAGACAGAAACACACCCAGAGAATTTTTGTGTGTTATTTGCGTCCCTCATGCAACGACTTACCAACTGCTCGTCTGAGAGACGTGTAGACAAACAAGTCACCCTATGTTCATAAAACACATTTGCTGTCGAAGGGTATCGGATATGAAGCGGAAATTACAGGAACGTTCAAGAGTGGGGAGCTATGTGAGACGGTGAGTATACGCTCTCCTATATCCCATTCGTTATCTTCGTGAAATAAGGTTGTGCATTAGCATTAAATACTTACGTGCAACGAGAACTGTTGGCAGTAAATTACTGTAGAAATGGTTGCTTTCTTATGAGGAAAGAAGTAGTAAACAGTGCGATTTTTTATCCAACTTAATACCCTTCATCATACTCTATCGAGGAAATGGTGTATTGTTATGGGAGTATTGCCTTTTTCTTATAATGCAACCTATGTGTTTTATCTAAGTTGACAGAAACAAGTATTTTAGTTGAAAGTAACAGTCGTGCATAGGAATGCTCGAAATTCACCTATTAACAAATTACGAACAAGCGGTTATGTCTAATTTTGTAATAACCAAAGTCCCTTCAGGTGTGTCGTGAAATTACACATATCGCACGTTTTGTAGTGAGAAGCGGAAGGAGTTAGGGAAGAATAATTGTTACTTGTGTTACTAAATATTTAAGTCGGTCGATTCGTAAATTAATAATTCAAAGAGTATCGATCTGCTGTGACAGCAATTTATGGTTGTCAAAAGTGCTATTTATGCTGTGGTTCGTATTCCACAGGAGACTCTTCGGCTAGAATAGGTTCATGAGCCGTTCTTTTTGGACTGGAGCAATTCAAGGATCTTTAACTTCCGTGCCCACGTTACCTTCATGTTTATAACTGCGTTCACTTTTTAGCACTAATGTCGCAGCGAGGCGACGTAGTTTGGAGCTTGGACGTTGAGCGGCGCCATCGGCAGGCAGGCGCGGGTGGCGCCGCCACGCCGCCGGTGGCCATCGCGCCTACGACGTCGGCGACGCTGCAGCACCGCCGCGTCGCATCGCTACATCCGTTTTTCCCAGCAGCTTAGCGCCACGTGAATTATTCCGTCTTCTGTCCGTCCCACTTCTTGCCGTCTCTCGTGCCTCACTTGAGATATTTCGCGCCATTCTCGTGACACCATTGTGTCCTTACGGTTGTCGCCGCCTTAAACCTCGTTTAGCCTTCTCTTGTTCGGATTTTCTTCTTTGCGGAGCTGAGACATGCTCTACCAACACATTATCGTAGAGATAAAACGTTTCACTCTATTCTGTGCCCTTTGCAAAGAAAAGTTTTTCCATTTAAGTTTTGAGCATCTTTTGGTGAGAAAACATGTAAATCGTTAAGTATTACGTGCTGGGTTTATTCATTTGTGGTTTCTGACAAGAGATTGCGTGATGGAATAGTTGTACACAGGTATAACATTAGAAGGGAGAATAGTTGCTCTGCTATATTTTTATAAAGCTTTCCAGAATGGATGTTGACTTCAGGACAGTGGTGGAGACGACTGGGTGGACAGGCAGACAAATAAACAGAAGAATAGAAATTTAGTTTGGCAGGTGTTGCCCCACAACTTGTAAATATTAAGGGGAAGTAATTTTATGTAACACCAATAAAAATTATTTCAATCAGAACGACCATCATCAGGCAATCTATATAGCAACGATGAGAATATATGTGATACATGGGACACTGTGACTATCAATGTTACGAATGACTTCATGACGAATCTGTCCTCATATAAATACAAAGTATTGGCATAAAATTGTTGGAGCACTCTAAGTGGCATCACTCCTACTATGGAGTCAATAATAACCTGTGTCAAAAAAATAGTTCAAATGGCTCTGAGCTCTGTGGGACTTAACATCTGAGGTCATCAGTCCCCTAGACTTAGAACTACTTAAACCTAACTAACCTAAGGACAGCACATACATCCATGCCCGAGGCAGGATTCGAACCTGCGACCGTAGCAGCAGCGCGGTTCCAGACTGTAGCGCCTAGAACCGCTCGGCCACAACAGCCGGCTAACCTGTGTCCATTCGTAGTGTGCCCATAGTTTGTATACATTCAGTATCTCTTGATAATCTGGTTTACTGTGGGTCCCACTTGCTTGATCAATAGTATGAAGACAGCTTTTACGTATCGTTACTTCAACAGCGAGTTTAGTAAGAGCTACGTTTACGATTATCTATGTAATAAATTATGGATGAGTTATGAACATTGTAAATCATATATAAATATCTATAACTAGGTCGTGTAGAGATCAGCATAACTAAAGACCTGTTTGGGAGCATGCTCTCGGCTGAACGCAGTCAAACTACTCTCAGCTACGTTTGAATGACGCAGGAAATTTATTTAATACCGTGCAGTGTAAAAATCAAACAGCGGCTGTTGCGACTGTGGGAAAGATAGGTTTGAGCGCGGCTGAGCGCTTTCACACCTCTGGGGCGTGCGCCGGGTCTGATGCACTGTCGTCGGCCTTTAATGGGGATCAGGAGGGCAAGCAAGCGCCGTGCTTAATGGCCGTTCATAATTCACGCCGTATCGCAGAATCTGGTCAATTAACTTTGATGGGTCAAATGGGTCGGACGGAGGTCCTCACTCGCGGCGTTCCACCGATCATTGGCGCATCGACCGGGGCAGCCAGCTCTGCGCTGTGGCGCGACGGTCCAGCGGACGCCGACGCTGACGCTGGCCCGGCCTGCGGCTGGCCGCGGAAGCGGGTGAGGCTCTGCGGGCAGCGCGGCAGTTGGGAGTATTGCCGTGTTGTCATTGTGTCGTACACAGGGCGATGCGAAACAAGACCGTGAACTAGCAGTCAGTGAAGAGAATCCGGAAGAGGCAGCAGGTTAGCTGTTTGACGTCCCTTCGACATTTAGATTTTTAGAAGTGGTGCACTGACTCGTATTGGAGAACAACGAGAAAGGACTGGCTGTGACCCATTCAGAGGAACCATTGCGACGATAATCGAAATTGTCTGTGGGGAAATAGAAGAAAACAAAACGTTAGAATGGCACAACGGAGACTTAAATCGTTTCCCTCCCGCATATCAGTCCAGTGTGCAACGTGACCACTTTCTCTGCGTAGCTTTTGAATACTCATGCTGCTCCTGCCAAAGTGCTCCAATAAAGATGTATTTTGCTTCCGGCGGCATTTAAATGCTCGATAAGGAAGTTCAAGAATATGTTACTGACATAATACTATTATTTTTACAGAATTTAATGCGTAGTCACATTTGCTCTCAATTATAAGATTGTACTCGCGTAACGGCCTTAATAATTCGAATGCGTCACTCAGTACATTTCAGAACCAGTTTTTGTTCTAATTTAGTCAATTTTTGTCACACATATACATTTAAGGGTCGAAACATGATTTGGTTTCTCAATACTATTTTAACCATTTTGTCACATAGCTCGGCGTACACGTTTGTGGTGACAAGCCACGTCTGTAGTATTGGAAATTTCTGGTGATGGAGCACACCAGATAACAATATGTTGTTTAACTAAAGGAATCTGCGTGTTCACAACTTACAATGTCTAAGATACGGCCTTCCATAACAGCAGATGAACTTTTCGTTCAAACGTCCTCTGTCCTATTTCATTGCAGTTATGAAACAGCTGTCCCCTTCTGTAGCACTGCGGATCCATCGATGCGGCAGCTCCGTGTTCAGGTACCCACGGACTTCACGATGAAAATGGGGTGGAGCCCCAGCCTGTTGATAGATGCACGGAGAGTCCGATTGCATTTGAGGCATCAGCCATTGCTGCAACATGACCAAGTAGGAATATCCAGTGACAGTGCGCTCGTCGAAGAAGAATGGCCCGTACAGTTTTCGTCGTGACAAGGCACAAAAAACATTTACCTTTGGGAATCACGCTCAAATTCAGTGCATTCTTGTGGATACAGTTTTGCCTGTTCACTTTCACATCATAGTGAAAAGTGGCTTCTTCGCTAAAAATTAAGTGATCAACAATGCCACTCTATCCTCATTCAATTGTTGCAACTGCGAACAAAACTTAAAACGCTTGTCTTTGTCTAAGTCATTGAGCTTCTGCACTGGCTCCAATTTGAATGGTTTCATAGACAGTTTCTGTCGCAGGACTTTCCACACCGTCATTGGAGCCATTTCGAGTTCACGGGATGCACGACACACTGATTTCTTTGGACTCCTTATGAATGTCTCTTGTACGCGCTCCACATTCACTTCACTCACACTGGGACGTCCGCTTCTATGTGCCGGGCACAAGCAACCCGTCGTAACGAATTTGTTGTGCCAGTGATAAATGGTCTTCCTTGTTGGTGGCTTCTTACCGTACTTGGTTATAAACATCCGTTGAACAGCTGTAGCACACTTGTTTTTGTCGAACTCCGACACACAAGAAGCTCGCTCCGCACCTGAACTCGCCATGTTTGCGACTAGCGCCGACTATCGGCGAATTACCAAACTACGCTGTGGCGGGAAAAAAAAAACTTTCAGGGTTTCTCTTCAAAATGAGACGTGTATGATATCTGTATAGTATTTGGTTCTTGTGCAGTAAATAATTGAAAGTGTTCCCGGTGTTTATGTACACCCTGTGTTAATGTTACACCTTAATCACTTAGTTTTCTTCGGCTAGTTTACCTCGTAATTCATCAGACTTGGAGGGGAGAATATCTTGAGGCCAGTAACTTGATTCAATTTGAAGAAATGGGGCCGAATAACAGAAGTAATGATTATGTGCCCGATGTAACAGAAAGCTGAAACAGGTATTGTCAATCGGTTAAGTGATTTGTTTTTTCCCAAGATTTACGTCAATACGCGAATGATCCTTGTCAATGGTAGCCTCTACCGTTGTGGTTTCGTATATTGACTGTCGAATGACATCAGTTTTTTGGCACACTTCTCTCGGTTGTTCCAATTGTTACTGTTATACTTATCTCCGATTGAACATAGAAACTATCTTTTATGAGCTAATCGTTATCGTAGGAGTAAGTACTAGAGTCCTTCTGCGTGTCACATTGGCATTAGATATACTGCACTTGATAGAGTTTTGTATATTCTGTGCTTAAATGGCTGCTGAAGATTGTTTACTAGAAACCGGCGGTCCAGACGTATAAAAGCAATTCACTATAGTGAGGAACATGTGCCCAAACAACAGAGCTGAAAGTATTTATAATCACACTGTAACTTCAGCTGGGTATCGCAAGTTTTCTGACACACCCTTCAGAGGAAGAGGTTCGTCGTACTTAGAACGATATCATACTTCAATTGAGGATTCAGTTTGGCCCTTGAAGAAATAGGATATCAGCCTAACGAAGCCAACATCCGGTACAGAATTGATTGAACAATTATAGTAATTAGTGGTGAATCAAGAAAATAGCTCCTCTTGTACTCTGGTTCTCAACAATTTGCCCACAGGAATGAGGATTGGGGGGGGGGGGGGGGGAGAGGAGGATTGAGAACTTGAGAGATTAATAAGCAAGGAAAACAAATGTTACATTAGAGTTTTCAATGCGTTTTGAGTAATTCATGGTGGTTCCAACTGTTTTGAAATAAAGCTAAATTCCTACCAATCAACAGCTCTGTGTTCACATTCAATAATTTTTCATGCCATGGTTGCAATCTAGGTCAACCTGCTTCGTTTTCCTCTGAATATACTCCACTCCACCTGTGGAATTGTGGAATATCTAAAAAATGCACATATAACGCTGCTGTAAGCTCTTCACAGGACCGGAATTCTTTTTCGAGCCACACATGTTCTTAGATACGAGCATAGGTCCGCCTCAGGTGCCAAATCCGGTGAATAGGATCGATCTTCTGCCTTAGCAATTCAAATTTGAGATTCCTCATTTTTCTAAAATCAAAATAACTTTCATTGTCGTCGTAAAACATTTCTTTTTATCCAGTTTTTTCACCCATTTGGTTCAGGAGACAGTTGTAGTCTTCACTGTTTACTGTATTGAACTTCATGCGGTAATCAGTACGGGTAGTCCCTTTTGCATACCAGAAAACACTGGACATAACAGACGCGAGTGTTGGTATCGGCTTCGTTTTATTTGGTGCAGCGCCACCTGCTTCCACACACCTGCTCCGACTGCTGTTTCGTTTGTAGTGCGAAGTAGAAAATCTTGCACAAAAAACATATGAACTATTTTCAAAACTTGCCTATTACTTGATCTGCCGTTTGCATTGACGTTCAACATGTATAACATTACATTTATGTCGCATAATGTTGTGACGTAAATGTGCTGTATTTTTTATTGTATCCTTTCTGATGTTTCCATTTTTGGTCATTGGTATGGCCATTTATTTTGTCCGTCATCTGGAAAATATATATGGCTACGACAAAGTACAGTCGCCTGTTTTTGAACTAATGAAGGTACGAGAACTGTTCGGAAAGTAAGTTCCGATCGATCGTGAAATGAAAACCACAGTGAAAATTCGATGAAACTTTGCATAGTTATGTTGGACAGTGTCTCCAGTATGCCTGTCGATCGCGTCACGTCGCTCTTTCCAGTTCGGAGCGCACAATGACCACATGAAGATGCCTAGAAAATAGTGTCTCCCGCCAGTTATAAGTGCCTGTGAGAGACTTCGCCTGATTTCATGCAACCCCACAGAACAGTACTGTCAAGCATTTCCTTCTTCCTGGAAATTCTCGGCCGCACATTGTAGGAACAATGAGGACACTGCTGCTACGTATTCGATGGGAAGTATTTGATCACCCACAATAAAGCCTAGATTTGGCTCCCTCTGATTTTCATATCTGCTCACCTGAACCATTGGCTATAAAGACAACAAGCTGCAGATCAGCGTAGATAATTGGCAGAAAGCGCAGGCGACTGCATTCTGTGACGAAGGTATTGGGAAGTTGTTACAATGCCACGAAAAATGTCTCAGTCGAAGCAGCGACTATGTAGAGAAGTAGCGGGAAAGTGCAGCTAACTGTTGCAAATAAAACATTTTTAATTATGAATATGGTTTCCATTTCGCGACCGATTGGACGTTAATTTCCGAATAGCTCTCGTATTTCTCCTTGTAAATCGTCCACTTTGGATGTATTTCCATTCGCAATGCACAGTATCAAAAAAATAAATCTATGACTGCGCCTTGTTGCATATAAAACAAAGTATTCCGCAAGTCAAGCTGCCAAGCAGACAATTGATTTGCAGTATTGCTCAACGTACAAAACAAGATGTGGTTACGGGAAAACTGTACACACCGTGGAAATGGAGTTGAAAAGAATATTCAAACTCGTTGTTTATGAATCTAGAAGTGGCGGATTATTCATGTATTTACATGTACTTGACCCTGCACGAGGATGAGATGTCTGGCACCGTAACTACTTCGACAGCTGCGCTGAACTGTTGTATGGGTGAGCGTTTCGCTGTCTGTCTTGTGCCGTTAATTTCGTAGGGTTCGCGGTCGCCGTTATCCGCTGAGTAGCCGGCTCTGTGTAATTGAGCTTGTCTCACTGCAGAACACTGCCTCACTTCCTATCCCACGCTAGCAAATGAATGACATCGCCAAGGTAACGGCTCATTCACTACTTAGCGAGTTTCCTGCTAATTTCTCTGCTCGAAATCGAGCGCACACCGAGAGAAGTCAGCTTTTGCCACGCTAGGATTTATCGGTCAGAAAGATGCTCGTTGAAATGGCAAATTCTCTCACCTTTGCTCTCAGTACGTATCACCTGAATATGATTTTGCATCTCTATCGGTCGGTTGTCGAATTCTAAACATCATTTGTCTCTGCATGTACTGTACTTGGCCTGTATCGTTTTCTCTTTCTTATCGAGAGCCTATTCTTATTTTTATTGCTAGTCGTCATTTTAGTAGTTTGCTCCTGTGACCCTGCTGAAGCTACGTTTCTTCTACTGAAAGGAAAAGAATCCTCTAATTTTATCCGTTCATGATATTATGTTGTTGTGTCAATCGAAGGTGCCTCATCCGGAATAGGAACTGAAAATTAAAATTTTTATTTACCCATGGGCCTAATATCGTTACTCTGAAGCACTCTTTTCTTTTTGCCGTAGGTGTTAATTATTTTCAGTCATATAACCGTTATTCATTGTGACAGGCAGGAGCAATTAATCGTATTTTTGGGAATGATAGGCTGCCAACTTATAATAAAGGAATTTTACGTAAAAGAAACGAGTGAACAGTTCTATTAAGAGAAAGAAATCCCAACTGTCGTGCAATAATAATAAAATTTTAGGCCTAATTTTTCATCCACAGATTCCGCTGTTGATCAGATTTACTATTTAAACATGTCGCGACATGTGCAGTAATCCGACACTAATTGTCTTCATTGTCTTCAGTCATCCTCCATGCATTCTCGACTTGGCGCCATCCGATTATCATATGTACCAAAACTGTGACAATGGGTAGTAGTACAAGCAGAGATGAGGTTGTGGTTGTCAACATAGTCAAACATTTTGCAGTGATGGTATTAACAAACTAGTCTCTCGTTGGGAGAAATGTCTTCGTCGCCATAGAGACTATGTTGTGAAATAAACATATAGGCAAGAAGAACAAAGTTTGTTTTGTTTACAAGCCGTTAAGAGTTTCCACTTAAAAATCGTTATGTAAACTGTAGAGATGCGAAATATAAACTGTAGAGATGCGAAATAAGTTTTGAAAGTGCACTGTAACTAGGACTCTTTTCGCACTGGCGGGATAGAATATGAAATGAAAGTAAATCTGCCTTTTGTACTTGATTTTATGTGTAAATTTGTATTATTCATATGTTCTATTTGATAGCATTAGGCTTATTATTTTAGTAAATATGACACAGTCACTGTAAGGATCAGCGTACACATTAGTATCTGTTGTCGAGAAAATTCTAATTGTGTGTGAAAGCATTTCGCACTTACCGTGACTGGATTGAAGCGTTTATATCATTACCAAATTTTCATGTATTCCACAAGGCTGTCGATAATTTAGTGTAGCGAAATCTTTGAGTAGCTGCATATTTTCAGGCAGATGTATCGATGGAAGGCGACAGGAAGAAAGACTAAAGTTTATAAGCGCTGTCGCAGCTGAGATCAAGGAAACTGGATCTGTCTATTTTAAACGACACATCCAGTTATTATGGTTTAAGAGATTTAGGGAAACCACAAAAAATCTAAATCTGGATGACAGAACGAGAATTTAAACAGGCGTCCTCCCAAATGCGAGTCCAATGTCTTAACCAATTCGCCAACCTGCTCGATATGTTATCGAGTTAGTAAATGGTGTTACTGACGTTTTTCAAAAATTACGGCTGTCTCTATATGTCACAAGATTTTTATTGACAAAGAAACCTGTAGATAAATTTGTATGGGGAAACAAATTCAGAAGAGCTAGCACAGGAACAGTATTTGATCCATAAGGCAACTGTAACTCCTGTTTGCGGTTACACGAACCGTGATTGATGTAGGCGTTTCAAAGTAATTCTGCTCAATTAGAGTTACATGCGAACGAATCTTGCTCTACAACCTCGTGCAAAATCTGAGAGTACTGCACGCATATAAGTTTGTTCTAATAACAACCAGTCGAATTTCAAAATTTAATGCCCTCTCGGGGAGTGGTCAGAATCAAGCTACTTCAGTGCCATACTATATACGTCACGAATGCTTCGTGGCAGTGATGCAGCTAGGTAGTAAAATTGAATTAAAAATTAATTTAGTGACCCTGTCATGGATATCATACAGCAACAGAAAGACTAAGAGTGTATTAGAAAACGCAGCATCGTACACGAAAATAAACCTGAATTATACTTTGTCCACGTAAATCATAAAAAAATATGCTGCTGGAGCTCATCGACATAAAATAGTCGTGTAGCAGTTTACAAAGGTTCGTACTAATGGCATTAGCCAACACAATGATCAAAGACAGGATTTTTCTTCCAAAGTGAATCTTTCACTCTGCAGCGGAGTGTGTGCCATTTTCAAATTTCCTGGCAGATTAAAATCGTGTGCCGGACAGAGGCTACAACCCGAACCTTGCCTTTGGCGAGAAATGCTGAGCCATCCCGGCATGACTCACGACTTCCGTCAACACTTCATTTCCGTCACAACCAAATTTCAAGAGTTTTATTGTTTGCAATAAGACAGTATAAGAGATTATTTCCTGTTTGTCTGCATGTTGTCTACCACTAGGAGAAATGTCAGTTGTCTCAATTTGTCTCGTTCCCGTTTTTGCGCAATGGCAGTTGCTTCCCTGTTGCACACAAATTTTGGTAGTTAATTAAACCACTACTTTCCAACTGTGGGCCTCGCAAGGTGGAAATGACAAACTAGTAATGAGGAGGAATCAATTCTAGATGTAGTCTTTGGTGTTCGTAAATCACTTCCCCCGATATCTGAGGAAATAACTGTTACGTAGATGTAAAGCGATTTTCATTATAGACATGAGTCAACCAGCTTGTTCGATGCACGTTATCACTTTTTTCTACCTAACGATTTCGCCCGATCGCTGACGATGAATTCGCGATTGGGAGAAGCGGATTTTAAATGTCCATTGTACCATCCGAATTTAGAATATCTGTTGTTTTCCTAAACAGCTTCAAGCCAGTATTGGATTTTTTAAATTTCATTTCTTTGTTGATTAGGGCCGATGTCGTCTCCCATTCTTCTCCATCTCAATTATTGCTCCGCTTCTAATAGATGGAACGTTAACTCTAACCTTAATTCCTCTGTCAGGCTTTTCAGACATTTCTTAAACATGGTTTGATATCTTTGCTCTCCCAACCTCCAAGATTATCGAGCTCCATTCCTCTCCACGCGTACCAAGTCAGCTACTCGAGAGCTCCTTACAAATATACCAACAGCTTCTCCCTTCGGTAA
The DNA here is from genome assembly GCF_021461395.2 of Schistocerca americana. Lineage (NCBI taxonomy): Eukaryota > Metazoa > Arthropoda > Insecta > Orthoptera > Acrididae > Schistocerca > Schistocerca americana. The sequence continues at coordinate 720,094,125 of NC_060119.1, forward strand.
ACGGTTTTCCGTTTCTTATTTTCTCGCGCATTTCTTCTGATGCCTGATAGAAAGACTCGTTAAGAATACCTCTGCTGCCTCCCTCGCTGAGACTGCCTGTGGAGATCGGCGCCCGCCACGCGCTGCCCGCCCCCCCGCCGCGGCGCGGGCGGACTGTGGCTAACAGCGCGGCGCGCTCCTGTCCTTTTGGCCGCGCTCTCGAAACGCGCAGCCTCATAAGTCTGCGACTGTCACGAGCAGCTGCAGCCATTAGGTCTCCGTCAAAGGGCGTGCCCGCCCGCGCTGAAAGCAACGGCTGCGCCGCAAGTGCTTTCAAGCGCGCCCCCCAGCGACGCCGTAAACCGCGACGCTCTCTTCCCCGCCATCACGCGAGGCGTTTCGTTACAATCGTATCTCTCGTCGTGCCGATCACTGCTGCTAACGATGTTCCGCAGATGTTTCGCACCGGAACGGAGTGGTACCTCTCACTCACAGTCACCCAACTGCTGGGCTCTGTAATTTTTATTTTTGCGGGCTGCTGTGGCACATGATGTTATTTCTGTGTAATATCAAAGTAAATGAGCGAGGAAAAAATGCAACGTATCGCAGTTACGACCTCTCGGATACTATAGACGTTCAAAATGGTTCAAATGGTTCTGAGCACTATGGGACTCAACTGCTGTGGTCGTAAGTCCCCTAGAACGTAGAACTACTTAAACCTAACTAACCTAAGGACATCACACACATCCATGCCCGAGGCAGGATTCGAACCTGCGACCGTAGCGGTCGTGCGGTTCCAGACTGTAGCGCCTTTAACCGCTCGGCCACTCCGGCCGGCCTGGAATGGTGGTATCCAGTAAAGAAGTAACTTAATAATTGGACTCAAATGCAATAAAAGAGCGAGAATGCGTTGTTTCTATGGGTACAATGGAATCTAAAAAGCATTCTTAATCGATTAGTACTAAATACTAAATCTCAGCTCGTATATTTTCGACAGTTTACAGTTCGGATAACAGTCTGTAGCCAGAAACGTGTTGCTAACTGCAACAGTAAATGCTTTGCCAAATTTAATTTAAAATTACCTTATTTTCTTTATACCTCTTAAATGCTAGACACCATGCCGCGGTAATATTACATCTTTTTCAAATCGTAATTGTTCTAAGTTTCTGACTACATGTTCTATATAACGGTTTTCAGGAAACTGACAAGTAATGACTTCTTTCTTACCCCGATGTATGTTAAAGACCAATTCAGTGTTGAAAAGAGAATGAGATGAATTTATAAAAGAATTAAGCAAGCAGATTGTATTGTATTGTATTGCCTGTTAACCGGGGGCCTAGAAACGACGGAGAGGCTCAGTCCCCGCCGCAGCCGCGGTGGTCCACCACCCCACTACGACTACCGCAGTCCGCTTCACCCCTCCGCCGCCCCAGACCGTGTCACACGAGACGAGTGTGGCCCCTATGTTTGCGTGGTAGAGTAATGGTGGTGTACGCGTCGTGGAGAACTTGTTTGCACAGCAACCGCCTACATAGTGTAGCTGAGGCGGAATAAGAGGAACCAGCCCGCATTCGCCGAAGCAGAGGGAAAACCGCCCAAAAACCATCCACAGACTGGCCGGCTCTCCGGACCTCGACACAAGTCCGCCGTGCGAATTCGTGCCAGGGACCAGGCGCTCCTTCCCGCCCGGAAAGCAGTGCGTTAGACCGCACAGCTAACCGGGCAGGCATCCTTATGTTTAGTTAGATCAATGATTTAATTTACATCTCTTCTCCTTCAGATTACAGCACGATCAGTCTTGATGATATTTGCTTCCATCCTTGCCTTCGTTGTTTCCGTAGATAAATGTTTTCAATTTTCTTTCCTCGTCTGCTTGTGCAACAGCTTCAATACATCCATTCCTAGTTTCTTCCATTGTTGTAGGATTTTTGTGGGGTTGGGGTGGGATGGGGGGACAGAGTATACGACCTGCGTGCAGCATGCACGTTGTTCTGCGTTCCTCACGTCGCTATCAAATGAACCAAAATGTTGGTGATTCTTATTTAAACGTAGCAAGATAATACTCGTCGATAATTTATTAACTTTGTAGTTCTAAATGCAAAATATCGATATTGCACAATAATGATGAAAATGGTTTGTGTATTCCACTTAAATCATACATATGTTTCACACCTTTCCGTTTGGAAATAACAAGCGATTTCTTTACTATTCCTTTTCTTTGCCGGAACTAGGTTCACAAGCTAATTTGCCCAAGAGATTGTGGGATATTAAGGAATTTGTTGGTTACAAACGTTGCTCAATGTGACGACTACCTGCATCTACGACAGCCTGGAACCGCATTGCTCTACTGCTGGCCGACTATTCGAACGCTGAACCATGGAATGTTCAGCTTTCGTGACATAGCTCGTGCACTGATTGAAGGTCGCACGTTGCGTCCAGGTTTCTTACCTATCGCAACAGTAACTTCTTTAGCGATTTGTGGTGCAATTGGCCATCTGCCTTTTCAAGGAGCAATTCCCAAATCGCCAGTTAATTCGAACGTCCCAGTCGAATTCTTCAATCCCGGTAAAGAAAGAGGACCTTAACATATTTCTTTAATGCTTCGATACTCGCGAAGAGGAGCAGCACTTTTACTCTTGTGTCGCTGTTTTGATGAAATATCTTCATGAGTAAAGCCCTGCTCACCTTGTCCAGACCCATGTGGACTATCTGAAAATACAATGCACACCGATGCTTGTGTCTCAACGCTACACCGCAGCAGTACCGGCACCTAACGGCAGATCATGACACTAACACTACTAACAACGCAAATCCTATAGCGCATCTTCCGAACATCATTTCTATAAAGTTCGTTACCCAAATAGTAAATAGTTTTTGGTCTACAGTGGCTCACTTCTTTGGGACGCTGCCAATTTTGCTGTTCATGGAGACGCACGGCTGGGTCATGTTACCGCGGACACGGCGTGGAATTTGGCAGCTACTTTTATTGCTGACTTGGTTCGCAGAGAACGTCAGTCGTTACCAGGCGGTCATATGAAGGTGACTAGCGGGTTGTGCTCTTATCTGGAGCTGTTCCGTGGAAGAGGCTGTGTGTGACAAATGGTCGAAAGGCTAGCTCCACACGTGTAACGAATAGACATTGCTGCTAATGAGATAAGTCCAAAGGACTTTGCTTTTCCGTTCGAGCAGCGCTCTCGCCTCAATCGAGCTCCTGGAAGCCACAGAGGGGAAGCGAGGAGTTCAATCGTTTCGAATAGTAGGTGTGTTATTCGTCCTTTTAGGAAATAGCGGACATAATGTCACGAGAGGAGAACGAATAAAACGTACATTCGTTGTGCTTCGTCCACCAGGTGGGAGAGGGCATTCTGGGAGCAAGTGAGAGTAAACTGCAGGCCGTTGTTTTCGTCGGCACCAACGACGTCTGTCGCCTGGGATCTGAGACCATTCTCGGTTTTTTGTCGATACAGATAAGTGGTGACGGCATTTAACCTCACTCGTGGGGACTTATTCAGCAGTATAGTTCCGAGAACAGATCTGAGCTGTCTGGACTAGCGCCGAGTGGAGGCTCTAAACCAGTCTTTCCGTAGTTTCTGTAACAAGCTGCTGGGTAGAGACTTCAAAAATCACCTTGGATAAGTGAGGTGTGCACCACACACCGGAAGCGGCCGCTCAGATAGCAGAGCAGGTATGGAGTGCACTTAGTTCTTTCTCTTTGGATTTTACACATGTTTTCCCCTACTATAAACTGACGAGACGATCGTCTAAAGCTTAAGAAATGTCGGACGAGGGCATTGTAGTAGTCTTCATGCTAGGACGAGTTACATCACCGTACAGTTTTCAATGTGAATTTCGGTCCGTCATGTGCCTTCTTCACATCTAGTTTTGTACGTTTTCAGTACCTTAAATCGTATCAGATGAATAATTACCAGTATCTGACGTATGTGGTTGGCTCTGGTAACTGATTGAAAACAGTGTAATAAATACACGTACGTACATTAAATTTGCCTATTTTGAGGGCGAGCTGTTAGTAATCGTTGGTTATCGCATTGTCTTCCTTTATTTTGCAGCGATTTACTATTATCTACTAAAAATATGGTTGCTATCACACTTTCTTTAAATGCATGAGGACTGAACTGCTGAAGATGTGTATACATTGAAAAAAAAGTACTACGATGATTTATTTGTTGTCCAAAACATGTACAATGATTCTACAAGCAAATAGCTTGAGGGACCTAGATATTTTATTTTCTGCAGCTTTCGTATTGTACGTGACGTTTCGCCTCGGGAGCTCAAACTGCTCGAAAACAGACGAAATACTGTAACTATAATGTATATGCCCACCTCTTTGACAAGTCCTGCAAAAACTTTCGAACTGTTTAAAGAATGACGCGCTATGCTGAGAAGCTGTTTAATAAAGAGATACAACTTATACTGAGCTTGAGATGTTAATGTTTCCATACCATTTAATACTACGCTACTTAAAAGTGTGTTGTCTTACTATGTCACTTACTCGTATCCTGCTACATTTAATAGTGAATTTCAGTGTGGCATACTTCAGATTCAGAATTAAGGGTCATTACTCGTCACGATTTGCTTGTAATCCGATGTAAAGAATGATTTGTTAAGAAGTTAATGAAATCATGACACACAAAATAACTTAGAACTTTTAAATGAACCCTCTGTGATTGGGTTACTTAAGAAGTCACAAATACACTTACTCCATATGGAAGGAAGGTATTTTTAAACAACACTGTCTAATCTCACGTCAGCAGCTCCAAGTTTTACCAAAAGGTAAGACGTTCAGACGCTTTATCGATTTATTCTATACCCATTCTATTCAGACTGCATTTTTTAATCCAACACTCTCCCCCCACCCCCATCCACATGTATACACCCACTCACACTCGTCCTTTTACCTCAGTCTAGGCTCGATTAGCTTACCTTTCCTTGCTCGTCGTTCTTTACCAGGCCACAGTGTCGGCTATAGGTGCTGTGTGGCAGTTGCAATAGTACTTTAACCACTTCTTTTTTCCGTCTTTGTTTTCTGCTGGGGAGAAATGACCATAAATTTCAAACGTTCATTTGCACTTCGATCGTTACTTCCCTAGTTAGATAAATAAAATGCCTGTAATTTTTTAGAACGTTTAAAGGTATTCTATTTTTTCACGAGTTTTTAAACTGGTAATATTTATTTAACTCCGTTTTTCAACAAAGTTTTTTCTCAGTAACTGTTGAATTTCATAGGACTGCTGCCTTTTAAGGGTGGACTCCTTTCAAAACTTCTTTAAATATTGATTTTATGAGTTAACGAACAGTGCGCTCTCTTTAAATATATGACCGAAAGAGTGAGCCTACAGGAATTGTGAAATGAACCCTGTCTTCCAGGACCGTGTGCCACAAAGGGCGCAGATTCACTACGAGATGAGGAAACTCACAAGTGTCTATTCTATTGAGGTCTAAGCGCTGTAGTGTGCGAGTGAGACAGACGAGACCCTACGTCATAGGGAAACCCAGTAGAAGGCTTTTGTGGCCAAGGAGACGTAGCAGTGTTAAATATGGCCGACCTAAGATCGGTCATAAAGGGAAACATTTAGGAAAACTTTTGGGAAAATTATTTAATTCTGTAGTAGTGCAGGGAATGAAGCCACGGTAATTTTAATCTGCCATCCTCCATAAAATTTCATAGTGATCTCAATAAAATTTGAATACTGGTCATATCCATAACGGTTTAGGATTTATTGTTAAAGTGAAATTAGAAAGTTTTGTAACAAAGACCTGAATGCAAAAACTGAACGCTTTGGTCGATCTTAACGTTCGACATTTCATATAGACGCGCATCAATAAAATGACAAATGTTGTAAATATCAACTCTGTAACTTTATTTGTGTAAAAGATATAGTACATTTAAATTATCAGTATTTTCAGTTAAGCATCAGAACATCAATTCCTCCACACAAAACACAAATGTTGTAAATATCAACTCTGTAACTTTATTTGTGTAAAAGATATAGTAAATTTAAATTATCAGTATTTTCAGTTAAGCATCAGAACATCAATTCCTCCATACAAAACACATTGAACATGTACTTTTTACTGGTGGGGTGACAGACTGAGATTGTTGCAAAAATTGCGACATTAAAAGAGATTATTTGATTTATACAAAAACCTCAGAAGTATGTCATTACAATTGTCTTCCATAGACATCAAGAATGCGCGATCATGGGAGTATCTTTTGATCATTTTGGCCTCCACCTCTCAAAGATAACTTTGAGACAAATGCCAGTGCTTACAGCTATAACAGTTTCCAAACATTACACGTCAGTAATTAGTTCTGCAATGGCACACATACAGTTCAGTTCATTGTTCATACGTATCTTAGTTCGGTCTAACTCGGAGTAATCTGCTTCCTGTTGTTGCTGCTGGAGCCGTCGTTGTCCAGGTCCATTTCATCTGCTAACTGGATCAAGTTACGTGAATTCCATGAAATAATCTAGGTACCAAGTCGTTTTATAGTGGTTTATTTATGACAAACTGCACCACTACTTCTTAGTGGGAGCCCACTCCACATAGCAGGCTACATAGTCACAGTACTGTATTACAACAATTACGTTGTTGCACAGATGTGCGATACAGTGGTTGCGTCTCAAAACTGTCTCCAACTATTTATACATTTTTAATAATTAAAACAACAAAACTACAGTCCAAGTTTATAAAATTAACAATTAAAAGTTTAACATTAATATGAGTAACTATCCACAAAACCTAGCTTATTTTATGCTGAAACTGGCGTATGCAATAAAAAAGATTTTTACATAGGATATAAATCATATTTCATAAAATACTGACAAAAAATGCTAACCTAATTTTTCTTAATTACGTATTCATTACTGAAAGCAAAATATTGCGAACATATAATTGACCAATATTACACACAAGTAAACAAATGAAATAATAAATTTTATGACATATAATGTATTACGCGAAATCACTTATTAGATAGAATTGGAATTACGGAACTTCCAATGAATTGTCTCTTCGGCGAGTATTTCGTTAGGGTATTGAAACAGGAATGTAAACATGGGGTTGTTTTATTTCAAACGATGACAGCATGACACCTTATTGAATCATTAGGTAATAGAATATTTGTTGTACATTTTAGTGCATAATAGTTACTTTTGTTCTTCATTTATCAGAAAGCACATTGGTGCAAGGCTACTGGCAGTGGCATTCAAAGCTGAGAAGGATAGTGTATTGGTTTTATGTAAAAGAATTTAGCGTTTATTATGTAATGGATATTATTGTTGCTTTATTTTGAACGTGAACGTGGTCAAGCTTTGATTATTTAAATATGTTAAAATGTAAAATAATGTAGAACAAGCTGTAGCCAATCACATGTACGGCTTCAGGAAAGGGAACTGCCCTATACAGTTGAACGAGGATATTCGGCGCGTGGGAAACGCGACCGGGTACTGTCAAAGCGGACAGTGCTGGTATAGACACAAAAGGGGGACAGTTCTGACTGAGAGACGAAAGCGGACAGTCGGTCTTTGGGCAGCTAGGAAGTGAAACGCCTTAGAAAATTTCGCGTTGTGTGGTGTCGCGCGACTTAGTCTCTGAGCAACCGCGCGCCTGGTGTGAACTCTTAACTTTCCGTGTGGAGTATCAGACTTGTGTTTCGCGATGAGATTGTGAATAATCGAATTGTGTCAAATGGATATGCGCTACAGTGTAACAGTAACTCTAAATACGACCACTTTCGTTATTAGTTTGCTTTCTGAATAAACATTATTCTAACAAAATCGGATCTGTGTGGCCTACACGATTTATGGGTCGTTAATTTAGTTCCCAGTATTATTATTACTGTTATTTTAAGTTGTATTAACTTTGTATTTCGCAAACTTGCCATCAGCCAGACAATTTAACCAAAGGGACACAAGTGTCTAATTTAGGGCGTGTAATGCGACATGTGCTGTTCAACCCCTAGACGAGCTGAGCCAAGATATTTCGACGAAGAGGAACCGAATGTGAGCCCGAATATCTTTGGGATGTTGGCTCTCGTTGTAAATACCAAACAATTATGTTTCACTCAGACGCTGCAGAGCACCATATAATTGAAAAGACGTGTCTTAATAGCGTCTTCATGACACGTGCCTCATTTTAACACTTCTGTATCAGTCATTTTCGTAGTTGTAATCAGTTGCAAAATACGAGAGTATGAAATCACAATAAATTTAGTGTAATGCTATGTCACCGCCAACAGCAATAACAAAAAGAGTATTATGCTTATCGCGATTTCCGCTGTGTTCTGTAGTTACAGGATGCAAACCAGAGACGATTCTGCAGCTGAACGTGGCAAATATTAGGCCAGAGAAGACAGTCTGAACGTAATCCTTCCCTGATCTGTACTTCCTTTTTTCTTTTAATATCTACATTTTTCTCATATTTGCAACTTTCTTGTGACCAGAACTGTTACTGGAACATTAAAGGAAAATATAATGAATATTTCATGAACATTTTACAATAATCAAATCCTTTCCCGTCTCTCCAGCAGTCGCTTATTAATTGCATTGTAATTATCGTATGTGAAATAATGGGACAAATGCTGTCTAAGGATAAACGATACGCATTATATGGGGCACACCGGACATTTAATAATGTGGCCAACCTGCCACCAACGGACGAGTCCCTCGCGCCGTAGTTTATTGTTCTATACTCATCGACAAAGTGGTTGGATAAAGTTGACAGTTAAATGATAAACACCTGATCACTAGTTTTATTTACATCTAAATTATTCCTCTAATTCATCTCCTGATTGTATCGTATCTGCAAATATGTTCCAAAGATTTATTGGGAAATACGTTGTGCTTTAGGATCTGCCAAAAAAATTCGATTTGCTTTACGTGCACTGACCTATAAAGAACAAATGATATTCTTCATATTTAGGCATTGTTTTTGAGAATGTAGAAAATGATAGACTTTCCGATTGCGTGCATGTTACTCGTATTTTGTTACATGTTCTGATGAAAAATTGTAAATGACGCTAAACAGAAAAGCATTCTGTTAGTCTTACTGAGAATATAAGGCACATAAAAGGCATATAGAGGGTGTAACTTGTATAGGTGCAGATATTTTACGTGTGGTGCCTTAATATTTACACATCAGTGTGTTGGCTGTTTCTTCTCTGTGTCGGACAGCCTTCCCACAAAGACGTCACGAACTAACTTTACGACCCCATGTTTTCTGCACGGTCGTAACAGCATCACTAAGTCGACAACACCTGTCAGTGTAGACTAACCGTCTTTTGTCCACGCTTTTATACTTCTACATGTACACGGGTACTCTGCAAATCACATTTAAGTGCCTGGTATCGGGGTCATCGAACCACCTTCACAATTCTCTATTATCCCAGTCTCGTATAGCGCGCGGAAAGAACGAACATCTATAAGGGGCGTTCAAAAAGAAACAAGCCGGAGTCTGGAATGCGCAAACTGGTGATAGGAAGGTAATATCGTGGCGTGTGTAAAGAGGTGTGGTTCCGACCACAGCGTGGAAGTTCACAGCCCGTCGCTCAAGGGCACGCGTGCACGTCACATGGCTATACAGAGCTAGCAGCAGCAGCATGCATCAATCGTCCAACGCTGGCAGTCACATTGCAAACAGTGACATGGAGGCGTCACAAGAGGGGCAAAGAGATGATGATCTTTTTCTGACAGCGGAAGGAGTAGGAGGAACGGACATTCATCGACGAATGTCACAAGTGTACGGTGAACGCTGCATGTCCCTTGCAAGGGTCAAGGTGTGGCACAAGCGCTTCAGGGAAGGACGGGTGTCGTTAGCCGGTCTGCAGCACCACACTGCACTACCGATGACATCTTCCAGCTGGTGGATGCACTCATTACCCAGGACCGCCGAGTGACAGTGAAAGCCATAGCCACTGTGATCGGTTTGAAAGTCGGAAGTGTTAGCACCATCATGAAGGAACGACTGCGCAAGCGCAAAGTGTGTGCCCAATTGGTGCACCAGTCTTCAACCACACCAGGAAGCATGTCGAATGGCCATTTGCAACGCTATGCTCGGGAAGGGAATGCGTTCCTGGCACGAGTCGTGGTTAGAGATGAGTCTTGGTGTCATCACTTCGAACCAGAATCAAAACGACCGAGTCTCCAGTGGAAGCATCCAGGGTCACCACCACCAAAAAAAGCCACGGCCATCCACACGAGTGCAGGAAAGGTTATGCTGACGTTCTTCTTTGACCAAGATGGCCCCCTTCTGATTAACGTCCTGCGGCACAGGACAACAGTGAATGCTCAGCGTTACTCGCAAACCTTGACCACCCTTCGCCAAGCGATCAAATCAAAACGACCAGGCAATCTCACCCGCGGGGTCAGTCTGCTCCACGATAATGCAAAGCGTCATACGGCCAACACAGTCGCAGCACTCCTGCAGAAATTCAAATGGGAGGTTCTCGGCCACCCTCCATACAGTCCGGACCTCTCTACCTGTGATTACGCCATTTTTGTCCCCTTAAAAAGGCTCTGAGGGGCAAGCGCTGCACCTCGGAAGACGACGTACAGCTCTACATGCGGAACTGGTTAACATTGCAGCCCCGGGAATTTTATGAGACAGCCATTCACCGCCTTGTGTCACAGTGGGTCAATACTTCTAACATACAGCATCTAGTTCCTGTAATTATGCCTCGGGCTCGTTTCTTTTTGAACGCCCCTTATATATTTTTCCGTATGAGCTCTAATTTCCCTTATTTTATCGTGGTGACTCATTCTCCCTACGTAGGTCGGTGCCTGCAAAATATTTTCGCATTCGGAGGAAAAGCCTGAGATTGGAATTTCGAGAGGAGATTTCGTCGCAACGAAAAACGGCTTTGTTTTAATGATTTCCACCCCAAATCCTGTACCATTTCAGTGACACTCTCTCCCCTATTTCGCGATAATAGAACACGTGCTGCCCTTCTTTGAACTTTTTCGATGTACTCCGTCAATCCTATCTGGTAAGGATCCCATACCGTGCAGCAGTATTCTAAAAGAGAACGGACAAGCGTAGTGTGGGCAGTCTCCGCAGCATCGGACCTGCTGCCCAATAGGAAATATACATTAATGGTTTGTTCTTAGGTACTACCTACCCTAAAAATACACCACTTGTAATAGCTATAATTATTAGTATGCGAATGATGGAAATAGTAATGTAATTTTTTTCAGTACACCGTGCTCAGTCACCAATATAAATTTCTGCACTTGTACCTGTATTACTGGTTGAATAGCCGTGGAAGAATTTTCTTACATCACATAAATTTTTGAGTGCATAATTTTTGGATTTTTTTTGCTTTTAGGTATCTATGATTCTAGGTATGAAGTAGTTCAGGTAAACCTTTAGGTGGTGCTTTCCGCTAATTTCTCAAGTATTATAGAACTGGTTGCCGTTGCTGTCTCTCTCGGTTTGCCACAGACAATGTAACTAACTCTTAAGTCTCCTGTGTGGAAATGCTAGCACGTATTTCACTTAATGTGTGCTACTTGGTAACTAAAGCAAAATTTTCACTAAATTGACAGTTCATCGGGACCTGGCCTTAATGTTCATTTCAGTTTAACTTACACAACTGTACATCGTTTGCTCTATCAAGTATATGAGATACTCTCCCTCTATTCGTCTTCACGTTGCAACTTCTGGATTCCAGCGCAACATCCACGTTTAAGTCCACAGGGTATACATAGTTTACCACGTTTGCCTTTAACACTACTGAAGGAATGTGATGTGGGGTTGGTTTACGCAACTCAGAAAACTGCATGGCCCTGAAAGTAGCATGAAGATTTTAGTAAAGCGCATCCTCCAATAAATTTTTCGTAGTCGTTTTTCATTAACTGTAATATTAAAGATGGAACGGAATGAAATTTTCACAGGGAGCAATGGATTTATCAGGGCAGGTGCACCCTGCGGAAGCGCTTTTCATAGTGAGCAGCAGTCCGGACTGCCGCTCGATTCTTTTTGCTGCCGCAATTCATTTGTGGGGGCGCCACTACGTGCCGTGTGAATTTGATCTCTGAGATGTCATTAGCGGAAGCGCGATGTCTGCGCTCCTTGCTCCGGAAATTCTCGAAGGAGTTCGTGAATTCAGAATTTAATCTGGGATTTTAGCTCTCTTTCTCCGCTTTTCATAATGTCGAGCTGCCTTAATGAGAAAGAAATGACAGCATCTGAGTTCCAGTAACGATTTAAAGTTGAAAGAATGGAAGAGCTTCCACGGTTGCTGGCATTCGTACGGCACACTTCGTTTGTCCTGGAGCTAAGTGCTGTCGGATTTGGTCGACATCATTGATTATTAAATATTGTGCTTTTGCTTTATCAAGGCGTCAGTACTGGCTTTAAACAGCAGGCTGACTTTTGAATGCGGCATTCACTTTGTGTTTCTGCCGAGTTTGGTAACAGTCAATGTGCGTCACGGAGCACAAGAAGTCTTCACCTCTTAATTTTGATGTGCTGCGTGTACATTACAAATGAGGACAGATACGTGGACGTGAATCACTACAGAGAGTTAATTTCGACGGCGCAGTGTACAGAGAAGCGAATTTGACTATATTTTTATGTATACAATGTACGTATATTTTGGTCGAATAATTTTCAGGCGGAAGTATTTTGGACGAATGCACAGAATTCACATGCGTGGTTGTCGATTACTTGGAAGTATACAAGACGACGACTGTATAGCGTCTTATCAGTGGCGCGTATTCTTGGAGACGACTTAAGTGCTTCGGAGCACAGGAGTCTTCGACGTTGCTGTAAATCGAGCTGTGTTGCCGGCGATTGAGGCGGGTGCCCTCGTTGACATCGTAAGTTAGCGATGTAACGGCTCGAATAGGCCTTCAACTTAACGCTCGGTAATTCCGGCGTACGAAACCCAGACCAAAGAGAAAAAAAAATAGCTTTAAAATTCGTGCTACTTGAAACACGTAAAAATTACTCTCAAGAAACAGAAAAGAGCCTTGCTTCAATAGCAGTAAAGATCAGATTTTGCACAATAATTTCCAATTTATTCCTATAGCTGTGCCTGACTCACTCTGGTAAATAAACTAAGCCTTTTGTAAATCTTAAGTAACACTGACGCAGTGACAGGTCAATAATGTTGAATACAGTAAGACAGCAACACTGTTTTTACAACGTCGTAGGCCAACCACAGCACAGATTATAAACTACAAACCAACACATGCAATCACACAGTACCTGCAGTAGTTGCTATGTGTAACCTTGTCTTTGTGAATGAAAACAAATGTCAATGTTTGTTTTTTACTTCAAACGTCAATACTTTAAGGATTTTTATTAAAACACAATTCGAACACGCGCAATAATTAACTTCTGATTTTCATTTTTGTTACCGTTAAGAGTTCCAGATATTTTAGAATTGTCAGCGTAAATTTTCCGGGTAACATTAGCTCACAAAATACTCATATCTGCTGAGTATTAACTTTCTACCGCTTATGACGTGTATCATATACAGACGATGCGACGGTATCTTTGGACGGTTTGTAGTTGTGGCAAAGACGCTAAAACAAGCGTCATAGTCGTGCGTGTCTTTTTCGGTAAAGCCTCCGAATGGCGACAAAGAGCCGGCACCGTAATGGAGCAGGACCATGAGGTCTGTGTTAGCCCACTGCCACACCACGCTCCCGTGGCCACTCCGCAGTCCGCTTCCAGATCGTTCCTCCATTCACTCTCAGTGCCGACGTCTTACTGCCCGTGCTACCCAACCCAAAAGTGATACTGTCACGGCGACATTCACTATCGATTTAATATTTCTTTCAATTTTTGTGCCTTGTTTCTTACAAAAGCGAGTGGAGTCTATATTAGTGAAAAAAGGACTAAATTGTCTGTGATACATCGTTGTTCAAATGGTTCAAATGGCTCTGAGAACTATGGGACTTAACATCTATGGTCATCAGTCCCCTAGAACGTAGAACTACTTAAACCTAACTAACCTAAGGACATCACACAACACCCAGTCATCACGAGGCAGAGAATACATCGTTGTTCCGTTACAAGTTCCTGAGAGTACGGTAACACATTGGTGTAGTTGAATTTGCGTGGTCAAGTGAATCACACTTTTCCGTCAAACCAGGTTTATGATAAAGAACGGTAATAACGTCTTATGGCTCTCACAAAATTTGTTTTGTAATGATTTCGGTTTCTAACATTGATCATCTACGAGCAACGAAACGTTTACGATGCATTCCTTATATACAATGGTTCATAAATGGAGGCATATATAGTATTAAAAAATAGTAATGTAGCAGTACTTACACTAATTGTATACCTCGAGTTTCTTGAAAATTATCATACAAAAGCTCCAAATAGCAATCGCAGTGAATAAAAAGTTTAACAAATATTAGCGTTAACTACCACGTTTAAAAAAGAAAATGGCTCTGAGCACTATGGGACGTAACTTCTGAGGTCATCAGTCCCCTAGACTTAGAACTACTTAAACCTAACTAACCTAAGGACATCACGCACATCCATGCCCGAGGCAGGATTCGAACCTGCGACCGTAGCGGTCGCGCGGTTCCAGACTCTAGCGCCTAGAACCACGTTTAACTTTTACTTTAATGCTGTGGACCTGTTCTTGCTCAAACGTTTATAATAATGATCTGTTCTCTAGCCTCATTGGTTTTTCAGCTGTTTGTTTAAACCACTGGTTGTGGCTTAGACGACACCACAGAATCCTTCGCACTAACCGTAACTCATCTTCACTTTTTTTTAAATAGCCACTCTGTGACTTGCTAAATAAAACTGCAGAATAGTCTTGTGTTGTTAAGAAAACTTTTTGCTGCCAGTTTCGTGGTATCTTTCTCATTCAATAGTCACCTTCTTTTTGCAACAGGTTCGTGCGTAAGTGAGGACACCTATGTTAAGTCTTGCTGATTTCCTGTGTACACCTTTTGTAGCCTCTAAATGTTGTTGGCATTCGAGAATTTTAGAATAGCTAATTTCGCTATTGTGGGCAATTTACCCCGTAGGTGATGTGACATTTCCCGGTATCATAGAAATAAAGAGAATCTAAATTGATTTTTACCGTCAGATGATCTCAACTGATATCTTAGTTTTGGTTGTCACATTTAATTTTTGTGACAATTAAGAACCTGAATCGACAACTTTAATTTTCTTTACATACGATAAATAGCTAGACTTCTAAACATATCTTCCTCAACTATAGGTAAGTAGTGAATGTCTAGAGACCTGTCTCTTGTGTATAGACCTAAATATAACAGGTTCTCAGTCGAACTCGAAAATAATCTAAATGCTAGTCAAAGTTTTTATGGTAACAAAAGCATCAATCCCTCTACATAGCTGTAGTTCCCTAGGAGTTAGTACCATGCGGTTCTATCGCTGTCGGACAACGCCATTTTAAGTAAAACTGTAACCTGACCCATTCACATCGTGTGGTTTGGAAACGGTGGAGCTACTCATTCTCCCTCTTATGGTTGTTTGTTCCGTTTCGATAGAAGTGCATTCAGTTTACGATGTTCGGATATGTAATCTACTTTCATCGCCGGAGGCAATAAAACCGTTACTGTTATCAAAGCAATAAATCGTTTTACGCTGATCTTTTACGGTGGAAGGGCGACGTACACGGTACTGTCGTATCGCATCGCATTGTTTTGCTCGCAGAGGAAAAAATACGTACAGAATTCTGTCGGTGGAAAAATATTCGTACCATCCGTTATTGGGGGTTTCCGCTCATCAAAAAGTGAGTTAGTTTTCAAATAAATGTTTATTATGAGGAATTTTCTCTACAAAAGGATTTTGTCGCACGATGAAAAACGAAAAATTAATTTGTGGCATATTGCTGATGTAGTTTTTCTTGACAATAAAGGATCGACGCTGCAGTGGACGCTAGTCCACTCTGTCCAAGTCTTTTCTGCATAACTGTTGCTGAACCTGCTTGCTATATTCAACGCTTGGACTCTCTCTGCAATTTTTATCGCCCCACATATCCACCATTTTAATAAAATATTAATTATCCATACCTCAGAATGTGTGCATGCCAACCTATCAGTTCTTTAAGCGAAATTGTGTCATAAAGATTTTTCTCTCCGTTTAGTTCAGTATCTCTTCAGGAACCTATTCACTCTACAGAATTACTCTCTGTCGCCACGTTACAAATACTTCTGTTTTTTTTTTTTGTTTTTTTTTGTCCTGTTTTTCACGTCCACATCAGACATACTCGTATCCTCCCATAAAAGACTTTTAAACATTTAAATTTATATTCGATTTTATCATATTTCTATTTCAAAAAATATTTTCTTTCCTTTGGCAGTGTGCCGGCAGCATCACATTTACTTATTCCACAATCATTTACTTTACTGCTCAAATAACAAAACTCGTCTGCTACTATCAGCGTCTCATTTCCTAATTCAATTCCTTCACCATCCCGTGCCTTAATTCGATTAAAGTCTGTACAGTTGTTTTCACTTTCATTTATTTTCGTTTACAACTTAAAACTGTCTGGCAACTTGAAACTATATGCCGGACCAGGACACAAACCCGGTTCCTTGACATGTGTGTTCGTACATCGATCTGGCACACGTTTTAAATCGCCATCAAGTTTGAAAACAGCGCACACTTCCGTGCAGAGTATGAGTCCTTTCATTGTCTCTCAGTTCTGTTCATCCAATCTTTCCGGTCCTTCGCCGTCTATAAAAGAATTACTGTGTCATCACCTTAACGTATATAATTCTTCTTCATGAAGTTTAATCACATTCCCAAATCTCTACTGTTTTCTTGACTGCTTCATGTACAACATTAAATCTTATAAAATTTTATATTCTCGTTTGTAATTAAGTCTTACATTCTAAATACATATACGTAATAGTCTCCCTTTAATTTACCATAATTGACAGTAAATTCCAAAAACTGACAATATTGTTTTATCTCTTAACAATGTTTACCGCCAGACCACTGTACTTTGTTAGTAATACCTTCATTCCGTTGTTCGGTTTTCATCACTACCCTTAACAGTGTAGGTCTGAAAGGATGTATATATTGCGGAATACACCGCTATTTGTCAGATGCATCTTACCGTGTAAAACTGAAATTGTTACACAGTCCTATCCCATCAAAAAATTACAATTTTTTTTACAGCTGCCAGAATATGGTTGTATTTTGTGATTATTTAACACATATCTGATCATTAGAATTACATGCACTGAAATACGTAGTGCGACTATTAATTCAAATACCTAGTTTCAGTATCTTAGAGCCTTGCAGTGTCAGTGGATTTTGCATGTTATTCCTGTTGCTACTGACTTTCATGGCATTTGTCACTTGTTATATCTGTGACACCGAGTTAATATCGTGTATGTTGTATTTCCGGTGGTATTTCTAAAGGGCGAGAGCTGAAAAATCTAGAGTAAGACCCACTATCTCAAGAGAGAGAGAGAGAGAGAGAGAGAGAGAGAGGTGAAATTCACAATGTAGTTTAACTTTTCTCGCTTCTGAATCATTAGCTGCACGAAAGGCTAGAAGTTGCTGAAATATTGTAGTAGATGTCGCACTTATTATGTTGCCCCTATTGTTTTTAAAGTCGTCGGCTTTAACCCCGTCGTCGAGTTGGTCTGATTGCTTACAGGGCAGCAGCCAACTTGCTGAATGGCAGGCTCGCGTACCGTTCGCTGTGCGCGCCTTAATGGCGGCAGCCCCGCATCGCTTCCGCCATTAGCACGAGAGTTCGCAGTTGGCTCTGCAGTACCGGGTCGTATTGCCATTGTCGCCGCGCGACTTCTGTGTGGCAGGCGTATCGGAGACATTTCACAGCTTCCACACAGCAGGGTTATGTATTCGCTGGGAGTCATCTGCTTGATGGAAACGAATGAGATGCAATCGATGCCGTTGGATTATGAGAAACATTATCGCTCGTCTAATAGTATGCTTATTCTGCAGGAAGGGGCCACAAATTCCCTATGGCCATTTAAAATTTCTGCATTTATCTAGAACAATAAGTCAGTGGTCGATTTGCAAATTCATATTTGTCTCATTTAAGTTCGCTTTTCCGTCTCCGATGAACTCGCTCTCGATGGGATGTTAAAATTTAGCTTTTGCGTGCTTCAGACTACTTCGCGGTCTATTATTTTGTTTTCTCATACGATTCTCTCAACTTTTGTGAGTAGTTGCGTGGTGAGCATGGGGCCCCAAGCCATTAGAGTATTTCTCCCTTTCCTATGCTGCAAGTTTGCTCTCCGACTCTCTTTTTTTCTCTCACTTAACGCCTAGGACAGATTCCCTAGCGGCATTGTAGGACGTGGATACTGGTTTCATCCACTTTGTTCCATTGTTTTGCAGCACAAATGTTCAAATGTGTGTGAATTTATAAGGGATCAAACTGCTTAGGTCATCGGTCTCTAGACTTACACACTACTTAAACTAACTTATACTAAGAACAACACACACACCCATGACCGAGGGAGGACTCGAACCTCCGGCGGGAGGGGATGCGCAATCAGTGATATGGCGCCCCTACCCGCGCGGCTTTGCACCACACAGTTCGTTGAATTTATGATCGGTTCGCACACCTGTGTTTGATCTCCACCTTTTCAAAATGTTCTACAGACTGTGCTAGCCGTGCAGGGAAAGTCGTTCAGTACCCAGCGCGGCCGGCCCTGGTGGCCGTGCGGTTCTAGGCGCTGCAGTCCGGAACCGCGGGACTGCTACGGTCGCAGGTTCGAATCCTGCCTCGGGCATGGATGTGTGTGATGTCTTTAGGTTAGTTAGGTTTAAGTAGTTCTAAGTTCTAGGGGACTGATGACCTAAGATGTTAAGTCCCATAGTGCTCAGAGCCATTTTCAGTACCCAGCGCGGTGACCAGTCCATGTGGGGGTACCGTTAGGTTCAGCACGGAAGTAGCCCCCTGAACACGCAGGGATCACACGATTGATTCCTGAGATCTTACCTCCTCGTACATGAATGCGTACCTATCCATTTGAGGGCATCTGGACTCCGGTCACTGGCCGTCACGCCAGGTAGTCTTTGGTCTGGCTTGTGACGCTTTTAGCCCGAGCTCATTTTCAAACTAGGCTGCATCATGGCGGATATCTAGCGTCATAAAGCTACCAAAGTTGCCAGCCTGTGGCTGCGAACCGCCAGCGGTCTCTTCAGACAGACCGCAATTCACTGCCGATCATTACGATCTCCAGGAACTTTCCGTCGACTACGTCATAGGAGGAAGAATGTCAACGTGGTAGAGGGATTAACCTTTCACTAGGACATAACGCTGCAGACGGACAAGGAACTACGAAGACACCTGGAGAGACGAGAGATATACTTTTTACGTAGTATACTCCGAGGCCTGCTGGGTCCAAGGTAACACCGACGCGTGCGTCCTCGCTTTTGAAGGAGGATTCTCTTTCAGAAAATGTAAAATTGTGTGTTTCTGCTGCGATGTGAAGCCGTATTTCCCTTCCCCGATGCGGTGTTTTAAACGACAGCACATTTTCGGCTACTGACCTTACGATATATTCCCCTAATGTTGTGACTTCGCAACTATGGACGAACACGACGATCTTAGTGATAGTGACCACTTTCCGATGATTCTGTCATGTCTTTTTTACCACCAGATGTACCAATTACCATGGTGGGCTCTTCGAAGAGCTGACTGGCAGTTGTATATCCCTGCTGTCACTTTCGCACTTTCCCTGTCAGATTGCATCTCCGAGGTTGTTACAGACCCCGACGAGATCACTTACACTGGTGGAACTGTTATTCCCTTTTTTACAGGCCCCTTCCGATTCCGGAGGTGGCCGTGGTGGGCTAGAGACATAGCAACAGCTATCCAGGATGTCGCTGACCACCTTCCTGCTGCTAAGGCTCTCTGTTCAATAAAACACTGTAGGGAAGAATGCTGGGAGCACTACGTCTTCTGCCTGAGAACACATTCCTCTTCGCCTTAGGTGTGCCAAGCTCTGTAGTCTTTTGGGCCGCCGAAGGTCGACAATCCTGGGGCTGTTTCTTCTTGGTGGTATTTATTTATTCACTTCTTCCTGAACACCTTGCAATCCACGTTGCAACAGCGTTGGTGTCGTCATCTTACTCGACTACGTTTCACACGTATAAAAGACAGCTTGAAGACATCACCCCTGTCCATCACCGCCCCGCCGAATGGTGTAATGAACCATTCAGTAATTGGGAACTGCTTCAGGCTCTTGGCTCTTCACACGATACAGACTCACGCCCTGAGTCAGTGTATGATCAGATTATCCAATATCTGATTGTTTCTCAAAAACTTCAACTACGCAGGCTCTTCAACCGCATTTGGCTAGAAGATGTTTCTCCTTCGTAATTGAGAGATAGTGTTGTCGTCTTAGTCCTTAAAAAAGACAGAAACCCAATGTTCATTGACAGCCACCAACCGATTATCCTCACCAACATGCTCTGAAAACTGTTTAAAATCGTGGTAACCCGACAATTTAGCTGGGTCTGTGATCACTTTGCCTTTTATTCCCCTATCACTGTGGTTTCTGGGAGGGAAGATCTACAGCTGACAATCTGGTTAGGTTGGAACCAGTGACTCGCCAGCTTTCTTTAAACGCCAACACCTCATTGGAGTCCTTTTTGAGTCACTTAAGGCATACGACACCGCTTGGCACCCATCACATTTTACTTACCTTCCATGACCGGAGATTCGAGCCTCGTTACTGTTTTCCGTTCGTTAGTTTTTATCCCAGCGATTTTTTTCGGGTTGGAGTTGGTGCATCACTCAGCTTTTCACGGGTCGAAGACAACGGGCTCCCTACAGTCTCAGTGCTGAGTTTTCTACTCTTCTTCATCGCCATTAGAGGGCTTGTTCCTCTGTCGGACACCTGGTCATCCTTGCGCTGTATGTCAATGAATTCTACATTTGGTGTAGCTCCCAGCCGGTTGCCTTGTCTGAACTCCAACTCAAAGGAGCGATCTAAATGGTCTTCGCTTGGACCCTTTCCCACGAGTTCCAGTTCTCTCCCGCAAAGACGCGAATCATACATTTGTGTCGTTGTTTCATAGTCCATCGCAACCTAAAACACCGCTTGGGTACTCAACATGGTGATCTCGTTGCGCAGTCTCGATTTTTGATACTCCTCCTTGATAGAAAGCTGAGATAGCTGCTCCATATTCGTCTACTACAGATAAGCTGCCAGCAAAATCTTAACGCTCTCTGCTTCCTTGCCCGCACGTCTTAGGGTACGAATCGTGCTGCACTTTTCCATGCGATTAGTAAACGAAAGGACGTGCCTCTCCACAGGAAAACACGTCTGATATATTCTATACGACACTGGTGACGGCATGTGCGTCACACGACAGGAAAATGTTTCGATGTTAGTTTAGGTGTAGCGTCCCCATACTACGGCGCAGTTACCTCGCATCGGACGGACGGACTGACAGATAATAATTGTCAGAAAATAAAAAAATTAAACTTTTCACTCGAAGGATGACTTGAACCAAGGACCTATCGTTCCGCGGCTGCTCACGCTAACCACGGGACCATGGCGCCCCTGCGCACACACCTTCTTTGATGTTGCCTATCTTGCCCATGGACTTCTCAGTTTGTATATTTTGCTTATTTTTTTCATAGTTCCACACAATATCTTCCTGTTTTCTCGATTGATCTGTGTTCAGTTTTTGAAGGCCTATCCACTGTGCCAACTTACAACTAAATCTGAGGGGGGTGCGATGGGGAGGTTCCCTTGTAAGTATGGTCATCCACATCCATAACCTCTAATGTTGACGGATCATTTAGGAACAGTGGACTTGGTTTTCCGTTTTCTCCGAGAAAGTATTTTTTATTCTCAGATATAAAGATTTGAACTACTTTCGGAGCTCGAGCGGGGTGACCGGTGTGGGGACGTCTCCCGCTGCATACTGTGTGTGGCAGACTCTCGAACGTATCTTCTTTGCCACTTGCCTTGCCCATCCCTGTTTTACTCTGCTTTAATTCTTTTTAGATGCGGCTAGCCCCCTTTTCGGCTAGCCCCCTTTTCGGCTAGCCCCCTTTTCGGCTAGCCCCCTTTTCGGCTAGCCCCCTTTTCGGCTAGCCCCCTTTTCGGCTAGCCCCCTTTTCGGCTAGCCCCCTTTTCGGCTAGCCCCCTTTTCGGCTAGCCCCCTTTTCGGCTAGCCCCCTTTTCGGCTAGCCCCCTTTTCGGCTAGCCCCCTTTTCGGCTAGCCCCCTTTTCGGCTAGCCCCCTTTTCGGCTAGCCCCCTTTTCGGCTAGCCCCCTTTTCGGCTAGCCCCCTTTTCGGCTAGCCCCCTTTTCGGCTAGCCCCCTTTTCGGCTAGCCCCCTTTTCGGCTAGCCCCCTTTTCGGCTAGCCCCCTTTTCGGCTAGCCCCCTTTTCGGCTAGCCCCCTTTTCGGCTAGCCCCCTTTTCGGCTAGCCCCCTTTTCGGCTAGCCCCCTTTTCGGCTAGCCCCCTTTTCGGCTAGCCCCCTTTTCGGCTAGCCCCCTTTTCGGCTAGCCCCCTTTTCGGCTAGCCCCCTTTTCGGCTAGCCCCCTTTTCGGCTAGCCCCCTTTTCGGCTAGCCCCCTTTTCGGCTAGCCCCCTTTTCGGCTAGCCCCCTTTTCGGCTAGCCCCCTTTTCGGCTAGCCCCCTTTTCGGCTAGCCCCCTTTTCGGCTAGCCCCCTTTTCGGCTAGCCCCCTTTTCGGCTAGCCCCCTTTTCGGCTAGCCCCCTTTTCGGCTAGCCCCCTTTTCGGCTAGCCCCCTTTTCGGCTAGCCCCCTTTTCGGCTAGCCCCCTTTTCGGCTAGCCCCCTTTTCGGCTAGCCCCCTTTTCGGCTAGCCCCCTTTTCGGCTAGCCCCCTTTTCGGCTAGCCCCCTTTTCGGCTAGCCCCCTTTTCGGCTAGCCCCCTTTTCGGCTAGCCCCCTTTTCGGCTAGCCCCCTTTTCGGCTAGCCCCCTTTTCGGCTAGCCCCCTTTTCGGCTAGCCCCCTTTTCGGCTAGCCCCCTTTTCGGCTAGCCCCCTTTTCGGCTAGCCCCCTTTTCGGCTAGCCCCCTTTTCGGCTAGCCCCCTTTTCGGCTAGCCCCCTTTTCGGCTAGCCCCCTTTTCGGCTAGCCCCCTTTTCGGCTAGCCCCCTTTTCGGCTAGCCCCCTTTTCGGCTAGCCCCCTTTTCGGCTAGCCCCCTTTTCGGCTAGCCCCCTTTTCGGCTAGCCCCCTTTTCGGCTAGCCCCCTTTTCGGCTAGCCCCCTTTTCGGCTAGCCCCCTTTTCGGCTAGCCCCCTTTTCGGCTAGCCCCCTTTTCGGCTAGCCCCCTTTTCGGCTAGCCCCCTTTTCGGCTAGCCCCCTTTTCGGCTAGCCCCCTTTTCTGAAGCGCCCTATTTTTAGTTTTACGGATAACATTCCGATGAACATCGTGTGCTGTTCCCGGAGACTCTCGCATCCCCCTCCCCCTCCCTCCACCCCTCCTTGTGATGATATGATTATTACTTTTAACTTTTTTTATTATTGTCGGTGAAAATACGTCCATTACATTTGCTATTGCAAATCTCCGTGCTAGAGGCATTTTTTACTCTCTGCTGTCTTCGCCCTAAACCAGGTTGACAGTGAATCGGATACACCACAGATGATCCCTGGGAGACCCCCTCGTCTGGCCTGACCTACATATCGGCCCGATCCATATTCTTTCACTTACCTTTAAATTATTTTTCATCTCTAGCATCAATATTGCTTTCATCGCTCAATTTTACCACTTTTATTGTTCTATCAAATTTCTGGCGAACGTCTCTGACTCTAGATGAACTATCTCTTGGGCGAGAGACTGATGACATTGGTGTTTAATCCTTTAACCTCCAACCAAGTACTTTTCTGAGCCTAATAATGAAAGCATCTTGTTATAATTGCTTTATTATTTTGAAATTTCATGTCTAGCTTTGCATTAGTTTAAAAGATGGATTCAAGGAAGCAGATTATCATCTCTTCCACGTTTTTTCCTCGATTGATATGCTTTTCAGTGTTAATGTCTTTTAGAATTAGATCAATAAGCAAATAGATTACTGATAACACATCCACATTTTCGTGTATCATGTCTATCTGCTGGAAAAGTCAGTTAACATTAGTAATGTTCAGTAACTGCAAACTCATTCTCACATGTCAACCGTCGCTGACTAAGATAGGTGATTTCTCATTTATTGTTGGAATCTAAGATTTCCTATTCTCTTAGGCCTGTTTTTGAGAATGGTACAATGTCTCCCACGTGTTAGCGAAATTTGTTGAAGGGAAATAAAGCAAAGCTGTGGAAGAGTTTTTCAGGTGCTATCTGCCACACTATATTCAGCTTACGCTGACTTACAACAGTTCTTTTTCTTTCGTCATTCTTTGCATGATTAGCTGTCGTAACGAGAGACAATTGGAGAGTTATCTAAATGTACAATGAAGATGTACTTACCAATTTCGAAGTAGACTGATGTTAATTTTCTCTAAAACAAATAATAACTTGATACATTACAACGGCAGACACGTCACGTCTTTCCCATACAGATATTTTTTTCGTTTGTACTCTGATCTCAAAAAAGCCATTGTCCTTGGGGTAGTGATGGGAGTTGATATAGCAAAATACAGACATTGGACGCAAACTATAATTTGTAATAGGCATATGATGTTCTTCCGCAAGTCCATGGTCATGATAAAACTTCATCGCAATGCAATATTATATACAATAAATAATACATTATAGTAATTCAATTGTTACAAATGCTTGTAAATTTATCGCACTAACTCAGAAAGGACTTGCAAACGAACACTGTCAAGGAGCACCACTCGGAAGTGGCGTTCAGTTAATCTTTTATGGAGTGTGTAAGTCGGCAACATTGAAACTTAGTATTCTTTAGGCCTCAATAAAAAGTTTGTGATCTTCGAAGCCCTGTGAAAGACAGTTTGGGACCCTTGAATGTCTGATGAGACTGATGTACTCGTATATCTGACATTAATTGAAGCGACTGTATATGCCTCTGTTTCTTAATACTGTAAGTTTTACGTTCTAAAACCTTTGTAGAGTTTCCAGTAAATTATGGTTTATCTCTATGAAAAATCTGTTTACAAGTGAACGCTAATTTAATTTCAACTTAAAAAATGTATAATTTCAGATATATGTTTTAGTGAACGGTAATATTTAGAGCAAAAATTTCAGTGTGGTATAGGAATAATTAATATCGACTACGATAGCAGAAGATCTGTTTCACATGAAGTTGAATACAAAAATTGAAGGAGAACGAAGGAAATCGGAAGACGCAAAAATGTGTTTAGAAATGGCACCGTTCGATTAGACTACTTGAAAAGAAAAAATGAGTGCTCAAATAACTGGAATGAACGACAAGAAAAAAGGAAACGTCGCATTCTTTTGTGAACTTAATAAAGCTGCTGACAGAAATATAGTTGCGACTGCTAGGTATTTCGAGTGCAGTGATTAACGCTTTTCATAAAATAAAACAACGTTTGGATGGCATTAGGAATTAGTACAAGAAAAGCAATATTTAATTGGTTTTCATGCGCTCAATGGAAAGTAATCGTTATAAATCACAGCAGCACGTTAAACACAGGTTTTTAAAATGGAACGTTAACTGATTTAGGATAGTAAATTCAAATTACACGATATTTTCCTTCACAAGGATGTTTCTTTTATATTAAGATGCGGAAAATGCTGAAGCTGATGTTGGTGCAGTTACTGTAGGAAGATCATTCCATGGATTATTGGGGAAGCTCTGACGCCAATGCCGCTGCCTCACATCTGTATGCTCTGCGCGTATTGCCTAGTAATTGCGGAGTGTTATTGTCTTCTAGCGAAAATTTATTTGCGTTTAAAATTGCCCCTGGAACTAAGTTAACTCGGTTCATAATTCTCGAGTGTCACAGATGAAATTAATTGCGCGCTAGAGTCGGTCCCTGCGGAAGAAATATCCATTGGCGCTTCTGTTACATAAAAAATTCCATTACGACCTCCGTTTGCTTTTGAGAAAGTTAATAAAGAGAAAGAGCAGGGATCGTAATCGAATATTCATTAACCGGCCAATCGTGTGTCTCTACGAAAAGGAGAGCTATTATCGCTCTTTCAGTTATTTGTCGACTTTCGTCTGCTTTGTCCTTTGGACAAGTACTTCAGAGTAATTTAGTGTACTGAAAGAGCTTATGTATAAGAAGACTCAGAGATTGGAAAGAAGGAAAGACATGACATTAAAAGTGGTAGAAGCAGAATCGGGTGCCTTTGATTAGTAGTACTCTTTCAGTATAATACCATCAGATTCCCACTAGTATGCCTGAAATACTACAGTATAGTATCGTGATAAGTCGACTTCGCCATCATGATTTGGCTGAAGATTTATTTACGAGATTTCAGCAAGATTCGCGATTATACAGGGTAATTATAAAATCTAACAGACATTTCAGAAAATCGGTGCAGGTAAATGGCCAAGAACAACTTAACAAATAATACAGTATGTGAGAGGAAAAACTCTCAAAATCTTTTTACTATGTTTATAAATGTTCTATGTGTCCACCCTTTGTCATCCAGCACACACCTAACCGGTTGTCCAATTCTCCCCATGCCCGACCCAACGTATCAGGAGTGACGATAAGAATAGCTGCTGCGATGCAGTGTCGCAAGTCTTCGATGTTCTGTGATAGATGTAGAACGTAAACGCTATCCTTGATCTCACTCAACGAGGAAAGACGTGGACGAATCACAGACTCGAAATAAACAAGGAAAGAAGAAAGAAAACTTAAGGTAATATATAGCAAATAATGTGAGTTGGAACTCTTATTATAGCTTTATTGTGTTTTTTTGTATTGTGTTGCATAGCTCTGATAAATGATACATAACGCGGGCTTTTACAAAAACGCAGAAACAACGAATTGGTTGGGTTAAGGGGGAAACTACATGTGTTATTAGTAGCACCACTTTCAACAGAAGAACGTCGACGTCCCGAGAATTTGGTACCAGAAGGCTATTTCCAAGTGTGGTCGATTTAGCTTAGTAGTACTATGGAAGCAGAAATATGAGTTTGACATAGAACCACATCATTTTCATAAATTCTACAAGAATGAAAGCGAAGGTAAGGTTCTAGTTTAATGATCTGTCTACTTCGGACATCAGGTGTAAAGGGGCCATTTTTCCCAGGCGCACCAAGTGATTTCGAGAAACTAATAAAAATATTGATCTGGGTGATGAGTGGGTACTTGATCTGTTCTTTCGTCGAAAGCACGTCCGATAACTTTTTAACTATTGCTGTATCGCACTTGCTGGGGTTGAAATGGAGGTCATCCTTGGTTTCTTCTTCTCCTTTGTTTTTTCGGTAAGTGTAAAAGCATAGAGATTTCAAGAGAAAATACAGGATCTCTAGAAAGTAGAGCTCACCGTTATACATAGCAAATGAGGTAAGTTAGAAAACACTTTCAATTGTTGTAAAAGCCGGCCGGGGTGGCCGAGCGGTTCTAGGCACTACAGTCTGGAACCGCGCGACCGCTACGGTTGCTGGTCCGAATCCTGCCTCGGGCATGGATGTGTGTGACGTCCTTAGGTTAGTTAGGTTTAAGTAGTTCTAAGTTCTAGGGGACTGATGACCTGAGATGTTAAGTCCCATAGTGCTGAGAGCCATTTGAACCATTTGTTTTAAAAAAATTTCAATTGTGTGTGATTTCCTAAGAGAACAAAGTGCTGAGGTCATCGGTCCCTGGATTTACACACTACTTAAACTAACTTATGTTAAGAACACACACACCCATGCCCGAGGGAGGAATCGAACCTTCGGCGCGAAAGGCCGCGCAATCCATGACATAGTGCCTCAAACCACGCGGCCAAATGTTAAAGGCTTGACTTGATTCCAAATGGTGTTGCTAGTTCCATAATTTCTTAATTTATTTTTAGGACACTGTGTTTCGGTTTGCTTGTTTGCATCCAAATACAATATCACTTTTGGTTTTCTCTGTAGACGATGATATCTGATATCCGCCACTGCTTCTGTTCGTGTCTTTTCGTGACGGATCTTCGTTTCGGCTGCCGTTTTACAGCGAGCATGCTGATCGTCTGACCTGTGGTGCAGCTCCACATAGTACTCAGAAGTGACATAGTTTCCCCATATTCATATATCTCGCAGATACACGAAGCGTTTCGCGATGCGACCTGAATTGGCAGGCGCGTCTGCTCCGTAAACCCCTGTGTCGACCCGCTGGGCACGTCTGCGGGATGCGGAGGACTTGGAAGGCGAGGATGCCGCAGAGAGAATTTTTCACGGTCCGGGAGATGGGGCGGAAGACGGCGGCGCTTGCTGCGGACCGCTGGCAGCGTCCCAGCGCCGGTACAGTGCGTGAGAAATGGGATTACAGCGGCGAGTCGCAGGCCGCAGCGCGCCCGCCTCTCCCTGCCGCAGTTAGCACCCAGCTGCTCCTGCACTCGTCCACTGCGAGCAGGGGACGAGGGGCAGAACCGTATGTGGTGACGTCACTAGCGTCAGCACCAAGCCAGCGACGAAATCAAATGGCAGTGCACGCACTGACATACAAGGTGAAGCCAGAAACTTATAAACGTGCTAACTTTCAGCGTATGAAACCCTGAGTTCTCTCTAATAATTGAATAATCTAACCTCTTGCTGGATTTTGTTGTCAGTTTCTTCCTAAAGTGTGGAGCTATAGCATTATCAGTGGATCTTATATTTTTGAATGTTTTATAAAATTGAACTTTTAAAAGTACATTTAAAAAAAGAAATTTTTCGTGTTATTTAATAGAAAGTAAATAAAATACACTGGTGATGCTGTAACTTCAGCGAAACTTGCCTAGGTAGAATAGAACAAAAAATGTATTGTTTGCTCACGTCGGAATCCATTCAAAATCAAATTTATTTTATATAAGTGGTGTCCGTCCTATCGGGCGTGTCCCAAAGAACAGACACATATAATTAAGGCCATGACGGCCAGTGATCC
Source organism: Schistocerca americana (assembly GCF_021461395.2). Classification (NCBI taxonomy): domain Eukaryota; kingdom Metazoa; phylum Arthropoda; class Insecta; order Orthoptera; family Acrididae; genus Schistocerca; species Schistocerca americana. The sequence continues at coordinate 720,123,025 of NC_060119.1, forward strand.
CTTTAGTGCAGATGCACACCAAGCTCGAACTCTTACGGGAATCGGCGAGATGCTGCTAGTAATGAGGCTAAAGAGCAAGGGCACTCTATTAGTACTGTGTGGTATAAGTTGAGAATTTGGGTCCGTCTGGAGTCGTGCTAGGGTAGTCCATGTAGTTGTGACTGTGTCTAGATGGCGGGGTGGTGAGCGTATTGTTAGTATGCTGGTCAGGCACAAATTTTCAACTTGCATCATTGATATAAATCAGTGCCCATTGGTAACTAATCTCTTCAGTTCACGTATGGCAAATTTATTTGCATGCAAACACGGACAGAAGAATAAGTCTTTACCTCAAGATAAGTACTTCAAATCCACGTTGAAAGGTTTCATTGTGGCACACATCTTCTATTCTGTACAGATTCTTTGTACCAGTTTAGAATCTACCTGTGTAATGTGTTATATATTCGTGCACTCTCACAGTTTTTTTAAATGTTTTATTAATTCTTTAGTTGCTTTCTTTATAAAAGTTTTTATTCAGCATTTTCTTAACGGTCTACTGACTCGTTCGATGACCAAGTTTTCTGACTCGCAAGATCCCACAGAATCTGATAAAACATAACAAAAAGAAATAAAAATAAAGGGATCACGACGAGCCTCTGTTAGGACTCTGATATTGCATGACTCGTCCTCTGACAGACACTGGTTTATCTTCCGTTCTACTGCACGTAATTTTAGACTTTGATCACTAGATAGACTCCGTAGCTTCTTTAAAACAAGCACATATTGTCAGTATAAACCTGATGAAGAATTTGATGTACTGTGATTTTACTGTAAGAAGATCCAGATTTTTCATGTCAGTAAATCAACACTACAGGTATTCCTACACAGAACGCCTTCAGTAATCAGTGCATCAACACCAGTTCTGTCGGTACTTCCACCAGATTAACATTTCAGTCATAACCATTAGCACTTTTATGTCGAATTTTTGCTCTATTTCCAAATCATCCATTCGTCTTCAGCAGACAAGAAAGCACCGCAGCCCTTTCTTTTTGTATTTGATGACATGTTACTTATGTTTGTGTATCCTGGAGTCATCAATGTTTGTATAACTACCAGCTTTCTAGAATATTCGATGTGTGTGTAAATAGCTGCAATCTCCATCCAGAAGCTCATCTCTATTCTGGCTGTAACAAGTAATAAACGTACTTTCACTTCTAAGCGCTGTATCCATTGAGGAACCTGGTTTCGGATATGGGCTTGAATGTGGTCTCGTTAAGTCAGCTTAACAAAATCCATTTCTAAGTTTTATAATTCGAAATTAATTCGCTGAAGGCGAATCCCTTGAGAGCCTCTGTACTAGATATAGATCTACTACCCAGTAGTTATACGTGAACATTTGTGCAGGACTAGACTCGAACCCGTATTTCCCCTTATCGCGAGGGGTCGCCTTCACCACTTCGGCTATCCATGTGCGCTCCCCGAATCAAACTTGCATATGCCAAACTGTCTACGTCTTTATATCGTAGTATGCTGAATTTATCACCTAGCACTCGCATCATTACTTGCATTGCCACAACAGAGAGAATGAGACAACGAGGAGTCGAGAACAGTGTTACCGTTGTGTTCCCGCCTAAGCTTGTAGTGAGGATTTAGCCAGTCTGACATACTGAAGTTTAGGTTGGTCCAGGGAGCGGGATAACCGAAGAGCGTAGGGCGACTGCTCGCGCCAAGCGGGAAATCCGATTTAGAGTCTACGTCCGGCACAAACTTTCATATGTCGCTATTGGGTAGTAGATCTATATCTAACACAGCTGATGTCATGTAATTCGCTATGGGTCGTCAACAGTGTCTTGTCCTTTTTTTTTTTTTTTTTCCAGGCAAGTGTGCAAACTAATCTTTCTGTTAACTATTTTTACAAACAAAACAAAAGCGGCAACTAACAGTAAATGATGAGGCGAAAATCAACATGTAGGGAATACGCGTGCCTGGTCATAACGTTTGGTAATACAGAAATGTACCAGCCGAAAGATTTTCTTTCTTCTTGTGCGCTAATAAAGTACTAACAACATTTCTGAAGTTCTTCTCAGAAGTAAAGCCATGTCAATTGCAAGTACAGACTGTTGCACCTCTCTGAGCTTGAGGCATTCGTAAATTCACGATTGATTCGTTCCATATCGATATTTGTTCGCGCTCAGTCCGGAGCCGCGCGACTGCTACGGTCGCAGGTTCGAATCCTGCCTCGGGCATGGATGTGTGTGATGTCCTTAGATTAGTTAGGTTTAAGTAGTTCTAAGTTCTAGGGGACTGATGACCTCAGATGTTAAGTCCCCTAGTGCTGAGAGCCATTTGAACCATTTTTTTTTATATTTGTTCTTGCTGTAGATTTCTCTTTATTTGCTTCAAATATTTTCCGGAGATGAGGTTTCCAGTTTGCCGATGGGTAAATACAGGTGTACGTCGCACTGACGTGGAGACTCAGAGGTCGATTTTCTATTTGCTAAGTCGGGTATTGCTATAAAGGGACCGCTTTAGCGACCACAATTACTTCGAAGAGCTGATGCAATAAAAAAGCTGCGAGATTAACATGGACGATGCCGGCGCGACGTTAGTTTGACAATGCACTACCTAGACCGCTGCGCACGTCCTCTCTTCGCGCCCAGAGGGCGAACGCTGGGTGTAAGGAGCGAAAATGCTTGGAGTACTGAGGCACGCCGGCGGCGGCTCTGCAACAGAGCGACCGGCGTTGCAGGGCAACACGCATGCAGCGCTGTGGCGTGCAGATAGCAAAGAATAGCGGCCACCGCGCCAGCCTGCTGCTTTATGGTGACGGTAAAACGCGCCGGCCAGTACGTGCCTTGCCGGGCGAGTCCGCGCCGCTACGCGCAAGCGCAGTAATCGTATTTTAACGAGCGGCCGAATTACAGCTCGGCCTGTGCGCGCTGCTCCAGGGGAACATCCGCATCCGCTGGCTTTCCTGTGCTACGGTGGGCAAACAGTTTGAAGGCCGTCTAACAGGCTTTCCCTCTTTGATTACCTGGAAGCGCAGATCGTTCATTACAGCTTTCCCTGTCTGCTGTAGTCGGAAGCCGTAAAACAGCTTCACCTAATTAGATATGTAAAAGAAAAAAAGGCAGTTTTAATTTTCTGGCACAGAAGGTAGCGTGTAAACGGGCATCTTTTAATTTTTTGTCTCCGTAACTTTTTTTTCAATTCCCGGAAGAGTTATTGTCATTTTCCTGCAACATTGGGAATCAACAAACGCTGTAGTTAGCGTTTGTATTACACGTACATGTCACTCAGATTACGTTTAGTATGACGTCACGATGTGTTTTTTACTGTTAAAATTGTTGTGCAACATGTGAATTTTACAGGGTACGCAGATACAGTGTATGCCGGAGACACTGTTGTTTCTGCGGAAACACGTATGGTACTGCAAGTACCATTCATTCGTGTACATTTATTTGTTTCGTACCGTATTTCGTAGAAACTGCCTGGTTATTACGAAATATAACATATATGAAGTTTCAGAAACGTTAGTGTAATTTATGTCCAAATGTTTTAATCCTCACTTCCGAGCATGAATCTGTACGTATTAGTTAACAGAATAAAAAGGTTTCCGAAGTCACTAATGTTCGCCGTTTCCTTGTTAAGAGGTACTTCGTTGTGTGTTCGATTCATATCGTCGCATATAATGTCAGACCTCGGTGTCAAGCTTTCCTTTCCTGTGCGAAATACGATAAATCGTTGCTTGTAATAAATGAGGAAACTATCAACTGTATCTTTTTCACGATTATTTTAAATAAAAATAAGTTTCTTGCTTTGTAGGCCTAGGATCTCCATGTTGCTTGAGGCTGCGGGCAATGGTAAGCATATCGCTGCTAAGACGGAGCTAGGTGACCACTAGATAATAAACTGGAATTAACATTCGATAAGAATGAGATTCAGATCCCCGCCCGGAGATCCATATTTAGGCTTCTGGTGACTTTCCTAAACTGTATGGGCTGCCAGGATGGTTACTTGGAGATGAACAGGGCCGATTTCCTTTGACGTGTGCCCTGTCTGTAGTGACATTGTCGTGAGGCCTTAAACCCCTGTGTACCTTTGTGGTGGCCGGGAGCAGGGTGGGGGTGGGGAAGGAATAAAAACCTTCTTTTACTGTAAGGTTCCATTGCTTTCACACTGTTTAGTTCTCTCTAACAGGATTATAATGCTTAAAACTGGGATACGAAGTAGGTTAAAACTGGGGTACGAAGTAACGTAACGTTCTCAGATAGTGTAGGTTGCAGGAGAACGAAGAGCAAAACTCAAAAGCCATGAGCGATTAAAATTGTAATCTAATAAGGCACTGCTTCCGATACTTTATATACATTCTATCCTGCATGGATAGTGTCGCATTAGGACTCTAGTATGCTGAAATAATTAGAACTTTGTAAGCTAATCCTTGCCTTCAATCGCTAGTTATTCTACCAAGGAAATTATGAGAACTGTAACCATGTTCTCTCGTCTTAGAACGCACAAAATAAATGCTCCTCGTGACACAGAAATTAAATATGTATACCTTCGCAACGGACGATCTGATCTGGTCTGCCACAGTACCTGAAATATAATCGTCTCTGTCCGCACCTGAAATAAATCACACGTCTATACAATGCGAGTGCCCTTATCTGTAAAAAGGTGGGTTTTCTAGTCGCAAATAAGGAGTGTTTATTCGTAAGGTAACGTAAATAAAAAATTACTTCGGTGCACCTTTTGTATTGGAGCTAGAGACACAAATTTATGTTTAAGGAGCGCGATTTACATTTTATAAGGGGCAAGCAAAAAGTTCCTGTTCGAAGGCCCCTTGTCTTCATGTCGGTGCTTGCTTATACGACTGTAGAAATCGCTTGGTTTTGAAGCGAAGAACTCGTCGCGCCATGTTCGTAGCACATTTTCTTGACTTCCTTGAAGATTGTTCAATAGAAAGCGGAAATCATAATTTCTTTAAATATTGTGCGCAAAGGGCTTGTGCGAATGAGACACTTCGTTCGTTGTAAATGGAACCTACTTAGGTTTTTTCAGAACTAAAGTAATGATGTTTTAATGCATAGAATGTTTAATGATGCAAATTGTTTTTGTACAGACTTCTTATTGAAACAGGTGTTCTAGATTATTCTGTAATACAATGATTATTAGACTACGATAGGTCATAATTTCCTTTACTTCTTATCGTTACTATTATATTACGTCGTGATAAACAGTTTTACCATCCCAAACTATGTTTCTCAAACGACATTTAACATTCGTCATAAATGACACTGCTCTAACACTGCCACTCGGTTCCAATACTGGAGTAATAGTAGCAGTAAGAGGAGAGCTGTAATGACGGACACTTGAGATAATAATCAGCGTTAATTTTCGACGTGCCGTTCATCTGAGCGAAGTAACACCAAAGGGTTTTCGCTGACTTGGGTTTGCGGGCGTCGCAGGCGGCACCCCCTGTCACAGGAATTTCTCTTCCTGGAAGCGGCTCGCTATCGGAAATTGTTCTAGCCGTCGTTATGCAAGTTGGCCGGCAGCGCGTGCGGGCCCTTTTGTTCGGCCGACGCCAAGTTCCCACCAGCACTCGGCATGAATCACGACGGCCAACTTGGCGTCTGCCTCCCGCGCCGCGGCCGCGCTAATCCTGTGCGCTCGTAAAGGTGGAGCCTGCTTCTGAATCTCCACACAGCTATTAGAATGCTGACGCTGTTACAAGCAGCGTCTAATCTGTGTATAAATTAGGAGAGCTGTTTTGGCTTTACTGAACAGATAAAATTTGCGATTTACCTCTTCGAATTCTAGCAGTTTGTGAGGGAGATAAATGATGTGGTAATCTGGCAGAAAGTGTTTTCTGCACCTTTTTCTCGATTCCTCTGAGCAGGGAAATGATGCACGTTAGACACACGTTGCCTAAAGGCATCCATTTGTAACTGACTGTTTACTCGTCTGCTATGAGTGCTACCTGTAAAAGTTTTCCTTTCGCCGTGCGTGGTGTAGAGCCATCCTTAACAGTACCACAATGATGGTGGTTAGTTCTGACGATGCCTGCCTTCTCTTAAGGTATTGGACGCACGAGAAGCTTTTCGTTACATTAATTGACAGAGCAGGATTACAAACATAACAATTATTTATAGTTTAACAGTAGTACATTTCTCACGTTACGGCGAAATGGCTATGTTGATTACACCAAATCTTTCCTTACGGAGTTTGCTTGGCGTGTGGCGAATCCGCTAGTTACGGACAGTCGTCCTTTCTCGATTTAATTGTTGTCATGTCTTATTTTAATTCCATGTACGGATGATCTACCTGTTTCTTAAACACCAATCATCCTGACTTGGAAAGTGCCGTGAATCATTTATCTGTAAACTGGGTACACTTTTGTTCTAAATGTATTCACATTTGAAAACATTTATTAACCGTATTTCTGAGGCGAATACTATGAGCCAGTCCAGAATATGCCTAACATCAAACTTTGAGAGATGATGTACACCAACGAACATAATTTGCGAATTCGATCAGGTTTGGCTCACCTACGTGTCGTGCAAGTCTTATACAGGGTGTTACAAAAAGGTACGGCCAAACTTTCAGGAAACATTCCTCACACACACAAAGAAAGAAAATATGTTATGTGGACATGTGTCCGGAAACGCTTACTTTCCATGTTAGAGCTCATTTTATTACTTCTCTTCAAATCACATTAATCATGGAATGGAAACACACAGCAACAGAACGTACCAGCGTGACTTCAAGCACTTTGTTACAGGAAATGTTCAAAATGTCCTCCGTTAGCGAGGATACATGCATCCACCCTCCGTCGCCTGGAATCCCTGGTGCGCTGATGCAGCCCTGGAGAATGGCGTATTGTATCACAGCCGTCCACAATACGAGCACGAGGAGTCTCTACATTTGGAACCGGGGTTGCGTAGACAAGAGCTTTCAAATGCCCCATAAATGAAAGTCAAGAGGGTTGAGGTCAGGAGAGCGTGGAGGCCACGGAATTAGTCCGCCTCTACCAATCCATCGGTCACCGAATCTGTTGTTGAGAAGCGTACGAACACTTCGACTGAAATGTGCGGGAGCTCCATCGTGCATGAACCACATGTTGTGTCGTATTTGTAAAGGCACATGTTCTAGCAGCACAGGTAGAGTATCCCGTATGAAATCATAACGTGCTCCATTGAGCGTAGGTGGAAGAACATGGGGCCCAATCAAGACAGCACCAACAATGCCTGCCCAAACGTTCACAGAAAATCTGTGTTGATGACGTGATTGCACAATTGCGTGCGGATTCTCGTCAGCCTACACATGTTGATTGTGAAAATTTACAATTTGATCACGTTGGAATGAAGCCTCATCCGTAAAGAGAACATTTGCACTGAAATGAGGATTGACACATTGTTGGATGAACCATTCGCAGAAGTGTACCCGTGGAGGCCAATCAGCTGCTGATAGTGCCTGTACACGCTGTACATGGTACGGAAACAACTGGTTCTCCCGTAGCACTCTCCATACAGTGGCGTGGTCAACGTTGCCTTGTACATCAGCAACTTATCTGACGCTGATATTAGGGTTATCGTCAACTGCACGAAGAATTGCCTCGTCCATTGCAGGTGTCCTCGTCGTTCTAGGTCTTCCCCAGTCGCGAGTCATAGGCTGGAATGTTCCGTGGTCCCTAAGACGCCGATCAATTGCTTCGAACGTCTTCCTGTTGGGACACCTTCGTTCTGGAAATCTGTCTCGATACAAACGTACCGCGCCACGTCTATTGCCCGGTGCTAATCCGTACATCAAATGGGCATCTGCCAACTGTGCATTTGTAAACACTGCACTGACTGCAAAACAACGTTCGTGATGAACACTAACCTGTTGATGCTACGTACTGATGTGCTTGATGCTAGTACTGTAGAGCAATGAGTCGCATGTCAACACAAGCACCGAAATCAACATTACCTTCCATCAATTGGGCCAACTGGCGGTGAATCGAGGAAGTACAGTACATACTGACGAAACTAAAATGAGCTCTAATATGGAAATTAAGCGTTTCCAGACACATGTTCACATAACATCTTTTCTTTATTTGTGTGTGAGGAATGTTTCCTGAAAGTTTGGCCGTACCTTTTTGTAACACCCTGTATACGTGCTGAGCTCTTTACTGTTAAAAATAGTCACAGAAATCTCAAAGAGGTTAATTTGCACTCGAACATTGCAGTTCTAGGCGCTTCAGTCTGGAACCGCACTGCTGCCACGGTCGCAGGTTCGAATCCTGCCTCGGGCATGGATGTTGGATGTGTGTGATGTCCTTAGGTTAGTTAGGTTTAAGTAGTTCTAAGTTCAAAGGGACTGATGACCTCAGATGTGAAGTCCCATAGTGCTTAGAACCATTTGAACCATTGCTGAATGTTCCGGTACTTCCTGGCCGGAAAGCCCGGCCCGAATACCGACATGGCTGGTCTGAGAGAATACACTCATCTGCTGTTGTCCGACTGATTCACGAATTCGTGGGTGATTCCGTTTGGCCGCGTGCGACTTCACAATGAGTGACTAATGTCCATCTCTATTGTCAGTATTATTATTTGTGAAATTGGGTTGTTTTGAAAATCTGCCATAGGCAAACGGAAATAGTCTATTTTTCTTATTTACTCAGGCATGTTTCGACACCTATGTGTGATCTTCTGTGGGTCAAATTTTTATTTCTGTAAAATACAATATCAAATTTATAATAATTTAAATGTTGTAGACCTAAGAATTACAATATATGCAATTCGCGTTATTTTATTTAGACGCTCACCTTAAAAATACATCGCTAAATGAACTGCATTATTATACAACGGTTTTTTGTGCTCTTTTTCGTCTTTTTTTTGACAGTACGCCATCTGCAAACTAGCCATGAAGAAAATCATTGCGTATTTTTGAAGAACTGTTTCGTGGGTAGAGGTACTTATATTTTCGGTCATGTTTCGTGTCTCTGTTCAGTGCGCTGTTTCCACACAGTTTTTCACAAAAAATTTTCTTTCACTAGTTCATTTCGCAAGCACTTCACAAAATGTGGCGAAACGTGATCTGAGCAGACACTTCTGACTACATTCTCAGTAGGTGGTGTTATGTTACTGTCGCTGTTCACTTGTACATCGTTGGTCTTGTTGAACAAGTGGAAAGCGACAATAATATAACACCTCCGAGTGATTGTGGAGTCAGACGCGCCTGCTCAGATCACGTTTCGCCACGTTTTGTGAAGTGCGTTGGAAGTGAACTAGTGAACGATAAAATTTAATGGAAAACTGTGCGGGAACAGTGCACTGAACACCAGTTGATCGAGACACCAACCAGAGACACGAAACAGGACGGAAAATGTAAGTACCTCCACCCAAGAAACAGTTCTTCACAAATAGGCAATGATTCTGTTCATAGTTAGTTTGCAGATGACATGCTGTCAAAAAACGACGTAAAATAGCACAAAAACCGTTGTATAATAATGCAGTTCATTTAGCGGTGCCGGCCGAAGTGGCCGTGCAGTTAAAGGCGCTGCAGTCTGAAACCGCAAGACCGCTACGGTCGCAGGTTCGAATCCTGCCTCGGGCATGGATGTTTGTGATGTCCTTAGGTTAGTTAGGTTTAACTAGTTCTAAGTTCTAGGGGACTAATGACCTCAGCAGTTGAGTCCCATAGTGCTCAGGGCCATTTGAACCATTGAACCATTTAGCGGTGTAATTTTAAGATGATCGTCTAAACAAAACAAAGCAAATTGCATGTCTTGTAAGTCTTAGGCCTACAACCGTTAGATTATTATAAATTTGACATCGTATTTTACAGAAATAAAAATTTGACCCACAGAAGATACACACAGGTACCGAAACATGTCTGGGTAAATATAAAAGATAAACTAATTGTGTTTGCATAAGCCGTATTTTCAAAACAATCCAATTTTTAAATCGCAAACACAAAGGAACATAAAGAGGAGCTTCAAATATTAGTAAAATGAGTTAGTATTTGTAGTTTATTAATTAAAATTTCTGTCATAGTTGCAAATTCATTTGATACCAACGGAATTATTATTATTATTATTATTATTATTGTTATTATATTAGCAATTTTCACTTCCGCGTGAAATAGAAGGGAGTGGAGATTTACAGAACATCTCTTGATTTAAGGTTTCAGCGATACGTTTAGAATTTCATGTTCTGCTTTACGTCTTAAGTTGTTGAACTGCATGCTGCGTATTTGTGGACTGAGATTGGTTTATATTTTCCAGTTCGGTTTTTATGTTGGAAGCTCTAAGAAGACGGCTCCGGTTTTCGCTCTGCGTGGAAGAAAAATCTCCAGGTACCTTGACCGGAAACGCGGTCGTCTCTACGGCCATTCATATTTTACTTATCACTAACTGGGTGCTCCCACGCAGGTAACAGAGCACAGACTACCAGTTAAACATCGCTTGCTCTCATTTAATGTGTTATGGCTTCAAGAGAGCAAGGTGACGACTGACTACATATCACAAGCTGGCGTACACCCTAGCTCGAGTCAGAGTACACATCCCGAATCCATTGCATCATATAACTTCAAGTAAAGCCTTATTGCATGACGATCGCGTCGTACGAGGACCGTTGGTGATCAGCTATGGCAATCACCATGTACATGCGAACTGGCTGTCAAGTGAAACCTGAAACTCGATCTTGAACAGTTAGCTGTGCAACCTTCAATCGGACAGTAACGTACGCCATCACATGTGCAATGGCAAAACTTTCTGCTGATTCGATCCGTACGGCTTTGTCACGGAGAACAGTATTGAGAACATACGCAGCACATTATACTTGTAGACGCTATGCTCAGCGCCCATGTGCCATAAGCATTCTAGACGCCATAATGGATGATTGTCAGCGTTTATTTTCATGAATATTGGAGTCTGCGATCTCTAAGCTATCAAAAGGAGCTGCTGCCGAAGAAAGGTATTAGAGTTGGCAGTTACCATTTTGGCAGGATAATATAGGTAACGATTAATTTGCAAATAATTTTGTAGATTGTTCGAAATCGGGCAAGAAAGCGCAAAAGACAGGGACTAGAAAATTAAAAGAAAGTATCAGGACTATAAATAGAAAAGGAACTGACTGAAAGTGAAGCGATCAGAGATCTTGTTATTCCACCTTCACGTTTTTGATTCTCCTAAATCGTAGCTAATATTTCAAAAAGTGTATGTGTGAAAAAAATTACACTAATAGAGTGTTGACATCCAGGAAGGACACGCTCAGTCCATGTTTTCATGTACCACACATTGTTCTTCTATAATGTACTTAATCAGTTGCAATGGTCCGTTTTTATCTGTATGATGTTTCCTCAGAAGCGATGGTAAACGTGAGACCTCACATTCAAAGGACAATGCTTAGGCAGGAAATGGTGCTATAGAATCATCTAAATCGGTAGAAAATGGAAACACTTTTTTAAATGTTAACCTCTTCTTCAGTTTTGTGTAAACAAATCCCATTTTCTTCTAGAGTTGCTGCTGTCCTCTTCTTATAGGATCTAGCAAGAAACCCCGTGAGTGCGAGGTCGCAAAAGGCCAATGATGTTTACGGCATTCAACGCACCACATATCGCCTATCATGCAACCCCAACACCGACTGATGGTAGCAGCAAGGGGCGGTACTGGGGGTGTCCAATGGTAAGCATAGCATGAGGCTACGGAGCATAGTTCAACTGCTTACTCGACGAGTAACTCACAACAGTGCTATAGTGCTAGTGGTGTTGATGCAAAGAAGAGCAGTGACAACGATAAACAAAGCAAATATTGTGTTATATCTAGAACAGCGGTTGCCGAAGTTAACATTTCGTCAGAAAGGAGCCCAAGGAATTTCACAGAGTAAGAAAGAAGTGGCAGGTGAAATATTAGCATTTCTACAGGATGAATCAGTGAAATGTATGATGATGTATACGCTCGAGTGTGCGGACAATGTACATGAGGAGTACAGCGATCACGGCATGTGCTTAACAGGTATAGAGCCATGTAGTTCCCCAACGTTGTCGGAAAGGAAGTCACAAATCCCGTCTCTACTGAAGCGTGGTAAAGGACAATCGTTGTCCAAGGAACGGGTACTAAAATTAACTACATAGTAAATAAAAAACAGTTATGAACAGATTTGAAATAAGTCCGCACCAATATGACCTTGAAACGCATAATAAAAACTATGAATATTAAAGGGAGTACAAGGCGCACATGTTACAAAAAGGTAATGTTTGCGTGTTTCAAGAACGCTCGATACAATTTACAGGATGTGCATGATGCTGAGATACTGCGCTATGCACATCAGATTGCGATCGATGTACATTATAGTGATTTCAGAGGAAGCATTGGATGGTTGCATAATTTGCTACAAAATTGGAAGAAGTAAGACAACGAAGTTTCAAATGAAGCACCAACTTGATGATGCACAGCAGACTGCAGAATCGCCCCGAAAGTTTGTAGATGAGATAAACAAACTTACCCCATCGTTCAGCAAGGAATTTGTTTTCAATTCCGACCAATCGGGATTCGAAGAGGAAACGCATATGAAAGGAATCCAAGAAATTGGAGGTACCAAGAGAGTGTATCAAGATCAACTAACATCATAGCCGTAACGCATTCACATTCAATTATGCCGACTGTTAATCTGGATAGCAAATTGGCTGAAAAGTTATTTATTGTGCTGTGAGAAGTAGGAGGTGCTCTTCCTCCTACGAGTGTTTCTCGTGTGCGTGATCTTGCATGGGCAGTAGGGAATAGTTACGTTACAGCAGCCGGTCAGTGTGGCCGAGCGGTTCTAGGCGCTATAGTGTGGAACCGCGCGACCGCTGCGGTCGCAGGTTCGAATCCTGCCTCGGGCATGGATGTGTGTGATGTCATTAGTTTAGTTAGGTTTAAGAAGTTCTAAGTTCTAGGGGCTGATGACCTCAGCAGTTAAGTCCCATAGTGCTCAGAGCCATTTGAACCATTTGAGCGTCACAGCAAGAAAGAGTGAGAAAAGGGCGTAAGAGAACTAGAGCTATTGTATGAGTACTGCTTCTGGGCAATAGTTGGTCAAAATAACTTGTTTTTGTTTGATTCCTGGTCTGCGTGTCAAAATTAGTCCTCCTTAGGAGAGAACTATCCCTTTTGAAAAGTGTGTAACATTGCAAATCGTACCTCTTGGGACCACTGGACAAATTCAGCTTCTGGATATTTGTTTTTCCGTACCTACAAAACATATTGTCGCACTATCTGCAACTACGCATTAAAGGGAAGCCAGTTTCTCTATGAGCTGCAAGACAAATAGATTCGCGTTCCGTTGCATGCGATTACATTCCATGAGCTCTCATCATCCCGTTACACTAGTATGATTATATATGCATTCTTTAAAAGTGGATACGTATCGGAACGTCCTGCAAGGTTAACTACTGCCAAGGAGTTCGCCTTCGATCTTGATGGTGCGAACCTTTGTGATCACTGTGTCGCACCATTTTTCGTTCGGTGTTCATGGTGCAAGTTAATGGTTTGTTCTAAACATTTCTGGAATATCGACGATGTGCATTTTGTGAAGTTTAATACGTTCATCCCATAGGAGGTTGATCTCTGCACCTCCCGTACACTCATTTCCTGTCGCCCTCCTGATGCACACGTTGAGTCATTAGCAACTAACATTTTTGCTGTCCTTAGTTGGTAACACAACACTTCGAAATGAGCCTTACTAAAGACTGAACTTGCGAACTGACTCGAGGGGTTTCTTGAAAGTGTGTTGTGAAGAGAAGAATCTGCAAAAACAGAAATACAAGCAGAATGTTGTTTTCGTTTAAAGAAAGAAACATTGTCTTTTTGTGGACGAAAAAGTAGTTGGAATCAATGTCGAGGGATATGCGCGTGAGAATAAAAAGAAAAGAAAATGAAACTGGCGAAGTGAACTGGCGCTTGTGCTTGCTGGCTGATTAGCTGTGGCCTTTCCGCTTGGTGCTCGCTTGTTATTTTGTGTTGGGCGACCCCCGTCCCGGCTTGACGGCTTGAGTAGCTAGAAAAGAGGTGGCGGCGTGCTGACCTGAGCTGTTGTCAGCATGGGAGGAGCGCGCGCCCGGCGGCGAGAGCGAGAGCGAGAGCGAGATGTCACAGCCGCTGGTGCGGGAGCTGGCGACGGGCGTGCCGCTCGACCGCCGGCGCTGGATCGGCGAGGAGACGCGCCGCGGCCTGCCGCCCTACGTCTACCGCTACTACCTGCACCGCACGCAGGCCTACCGCCGCAGGCTCAGCTTCAAGGTACGTGCCGGCGGCGCGCGTTCACTGCCCGAGGGCAGCGTCCGACAAGAACCGACAACGATTTCCGCTCACATACCGCTTATCCGACACTGCGAACGCTCGTCATCGAGGCGCCACTCAACACGGAGGGAGATCGTACTAGAAGAAATTTTCACTTACAAGTGCACGAAAAGTTGTGGCTTGTATTTCTTGATCACCCTACGGTGTCCCAGTATCCAACACTAACAAGGAGACGGGACGACGTTGGGGTTGGGGATTTGTCCGCAATTTTGTGTGATGAAAGAGGACCCCTAACACCTCACGTGGTTAAAATATTAGGACGCACTACCCGGAAAATCTCGGGAAAAATCGATCCAAATTTCTTAGGTTCCTTATGAGTATAAAATGTTACTACACTGCCGAGCCGCCGTCTGGCCTCGGCGTTTAGGGCTCGGATTCTTACGCTAGACGTCTCGTGTTTGATTCCTCCGCTGGCACTTTTTTTTTCTTCTGTTTCATTTTCTTTGGTTATTCCACCAATTATTCAGAAAGTTTCCTAAGCCTACATTATCTTTAACAAGTTAGTTACATTATTGAATAAAAATTATTTTCTTTTTGTCCAACAACACAATTAATGGCGGTGGGTTTTCCATTTTTCATTGTAAAGTATATGAGGAGAAAGATTGCCTTTTTAATCAGAATAACAAAGTCGATTGTGAAACATTCAATTTTTATACATATAATAATTATAAACAAGAACCGCAGTGGTAAGTATCGTAAAAACAAACAAAACAATAATTTTTGCGACATCTTGCGCAATATATAAAAGCGGATTTTTTACAATCACAGGGCGTTTGCAATAAATCTGTACAAAAACATGCTCCATTAACATTTACGAAAATGTTTCGAGTTTCTGACAATTTTTCAGGCAAACCAGGCATATTAAATCATGTCTCGGAACATTGGTGACGAGAATTGATGGTGAGTTATAGAATGAATTTTTATACAATCTTCCCGGAAATTAATTTCACGATTCTCCTGTAACAATGCGCTGCAATTTTGCAACCAACATCAGAAAAAAAAGTGCTGGAGGAGGAATCGTACCCGAGACCTCCGGCGTAAGGGTCCTAGCGCTAACCATGTAGGCCAGACGGCGGCACGACAATGGACGAACATTTTATGCTCATAAGGCACCTAAGAAACTTTGGATCGGTTTTTCTCGGGATTTTCCGAGTAGTGCATCGTAATATTTTAACCATCTGAGGTGTTACGGGACCTCTTTCACCACACAAAATTGCGGACAAATCCCCGACCCCACGGTCGTGCCGTCTCCTTGTAAATATAAATCTCATCGTAGTATGTCGTCGACGGAAGGAATATAGCGCTGTTGGTAGTTACCTGGCTACGGGATCGTAGGCTTTAACTCACCGTGTATTGGTATCCTAAAAGAGAAGTGTATGTGCTGCCACTGTGTTGCACACTATTTCTGTCTTTCTAATTCATAATTAGTCACCCACACCGACTCAACATCACGTTGCACGAACTTCTATCACAGTTACACAGATTACACCGTGTTACCGAAAGAAAAGTATGTGAAATGAACACTCAGGAAACTGAAGCAAAATTTTGGCGTTAGAACTAACGACGAGGCAGGTAGGGAGTATTTGTCAGCGTTTCCGCTGCTGTATTCATGTAATATAACGAATAAATTGATTCATTTGAATCGTTGATTTAAGTTACGAAGCAAGCCGGTATTGATTTAATCTTCAGTCGTAATGTTCTTTTATCAGCAGCAGAGTTTCCTTTTACACAGAATGGTAGTCGTTACAAGAAAGGCGTATCATCGAAGCGCACTCAAAATGTGATAATATCTGCGTCACAAAAAAGCGTAAGTGGCAGTTGTTCTTCCCGCGCATGATCTGTGAAACTAACAGCAAGAAGAATACGCATATCTCCAACAGCATACCTTACTTCGATTACAAATGGTATTATAGACTCTACTTTCATGTAAATTCTGTCCTGCAGCTTGTCACAGCATTAGCTGAACATTAACTTGGGATTTAAGTGTAAAAATTAAATGAGTCTGTGTCAGATACTAGGATCCCAAACCCTCTTTGTAATCTCTTGTAACACCGAGTGTGCTTACACAGTTTTCCAACTAACAGTGTTAACATAGTCTTGGCCCACCACTGCAGCACATTCCAATGGTTTCTCTACGTTATAGCTCAGGACATTGCCATTTCGAACAGTCTTGCGACACGACCAACCCATCTGATACTCTTACTTCTTACAGTGATTGTTGTCTCAAGTCCAATCGCCATGTCATATCACATATATTTGGCTCCAGTCTGCTTATTCAAAGATTCGCCTCTTCTGTAGAATTTATTGTCTCTATCGCTAACAAATTTCCTAGCCGTCCCGGAGGAAATATTGTGGGCCTCTGTCTTTGTTTTACAATTCAGGGTACTGAATGGCAGTGTAAATCGTAGACTGAAAAACACCTGTATCGTCATTGATCTTAACCTTTAAATCGCTGCCTAGTTATTTGCTTTCAGGTGATTTACGGTAGTGTATATAACGGGAAAGAAAAACCTAGCGATATCTAAACAATGATGAAGTACTGTTTTTAAATAAGTACCCGTACAGTCAAGAAACTGACGATTATATGAACTGTATTCCGATATAAACATCCTTTTTAACAATAACTTCATTTTGGAACTCTTCTATTTGGTCCGTGTTTGCATAGAAAAACAACAATATCGGAATTGAGTCCGCCTTGATGCAGAACACCTTGTTATTTGTTTACTTATTTATTTCTCAAACTAGTTTCAGCGACAAATAGTACCATCCTCAGTTTTTTAAAATATAAAACGTGCAGAAAATAGCGTGTTTATGCAAACACAGCAACACATTATTACACTTTTACTATTCGTTTTTTGAAATATAGTTTTGTATGGATACTTTCATACTACTTTATTTATTGTGTGTTACGGCATGTTTTTAAGAATTATTGTCGCTGTTTGCGGCATATTTTCTGTGCTTTTTTCTGTTGCCGTTTTTTCTCAGCCTACGTCATGTCATCTGCAACTGTGTGAGCGGCTGTTAGTACTCTTTAGCACATGAGATCTCTAAAGAGTGACAGCACACATTCAACTTTCGCAGAACACGTAAAGAACAAAAACCATAATCCCACTAATCTCGCAAACGATCTACACATTCTGAAACACAAAGGGGAAAGTGCAATAAACTAAAACACAACACTTTGCAACAACACACTCTTTATAGCTCTGAGAGAACTCACCAAGGACATAGAACAGAAAGCGCACGCACGCAAAAGAATCAATTCCCCGCCGGCTGGAGTGGCCGAGCGGTTCTAGGCACTTCAGTCTGGAACCGCGCGACCGGTACGATCGCAGGTTCTAATCCTGCCTCGGGCATGGATGTGTGTGATGTCCTTAGGTTAGTTAGCTTCAAGTAGTTCTAAGTTCTAGGGGACTGATGACCTTAGATGTTAAGTCCCCTAGTGCTGAGAGCCATTTGAACCATTTGAATCACTTCCCCATTACACACAGAGACATAAATAAGGAACAGAAGTCGTCGTAACTTCCGCTACAGTTTTCATAACACTCTCGCAACAAGCGAGACACCTCTCGCGACACGCGCGAACAGCAAGATGACGTAATCTTCTTGATCATAAAAAAGTGCGAAAGTTTTGTTTGTCTGTGTACAGAATCAGCTGCATGCTGTCCAACGAACGTGAGTACACGAATAACTGACAGCCCACTGCAAAACAAAACTGTATTCCACAACACTACTGCAACCCTACGTGTATAATGCTGACATACTAAGTTCACATTTTAGTATTTTGTTTACTAACAGCCGCTCAGACTGTTGGAGGTGACATGATGTACGCTGAGAAAAAACGGCAACAGAGAAAAGCACAGAAAATATGCCGCAAACTGCGACAGTAATTCTTAGAAACATGCCGTAACATCGAATAAATAAGATCGTATGAAAGTATCCATAGATAACTATATTTCAAAAAACGAACAGTGAAAATGTAATAACGTGTTACTGTGTTTGTATAACTACGCTATTTTCTGCATGTTTTAGATTGAAAACAAAACTAATGATGGTGATATTTGTAGCCGAAACTAGTTCGGTAAATAAATACGTAAATAAATAACAAAGTGTTTTGCATCAAGGCGGACTCAATTCCGATATTGTTGTCTCATTTTAGTGTGGCTTGCGTTTTGTGTATGTATTATAGTGTAACGAGATAACAGTGATGTGTGCTTAATCAACACTAATTAAGGAGAATTTAGCAGAACTATTTTTAGTATATGGATATGATTTTTACCGTTTTCAAATGAACTGGTTTCCCTAGGCCACAAGAAAAAAAAATGCCATATTACCCAGCGATGTAAGGCAGTGATTAAGATGTTGAACTCGGGTTGCCGAATGGTGCCATTAAATGAATCATTATTTCCACTACTCCCCCTTCTATACCATATCGTTTTAGCGCTGTTGGCCGATCGAAGTAGCGTAATGGTTTCCACGAAGGACTTGTATTTCTGAGGATACTTGCTCAAAAAGAGTCCTACCACTTAGGTAAAGATTGTCTATTGTTTCCCTAATTTAATAAATGGGAAAGCTGGGATTATAAGAACACTATAAAAATACACGGCGTTTTATTGACTTCATTACATCTTTTCGTCACACCGTGAGAACATTTTCAAAGTCAGTCCGGAACCGCGCGACTGCTACGGTCGCAGGTTAGAATCCTGCCTCGGGCATGGATGTGTGTGATGTCCTTACGTTAGTTAGGTTTAAGTAGTTCTAAGTTCTAGGGGACTGATGACCACAGATGTTAGGTCCCATAGTGCTCAGAGCCATTTGAGCCATTTTCAAAGCATCCAAATATAACACGAAGCATTATGGATGACTGAAAGCAGTACGAATCTCTCAAATATAGGTGCACAGTATTTCGTCAACTTTAATGGCATGACATAAGTTCAAACACGCCTGTATTGGACAGTTTCATTCTGCTTTTTACTATCCGTAAAACATTGTGTTATACACTAACGGAAAACAATAAGGAAGAGTTGTGCGATGTAAACGAAATTTCGTCGGCGTGTTTCTACATCTGAAAGATGTCTATTCAGATTTCACGCCACTCGCATAACAGTGGCGCTAGCCGGGGCACTGTGAGGGTGAAAATCAGATTTGCTTTAAATACACGTTGTAACGGTCATGAGTGTCTGAGATTTGACGTTGTGAGTTGATTATCTTCACTGAGTCTGAAAGGGGTCATGTAATATGGCTACGAGAAACTGGATGTTCCTTCTGCGATATTGCCGAAAGACTTGATAGGAATGTAGCAACCGTACCTGATTGCTGGCAGTGGTGGTCACGAGTTTGTACAGTCGCAAGAAGACCGGGCTCCGGACGGTCGCGAAAGGGAAGGCCATCGTGTTCGGCGATAGCTCTGTCGCATTGTCGTGCGACTGCAATAGCAGTTGGCACCACAGTGACACAGAGAATGGCTACAAGCCGATTACTTCAAGGACAGCTCTGAGCCAGACGCCCTGTAGCGTGCATTCCTCCAACCACAAACCACTGCTATTTGCGACTTCAGTGGCGCCAAGCGAGAGTTAATTGGAGGGCAGAGTGGAGGTCTGTTGCGTTTTCTAATGAAAGTTGGCTCTGCCTCGATGCCAGTGATGGCTGTATGTTGGTTTCAAAGAGACAAGTTGAAGTGAGAACCGACGACCAACCCGTCTGCGTGCTAGACGCACTTGACATACACCTGGAGTTATGGTCTGGGGCACTATTTGTTATGACAGCTGGAGCACTCTCGTCGTTATCTCAAGCACCCTGACTGAAAAATTGTACGTCAGTCTGGTGAACTGTCTTGTTGTGCTGGCATTCATGAACAGCATTCCAGTCCGTGTTCTCCAACAGGATAACGCTTGCCCACATCCCGCTATTGTAACCCAGCATGCTCCCCAGTGTGTCGACATGTTGCCTTGGCGTGCTCGATCTCCAAATCTGTTACTATTTGTGCACGTACGGTATCTGATCAGACGACGACTCCAGCGTCATCCACAAGCAGAATTAACCGTCCCTGCATTGACTGACTAACTGCAACACTGACATCTGGGTCCTGTTCAACACAGTGCATGCACATTTGCGTTCTTGCTTTCAACATTCTGACAGTTCCAGTGGTTATTAATGTACTATTTCACATGTGCAATGGCTCGTCTCGCGCATATATTAACCTGTGATGTTGCAGTTTTAGTCTCTTAAATATGTTACCTAGACAAATGTATTCCCAAAATTCCATTACTCTACATTAATTATTTTTTGATAGTGTGATTTTTTCCATCACTGTATTTTTGGATTCTTCTGGAAATGGTGGCGCTTCCTAGATTGCTTCAGGCAAATTCCGCGATGTTTCCTTTGAAAGGACACGGCCGATTTCCTTCCCTAGCCCGAGTTACTGCTCCGTCTCTAACGACGTCATAGTCGACGGGACGTTAAACACTAGTCTCCTCCTCCTCCTCCTCCTCCTCCTCCTGAGCTTGTCTTCCATCTGCAATGAATTCACCGTCAACTGTAATGATCAGCAGTCGCTTGAACAATCCTTAAATGATGAAAAAATATCACTTCGGCTACTGGAGCGTCAAATTATGGCTCACGAGACGGAGTGGATCCCGTTTCAGACCCCTTCACCACAGAAAGAAAGTGTGACCGGGAGTCGAACCTGAGACGTTCCCGTCACTAGCCGATCGTTGTAACCACAAGTCATCGAGGAAGCTTAATGTAAACATTTTTACTATCCAACACAAGCAAAGTTCCAGCCACTGTAGTTTACAGAAAACTTGCATCGCATCTCCAAAGTTCGTATTGTTATTAATTGTTAAAGAATAAATCTGAGGCCATTAATACACCAATTATTTACTAGATTTTCCAGTTGTAAATATGACGCCACGTTCGCTATATTTACTTGTCTGTAGTCTGCTAAAACAAGTAATGCGTCAGGAGACTGAACAATATATCACACTCATTAAGTGGAGTATCAGTTCTCACTCCACAGCAATACAGACTAACAACAATGTTTATTTTATGAACAGAAGTTAGTTAAGTTACAACATTACGATAGTTCGATGAACTCTCTCTGAAATATACCGAAAAAAGTCCTCCAACAAAACGGGTACGTGAACCTCCTCGCAAAGAACGCACCACACAGCGGACCGTTATTTATCCCCGACTGCTGCGAATCACACCACATCTCAGACGTAAAACGAGGCTATATAACATTCTGAATAAAAGAGTGAGACAAAATATAATGGCAGAGAGGCTGCCATTACTTCAGCAACCAACTGCGCCAGAAGCTCGTGGTTTATGGACTGGACACACAGCAGACGGTATGTAAGGTCCAAGATAAGAACAAAGAAACTTTGAGCGTTAGAGACCTTCCCACCCTGTCCGTGCGACTCGGCATCAAATGATGATTTAAATCGCTTAATCATCTCGTATAAGGTATATGGCAATCGAAAAGTAACTTTGTGCAATACAGTAAGCAAATTGAAATTTCCCACTACTGGCACCACTAACCTCAATTTCTTTTTTAAATGACCCCTTTTAGAGACTGTAAGCTACACATGTAACAGCAGCTCCTGTGTGCTCTGTTCGTTCTAACAGGACTTCATTCCAGCGCTCAGACATACTATTAAACAATTTGATGCTGTCTGCATGATATGTACACCAGATGCCAAAGAATGACTCACCCAACTTGTCTTTCCTTGTGGCGGCTATCATTATTTGCCGTCACAGTTGTCGGTCTCCTTTATCTGTAACTCTTTGATAGGGACTCTTACAGGGCATCATAATTCCTATCGACGAATGCGTTTTCATGTTATCGATGTAAAGCCTCTTACCGAGATTTGCATTTCGTATGATACGAGAGACAGTGTAAAAGGAAGAAGTAGGCAAGTATGTAAGAGGCAAAGAGCTCTATTAAGCATTAACGTGTAATAAAGGCAAAAAATTAAAAGACGTTATGTAAGGTGAGTTCAGCGAATCCTCGAGAGGTTGTTAACGATGACGTCATACTTATACTCCACTGCTGAACAGATGTACGCCTTTTGCAAAAACTAATACTGGAGGGAAGAAGATCGCGTTAAATGTTCCTGACGAAGTCATTGAGATAAACCTCTAGGGACCAGGTTGGAACAGAAAATGGCCATGGTGTCCTAAAAGGAATAATTCAGGAAACCGCCGTAGTCGACTTCGAGAAACTACGGAAAACCTTAATCTGAATGGTGGGACAGGTCTTTGAACTCCGTTCGGCAACACTGGAAATATTCTCCATGGTAATTACCTGTAGATAGCGTAACAAACAGTGCACCATCAATCTATTCGATATACTATTAATACTCCCAATTTGCCAATTGCAACTATCTTGTTCTTATTTAAGGAGCACATTTCACAATTTTATTAGGCATAGAAATCAGAGACATGGCCGTTGTGACCAATATCGATCTCGAAGTGTACAGTGAAATGACTTTTGCTCTAATATACAAACGTAAACAATATTCCAAAATATCTGTACGTGCAAAAAGAACAAATTAATATGTACGCAACAAATTTTAGATTGTTGGACAACCTGAAGCAGTAAAGTGACACTGTTGAGACTGGTAAGTTTCCATTCTTATTTCCGCAGATGCATTAAGCTAGTACGATAATGGGGAGGAGGATGGGCACCGGCTGGAAGTGTGTCCATTTCATACTCTGCGCTAAAGGACCATCGTGAAATATGAAATAACTTACAGAGCTGTTAATTTAAGTGAAAACCATTCAAAATTTATGAAGATGTATACAATGTAAATGATCAAAATGCACAGTGGTACAGCATATGCCAGCAAGAAGATTCAAAACCTCGAAACTTCAGTAAATAAACAACACCGACACAAATTTAACGTGCATATTGATTCAGCTTCCATTTCCCGTATACACTATAATCGTAGACAGACTATGTTTGTCACGAAATAATTAAATACCGAGGTTTTTTCTCTATATTTTTCTCCCTTTTCACTATTGACATTTATACGCATGCTGTAATTGGTCGAGGTAGATTGCAATCCATTTCCTAGCAGTTTGTCCAGCCGTAAAGTACCCACATCGCTACGGTAGCTGGCGCAGGAGTCAGCTAAAAGTTGCCAACGAGCTAGCATAAATATTTCTGCTCGCGTTGCTGCTCGCGCCTGCATTATAAATGCGACGGAATGTAACAGTTTGTTGGGCGTTATGCGGCACCGAAAAAAGCAACAACACGGCTGACGAACAAGCAGTCATTAAAGAGGCAGCGGAGGATGGGCAACGGCTGGAAGAGTGTCCATTTCATACGCTGCACTAAAGGACCATCGTGAAATATGCAGAAACGTACACAGCAGATTGTTGCCCATCTGTCCGTCACTACTTTGAAATCCGATGTTGTAAGAACGACTACTCATGTATTAACTAATCCTATTGCTTGCAGTAAAGAGATGACGCTGCACTCTAGGAAACTTGATCTCGTCGCGGCGACTTGTCCTGATCTAAAATATTTTTATTCCTCTGCATAGGTTATAAAGGAAACACAGTGGCGCTCATGGATAAAAAGCAGTACATCAATAAGACACAACTGTTCATCACAAAAAATAAAATTACAAAACTAAAATCAGATCCAACAAACAGATTCCAAACGAAGTTGAGAAACACTCTGAAAGACATTGAACTTCCAATAGAAAACAATGAAAAAGAAAAACTGGTACAAACAAATCCCAGTGCACCACCCCTCCGTAAAAAAGATTGCAGTCAGCTCAAGACGGATGATATATAGTAACAGATGTTAACAGCTGCTGCGGAAAATGTACAAGCAAACAAACGTGTTATTTTAATTCCGTTTTACGTATGAAATAAGTGGGAACAAGTAGAGGTTGCACACAGTGCAAAGCAAGTTCCACAGTCTTCCCGAACGTGGTCCATCTGTGGTTCCGTCGCCAAGTGATCTTTTACTTACAGTAGCTACACACGTGCCATTATCTTCTAGATCACTCACTATATGTTCAATTTTTCATACACACGTAAAAAAAAATTTTGCATCACCTCCGTTCCGAGAGTTCCGGAACCTGTACAACAGCCGACCATTTTGGCCGAGTGGTTCTAGGCGCTTCAGTCCGGAACCGCACTGCTGCTACGGTCGCAGGTTCGGAATCATGCCTTGGGCATGGATGTGTGTGATTTTCTGAGGTTAGTTAGGTTTAAGTAGTTCTAAGTCTAGGGGACTGATGACCTCAGATGTCAAGTCCCATAGTATTTAGAGCCATTTGAACCTGTACGAAAAATTGGAACAGTGATCAACATAAACATCATTGCCGCCCTCTTTATTGCTCAAGAAACCACACATTTCATGTTGTACCACCATACAGCGATATCTTCAGAGGTGGTGGTCCAGATTGCTGTACACACCGGTACCTCTAATACCCAGTAGCACGTCCTCTTGCATTGAATCATGTCTGTATTCGTCGTGGCATACTATCCACAAGCTCATCGAAACACTGTTGGTCCAGATTGTCCCAGTCCTCAATGGCGATTTGACGTACATCCCTCAGAGTGGTTGGTGGAACACATCGTCCATAAATAGCCATTTTCAATCTATCCCAGGCAAGTTCGAGAGGGTTAATGTCTGGAGAACATGCTGGCCATTCTAGTCGAGCGATGTCTTTATCCTGAAGGAAGTCATTCACATAATGTGTATGATGGGGGCGCAAATTGTCGTCCATGAAGACGAATGCCTCGCCAATATGCTGCCGCTGTAGTTGCACTATCGGTCGGAGGATGGCATTCACGAATCGTGCAACCGGTACGGCGCCTTCCATGACGGCCAGCGGCGTACTTCGGCCCCACATAATGCCACCCCAAAAGAGCAACGAACCTTCACCTTACTGCACTCGGTGGACAGTGTGTCAAAGGCCTTCAGCCTGACCGGGTTGCCTCAAAACACGTCCTTGACGATTGTCTGGTTGAAGATACATGCGACACTCATCGGTGAAGGGAACGTGATGCCACTCCTGAGCGGTCCATTCGGCATGTTGTTGGGCCCATCTGTACCGTGCTGCATGGTGTCGTGGTTGCAAAGATGGACGTCGGGAGTGAAGTTGCGCATCGTGCAGCCTATTGCGCACAGTTTTGAGTCGTAACACGACTTCCTGTGGCTGCACAAAAAGCATTGTTCAACATGGTGGCGTTGCTGTCAGGGTTCCTCCGAGCCATAATCCGCAGGTAACGTTCATCCACTGCAGTAGTAGCCCTTGGGTGGCCTGAGCGAGGAATGTCATCGGCAGTTGCTGTCTCTCTGTATCTCTTCCATGTCCGAACAACATCGCTTTTCTTCACTCTGAGACGCCTGGACACTTCCCCTGTTGAGAGCCCTTCCTGGCACAAAGTAACAATACGGACAAGATTACACCGCGGTATTGACTGTCTAGGCATGGTTGAACTACAGACAACACGAGCCGTGTACCTCCTTCCTGGTGGAATGATTGGAACTGATCCGACTGTCGGACCCCCTCCGTCAAGTAGGCGCTGCTCATGCATGGTTGTTTGCATCTCTGGGCGGGTTTAGTGACATCGCTGAACAGTCAAAGGGACTGTGTCTGTGATACAGTATCCACAGTCAACGTCCATCTTCAGGAGTTCTGGGAACCGGGGTAATGCAAAACTTTTTTTGAAATGTGTACATTTGTTGCAAGATACCCTCAGATGCCAATGTCGTACATATGCTTATCTTTCACGTCTGTCATTATTATACTCGACAAGTTATATTGTCTTTTTCGATAGTAACACTACATTAGTCTTACGCGTTTTCCGTCTTTCTTCTCTTAACTTTTTAATTTTATATTTCCCTGCCCAGTATAGATAGAATTCGATACAACTAGTCTTACCCAGATATCTGTCTGTTCACCCCCAACATTTAACAATCTGAAAACGCCTTAAGGACCAATTTAGAACTGCAGTTATCAGTTCCTAGAATATGATATCATTGTACAGCTTCTCTTTGGAACATGATGCTAAACCTGAAATACAGATCGTCATAAAGTTGCAGTTCTTACAGTAAACAACAGGAAAATACAAAGGAAAAAACCTAAGCGTGGAGAAAATGTGTCCTATTAATATTCACAACGGATTCCCGAAGTATCACCCGTTCGCTACAAATTGTGTAAGTCCAAGCCATATTTTGTCCGTTTCTCCATAAGTTCGTTGTACGAATCTCAGAATATCAAAAGCTATGAAACTAATGTGAGAGAGGTTAATTCCAGAGACGTTTATATTCAGTGAACATAGGCCGGTGAAGAAAATTTAACTACATTCCCTGAGTTGTAGTGGAGCAGAAGGTAAAAAATATCTCTCTCTCTCTCTTTCTTCCCGTCCGAACAGGCCTCAGAAGGCCCATTGACACCGACCGACCGCCGTGTCATCCTCCGCCGATAGGCGTCATTTGATGCCGGTATGGAGGAGTACGAGGTCAGCACACTGCTCCCCCGGCCGTTGTCAGTTTTCGTGACCGTAAACGCTTCATCTCAGAGTAGCCCCTGAGTCGGCCTCACAAGGGCTGAGTGCACTGCGCTAAACTTCGTTGACTTGACGGGAACCGTTGTTTGGGATGAGATAAGTGTTTAACGTCCCATCGACAACGAGATCTGTAGAGACAGGGCACAAAAACGGATGAGGGAAGGAAATCGGCCCTGCCCTTTCAAATAAACCAGTCACTGAAAATCCTAAATCAGGATGGCCGGACGTGGCTTTGAACCGTCGTCCTCCCGAATGCTAGCCCAGTATGCTAACCACTGCGCCACCTCGTTCGGTGGAGCCGATGTTACCACTGCGACAATTCGCAAGTACAAATATGGTAAGATTCAAATGTGCTGTGTTTCCACCTTTCAGAAAGATACCGGACAGACTCACTGATACATCTGCAAAAGTAACATTTTTTGAGAGGTACGGTCCAGTAAAATAAAATCGTAGATTCTACCGAGCACTTGGCCCATTGTGTCCGCCCGAGAGTTAATTGTTTCCAGAGTAGATAAGCGTACTGCGTATGTACAAGTTCCATGTACTCAAATAGTTTTTTGTCTGAAAATTGGAAGCAGTTATTTTGCTGCTAGTATCATTCTACACATTTAACGTAAGTTGCGGAACATTGAAGGTAACTCCATGGCGTTGGAGGAACTCATGAGATAATGGCTACTGCTGTCGAGAATTGGTGTTCTTTGTAGGTGAAAGTTGGGAATCAGCGTATTTTGAAATTGGGGTAGGTTTATTATTTTTGTAGCCATGTTTGGCAACAGTATGTCTGTGACTGTATAAATTACCTTCCATATAGTTCTGATATCACTCACAAATAAAGGATATGTGTGTGTTTTAAGTTCAGCGACTTATATTTAAAATGTAAAATGCACACAGCTTAAAATAAAGCTTTACGTGTCGCTGGTATTAGAATTGTGTAAAACTTAATTTCTTTTGACATCCGATCGTGGTAATATTAACTGTCTACAGCATAACAAATGCTCGTATTTCGTGATGCGTTGTGTGTCACATACATCGTCTGTGTGTACCTGCCACTGGCTGTGGAGCAAACACACATTTTCTGCCGCACTTGCTGCAGGTAGGCACGGAACATCTGACAGGTGGTTCTCGCAGGATGAGGGGCGAGATAGCCTGAGCGGCAGAGGGTACCGCCGGCCGAACTCCAGAACGCAGGCTAGCGGTCTGCAGCGATAATGCGGGCTGCTAACTCAGTCCCTGCCCGCGCCCTCTGTATGCCGGTGCGGTACGGGCAGCGTAAGTGCCCTTCTGACGTCACAGCTTAATGCGGAAAGCTACCGTTGCTGGATCGTCGCGTGCAGATTTTGTCCGCTGCTGGACATCACTGTCATTCTCCCTCTAAGGTGTTAGATTAGCGGTGACGCCTTCGTAATACATCGTTAGTGTGCATAGTGCTTTTGCAGAATCTGCATTTTACGAGTACATGTAATCTCAGACAAAGATAGTTGTCTAAAAAGACGCAGATAAAGATATGGTGGGTTCTTTGTGGTCATAACTATTCCTTCGATAAGAAAGAAAATTAATTTATATTGTAGAAGCCGAAAAGTAGAAATCTGTGCTGACACCAATTTATTTGACAGATATCACTAATTCATTTGACAGATACCATCAATTTACAGTTTCCCAACTCACTCTCACTCAGTCAGTGGCAGTGGGTGATAATGCTTCTACATTTACATGATGCTTCAGAATGCTTTTTTTTTTTTTTTTTTTTTTTTTTTTTTTTTTTTTTTTTTTTTTTTTTTTTTTACACTATTGAAACGCTTTGCAGCCCAACTCTTCGAATAGTATAGTTCCAATTAAGCCATGCCTGGATGTCGTGAGACTTTCCCGAAGTACTGTTTTTTCACTGTTCAAGTGTTGTGCTTCGCTCTAGAAGAGGTGGCCCAATTAAAACGTGACTGGCATCTGAGGAACGTCACCGAGTTCTGAGGACGTGAGACAATTCAGTAGGTGGCTTAAAAGCTTTTCTGTTGTTAACGAACTGGTCTGTTGTTAAGCTGCAGCTTTCTTGGCGGCTCAGGAATACAGAGAAACGCTTGGAGGATTCTCAGGGATTTTCTCAAGAAAATCTGACATCAAAGTCCCTAGAGTACTAGCCATGAAGAGTGGGAGGTGCTGATATGGGAGACGCAGTGGGAAAGCCGCCATAGTTCCCATGATACATTCTAGCCATCGTGCAGGGACTTTTCATAGCAATATCCTGTGGGCTGGCACCGTGTACTAACACGGGAAGCAAACAGCAGCGGTCGTTCATTGATCTACACTGCTAACGCAGCCCACCAATTACAAGATAATACGTCGAGAAATTCAGCACCATGAATTACAAGATTGGCAGAAAAGGGAACATAACTGCAGAGCGTTCGCAGCCTGGGATCATTCTGGGTCATTCGGATGTCTTTTGAAAGGAACTCCGAATTAACGCTACTGCAGGGAGTCCAGTCTGAAATTGATCGCAAGTCTCATCCGATATTCTTGTAGGTGATACTCAAGCATCATGCCAAGCGACTCGCACGCTGTTCTGCTTTGAGCATTCTGACTTTGCCTTCTGGAGTCATGCAAGTCAATTTTCCACTCAGTTTCCAGGCTTCTAGTCTGATTGCTGCATTCATTAGGATGCCTGTTGTCACTTTCTGGCATTCTCATTTTTCACTCCACGTTGGATGATCTTTCTGTTGGTCTTACGTTTGAGTAATTAAGTATTCGACTGCGTTCCCGCTATCCGCAGTCAACAGGCTTCGCGTGTATACGGATATCCGTTGAGTGGTGGCGAGTACAATACAGCTGTGTTTACTGCTGGGAAATGGTTTTATCTGGAGATCATTTAGGCAGGAAGTGCGGAACAAGAATCGAATTAAGCTGCTCCGAATATCGCCCAAAAGCCCCAGTACATGGAGTTAAAAAATGCTGTTCGTCATTCAGCAGCCATGTGAAACCACGAGAGACTCGCCGGGACATATCACCTATTCTGTTATGCTTTATTGCCAAGTCATGTATGTGACCAGTCAAATAACAAATTTGTCGCCCTAAAATTCAGGGAAAATCGAACAATTAACAAAATTTTAAAAGTCGTACCACGTTCGTTTGATTGTCAGCTAAAATAGAGGGCAAATTGACCGAAAATGAGTCACCGCCCTTTGGTCCGGAAGTAAAACACAATTTAGTAAAGTGTGGCGCACTGTAACCTGTTCACCAGAAGCTGGAGGGTCCTCTCGCCGTAGGAAGAATCCCTGCGTCATAGGACTATCACCTATACAAAGACGAATAAAGAGGGCCTTATGCCGTTTACATCGTTGGAAGGAGGCGCGTTGTGTACTTCAGTAGACGCACCTTATTTCCTGTCACTTCCAGCCACTCTTCATCTCATTGACACATGACTCTGTACCTGAAGAGTGAGAGGATAGCATGTAGGGGATGGCACAAAACAGGGGATCGCGACACGCCTCCTTGCCTGCTACATCCGCTCTTCCGTGCACCGCAACGTCCATGTGCCCTGGCACCCAGCAAAAGACACTTCCTTCTGCAGCCCTTGTAGTTTGAGGAGGGCGTCCTGGATATTCTGAATTACTGTATCTGATAGGTACAAACGCTGTGGAGAGTGAGGATCACTACAGGGAATAGGAACCGACGAATTTAGCACTCGAAACAGGTTTCAACTGATCCAGTGCCCGCAACATCCCGTGTAATTTCGCGTCGAAGATAGTCAAGTTTTGAGGCAGTCGAAGATTGGGGACGCGATGAGGGAAAAGAACAGAGCAACCTAGTCCCTGATGGTTATTCACGTTCCTAGAAATTGCTTTCTAACTCGAGCACAACCATAGCTTGTAGGAGCAGCTTCCAGTTTCTGCCTTATTCGGAAAATCTACTGTACTCTGGTTAGTACAAACAGTATCACGTTCTTGATTAGTCTTCTTTTGGCATTCAGTTTCCGCAGACAACAATGTTTACGGGAAACGTGAGAAACTATTCTAAGCCAGACAGGATTGGAAAAAACAGAAAAGTTCACCGTAGATAGCTGCTTTTGCATCTTTTGAAGAAAAGAGTTTAAAGTTTTGTCCTCTTCTGCAACAAATCCCATTGTTCATAATTAACTTGACAACAAGTGAAGAAAATTAATTACTACAACATGTGATGAATTGAATTTGAGAAAAGTTTTGAAATCAGTTAATGTGATCCCAAAGATCCTCATCGATATCTACATGGACACACTACAAATCACATTTAAGTGCCTGGCAGAGGGTTGATCGAACCACCTTCACAATTCTCTAGTATTCCAGTCTCGTATAGCGCGCGGAGAGAGCGAACACCTTTCCGTACTAACTCCGATTTCCCTAATTTTATCATGGTGATCGTTTCTCCATATGTAGGACGACGTCAACAAAATATTTTCGCATTCGTAGGAGAAAGTTGGTGATCTGAATTTCGTGAGAAGATTCCACCGCAACGATAAACGCGTTTGTTTTAATGATGTCCATCCCAAACCCTGTATCATTTCAGTGACACTCTCGCCCCCATTTCGCTATAATACAAAACATACTGCTCTTCTTTGAACGTTTTTGATGTATTCCTTCAATCCTATCTGGTAAGGATCCCACACCGCACAGCAGTATTCTAAAAGAGGACAGACAAGCATAATGTAGGCAGTCTCGTTAGTAGATATGTTACATTTTCTAAAGTGTCCTGCCAATAAAACGCAGTCTTTGGTTCGCCTGCCCCACAACATTTTCTGTGTGTTATTTCCAGTTTAAGTTGTTCGTAATTGTAATGCGTATGTTTTTAGCTGAATTTACGGCCTTTAGATTTGCCTGATTTGTCGTGCAACCGAAGTTTAACGGATTCCTTTTAGCACTCATGTGGATGACGTCACACTTTTCGTTATTTAGGGCCAACTGCAAATTTTTGCACCATATAGATATCTTTTCTAAGCCGTTATGCGATTTGTTTTGATCTTCTGATGACTTTACTAGTCTATATACGACAGCGCCATCTGCAAACAACCTAAGACGGCTGCTCAGATTGTCTCCCAAATCGTGTGTGTAGATAAGGAAGAGCAAGGGGCCTATAACAGTACCTTGGGGAACGCTGAAATCACTTCTGTTTTACTCGATTACTTTCCGTCAACTACTACGAACTATGACCCATCTGACAGGAAATGAATCCAATCACATAACTGATACTATATTCCATAGGCATGCAATTTTGCTACGAGCTGCTTGTGTGGTACAGTGTCGAAAGCCTTCCGGAAATCCAGAAATACGGAATCGATCTGAAATCCCTTGTCAATAGCACTCAACACTTCATGCGAGTACAGAACTACTTTTGTTTCACAAGAACGATGTTTTTTAAATCCATGTTGACTGTGTGTCAAATGGTTCAAATGGCTCTGAGCACTATGGGACTTAACATCGGAGGTCATCAGTCCCCTAGAACTTAGAACTACTTAAACCTAACTAACCTAAGGACATCACACACATCCATGCCCGAGGCAGGATTCGAACCTGCGACCGTAGTGGTCGCGCGGTTCCACACTGTAGCGCCTAGAACCGCTTGGCCACCCCGGCCGGCGACTGTGTGTCAGTAGACCGTTTTCTTCGAGGTGATTCATAATGTTTGAACACAATATATATTCCAAAATCCTGCTGCATATTGACGTTAATGATATAGGCCTATAATTGAGTGGATTACTCATATTGCCTTTCTTGAATATTAGTGTGACCTGTGCAACTTTCCAGTCTTTGGGTACGGATCTTTCGTCGAGCGAACGGTTGTATATGATTGTTAAGTATCGAGCTATTGCATCAGCATACTCTGAAAGGAACCTAACGAGTATACAGTTTGGACCAGCAGACTTGCTTTTATTAAGTGGATATTTACTTCTATGTTTCTCGCGTTGGCAGCTATTCTTGATTCGAATTCTGAAACAGATACTTAGTCTTCTTTTCTGAAGGCATTTCGGAAGGCTGTGTTTAGTAACTCTGCTTTGGCAGTACTGTCTTCGATAGTATCTCCATTGCTGTCGCTCAGAGAAGACATTGATTGTGTCTTCTTCTGTAAAAGATCGCCGATCTTGGAGATTTTGCTTCTGTCTAAATTTGGAAATTTTGTATCGTTGTTTATGCAACAGTGTTGTGACCCGTTTTGTATACCAAGGAGGATCAGCTCCGTCGTTTGTTAATTTATTTGATATAAATCTCTCAATTGCTGCCGATACTATTTTTGTGAATTCAAACCACATCTGGTCTACATGTATATTGTTAATTTGGAAGGAGTGGAGATTGGTCCCTGGGAAGTCTTTCGCCTCCTGCTACGGCCTGGAGTGACCTCTTACTCGACCACAGGTGAGGGGTCAACCTCAGTGCAAGCAGTAACTGGGCTGGCCACCGGTGAAGGCCGATCGGAGGACTTCGACGTGCTGGAAATCCGTTGGATCCCCACGGCCGGCCCACAACTGTGGTGCCCATCCACTGCAGCTTCAAGCTGTGTAACCGAAACCATCACAGCCTGGAGCTGAGAGCCAAGTATCACCAACTCGGCTCGCATCCGCACACAACAATCACAGTCCCTATCCACACTAAAGACCGTGGAAAACTGAACTGCCCAAATAAACGGGCCATCGACACGTGCTGCGACACTCTACTATAGACACTGACGAAAACGCATATACTGTGCGTGATAAGTTAGATGAATACGCAGAGATTCAATAATCTTCAAACACAGTAGGAAAATTGGTTGTATTAAGTGTCTTCCACCCTTATCGGTGTTCATGGAAATTGCGTGTTGCAAAAGAAGAGTTGTGCCAGGGGCAGGCAGCTTCTACAACGCGAAAAAGCTTTGACTGAGAGGGGGAGACGTTCAGAAAGCGCTTCGTTCTTCACTGCAACATACGGATTTGAAGCCGCTGGAGGACGTGGACGATTGCCGTGTTTTGGCAGTTTTGGCAGCTGTTCCCAACGATAGGCGCCCGGGGATATTTGTTTTGCCACGGCCGGTGGCGGCGGCCTGTTACAGACGCAGACACGCTGGCGGCATTGGCCAGGCGGCGCCGTTAGCCACGGCAGTCCAAACAGGGGGGGGACGGCGCGAATGTTGTCCATTCAAACTGTGCACGTGTTCATTAATCATCGTATTAAAGGATGTTGATGATGATGATGATGATGATGATGATGATGGCGATGATAATTGGTGTGTGGGGCGCTCAACTGCGTGGTTATCAGCGCCCGTACAAATTCCCAACCTTTGCTCAATCCAATCGCGCCACTTTCATGAATGATGATGAAATGATGAGGACAACACAAACACCCAGTCGTCTCGAGGCAGTTGAAAATCCCTGACCCCTCCGGAAATCGAACCCGGGACCCTGTACTCTGGAAGCGATTACTCGACGTGGTACGCATTTTGGTTCATTTGCAAGTAGTGAGAAGGTCCAGTTACACATGTTCGAAAAAGTAGATGTTTTTACTTGCAGAAGAAGCTATAGTTAGTTCGACTGAAAAAGCGCACACAACGCCAGAGAACAGTTGAAATGGATACAAAATTGTAGTATTCATTCCACTCCATCGTCGACTGAATGATACAGCTACCGGTTTTCGTAGATATATAAAAAATAAACACTCACGGTTGCAACATTATTTTTAATTTAAAAATAATGTGTTTCACCATGGTTAGGCATCATCAGATTACGTAAAACGGTCAGATACAGTTCACTGGACCAGCTACCAAAACTCTCGGTCAGCCACATACGCATAAAACCGTCTGGATGAAAATCTTGTTGTCAGAATATCTAAAACGAACTGTGGGAACCTTTGTCCTGATATAAACTCCTCCCGCACAGGCTATGAAGGCTCAAAGGTACCGACTGGCCGCCGTGTCATCCTCAGACCACAAGTGTCACTGGATGCAGATATGGAGAGGCATGTGGTCAGCACACAGCTCTGCCGGCCTTATGGCAGCTTACGAGACCGGAGCCGCTACTTCTCAATCAAGTAGCTACTCAGTTTGCCTCACAAGGGCTGAGTGCACCCCGTTTGCCAACAGCGCTCGACAGACCGGATGGTCATCCATAAGTGCGAGGCCAGCCCGACAGCGCTTAACTTCAGTGATCTGACTGGAACCGGTGTTACCACTGCGGCAAGTCTGTTGGCTTGTACTGGTACAGCAGCAAAGAAAAATAGGCCATAGTATCAGAAATGCAGTTGAAATACCACTGTTAAGAGAAGCGCAAGAAGCTCTAACGGAATGAATAAATGGCTGTGCGAGTGCTGCAACCTGAGCTGACAAAGAAATAAAAGTTTCAACTTGAACAGGTCAGTGAATGTGATGCGTTCTATCCAGTACTTGGAGTATACGAACAAGAGACTTTTATCAATACAACAGCAGTAATCTGTGAATTAGAATCGATTCCTGTCTGTCTAAAGTTTCTGGAGCAGGCCACAGTTGCAAGCCGCCACTGTATTCATACATTCGTATCCAGTAAGTCTAGTGCCGCTTAGTTCAAAAAACGGTTCAAATGGCTCTGAGCACTATGGGACTCAACATCTGAGGTCATCAGTCCCCTAGAACTTAGAACTACTTAAACCTAACTAACCTAGGGACATCACACACATCCATTCCCGAGGCAGGATTCGAACCAGCGACCGTAGCAGCCGCGTAGTTCCGGACTGAAGCGCCTAGAACCGCTGGGCCACCACGGCAGGCGGAGTGTAGGTCTTCTTTTCTCACCACCAATCAGTGTCAGCGAACTTTCTATCTGTCCAAAGAAAGTGAAACATACGTGCTGCTAATCTCGAAATTGCCTCTAGTGTAGGATCACGTATTCTGCTCTTCATATTTATACAATTTTTTACTTTCTGCATGTTTTTTGAGAATAAATAATTTACGGTATCCACGTTGCGATTTAGTGTAATAATGTGCCAGTAGGAATGAGTGGCTTGATGTGCTAAACTGAAGTAAAATCTGAACACTATACTTCGTTTTATGGAAATCTCTAAGTGTAGGTTGGCAGTGACAGGGTCATCTCAATTATTTGTAGGCCTACGAATTCCACTGGAGAGACAACGTTAGCCAATTGTACATATACACGCCATATGTTACACACACCACAGGGAACACTTCTTTACTTATTTCCTTAGCGTTTGCAGCTTCTGGTTTCTCTTTATTTCCTACGTACAGTGTGACAATTATTGAAATACATGAAAAAACGCAAATGACTTACAAACTAGAGCGTTCACCCACTTTATTCAACATGAAACGTCACTACAGATATTCGGATTTAGGTTATGACATGTTCGATATGCCTGGCATCATTGGCGATGATGTGGCGCAGACGAATAGCCGAACTCTGCATGACCCGCTGAAGTGTCGGAACGTCGATGCTGTCGATGACCTCCTGAATGGCTGTTTACATTTCAGCAATGGTTTAGGGGTTATTGCTGTGCACCTAATCTTTAATATAGCCTCACAAAAGGAGTTGCATGAGTTCAGATCTGGAAAATACGGCGACCAATCGAGGCCCTTGCCAGTGGCCTCTGGTACCCCAGAGCCAGAATGCGATCTCGAAACTGTTCCTTCAGGCCATCAAACACTCTCCTGCTTCTATGGGGTCGAGCTCCATCTTGCATGAACCACATCTTGTCGAAGTCAGTGTCACTCTGGACAATGGGGACGAAATCATCTTCGAAAACCTTGACGTACTGTTCGGTATCACTGTGCCATCAAGGAATGTCGCACCGATTATTCCGTGACTGGATACTGCACACCACACAGTCACCCGTTGAGGGTGGTGATACTTCTTGATCGCAAAATGCGCATTCTCAGTCCCCCAAATGCGCCAGTTTTGCTTATTGACGAACCAATCCAAATGAAAGTGGACTTCGTCGCCAAAGCAAACCAGGTATGCGCATATTAATTCGCATCATACACTTCAATAATTCTTGTTTACTATAGCTGTTTGTCCAGCTCTAAATATATTCGCCTTTCTCTTGTGTCATTTCCGCCTAATTGGGAAATCGACGTTGTAAATTTCATTCTCAGGACTCCGCTTCCATGCACGAATCATAATTTTTAGTAGTAGACACAATATGAGTAATTTCTTCTGACTTGCCATTTGGTGTCGTAAAGTAAAGTAGTGACAGTATATTGTATCTAAGGTTTTCGCAGTGAAAAATCGGGCCAAGATTGAGCCCGGCATATGAAATTTATTATGCTCTTGCTCACTAAATACTTCCCGTTGTCGGTGAAGCCATATTGGTAGCACGTTGGGTGAAAACATAAGCGTTTCGAATAGTGGAGAGTAGACCGTGCTCACCTCGTCTGTGGTGCCCTACTGCTAATGCATGCAGTGCTCACATAACACGCCGCTGCGCCACGCCCCACATTCGATCGTAATTCTGCAGAAAGCATTCCGCAACAGTTAACAGACATTTATAGTGTGTGTCATTTTATTTTCCATTAGTACCTCCACTTTGATAGTCGAAACACTTCCATCAACTAACGATCAAGTGGAAAACAGCTGATCTAATAAGTAAAAGTACTTACGTTACGCGTTGTTGGTTTATTACTAAAGGAGCATCAAAGGTGTGCGAATACATTGGTGCACAGCGAACGGAATTAGTAGACAAAAAATTTGTTCCGAATACGAGCTCCAGAGCGTCACAGCCAACCAGAAATCTTACAAGAAAGGTGTAATAGGGTTTGTAATTACTACGAGGTTTCACACACCCTACACATAATGAACCGTAAAATAACTAGGTTGATACCAGCATCGTCTTCAGAGACCACTTTGTGTCTTTTGATAGTCCGTGGTACGACGGACAAGGATAGACGGACGACAAGCATTTCACGCTTGCTCCCGCATTGTCGTCCTGAACAATTTCGCAGTGGGGGTGATTTGCTATTGATTTCCTCAGATGTATCATGAAGTGGCACGTTCGTATTGTTTGGATGACTGTGATAAGTAGTGAGGCAGTGCAGTTTTGCATTCCTGTTGACAAAAGGAAGGCAGCAGGTAGATGCACCGACGGATGGTTCACCATCCACTGTGCCACATACTCCCACTCTGTGAGACACTGCAATAATTTTTGTAATTCAACACAGGACCAGATTACAGGCATGATGGGGTCCTAAGAAAAAGGGCTACCGATAGGATAAGCCGCGTATCCCTCCTTTCCCCTCCTCAAGACACGTGGTGACGTTATCGAACCACAGGGCTAGTACTGGGAAGAAGGCCTACTGTTCTGGTGTGACGAGGTCACTGGGCCAACGGGGATCGAGTTCCCCCTCCCCTTTTTTATTGTCCCATTTGTGTTTCATCATTCGTTCGAGGCCAGTATTCGTTGGTGAAGGATTCAGTGTCCGTCTCTTTGCAAGTAATAACAGGCATAGAACAAAAATCTGGGTTATTAAAAATAATTTTTACAGAACATTTTGTTCCGTAGTTACTTTGAAATATAACAGTTTTATTTTATTTTTATTTTATCGAAAACTTTTATACAAATTGAGATACATCAGAGAGATATCAACTACATATCCTACTGATTATTTACGTACTTTTATACAATACAGCGAAACTAACTGGTATGACTAGCAATAGATGAAGAGAAAACCACACTCACACGGATTTGGACATAGCATGGTAGATATACATACACACACGTGTGGGAAGCGGCCTTTACTACTATTCAACACAAATATGGCATATGTACATCTTATCTCTCTCTCTCTCTCTCTCTCTCTCTCTCTCCGTCATCTATGTGAATAGAGTGAATATAGGACGGTGCCGATCCGTCACCACAGATAAACCGTTTGTCATCATGACGCGACAATCCAGCATTCAGCTGCAGTGCAGTATGTATCTTATGGCCTCGTGAGGTAAAGACTACATGGGGCACCAAGTGTGGAGCAACGCTAATGCCCTCGAGCAGATGCCTCCTGTAATCTTCAACCGAGGAAACCTTTGAGGGTGCACGATGCACATCCTTAGCCCGTCTTTGGGTGGCGCCTGTATATCTATGGCGTACGTAAATTTTCGAACTGAGCCCTATAAACTCACAGTCTGTAAACTATTAATCTCGTCCTTCATAAGACCTATAACCTGTTTGTTTTGAGGTGTAAGGCCGTAAGGATTGTCAGCTGTATACCCGGACGTGTCGAATCCTTCAGGATGGTATCCTGTTACTTAATATGTTATCGCAGCCTTTCACTCAATAGAGGAAACGATTTCCGTGTAAAGTAACTTTTGATCGGCAAACTTTGATCTACCGAACTGATACCGTGAGGTGTACTTGTGGAGTTTGGAAAATTCCAGTACACACAACTGATATAGCCAAGTTTCATGAACTCTACCATAAACTTAGGCCTCTTCAGAGCGGCCAATCGTTGATGAATGATAGTGACTAGCTTAAAATTTGGCCTAGTGGTGTAATTCTTGGTAAACTAAATGAATTTTGTGACGCTTTCTTAGATTTTCCATAGTTGTCCGGAAAACTGAAGTGTTCATTAATTTTAAAAAATTCTTTTCGAAATGAAACGGTGCGATAGCTCTCTTTTCTGTATTCACATCTATTTACTCCTACAGCCAGCAGGTTGAAGGAAATGGTGTGGGTGAATTTGGTAAGTGTCATTCCCAAACTGAGACACTGCTGGAATTTTCTGTAGGCCTAGTGCATGATGTGTCTGTTTGTTCCCCAGTATCACCAGCAGCTTGCAAATGGAACCACTACATGGGATTAGTTGGTCCGGACACAGCGGCAAGTTGCTGTGCGCGCCATGTAAACTGGCAGTATATGCTAGTTCTACCTCCACGACATGTGCCTTACCAGTCTACATCTTTGAACTTACCAATCTGTCAAGTTCCTTTTTGGACAGCCGTTGTAAACCTACAGTCGTTAGAGATTGTTGCATAGTGTGCCCATACAGGCTGTTTGCATCCAAATACAGGATGTAACTCACACGGTTAGAAGGTTTGTACTCCTCTTTCATCCGCGGGTTATTCACCTTTGCGTATATGGAAACGCAAGCAAAATCTCCTGCGAATGCCGTATTCGAAAAAAATCAACATTTCAACATCGGTCAGCACTTCGATATCGGCATGCCTTTCTTTAAGACTGCGTCCCACGAAAGCGCTAGCGCGATGAAATAAAAGGCAGTATCCAGGCCGTACGTATCCACGCAGACACTCAGGAATTTCTCCAAAACATCCGCGGGCAGGTACACATCTGTGTCCATTTACAGGCGGGCATATTCCCCTAAAGCAGGGATGCCGAACTCCTGCTAGACATTTACCGCATGATCCGGCCGGAGTGGCCGTGCGGTTCTAGGCGCTACAGTCTGGAACCGAGCGACCGCTACGGTCGCAGGTTCGAATCCTGCCTCGGGCATGGATGTGTGTGATGTCATTAGGTTAGTTAGGTTTAATTAGTTCTAAGTTCTAGGCGACTGATGACCTCAGCAGTTAAGTCGCATAGTGCTCAGAGCCATTTGAACCATTTTGATTTACCGCATGCCCGTACTCTGCATCCGTTATGGCTGTGCCTTTAAGTTTACTGGTGAATGCGGCTATCCGGGCAATGTTATTTCGTCGAGTGTCTTCTTCGAATCCAGGTATTTGTATGGAAAGACCCCCTTTTTCGTCACAAGCTTGAAGTTTGCGTCATCGGGACATGCACCTCTAGTGATGCGCATGGCGTCCTGATGCACTGTCTCACCAAGTTTCTGAATAGGTGCGTGCATGAAACAAGGGAAGCCAGGAACCAGAGCTCTATATTTGACGTGATTCGTTTGGAGGTGGTGGTGTATTTTTCAACGTAATCTCCTTTTGGACCGATGTCACCCAAGTGCTCAACAAGAAAATGAGCATGATACCCAGTGAAATTGTGAAAGAAAACGGGTACGTGGCGCGGAAGTTGTGATTTCAAGTTACGTATTTTGTGTGCCGTAATGTGTAAGATTAGTAACCAAAAATTCATGGTCTGACACGTCTTCCGTTCCTTTGCGTAATAACCAAAAGTCAGTCGGCTAGTATTTTTGTGTTGTGCCGTACAGCCATAGAGGGGCGCCGCGTGTACCGAATTGATTTTCATGAAAACAAAGACTGAAGTAACAAAATGGATGCCTTTCGTATAAAAACCGTTAATCCGGTGTGCCAGCCGTTCAGCCCAGCAACATTGTACCGGAGGTCGCCGACGCTTGTTATCCACATGGTCGACGAGACTGTTCACCGAAAGAGGCAGGTGGGAGCGTGTCTGTCTCCCTGCCTCCCTCTCCTTTCATTTTTTCCGGACCTCGATGTTTTTCGTTAGCCACGTGTAAATGGGCACATATTGACGTGACCAGCCCAAAGGTTTGCATGTTGGGAACTGTAACAAAGAACTTTCATGAGAAATGTTGGTTATTATTTCTTTTTCTTTCTTCATTCTATGACAGAGAAATGGTGGAGATATTGACGTGGTGAGTTTCGGTAAGAGTAAACGCCTGTGTTCCATCGTATCAGAGGGATTGTTCAACTAATCAATGTCTGGACTGCACAGTAGGACGCAGTGAATCCTGAACAAAGGAAGTATACCAAATCGGGTAATCGCAGTTAACGCATCTATAGATGGCTGAAAATAAAGTGAAGATGTGAAACACACAGTCAGTACGATGTTATATAGTATTACCCGATCGCTACAGCGTGAACATTGGACTGATGTTCGCGTCCTTCAGGCTGATGTCATCTTGTATATCAGATAAGACACAAAATTACCTATCAAACTTAAATATAAATACAGAAGAGGTATTTGGTAAACGATACCATAATGAGCTATTGTTAGTAAACATTTTAGTTTCATACGTTATATTAAGCTAGTTACGCGGTTTCCCCCGTCGGAGGTTCGAATCCTCCCTCGGGGATGGCTGTGTCTGTCGTCCTAAGCATAAGTTAGTCTAAGTTAGATTAAGTAGTGTGTAAGCTTAGGGACCGATGACCTCAGCATTTTGGTCCCATAAGACCTTACCACAAATTAGTTAATTGTAAAGCTAGTTAGGCTGACGGAAACCAGTCGGGTATTAACCTGTTTCATCTACAGAGTATGTAACAGTAACATTTTTTACGTTATGGTCATATGAGACGTATGGGCGGTAGCAAAATACCCCAGAAGGTGTGGCAGTAGAGACCACCAGGAAGGCGGAAATGGTAGAACTGCAAAGGCCATGCCGGGAAGACAGCTGGCAGAAAATACTTGGACGGATAAAGAGACACGGAGACTGGATTGCGGTAGCAACTAACGATGTTGTTAAATAACTGCTACATATATATATTTTATTATTATTATTATTATTATTATTTATTTTATGGCCTTCATTGGACCACTCTAGTCAAAAATACAAAGTTGTAAACAAGTTGTTACACAGGGATACCATTTGGTTCAACAATAACTTAATATGATATTTA
Organism: Schistocerca americana; assembly: GCF_021461395.2. Lineage (NCBI taxonomy): Eukaryota > Metazoa > Arthropoda > Insecta > Orthoptera > Acrididae > Schistocerca > Schistocerca americana. The sequence goes on from NC_060119.1 coordinate 720,165,321, forward strand.
GGTAATATAATTATTAGAGTCTATTCTTATATGGAAGGTGTTTTGCTCTTCTGTCTGCCCAATATTTCTTCATTCTTTCAGATATTTTCTTTCTTTCTTCATCTGAGACCACTCTTCCTGTACTCCTTTTATTGATTTTCATTTGTAGTCTGGTTTGCGGGTCTTGCAGTATTCTGGTTTTCTCTGTCTTGTTTTTTAGGTCATCTACTGTAATTTCAAGTTCTTTCATATCTTCCTTAATTTCTGTGATCCATTTAATGTCGCTCTTGCTATTCCACAATTTTTGTATTATTTGTTTACTAATTCTGTTTTCTGGAATTCTCATCAGATGTCCAAAGAATGAGATGCGTTTCTTCCTGATTGTGCTCATGACTGGTTCTATTTTCTTATATAATGTTTCATTTGATGCTATTCTCCAATGTCCATTTATTTTATACTGTTTATTTATACATGTCCTAATTATTCTTCTTTCTATTTTTAGTATTCTGTCAATTTCTGCTATATTAGTTGTTTTGAAGATAGTTTCAGCTGCATACGTTATTTCTGGTTGTGTAACTGTTTTATAGTGTTTTAATTTTGCGTCTATAGATAGGCTTTTTTGTTGTATGTAGTTTTAGTAATGTAATATGCGTAGTTCAGTTATTTTATTCTATTCTGCCATGATGGCTTCTCATTTAGATTGTATGTTATTATTTTGCCTAAATACTGAAATTTGTTAACAATTTTGATTTCCTGTTCTCCTATTGTAATTTTGTTTGCAAGTGGTGGATCAGTTAGCATAATCTCCGTTTTTTCAAATGATATTCTAAGGCCTACTTTCTCTGCTATTTCTTGTAGTGATTTCACTTGTTGCCTGGCTTCTTGAACGCTGTTGGCTAGGAGAGCAAGATCATCAGCGAATCCCAAGCAGTTTAAGCTAATATCATCTTTTGCACTTCCAATTCTTATTATCTTTGGATTGTCCTTGTACCATTCTCTCATTATGTATTCGAGTGCACAGTTGAACAGTAATGGTGATAGGCAGTCACCTTGTCTTAAGCCTGTTTTTATGAGGAATGGTTCCGAAATTTCTCCTCTAAACTTCACTTTTGATTTGGTGTTGGTTAGAGTGAGTTGTATTATTTTAATTAGTTTTGGATGGAGTCCTAGATTTCTTAAAATTTTTAATACTGAAGGTCTGTGGAGACAATCATATGCCTTCTTAAAATCTATAAATGTTATTGCCAGAGGTTTGTTCCGTTTCTTGTAGTATGCCATAATCAATTTTAAACTAATTATCTCCTCTGCACAGCTTCTCCATGGTCTGAAACGTCCCTGATATTCCCCTAACTCCTGTTCTAATTGCTCCTTGATTCTTTCATATAGGATCTTGGATAGAATTTTGTATGTGCAATCTAGGAGAGAGATTCCTCTGTAGTTGTCTGGGTTGCTCTTATCTCCCTTTTTGTGTAGTGGGTGGATGATAGCTGTGGTCCAATGTTTGGGAAATCGTTCTGTTACCCAAATTTTTGTTAGATCCATGTGTAAGGAGGTCTTGACTGTGTCACTTTGAAAGGTATGTGCTGAGATTCGATCTGGATAGAGCCAGTGAAAAATGTCGATAGTTCCCAACCGCAAGGTTGGACGAGTAGTACATCTTCGAGTAGTAAGATATTTGACAGCTAACAGAGCTAGGTGCACGCGGTAAAAGTTTGAGTTGTGGTGAGGAGATGCGCAGAGACAGCAGACGTGTTTAGAGTCGGAGCTAGATGCCTGCAGGAGGCAGCTGGGTCGTGACAGCATCAAAGTAAGAATTGCCGCTACGCACATAATAAGCTATTATATATTGAGCGAAACTCGGCACATACCTGGGGAAACTAGAAAGAACAATTAATAAAATAGGTTTTCTTTGGTTAAATAATGTCTAAAAGCTAGATAGAAATCTCATTGTTGATGCAATAAGCGTTTTGTGAAACTTTCTCGTAAATCCATGCTATAGAAGTTTTTTTTTAGTTTTTCACATGTGCCTTAAAAGTTTGAACAATAAATATTTTTTAGATAAAATTAGAGTTTCATCTCACACCTTATGTCGTTCTCCGCATCCTGTGCTTGCATTGAACCAAAAGGTACATTAAAGTAAAGTTCCCATGAGTAAAGCTAATAATTTCATTTATCAGAGTAAAATAATCTATATGCCATTGCACAGTTGGCAAATTATTCAGATCAGGACAGAATTTTTACTAAGTAACAAACAGGGCCAAAATGAGTAAAGTTACCTAGAATGACAATTTTATGCCATTGCACTACGGCTGAGTTGAATATATGTTTTATTATCGGCTAAACGGGAAGGAGTGCACGAGCTAAGTCCACAGACGCAGTCAGATGCAGGTTGGTGACTCATTTATTTTTACCACTAAACTTTCATGCAGTCAGATGTGTATTTTGAGTATTAATTTTCCAACAATATTTTCATGCAGTCAGATAAAGTTCAGTTCAGTTAAATACGCAATCAGATGCAAGTTTTATTAAAGACTAAAGCAGTCACATGCAGTTCAGTCCGGTTTAAATAGAGAATTTTTATTAACAACACTTTCAACTTGCATATTTCCACATTTCAACAAAAACCTGAACTTCTCCACATGCCTTACAATTTTTTTGTTCTTTAAGAATTTTTTCTACTTCTTGGGAAGGTGGAGAGTCTAGTTTGTTAGGTTTGGTTTTTATTGGGGTATTTATGTTGATTTGTAAGGGTTCTTTGGGTTCCTCGCAATTCAGAAGTTTGTTGAATGCTTTTGCCATGATTTCTGCATTTTCCTTGTTACTGTGTGTCATTCTTCCATCTTCATCTTTCAGTATTAGTGTAGGGGCCTCATATTGTTGTAGTTGTTTCCCAAAGATTTTGTAGTAGTTCCTGGAGTTGGTTTTATGATAATTAACTTCTATAGAGTTTATAATATCTTTATGAAATCCTCTCTTGATTCTTCTAATATTTTATGTGCATTTTTTTCTTTCTTTTTTTTTTAGGTTGATGGCATTTTCTTCAGTTTTATGTGTTTGAAACTTTAACCATGCTTGGTGTCTATCTTCATGGAATTTGTCACATTCCGATGTCCACCATGCATGTTTCCTTCGTGGGTTCAAGGGAGCTAGATTCTCTGCTTCTTTTTTAAGATTAGGCACTAGTTGTTCTAGATCATGTGTTAATTTGATGGTTTGTGTTATTTGTTGGTACTTATTATTTTTAATTAGCTGATGTGGGTCAAACCTCCTTTTTATTTTATTAGTTTTTCCGGCCCTCTTCTCTAACGGAGTGAATTTGATTTTAATTTTAACCATATAATGGTCTGAGCATTATATATATATATATATATATATATATATATATATATATATATATATGTGTGTGTGTGTGTGTGTGTGTGTGTGTGTGTGTGTGTGTGTGTGTGTGTGTGTTAGACTGAAATGAAAGGTAGACACGCAGTATTGTCGCTTGTTGTTCCCAGGAAGAACTTCTTCGAAAAATGAAGAACGTAACATGAATCAACAGTAAACACAGCGATAAAAGTGACTGATATTGTTAAATCATTGTTATAAACTGAGAGAGGAAGTGCAGTTGTGGAGACTCTGGACTCATGTTGAGGAGGAGTGGAGTTCAGATGCCCGTTTGCCTATCGTAAGTGACGTTTCTCGCCAAAGACGAAAGTCGGGATGGTTGTTTAAACAAAGTTACTACGTATTTCGTGCTCCATCCCTGTTCAACTAAGTCTACGTGAGGTGACTAAGTGTAAAAAAAAAAAGATAAGAAGAGATACGAAGTTCACCAAAGCAGTTGTTTAGAGAGAGAATTTACCCAGTGCGTAATTTTTCTTGTCTCGTGTAACGTAAAATTTGGCAGTATTGATAGTGTTGATGATCGTGATTTAATGAGTCTTTGACGACTGTGTGGTCGCAGTGACATTCGCCAGGCAACAACAGTTCATGGAAAACAGTAACAGAGTTTGCACCTTGTGCTTTGGACAACGGCCATTGAGTAAAAGTGATTGATATTCGATCTACAGCTGAACTCTACTTTGATAATAGGCTGATTTCCCCATTCAGTTCTCAAGATCACTTTAACATTTGTAGATCTTTTTTGTAAAGTAAAGTAAATTAAGCACACGCCACTTCTTGTTAATGACTTTGAACAATCGTAAGAACTCTTCCGACGCAGAATACCAATTGTTCCCCACTACAAGCTACTCAAACATCTGCGATGCAAGTGTGTCGGCGTATGTATTAGGTATTAAGTATTTATATTTTGACTGTGGATGGTCATAATGAGCGAGTGCCAACTATATCGGGAATTTCTTGATGCTACTTAGAAAGTATGGTGGCGACGATTTGTAATTTACGTAAGCAATTGCGAAGCAGTTTGATGAGTTTTATAGTTTTATTGGTCGTGTTCGATATAGTGTGCCCTTACTTTCTCTGGTCTGAGGCTCGCATCTCGAGACAATCACGGCACTTATTGGTGATCATCACATATGAATACTTTGCAATGAGCTGATGCGATCCTAAGCGATCGAAAAAGTCCTCGAAACGATCACGATGAAACATAAACAAATGGGCGATACGCCTGACCTCGCATATTTGTTAGAACGCAACACATTCGTGCGACGAACAGTTAACGACGACGTTCTAGCACCGATCCACAAGGATACCATAGTTAAATATACCATGGAATTTAATGATTAGAAACAAATTGCCACTAAGTGTCATGTTTTGTTAATACAACACTTCGATTAGAAATTACTGCGATAGTTTGGATCCAGTAATCTATATTCTTTATTTGTTTCCCACGGCGTGGAGCCGTCAGTTCACGTTTGAATCCCGATAGTCGACTGTATCTCTTAATTGAAGAGGAGTATTTCTATACCGCTGACTACAAGTGTGTCGTGCCGTAAATGCCACCACATGTCAACGAAAGTGTTCCCAGTTACAGAGTGATTCGCAGAACAAGCGTCTTACGGGACCAGTACACGAGAGTAGTTAAAAATAGACAGTTTTTGGTGGAATTTAGTTCATTGAGATCATGATCATATACTCTCAAAAGGATTTTCGTGGAAAAATTGTTTGAAGGACATTTATTTTATCTAACATTGTGTATTTTGTCGCTCACACTCGGATTTGCTGCGACAGTACGATTTGACGTTCAGTTCTTCCTTACCACTTATCTAAATTTGATTACCTTAGTTAGGATCACAATTGGTAGCGACATGATACGTGCACCTTGGATAAAGAACTATACTCATGGAGACCGTCCGTCATACACACGTGCAGGTGGGACGGACACGTATCAAACTCAAGCTCACAAGTGGCTCGCTCAGTCGATACCTTGCATAAAATAACGACCCTGCCAGTGTTCCTAATCAGAATTATAGGTTCTTTTGAAACATAGTTAAATATTTGTGAAGCAACTTAGCCTAACTCTTCTACAGATTAAAGCTCATGGCATGGTTACTTGCCAAAAGGTGACACATTATGGTGCAAGTTTAATAGGGGAAAATGACAGAAGAACCGTATTTGCCTAAGCATTGTCTTCCAGCAGCTGCACTTGGTGCTAAGCCAACATTAAGAGACGTGTACAAACCTGAACTACTGAAGATGTGTTTGCATGGGTGAAGGCAAAATCCAGATGAGTGTTTCAACACCTTAATTTGGAATTTGATACCAGAAACTGCGTTTGTATGTATGCAGACATTAAAAATAGGCGTCCGTGATGCTGTTTCGACATACCATTGTGGAAATATTGCCAAGTGTTATACATTACAAGAATTATGGATTATTCGTGGGGAGAATATGGTCTTAGGTCTCCACCAATGTGACAACTGTGGAATGCAAGATGCCGAAAGATCTATCATATTAACGACAAAAAATGAAAGTCAGTTAAGTAGATGTTGCAAAACAAATCGGGAGGACACGCTGGAGGCAGAAGAAGACGAAACATGTGCATCAGGCTGTTTTTAATCATCTGTATGTGTTCAAACTTCGCTCATTTTCTTCAAAACTGATTTCCAAGATATAACTTTCTTTTACTACAAAAGACCCTTTTTGTGAAGAACTATTCAAGATCATTCATTGAAATTTTGTGTGCATGTAGATAACAACCATCTTCAACAATGGAGCTTCAAACAACGTGAAATTTTATATTATTTTCTTCTAAATAAAATTATAAGTGAAGAAAAACGTGTTAGTATTTTGAAACCTTTTGTTTTATTTTTTGGAAGAAAAGCCGCTTAAAGAACAATTTTTAGGTTCAGTATATTGCACCGTAGGTACTTAATATCTTGTAGAAGTTTCACTTCTATACATTCAATAGCCTTCTCACACACGGGTCAAAGATTTGGTGTAAAATGGACCAGGTAGGCCACGTATTGGTCTCCTTAGCAAATGTAAAAAAACTTGTCGTGCTCTGAGCACCAATGACGATGGGTGCAGACTGTGACGGGGGACAGAAGACAGTTAGCCGGCCTGGCGTGCAGTGCCAGATGGTAGTTTGGCCGCGGCGATAACGCCCCGTGGGTGTGACGAAATCACCAACCACGGCCTGCCGCTGGCCGGGTTAACGGCCACCCGTAAATCCAGAGCGTATGGCGTGTAATTCAGCCCAGCAGCGCAGGGCCGCAGTGCGTCGCGGCAGCCACGTCCGTATCACAAACGGTACGACCTTTTGTGAGAAATTAGCCACGTACTTGTTTACTTAACCGTACACTTGAGTGATTAATTTCAAGAAAAATCTAAAAGTATTGCGAAAGAGTATGTGTTGCACGAAAACATCCTGTGCTAAGGAGTGGTGCTACCATTCTCTAACGCCATCAAGCTTAACAGACTGTAGGATGACATTTGGCTCTTCCACAGTGTGATGCTACATCATGTAACCTGTTGCCTTGAGGCAGTGTTTATTTATGTTATTATTGTGACTGTGCTCCAAAACTTAACTAGTATGTGCTCAAAAATTCTATCCCTAGTGGTAAATATTGCTGTTGGTTGCTTAGTTAATTAGGAGTGACCTTCATGTCACATCTGTTGAGCAGAAATACTATAATTTCTCACAGTTTCTTAGAAATTTCCTAATCAGTGCTGCTACAACATACCTGCCCCGATGGCCGTGCATGTTAAAATCCTGCTTTCGGAATGGGGAGCAGCACCGGATCCGGATCCAATCCGCCCCGCGAATTAACGAAGAGGGTCGCTGTGGCGACCACCTGGATGCGGTTTTTAGACGGATGCCCACAGTCCACTAAGTGAATTCCGGGTTGCTACCTAAGCCTCACCTCAGTTGCACGATTCGCAAACATTTAGGAAACCATCGCTCACTTTCACACGCAAACAGTTGAGGTACACACATTCTGTCCCGGCAGGTAATGGGTGGAGACAGGAATGGCATCCGGCAACCCGTTAAACCAATCATGCCAAATCCGTTAGTAACCACGCCGACCTTGCATCGATGTGGAGAAAAAGACAGAAGAACAGAAGCAGATGGTTGCTACGACATAGGCTGAAAGTGAAAGTTCAGCCTATTGTTGCCTGACCTCTTTATGTTACAGTGTAACCAACAGGTCAAGATAGATTTTGGAGAAAGTTGTGAATTAAAATACGCACGAATCTCTGTTTTGCCATCCATGTTACTCATTGCGTATCTCAATCTAATGCTAGTAAATTTGGAATCTACTCCTACTACCGTTAGCATTATCGGCGAATTTATGCGAGACACACTGGAAGATCTGCGAGCAACTTCCAATTAGATCGATGTATGCAAGTGGCTGATAGACAAAGGAGCTTAATATTATTGATTCACAGTTAATGCTTAACTTAATTAAAAAAAAATGGCTCTGAGCACTATGGGACTTAACATCTATGGTCATCAGTCCCCTAGAACTTAGAACTACTTAAACCTAACTAACCTAAGGACATCACACAACACCCAGCCATCACGAGGCAGAGAAAATCCCTGACCCCGCCGGGAATCGAACCCGGGAACCCGTGCGTGGGAAGCGAGAACGCTACCGCACGACCACGAGATGCGGGCTAACTTAATTCAGATTACTTCGAACTTACATGGTGTAGTTAGTTATTGCTGTTGACCTTAATACAACAAATACACAACTTTTGATGTCATGGTTTTCTTTCCAATCGGTACTCTATTCAGAATTAAACATCGTCCTACTTATGTGTATCTCCGATCAGATATCATCCTAATCGCTTGCCTACTGTTCATAAGTACGACTAAACCGACTGTATTTAACCCTTGTAGCATTTGTGTAGTTCTTTGTTAAACGGTTGAACTTCCTCGAGCACCCTCCAAAAAAACAACAAAAATGTATTTTATTTAAAGCAAGCTCCCACATACGAGTAGCCCTTTTACGGAGACACGTAACTGGGATGAGAGTGCTGTAAGCAGAGCAAAAGCCAGACTGCGTGTAGTGAGAGAGATGCAAATGACCACCGCCCTTAAATTAACCGCCGCCTTCAAGCTCGTGTTCCGGCACGATAACACTTCACGCCGCAGAAGACTCATTAATCTGTGGGCTCTTATCACCATACTTATATAGCACGTGTCGCGCGCTTTTTAAACGCTTTATTCATTGAAACAGAATTTATGTAGCGGCGGCGCCAAGGGGCCGTTTATCAGTCTATATTTTAGAGCGAAATACTTCAACCAAACCCGCGGGGGGGAGCGGCGGACTTTCTGGTCATAAAACATCTCCTACTTCATTCGATAATACGCTCTATAATGTCTAACTAGCTATGTTCATTCTGTTCAGATCTTTGCGCTGCTTCGTAAATTTTTGAAAATGCACTACCGCTGTCTTGAGCAATCAGTAGTCGTTAAGAAACTCAAACTACACTCAGTAGCCTTCTGGCAAAGATCTTATGTTGCCCACTGGGTTACAAATGATGGACTTCTTCGGACAACGCGGCCTTCTTGAGAAGGTAGTGCTAGAGCCGCCATAACGTCTAAGTATAAACTATGACGTTCCTGATGGCGGACAGGTCATCTGAATGACATAGCTCAAAGCATAGGCACAACACTTATTTTCATGGGAATTAGATGTAAGACGTGCTGCCGGGAGTGATATCGGCGGAAGGGTGTCTCCTGTGCAGTTGTATGGTGACATGACGTTTCAACATCATCACGCCAGTAGCGTATTGCACGTTCATCCATTCAAATAAACTAACTGCTGCGAAAGGCGAATTCTGTAGTCAAAGTGGGCGAAAGTAGGCTAGCTCAGGCTGTGACTGCGAATATAACGGCCATAGTGCAACAAAAAACGGCTCTGAGCACTATGGGACTTAACTACTGAGGTCATCAGTCTCCTAGAACTTAGAACTACTTAAACCTAACTAACCAAAGGACATCACACACATCCATGCCCGAGGCAGGATTCGAACCTGGGACCGTAGCAGCAGCGCGGTTCCGGTCAACTGGCATCATTGTTATTCTGCGCTTGCTGGGTATTGTCGAGGAGCTCACTATTCCGACCAATATATGTTAATTCAGACTGGCTTTTGAACAGTCATAGATTAGCGAGAATTCCTAATCATTTCGGTGTCACGTGGAGTACATTTCTACGACGAATCGTCTTCGTCATCAAAGCAGAAGTAGGTGCTGCACGCTACTGTACTTCAGTTCTTCATCGTGTTACAGCCTGTTCAGTTCTTCATCGTGTTACAGCCTGTTGAAGAGGCTTTTGTGGAATGTACACGTGAGAAGGGCTATACTACGGACGAAAAAAAACGGTTGATATCTGGACTCGCGTTTGGGAGTAGCCGGGGTCAAATCGCCGTTATGCGATCAAGTTCAGGTTTGCCTTTATTTCTCTAAAATCACATCAGGAGAAATGTGAGATGGTCTGGTTAACTTCTTGCCACATCTTTATTCGGTACCAGCTCTTAGGTCGTCCTTAACGACTGCGTCGTGACGAGGTATTAAAACTGTTACCGTCCTCCTTTCGCAGACTGTATAGAAATTTAGCAGCAATAAATGATTAAAATTTGAGAGATGTGCAGTACTTGTAACTCAATTAGCGCTCTCTGATGCGAAATCAGAAACGCCTATGTTAAGCTACGCCCTGTTAAAAAAGAAGCATCAAATAAAGGAAGTAAGTATAAGAAACTGGCAGTAAATTATGTCTCTTGGACATCAAGTCAAAATCAGCATGTGAGTGATCAATGGAAGAAAGTAATTTGGTCCGATGAGGCTTGTTCCACACTGTTTCCAATATTTGACCAAGCTTACGTCCGGTATCCGATGGGTCCTTTGGTTACTCTGCAGAGTCCATTACAGCCAAGGATTATGTTACGATTTTGGTTAATCTGACCATCCCATGGTGCAGTATTTGTTCCCCAGTGGTGATGCTGTATTCGAAGAGTACAAAGTCCCTACAGACATAGCTCGTATCATGCAGGATTGGTTTTGTGAACACGAAGATGAATTGTCGCCCACAGTCACCAGATCTCAATATTATTCAGCGTTCGTCGTCTGCTTTGGAGAGAAGGGTGCGTGTTCGCTATCCACCTCCATGCTCGTTACCTGAACTTGCCACTATTTGCATAAAGAAAGGTGTAAGATTTCCTTTGAAAACTTACAGGACCTCTATTTATTCGTTCCTGGACGATTGGAAGCTGTTTTGAATATCAACGGTTTCCGTACTCTGTATCAGTTATAGTGATGTGTTTTTGCTGTTCCCATTTTTTTTTTTTTGTCCAATCCCTATACGTTCTGATTGTACCACGAATGAGAGTCATACTGTACTGAAGTAACAAAAGGAAAAATCATGTAATGTTACATCATGACAATCATTCCTGTACCGCAATGTACGTTATAATTCACATAATTTTCACTTCAGTAACTGTCTTTGTCGGCGTTTCAACTCTCACAAACGATAGTGAAATGAAAGTTTTCGGTAAATTCGTCCTACACATTGTGAACGTTTTCATGATATAAGTACCAGACATAAAATCTCACTGATAGAGCAGAAAAAAAGTTTAATTTTTTTATGTATTTTTTATTTCACGTTTTCTTTAGCGACTGTGGTTCCACAAATTACAAATACTAACATCTTTTTTTTTTCTTTAAAATATCATCATACTTTCTTGTTCCTAAAAGAATTTTTGAAGGGAAGGGACTTAAAATGATTGTTTACTGATTTATGTTATTTTTATTTCATTGCAGGTAAGTCAGATAACACGGCTGCCTTCCAAACATCCGCGCTCCGTTCTTGGTGAGTTAGTTGCTACTGGCATCCAGCCCATATTATAAAAATGTGTGTGTGTGTGCGTGTGTGTACACGTGCGCGCGTGTTCCACTTTTCCTCCTAAACCACTGAACCGATTTCAACCAAACTTGGTACCCCAACCCCGTGCTGTCTGGCAACAATCTCTGTCGGAATAAGAGCCATCGACTATCATAACTCAGGAGCTATGGCGTAATAAACACTGAGATGCGTAAAGAACTGCCGCATTATTTCTTACTTCTTTGATACTAACTCAACTCGGGATACATTTCTCACACAGTACTGTACGTGGTTCAGGAGGTATGACGTTGTGAACACAGGTGCGTGAAATCTTACACTTTCATTCGTTACTACTAATGCACCCCTACAGTCGAGTCAACTTAAGGCAATATCTGGCATTAGGCACCGCTTCTGACAACTTTGAACTGCAAAGCGCAGACCGCTGAAGGCGAAAACAGCCTTCGTCTAGAAAGTTAGGAAGAGACGCTGCCATAGCGACGTTCACAAAATCGCGTTGCGGCCACGCGAAACAGCTGCGCCCAGCCAACAAACTGTCTGGGCTATTACAATACACTGTTTTTTTTTCGTTTCTAATAGAAAACTGGCAAAAGGAATGGCGGGCTGTGCTGGTTTTTCAGCTAGTTATTCAATAAAATTCGAGATTAATTATTGTAATTCATTCTCGGTCACTGCTCCGCATTACTGTAATGTATTTTAAATCGTTAACGTCTTAGTGACGAAACTAATATTCACACAAGTGGCTTAATAGAACCAATCTCAATGTGAAAAACACCTAGGATAAATTTTCATCCTGTCGACATTTCACGCGCTAGGGCTACTTGAACTTGTAGAGGAGTGTTCAACTTTTCTTTTCATACGTTAGCACATTTTTGAAGCTCAGTAGTTGTAATGTGCACAAAAATTTGTTTCCGTGTGGTAACATACAATATTGTTGAGTCGTCTTTCATTCATAGGTCCGTCGGTGTCGAAACTAGGTCTCAGTCACGCGTGTACAAGTCATTATGCTTGATCACATTAATAAACTCGTTAATAGCCAGACGCAATTAGGCTGAGTGTATTATTCCACAATATTTGTATTCAGTCAGCGATCGTTCTGTATCAATTATGTCTTTGAAAGATAATGGTAAAAGTTGACTATTGGTAGATTATTTAACCCTTATGCTCCTGTACTCAATATCTGTCGTCTCTCCGGACAAATTTTTAATATTGTAGGTTCTATCTTCTAAGGATCAGGGGCACAAACACTTGTAATGTTATTAATGAGCAGTATTAAAAAAGAATCCCACGAAATTAGCGTTATCTAGATTGAGAGGTTCTTATGTTGCTATGATTCCCAGAGATCACACTCTCTGTACTAGATCAGTAGAGAGCGCAACTATCAGAGTAAAGTCTGCTTTTACATAATGCCAAATTATGTAAAGAACATTTTTTCTCGACTATGACAATATACTGCTAAAAAAAACTGGGTGAATAATTATAATGGATTACTTCTATCGACCGCCAGATTCTCCTCCTTATGTAACCGAAAATTTCAGATAAAACCTGAGTTCGTCTGTACTTAAGTTCCCTCATGATACTGTTATTATTGTTGGAGACAATGATCCATTTAAATAATTACAGTTTTGTTAGTGGTGGGCGTAACAAGACATCCTGAGAAACGTTAGTAAATGCTTTCTCTGAAAATTACCGGGAACAGATAGTTCAGAATCTAACACGCCCTGGAGCATAAATGGTGGGAGACGCTGAAACTGTTCTCGCTCTGACCGTGCGCCCTGTCCACACCACGTACCTGATACTCCCGCGGCGGTCGTATTATTTCAGCTCCACACTGCTGCTGGCTTTCCTGAAATTATCCATCTAAATATGCAAGTGGGTGTAGGGGAGTCACTCAGCATTACACACAACACTGTCCTACGTCTGGTATGAACAACTATATTCTGAGACGATAAGAAAATCGCGAGTTGCACTGTTTACACTCTAAGTCGTAAGTGTTGATGCCAATTAACATTCTTTATGATTATCTGTCCACAATTACCACTCTCTTGTTACTGCAAAGTATTCATGAGGACGTTAATATCTGCCACTATTGTACTTTACACCGTCACGCGTATTTCACAGTCTCACTGTGGCCGAACTTTCGGCGACCGATACGCAGGCAATGATGACGATTATCTGTCGACAATGTCACTTGGCTCTTCAAAATGCAGCCTCTCGCAAAGATACTCCGCAAGCAAGCCAGCGATTTGTCAATACGCTTACATTCCCGCACGAAAAATATTTCGGATTGTCGAAGAGAATATCGAAATCTAGATAATTCTTTCCTTCAGGGGGTAAAGAGACGGTGCGGGGGAGGGGGTATATTGCCCCATCCTACGGGTACAAACTATTTACCACGTTTTGGATCAGACACGAGTTACAATCATAGAGGCAGTTGCCAAATAGAAAAAAAAAAATACGAAGGAAACCTACCTCCAGTGCGACCTGTATAGCAAAACACAGTTACAATACAGTGGATAAACAAACAGTTAATACAATAAGACACAAGAATATTAAGTCCCTGAAAGTGAAAGGTGTACAAATACAACAGATTAGATATGATATGCAGGTCACTGAAAGAAATAGAGAAGAGAAAAAAATAAAAATATTAGAAAAACACGAGCATGCGCTGTTACTCAAGTTAGTCAATGTCACTGATGACACTATCAGGCAAAAAAAAAAAAAAAAATTGGAGAACTCCCATCAGCACTAAGCCGCCGTCAGAATCCAGCAAGAATAATAATAATAATAATAATAATTATTATTATAATACCCGTGGAGGCCCGGGAAAGGAATAGGCCTCCGGTATGTTCTGCCAGTCGTAAAAGGCGACGAAAAGAACATACCACTAATAGGGCTAACCCCCCTTTTACTGTGATTAGTTGGTTCAGGACAGAACTAATGAAGCCTCGGACAAGCGCTGTCATGGTCGGGGACGACGCTTGAACCCTATGCCCGTCCACAATGGTAACGACACTGCTAGCCACACGGAAAATGATTTAAATCCAAATAGAGGTGTTTTGCAGGATATGCTTCCGCCAACCACTCTAGAAGGAAAACAAAGACAGAGGATGAGATGGTCATATGAAGTTAACCGACACCTCATGTTCTATTATTACCAAGCAACAAACTTAGGGACTAACACAACTGGATACAGATCACAAGTATACACAACATTTATTACCAGATACCCAGAATTAAAATTTTTAACAGAACAACGAATAGCTGATCAGATCCGTGTAATAATCAAAAATAACAGGAGACCCCAGTCAGAACTAGAAAACATCAAACAACAAGTACGACAAATACTGGAACAAAATAATGTGCAATCAGAAGAAGAAGAAGAAGAAAATACAGTAATGGACTCAAACATCCCAGAGCAAACAAACAAAGAACACCACGCATCAATTAAACAATCAGAGGAAAACGAAATTTTAATACAGCCACCGGAACAAGCACAAATAGAACGCGAAGTGACACACATGTTAGATATAGAAGAAAAATTTCAGCTGACATATATAGAATACAAAGACACAAATACAGACATTAGACCATTCTTGCATAGACCGCAAAATAACCCACAAGTCTAAACAACAATAAAAACTATCAACACAATCATACACAACAAAATAAATGAAAATACAACTATGGAAGAGTTCCAACTACTGGCTTATATAGGAGACTGACTACAATAAATATACACACTAGGCAGAGATCAGAACCAACCAACACACAGAAGAAACCCACAAAACCAGCATGGCAACACAGGCTACAGATCAGAATAGAAAAACTGAGAAAAGACATGGGACAACTAACACAACTTATAAGAAATGAAATAGCAGACAAAAAACGAAAAAGGTTACGTAAATCTCACAACAAGAAGCGACAGAGCAATTAGATGAAAAGAAGCAGAAATTACAAGCATTGGCCAAACAACTTAGAAGATACAAAAAAAGTGAAAATAGAAGGAAACAAAACCAAACATTCAACACAAACCAAAAGAAATTTTACCAGACAATAGATAACACACGCATTAAAATAGACAATCCACCAAACATAACAGACATGGAACACTTCTGGAGCAACATATGGTCAAACCCGGTACAACATAACAGACATGCATGGTGGATACAAGCAGAAACAGACTCATACAAGATAATACCACAAATGCCTGAAGTGATAATTTTGCAACATGAAGTCACCTGAGCAATTAATTCTACGCACAATGAGAAAGCCCCTGGAAATGATAAAATAGCAAATTTCTGGCTAAAGAAGTTCGCCTCAACACATTCACATCTAACTAAATTATTTAACAGTTACATTGCAGATCCATACACATTCCCTGATACACTTACACATGGAATAACTTATCTGAAACCTAAAGATCAAGCAGACACAGCAAACCCAGCTAAATATCGCCCCATAACATGCCTACCAACAATATACAAAATATTAACTTCAGTCATTACACAGAAATTAATGACACATACAACACAGAACAAAATTATAAATGAAGAACAAAAAGGCTGTTGCAAAGGAGCACGAGGATGTAAAGAGCAACTGATAATAGATGCAGAGGTGACATGTCAAGCTAAAACTAAACAAAAAACCACACTTAATATCCAAACAAATTCAAATAATATCACATCACAGCCAATACAGATTAAGCGTGGAATATACCAAGGAGACTCATTAAGTCCTTTCTGGTTCTGCCTTGCTCTGAACCCACTATCCAACATGCTAAATAATACAAATTATGGATACAATATTACTGGAACATACCCACACAAAATCACGCATCTGCTATACATGGATGATCTAAAACTACTGGCAGCAACAAATCAACAACTCAACCAATTACTAAAGGTGACAGAAGTATTCAGCAATGATATAAATATGGCTTTTGGAACAGACAAATGTAAGAAAAATAGCATAGTCAAGGGAAAACACACTAAACAAGAAGATTACATATTGGATAACCACAGCGACTGCATAGAAGCGATGGAAAAAACAGATGCCTATAAATATCTAGGATACAGACAAAAAATAGGAATAGATAATACAAATATTAAAGAACTAAAAGAAAAATATAGACAAAGACTAAAAAAATACTGAAAACAGAATGGACAGCAAGAAACAAGACAAAAGCTATGAATACTTACGCTATACCAATATTGACCTACTCATTTGGAGTAGTGAAATGGAGTAACACAGACCTAGAAGCACTCAATACACTTACACGATCACAGTGCCACAAATATAGAATACATCACATACATTCAGCAACTGAAAGATTCACATTAAGCAGAAAGGAAGGAGGAAGGGGATTTATCGACATAAAAAACCTACATTATGGACAGGTAGACAATTTAAGAAAATTCTTTATAGAATGAGCAGAAACTAGCAAAATACACAAAGCAATCACTCATATAAATACATCGGCTACACCACTGCAATTTCATAACCACTTCTACAACCCTTTAGATCACATAACATCAACAGATACGAAGAAAGTAAATTGGAAAAAGAAAACACTACATGGCAAGCACCCGCATCATCTAACACAGCCACACATCGATCAAGACGCATCCAACACATGGCTAAGAAAAGGCAATATATACAGTGAGACGGAAGGATTCATGATTGCAATACAGTATCAAACAATAAACACCAGCTATTACAGTAAGCATATTATTAAAGATCCCAATACTGCAACAGATAAGTGCAGACTTTGCAAACAACAAATAGAAACAGTAGATCACATCACAGACGGATGTACAATACTAGCAAATACAGAATACCCCAGAAGACATGACAATGTAGCAAAAATAATACATCAACTTGCCATACAACATAAACTAATAAAACAACACGTTCCCACATACAAGTATGCACCACAAAATATACTGGAGAATGATGAATAAAAATTATACTGGAACAGAACCATTATAACAGATAAAACAACACCACATAACAAACATGACATCATACTCACCAATGAAAAGAAGAAATTAACACAACTAATCGAAATATCCATACCCAATACAACAAATATGCAAAAGAAAACAGGAGAAAAAATTGAAAAATACATCCAACTGGCTGAGGAAGTCAAGGACATGTGGCATCAGGATTAAGTTGACATTATACAAATTATACTATCAACTACAGGAGTCATACCACACAATATCCACCAGTACATCAACACAATAAAGCTACATCCAAACTTATATATACAACTACAGAAATCTGTAATTATTGATACATGTTCAATTACCCGAAAGTTCCTAAATGCAATGTAACATATACCGTACAGTTAAAAGGAAGTCACGCTTGATCAAGGTCCGCGTCACTTTCCATTTTTGACCAGACATAACGTCTGAGAAAAGAAAGAATAATATTAATAATAATAATTTCACTACTCACAACACTGCATCACAAGTGAGTGTTCTTTGCACTGAAAGGGGGTGGGAGAGGTTGTAGCGTCGATGCTGCGCCGACAGGCAGATGTGCGGTATAGTCGTCTGCCCACCATTCTCGCCTCGCGGTAATCCGCCCATTGGCGTACATGAAACCGGTTAATGACGCTCTCGGTGTTGTCCTAATAATGCCTATTCAACCTATTGATAGTATGTTACTGCTACAGTGGACATTACAATGTTCTGTTTGACATAGTTAACACATAGGCTAATAAAAAATTGTATGAAACTCCTCTAAGTTTAATTCAGTTATTAAGTGAATAATACAAAAAAATAACGCAGGAGTAATTAGAAATTTTAATATGAAAAAACTTTTATGGGTAGCACAACCTATAGACACAAGTAACCACTCAAACCATATCATTGTATGGGAAGGAAGAACATAATACGTGCGTGCAGTCTAGCTTGAACACATAGAAAGTGAATAAAAAAATTATAATTTTGCATATGGTGGTAACACATCCTAGTTAAATCTCACTCGATTAGAGTGTCTTCATAAAACCTTTTGCATAATCAGAAATGAATGTGTGTACTTGAGGACAATAGCTGCTGACATACACAGATTCACGTACTTCATGAGGTAGGCTGTTGATCATATCCTCAAAATATGTTATATACTCCTTCCACTTGCTGTGTTTCCAGTTTCGCCCCTGGTCATCGTGCCCTGAGTTCTGATATCCGTAGCCACCACAGTGTCCTCTGTGACCACCATGGCCACGGAAACCACCATCATGTCGCCTGTCATTATCATTATTCTAATGTCGTCCATTATGTCTGTTGTTATGGTTTGAATGGGTATCTGATTTGGATTAATTGTTCCCTGATACTCTACTATCACCGTCTCATCATCCTGCTCCTCGTGACTCATACAATGTGTCTAATCGTCCTAAGGCTGACTTCTTTGCCTCTGTGTCATCTCTAGGGAGTGCTAGCAACTTACCTTGAACTCCAATCGGTAGTTTTCTTATGATCAGGGACCCTGTTGCTCCTGTTGTCATTGGTTCACCTAAATACAAGTTCCTCATAATTATCTTGAAAAAGTTTCAGTTCTGGTGACGCCCTCTCTCAAACCTTCTACTTTGGTATAGGCTGTTACGTACTTCATTTTGCTTCCGTAGCGACCAATATTGTTTCCTTTTCAGAATCAGCTAAAGTCTTACACTTCTGTCCTGTTCTCATACCCCAGTTACCAGGTTCACCCTTCAATCTCGCTGGAACAAAGCGTACCTTTCTCTGCTCATCACATAATTTAGGAAATCTCTGGGATTCCATATGCATCTACATCTACATGATTACTCTGCAATTCACATTTAAGTGCTTGGCAGAGGGTTCGTCGAACCACAATCATACTATCTCTCTTCCATTCCACTCCCGAACAGCGCGCGGGAAAAACGAACACCTAAACCTTTCTGTTCGAGCTATGATTTCTCTTATTTTATTTTGATGATCATTCCTACCTATGTAGGTTGGGCTCAATAAAATATTTTCGCATTCGGAAGAGAAAGTTGGTGACTGAAATTTCGTAAATAGATCTCGCCGCGACGAAAAACGTCTTTGCTTTAATGACTTCCATCCCAACTCGCGTATCATATCTGCCACACACTCTCCCCTATTACGTGATAATACAAAACGAGCTGCCCTTTTTTGCACCCTTTCGATGTCCTCTGTCAATCCCACCTGGTAAGGATCCCACACCGCGCAGCAATATTCTAACAGAGGACGAACGAGTGTAGTGTAAGCTGTCTCTTTAGTGGACTTGTTGCATTTTCTAAGTGTCCTGCCTATGAAACGCAACCTTTGGCTCGCCTCCCCCACAATATTTTCTATCTTCCGTATGGTTCGAAATTCTTAAAATTCCTTATACCAAGAAAGACCTCATCATTTTGTACACCAATTAAGTTACCTTCCACAATGCTTCCATTACGTAATAGTGATTTGACTTGGTTCTCCACCTGCTGACGGACCAGTTCCTTAGTCTTGCCTACCTCACTGTACACCTCTTCTACTCGCCGTGCAGATGCATCCTGGTTGAACGCAACAGTTGATATCCTGTGTTCTCAGTGTTTCACTTCCGCATCTGGTTGTACGAAATTCTCGTCGTAAACCTCAACCTTTTTGGTAAGTTCTTCCTTCACTTCTTTCACATCCGATTCTGCCTTTTAAAAACATTTAGTATTGATTGCAACGTTCTCCTCAAACCGAACGGTAGTGCATCTTCCTTTGATGACTTGACTCATCCAGCTTCTGTAGAGCCTCAGTAGTCTCGTCGAACTTTTTACTGAGTCGTTCGTTTGTGTGCTTTTCTGATCGCTAAATATCTTCCTTCTAGCACATAATATCTTCTCTTAATTGTTTGTTTTCATGCTCTATCGATCGCTTAATATCTTATTTCTGGCGCTTAATATCTTCCTTTAATTGTGTGTTACCGTGCAATAATGTTTTGAGCATGTCAACGATAGGTAAGTCAGGCCTAAGTTTACACTCATCCCGTTTGGACGTCTCCATGGTTGGTGACGACACTGCATTATGACTTCCCATCTGTGTTAATAGACTACTGCCCCCTATACCGGAACCCTTCCATATGTCACTACTACTTGCTTGTGTTTACTTTTACCTAAACAGTCGGCTTTCACTTCCCTGTCTACTGCAGTTGCACCACCCTTATTATTTGCCATATTAAATCACACTTAAGTCACCCAAGCAAGAATAAACAAATCCAGTAGGACAGATCGTAAAGGGCGAGGTTCTCCATGGTATACAGTCACTGTAAAGAAACTTCTATAGAAGTAGAGATCACTGCATAATACACTATGTGATCAAAGGTATCCGGACACCCCCAAAAATATACGTTTTTCATATTAGGTGCATTGTGCTGCCACCTACTGCCAGGTACTCCATATCAGCAACCGCAGTAGTCATTAGACATCGTGAGAGAGCAGAATGGGGCGCTCCGTGGAACTCACGGACTTCGAACGTGGTCATGTGGTCGGATGTCACTTGTGTCACACGTCTGTAAGTCAGATTTCCCCGCTCCTAAACATCCCTAGTTCCACTGTTTCCTGTATGATAGTGAAGAGACACGTACAGCACAAAAGCCTACAGGCCGCCCTCGCTTGTCGACTGACAGAGACCGCCGACTGTTGAAGAGTGTCGTAGTGTGTAATAGACAAACACCTATCCAGACCATCACACAGGACTCCCAAACTGCATCAGGACCCACTGCGAGTACTATGACAGGAAAACGAGGCCTCGCTTGGTGTAAGGAGCGCAAACATTGGACTACTGAATAGTGGAAAAATGTTGTGTGTAGTGACGAATCACGGTACTCAATGTGGCGATCCGATGGCAGGGTGCGGGTATGGCGAATGCCCGGTGAACGTCATCTGCCAGTGTGTGTTGAGCCAACAGTAAAATTCGAAGGCGGTGGTGTTATGGTGTGGTCGTGTTTTTCATGGAGGGGGCTTGCACCCCTTGTTGTTTTGCGTGGCACTATCACAGCACAGGCCGACATTGATGTTTTAAGTACCTTCTTGCTTTTGGAACGCCGACTTCGTGCCAGGCATCACCGACCGACATCGATACCTCTCCTCAGTGTAGCAATCCGTGAAGTATGGGCTGCCATTCGCCAAAAAACGTTCCAGCACCTAATTGAATTGTGTCATCAAGACTAAGGGTGGGGCAACACCGTACTGAATTCCAGCATTACCGATGGAGGTTGCCGCGAACTTATAATTCATTTTCAGCCAGGTGTCCGGATACTGTTGATCACATGGTGTAGGTATGATACAAAGGATAGGGCTAGAGAGAGAGAGAGAGTGTGTGTGTGTGTGTGTGTGTGTGTGTGTGTGTGAGAGAGAGAGAGAGAGAGAGAGAGAGAGAGAGAGAGAGAGAGAGAGATGCTGAATGAAATGAGTTTGGCAGTCACGAGAGCAATGCGTGAAGCCTTTAGTGACTACCGTAACAGAATATTGTCAAATAATCTTTCAGAAACCCATAGAAATTCTGATCATATGTAAAGGCTGTTAGTAGCACCAAAGTTAATGTCCAGTCATTCATGGACAAGGCGGGAACTAAAATTGAGAGTAGCAAAACAAAAGTAGAAATGCTTAACTCTCGTTTCAAATGTCCCTTTACGAAGAAAAACGCAGGAGTATTGCACAACTTCATTCAGGTCCCACTGAAAAGATGATTGAACTAGACATCAGTGTCGATGAAATCGTTAAAACTGAAAAAAGCCCGAGGGCCCGATGGAATCCATATCAGATTCTAGGCCCAATTCACAGCTGAGTTAGCCCGTCTGTTAACTGTAATGTTTCTAAGAGCCCGCAAATAACAAACTTAGTTAGAAGAAAGCACAGATCACACCTGTCTGCAAGAAGGGTAGCAGAAGGGATCCACGAAGCTACCGCTCATCATCCCATCCATGAGTTGTAGGATCTTAGAACATATTCTGAACTCTAACGTAATGAGGTATCAGGATCAGAACAACCTCATTCGTGCCATCCAGCATCGATTTGGTAAACACAAATCATGTGAAACCCAACTCCCGCTTTTCTCGCATGACATCGTGAAAGCTGTGATCAAGACAGTGACGAAGATACAATATTTCTCGATTTCCGAGAAGCATTTGACTCAGTACCACACCTGCCCTTGTTATAAAAAGTACGATCATATGGGGAATCAGTCGTAATATGTGACTGGATTGAGGATTTCTTAGTAGGGAGGACGCAGTGTATTATCTTGGATGGAGAGTTATTGACAGACGTAGAAGTAGCTTTGGGTGTTCCCCCCTGTAAAGCGTGTTGGGTGCCTTGATGTTCGTGTTCTATATTAATGATATTGTGGAAAGTGTTAATAGTAACCTCGGCCGTGCGGGATTAGCCGAGCGGTCTCGGGCGCTGCAAAATGGTTAAAATGGTTCAAATGGCTCTGAGCACTATGGGACTTAACATCTATGGTCATCAGTCCCCTAGAACTTAGAACTACTTAAACCTAACTAACCTAAGGACATCACACAACACCCAGCCATCACGAGGCAGAGTAAATCCCTGGCCCCGCCGGGAATCGAACCCGGGAACCCGGGCGTGGGAAACGAGAACGCTACCGCACGACCACGAGATGCGGGTCGGGCGCTGCAGTCACGGACTGTGCGGCTGGTCCCGGTGGAGGTTCGAGTCCTCCCTCGGGCATGGTTGTGTGTGTTTGCCCTTAGGATAATTTAGGTTAACTAGTGTGTAAGCTTAGGGACTGATGACCTTAGCAGTTAAGTCCCATAAGACTTCACACACATTTAAACAGTAGTAACCTCGGACTTTGCGTAGATGATGCAGTTGTCTTAAGCGAAATACAGTATGAACGAATCTGTACCAAACTTCAGTCAGCCTACAAAGGAGTCAGGCACCAGCAAATGGGTGGTATAGAAGCAGCCACAGGGAATTAACCGATTTGTGACTTTTACGAGTTTCTAACCAGGAGCGAATTGAATAATTTCACCTGTTTGCTTTGATAGTTTAGTTTCTCCACTTTGAGCGTGTCAACTTAATATCCAATATAGACAGCTCTCGCGGTTTCGTTTATGTATAAAACTAAACAGATTTTGTGACATGTTACAAGTTCTTAATCAGGGGCGACTTGTTTAGTCTCGCTTGAGTGCTTCGATTGATCGGTTTTGAATCTCCACATATTAATCCAATTTATTACACACAGTTCTTTTGTTTTCGTCAGGTTCTATTACAGAGTTCTGCAGCATGTGTCGACAGTCCGTTTGTCTGAGTAGTTATCCACGGTCTTTAGTATGGATAAGGACTGTGATTGTTGTGTATGGACGCGAACCCAGATATTGACATTTTGCTCTCGGCTCCAGCCTGTGATGGCTTCGGTTACACAGCTTGAAGCTGCAGTGGATGGCATCGCTGTTGTAGGCCGGCCGTGGGGATCCAACGGACGTCCAGCTCGTCCGAGTCCTCCGTTCGGTTCTCAACAGTGGCCAGCCCAGTCACTGCTTGTACTGATGTTGACTCGTCACCTGTGGTCGAGTTGGAGGTTGCCTCGGGGCGGGCAGGCGGCGAAAGAGTTCCCAGGGGGCCGCACATAAAACCTCCCCAGGTAGTCTTACAAACGGGTTGCAGGAGCTGTCTGTATCTGATACGGTCGCTCAACCAGACGCAGTCGCCCGTCGTGTTTCAGAGGAAACCTCTCAGCCTGCAAGGTCCGGGCAGTTACGGAAGGTTGGTAGTTGGAAGCTCCAATGTTAGGCGCGTTATGGGACCACTTACGGACACGGGTGCCAAGAAGGGGACGAAAGCCAGTGTGCACTCCATGTGCATACCGGGTGGAGTCATTTCAGGCGTGTAACCGGTCCTTCCGGATGCCATGAAGAGCACAGGGTGCATCAAACTGCAGGTGGTGGCTCACGTCGGTACCAGTGACGTGTGTTGCTTTGGATCGGAAGAGATTCTCTCTGGTTTCGAGCGGCTGTCAGAAGTAGTATAGGCTGCCGGTCTTAGTTGCGAGATGGAAGCAGAGCTCACCATTTGCAGCATTGTCGACAGGACCGATTGTGGACCTTTGGTGCAGAGCCGAGTGGAGGGTCTGAATCTGAGACGCAGACGATTCTGTGACACTGTAGGCTGCAGATTCGTCGGCTTGCGCCATAGGGTGGTTGGGATTCGGGTTCCGCTGAATAGTTCAGGAATCCACTATACACAGGACGCGGCTACACGGGTAGCGGGGGCTGTGTAGAGTGAAGTGGGCAGTTTTTTAGGTTAGAGGGCTTCAGTCACAAAGCGTATAGGCCGAACACAGGAAGAACGCAGATACAGGAGACATCGGTATAACAGTTGTGAATTGTTGTGGCTGTGTTGGGAAAGTACCAGAGCTTCAAGCGCTAAGGGAATGCATTGATACTCAAATCGTTATAGGCACTGCAAGCTGGCTAAAGCCGGAGATAAGTTCATTCGAAATTTTTGTGAAGAACCTGTCGGTCTTCCGAAAGGATAGACTAAACACAGTGGCGGTGGCGTGTTTGTTCTTGTTGGAAGTAGTTTAACTTGTCGAGAAATTGAAATAGACAGTTCCTGTGAGTTAGTATAGGCAGAGGTCACTCTTGGCAACCGGGATAAAATAATAATTGGATCCTTTTACTGATTTCCCAATTCAGATGATGCAATTGCTGAACGTTCAAACAAGACTTCTGTTTCGTACCCGAGTCATAAAATTATAGTTGGTGGTGACTTTAATTTACCCTTGATATGGTGGCAAAAATACATGTTTAAATCCGGAGGTATGCATAAAACATCATCTGAAATTGTGTTAAACGCATTCTCTGATAATTATTTCGAGCAGTTAGTTCATGAGCCCAGGCGAATAGTAAACGGTTGTGGAAGCACACTTGACCTCCTTGCAACAAATAATCGTGAGATAATAACAAGCATGAAAACGGATTGAGGGATTACTGAAGACAGGATTGTCGTAACAAGATCGAATATTGTAACCCCCAAGTCCTCCAAAAATAAACGAAAAATATACATATACAAAACAGCAAATAATTCTCTTGACGCCTTCCTGAGAGAAAATCTCCATTCTTTCCAAATTAACATTTTAGGTGTAAACCAGATGTGGCTTTAATTCAAAGAAATATTTTCCGGAAGCAATTCAAAGATTTATACTAATTAAATTAACAAACGATGGAGCTGATCGTCCTTGTTACGCAAAACATGTCAGAACACTGTTGCGGAAACAACGAGAGAAACATGCCACATTTAAACGGAGGCAAAACTCCAAGGTCAGCGATCTTTCACAGAAGATCGAAATTTAGCGCGAACTGCAATGCGAGATGCCGTAAATTGAATTAAATACCTAGGCATTACAATTACGAACAACTGAAATTGGAACACATAGAAATTGTTGTGGGGAAGACTATTCAAAGACTGCGTTCTATTGGCAGGACACTTAGAAAATGTAACAGGTCTACTAAAGAGACTGCCTATACTATGCTTGTCCGTCCTCTTTTGGAATAACGCTGCGCGGTGTGGGATCCTTACCACATAGGATTGACGGAGTACGTAGAGAAAGTTCAAAGAAGGGGCAGCACGTTTTGTATTATCGCGAAGCAGGGGAGAGAGAATCACTGAAATGGTATAGAATTTTGAGTGGACATAATTAAACAAGCGTTTCCCGTTGCGACGGAATCTTGTCACGAAATTTTTAAAATCATCAAATTTCTCCTTCATATGCGAAAATATTTTGTTGACGTCGACCTATGTAGGGAGAAACGATCATCATAATAAAATCAGGAAAATCAGAGCTCGCATGGAAGGGTATAGGTGTTCGTTTTTTCTGCGCACTGTACGAGAGTGGAATAATAGAGAATTATTGTGAAGGTGGATCGATGAAGCCTCTGCCAGGCACCTAAATTTGATTTGCAGAGTGTCCATGCGGACGTAGATGAGATTGCGCACAAATCATTTGTACGACCCCTCTTAGAATATTGCTCAAGTGTATGGGACCGGTGCCAAGGAGGACTGACAGGGTGTATTGAATGTATACAGAGAAGGGCAGCGCGAATGGTTACAGGTTTGTTTAACCCGTTGAAGAGTGTCACTGAGATACTGAAGGAACTGAAGTGGCATCTCCTGAAGATAGACGTAAACTATTCCAACAAAGTTCCAAGAACGGCTTTAAACGACGACACTAGGAATGTACTACAACCCTCGAAATATCGCTCCCTTGCGGATCGCGAGCATCAGATTAGATTAATTACACCACGCATCGAAGCTTTGAAGCAATCATTTTTCCCGCTTTCCGTAAGTGAATGGGAAGGGGAAAAGCTCTAATTACCGGTACAGTGGGACATACCGTCTGGCATACGCTTCACAATGGTTCGCAGAGTATAGATGTAGGATTAGGGGAAACAGAATTTTAGATGTGTGCCATTCTCCGCTTGTGAGGCGGCGGGTGGAATAGTAAAATAAGAAATATTGTATTTGTGCGTTCGTCGCCATCTTTTACAAGGGCCTGAAAACGATTTTTGCGGTCAGCCAAAAAGCGATGGAGAACATATTGACCATAATTTCCAGTCTGCAAGTCCACATTCTTCTTGTATTCACTGAAATCCGTAAAATCTAAGCGATCCAGGACAGTGTACAGTCCTCGCGAATTCACTTCCTATTTGTACCGAAAATGCGTTTGGTAGCAGCCAGGCTGTGACGTCATCCGGGACACAGCGTGTGCCGTCATTTGACTGACGCGGACAGATGGATAACTCTGTGTGAAGTGAAGTCTTCCAGGAACAAGCCATCCAGGACGGTGTAAACTCCTTGGGAGTTCACTTTCTACTCTTACCGAACACGCTATTTAGTAGCAGCCTGTGGCTGATAACATCATTGGGGGCAGCGCGTAAGCCGGCGGTTGACTGACGGGGACCGTATGATAGCTGTGTGCGATGTGTGTGTTTCACTGCCACTCTGGCGCAACGGACGGCCGAGGGGAATGTCTGCTATCATCTGCTATACGGCCAAAGAGCACCATCTAAATTGCCGCTTTCTCGGACGCGTATTATTTAATAACTCTGTTGTGAATCAGTTTACAGCCATCGTAATTTTTATATGAATGGAGTTAAATTGCCTGTAATTACAGAAATAATTTTAGTTTGACTGTATTTAAACTTTGCCGATTAGAATTTTTAGAACTGAACCGATAGTAGAACATGATCTCTGAACTACTACTTTCAGTATCTTGGTATCGATTGTTATTTACGTCAAGGTGATGAAACTTGTTATATCTTCATCATTTAATGGATGTAATCAAGTGCTGTAATGGGAGCCTCTTATAATTAATGTAACTAATACTTCATCTACTACAAATAATGACGTTTTTGTTCCAAACTTTGTAAATTATTTGAAAAGTATTAGAGGTAGCGTAGTGGGGCCAAATACTTGATGTTTTATATCAGTCTGAAGTTTCATACGAATTTCAATCTTTTTAAGTCTAATATTTAGCGCCTTCAATTTTTCGTAAAAACGCCGATTTTGACCAAATTATTGCTCTGATCAAGTTGAGACTTGTAACAATTTTTGGCTTTCTAGCTTTATTGTTTAGCGCAATTTGTTTTTTTTTTTAATTTGAAACGATGTATCTAGGGAAACATATTTATCTGATCACTCTGAGATTTAACAATTTCAACATTAATTCACTGGAACGTATGTTGACCAAGTTTGGAAAAGCTACTTTAATTTTTAATTTCATTCTTAGATTATGACGCAATACTCTGTATGCTATGCACAAGCGCGTTTAGATGACATGGCTCTAGTAGCAGTGTCCGGGCACACTTGCTCGCCTCTTTACCTCTCAAATGATACGGCACTTGTTTCGCCACACACTGAGCAGAAATTGAGGACTGGGCATGTTACCAAATTATATCCTTATCTTTCAAAGATTAAGTACCCAACAAGACATTATTACATCCTCGATCGTTTACATAAAAAGAACTAGAATGTCCGTCACACGTCGAGAATAAAGTGGAAACAATGATGTATCCCCTCATCCTGGGTAGTTTCCATTGAACTTCGAGAGCTTCATTAACATGTAGACCTTCCGTGAGCCTGAGATATACGGGACATGCTCCTTATAAGCTGCGGAGGTCACCCTGTGATATCCGTTCCCATTTTTCAAAGAGGTAGTGGGAGTTATTGGAGAGTCTAAGACGGGCACGAACACTTCTGTCAAGCATGCCCCACCTACGCACGATGGGGTTTATGTCGGGACTCATCGCCGGCCTTTGCGTTACTTCACCGCCGGCCATTCCATAGCTTCAATGTCCAGGCTGCGCCAGACATTCCTGCTGACGCCCGCCATGTAGGCCCTGGCATTGGAAGAGATTTACGGCCATCACTGCATGCAGCAGTCACCACATGGTGCAACAGGATCTGTTCGAAGTACTGTTTGGCGGTAAACCGACCATGGATAACTACGAAATACGTATGGCTGTCAGCACTGAACCTTGCAAATCTGTTGGTTTCCTGGACGGCATTTGCCAGGTATCGCTCACCACGGGTCTCCGCACACAGACGCGAACTCGACCATCACCTTGCGGCAGAGGATATCTGCACTCATCTGTGAAAAGCACACCTCGCCTGTGAAGAAGTTGCCAATTGACACGGGATCGGCAGAACTGAAGGCGAGCTCCGAGATGTCATGTCAAGCGTTGAATGTAACGTCCTCAAATGTCCGCTGCCGTCTGTGTACCTCAGTAGAGAACGCTGCATAACACAACCAATAGGTGGTGAATGGTTTTAGTAGATGCCCACATTGAAACGAAGATCTCAAGCAATGCAGTAAGACCACAGGTACCACCTCTATCAGAACGAATTTAACATATGGGACGTTATACACGTATTCCCCTAATTCTTTGGAACAGTCTATTTTAGGCTATTATGACTTAATCATTCATCAGAATACTCAATCAGAATATTCTCACTTCAAAAATACCATTCTAACACAAATTTCCCGCCGGTCGGAGTGGCCGAGCGGTTCTAGGCGCTACAGTCTGGAACCGTACTCCGAACTTTCCTTTTGTTTCCTTTACTGCTTGCTCAATATACAGATTGAATAACATCGGGGAGAGGCTACAACCCTGTCTCACTCCCTTCCCAACCACTGCTTCCCTTTCATGTCCCTCGACTCTTATGACTGCCATCTGCTTTCTATACAAATTGTAAATAGCCTTTCGCTCCCTGCATTTTACCCCTGCCACCTTTAGAATTTGAAAGAGAGTATTCCAGTCAACATTGTCAAAAGCTTTCTCTGAGTCTACAAATGCTAGAAACGTAGGTTTGTCTTTCCTTAATCTGTTTTCTAAGATAAGTCGTAGGGTCAGCATTGCCTCACGTGTTCCAGCATTTCTACGGAATCCAAACTGATCTTCCCCGAGGTCGGTTTCTTCCAGTTTTTCCATTCGTCTGTAAAGAATTCGCGTTAGTATTTTGCAGCTGTGACTTATTAAATTGATTGTTCGGTTATTTTCACATCTGTCAACACCTGCTTTCTTTGGGTTTGGAATTATTGTATTCTTCTTGAAATGTGAAGGTATGTCACCTGTCTCATACATCTTGCTCACCAGATGGTAGAGTTTCGTCAGGACTGGCTCTCCGAAGGGTGTCAGTAGTTCTAATGGAATATTGTCTACTCCCGGGGCTTTGTTTCGACTCAGGTCTTTCAGTGCAATATCATATCTCCCATTTCATCTTCATCCTCATCCTCTTCCATTTCCATAATATTGTCCTCAAGTACATCGCCCTTGTATAGACAGATCCTCTATATACTCCTTCCAACTTTCTGCTTTCCCTTCTTTGCTTAGAACTGGGTTTCCATCTGAGCTCTTGATATTCATACAAGTGGTTCTCTTTTCTCCAAAGGTCTCTTTAATTTTCCCGTAGGCAGTATCTATCTTACCCCTAGTGAGATAAGCCTCTACATCCTTACATTTATCCTCTAGCCATCCCTGCTTAGCCATTTTGCACTTCCTGTCGATCTCATTTTTGAGACGTTTGTATTCCTTTCTGCCTGCTTCATTTACTGCATTTTTATATTTTCTCCTTTCGTCAATTAAATTCAATATTTCTTCTGTTACCCAAGGATTTCTACTAGCCCTCGTCTTTTTACCTACTTGATCCTCTGCTGCCTTCACTACTACATTCTTCAAAGCTACCCATTCTTCTTCTACTGTATTTCTTTCTCCCATTCCTGTCAATTGTTCCCTTATGCCCACCCTGAAACTCTGTACAACCTCTGGTTTAGTCAGTTTATCCAGGTCTCATCTCCTTAAATTCCCACCTTTTTGCAGTTTCTTCAGTTTTAATCTACAGTTCATAACCAATAAATTATGGTCAGAGTCCACATCTGCCCCTGGAGATGTCTTACAATTTAAAACGTGGTTTCTAAATCTCTGTCTTACCATTATACAATCTATCTGATACCTTCTAGTATCTCCATGTTTCTTCCATGTATACAACCTTCGTTCAGGATTCTTGAACCAAGTGTTAGCTATGATTAAGTTAGGCCTATGCTCTGTGCAAAATTCTACCAGGCGTCCTCCTCTTTCATTTCTTACCCCCAATCCATATTCACTTACAACGTTTCCTTCTCTCTCTTTTCCTACTATCGAATTCCAGTCACCCATGACTATTAAATTTTCATCTCCCTTCACTATCTGAATAATTTCCTTTATCTCATCATACATTTCATCAATTTCTACGGCATCTGCAGAGCTAGTTGGCATATAATGGCATATAAACTTGTACTAGTGTAGTAAGCGTGGGCTTAGTATCTGTCTTGGCCACAATAATGCATTCACTATGCTGTTTGTAGTAGCTTACTCCCATTCCCCTATCCATTTCCCTTTTTAAATTTTCTAACCTACCCGCCCGATTAAGGGATCTGACATTCCACGCACCGATCCGTAGAACGCCAGTTTTCTTTCTCCTGATAATGACGTCCTCTTGAGTAGTCCCCGCCCGGAGATCCGACTGGGGGACTATTTTACCTCCGGAATAATTTATCCAAGAGGACGCCATCATCATTTAACTATACAGTAAAGCTGCATGCCCTCGGGAAAAATTACGGCTGTAGTTTCCCCTTGCTTTCAGCCTTTCGCAGTACCTGCACAGCAAGGCCGTTTTGGTTAGTGTTACATGGCCAGATCAGTCAATCATCTAGACTGTTGCCCCTGCAACTACTGAAATGGCTGCTGCCCCTCTTCAGGAACCACACGTTTGTCTGGCCTCTCATCAGATACCCCTCCGTTGTGGTTGCACCTGCGGTACGGCTACCTGTATCGTTGAGGCACACAAGCCTCCCCACCAACGGCAAGGTCCATTGTTCTTGGGGGGGGGGGGGGGAGAAGAGGAATGGACATTTCTAGAAAGGGCCATCGCAGAATTTGGCAAGGAAAACATAGGTACAAAGAAGGTAAAACTGAGAAGAAACCATGCGTAATAGAAGAAATACTTCAGTTGATCAATGAAAGGAGGAAGTAGAAAAATGTTCCTGGAAAATCAAGAATACAGAAATACAAGTCGCTGAGGAACGAAATAAATAGGAAGTGCAGGAAAGCTAAGACGAAATGGCTGCAGGAAAAATATGAAGACATCGAAAAAGAAATGATTGTCGGAAGGACAGACTCAGCATACAGGAAAGTCAAAACAACCTTCTGTGACACTAAAAGCGAGGGTTATAACATTAAGAGTGCAACGGGAATCCCACTATTAAATGCAGAGGAGAGAAGGGATAGGTGGAAGAGTACATTGAAAGCCTGTATAAGGGGGAAGATTTGTCTGATGTGATACAAGAAGAAATAGGAGTCGATTTAGAAGAGATGGGGGATCCAGTATTAGAATTTAAAAGAGTTTTGAAGGACTTAAGATCAAGTAAGGCAGAAGGGATAGATAACATTCCATCATAATTGCTAAAATTACTGGGGGAAGTGGCAACAAAGCGACTATTCACGCTGATGTGTAGAATGTATATGTCCGGCGACATACCATCTGACTTTTGGAAAAGCATCATCCACACAGTTCCGAAGACGTCAAGAGCTGGTAAGTGCAAGAATTATCGCACAATCAGCTTAACAGCTCATGCATCTAAGTTGCTTACAAGAATAATATACAGAAGAATTACAAGAAAATTGAGGATGCGCTAGATGACGATCAGTTTGGCTTTACGAAAGGTAAAGGAATGAGAGAAGCATTTCTGACGTTGCGGTTAATAATGGAAGCAAGACTAAAGAAAAATCAATACCTCTTCATAGGATTTGTCGACCTGGAAAAAGGGTTCTAAAATTGTACAAGATGGAAATTCTAAAAAAAAGTAGGGATAAGCTATCGGGAGAGACAGGTCATATACAAAATGTACAACAGCCAAGAGGGAATAATAAGAGTGGACGACCAAGAACGAAGTACAACAGCCAAGAGGGAATAATAAGAGTGGACGACCAAGAACGAAGTGCTCGTATTAAAAAGGGTGTAAGACAAGGATGTAGCCTTTCGCCCCTACTGTTCAATCTGTATATCGAGGAAGCAATGATGGAAATAAAAGAAAGGTTCAGGAGTCGAATTAAAATACAAGGTGAAAGGATATCAATGATACGATTCGCTGATGACATTGCTATCCTGAGTGAAAGTGAAGAAGAATTAAATGATCTGCTGAACGGAATGAACAGTCTAATGAGTACACAGTATGGTTTGAGAGTAAATCGGAGAAAGACGAAGGTAATGAGAAGTAGTAGAAATGAGAACAGCGAGGAACTTAACATCAAGATTGATGGTCACGAAGTAGATGAAGTTAAGGAATTCTGCTACCTAGGCAGTAAAATAATCGATGACGGGCGGAGCAAGGAGTACATCAAAAGCAGACTCGCTATGGCAAAAAGGGCATTTCTGGCCAAGAGAAGTCTACTAATATCAAATACCGGCCTTAATTTGAGGAAGAAATTTCTGAGGATGTACGTCTGGAGTACAGCATTGTATGGTAGTGAAACATGGACTGTGGGAAAACCGGAACAGAAGAGAATCGAAGCATTTGAGATGTGGTGCTACAGACGAATGTTGAAAATTAAGTCAATTGATAAGGTAAGGAATGAGGAGGTTCTGCGCAGAAAAGGAACATACTGAAAACACTGATAAGGAGAAGGGACGTGATGATAGGACATGTGTCAAGACATGAGGGAATGACTTCCATGGTACTAGAGGGAGCTGTAGAGGGCAAAAACTGTAGAGGAAGCGACTTCCATGGTACTAGAGGGAGCTGTAGATGGCAAAAACTGTAGAGGAAGACAGAGATTGGAATACATCTAGCAAATAATCGAGGACGTAGGTTGCAAGTGCTGCTCTGAGATGGAGTTAGCACAGAAGAGGAATTCGTGGCTGGCCGCATCAAACAAGTCACAAGATTGATGACAAAAATTTACCCAATGGATTTGTTACTCGGGTGACATCCAGAGACTAATCAACGTTCCAAGTCGCTGAGTTCTTGTGACCGATTAACTGCTGTTACTGCTTCTCTACTGATCACACAGTACTGTCCGCCCTCTTTCTACGGGTGATAGGACATGCGCTAATACATCTGATACTTGATATTCTAGGAGCCGCAGAGGTCAAATGTGTAGGGAAAGCAAAAATTACGATGTATATGACAAATGATACAGAATGTCGGCTGTAGGTGCTACTCTTGAGATGTAGAGAATGGCGCAGCAGATAAAATAGTGGCGGGCTGCGACAAGACCGAATTTAAAAAAAAAATGGAAACAAGTTAGTGGTAGTAGCAGCAGCAGCAGCAATAGTTGTAGTAGTAATGGTAGTAGTAACAGGAGGAGGAGATAAGTTGTGTTTTCTGGTTCAATCATTTCCGAAGTATTGAGGTTATGCGCGGTTGTTTACGCGTTGAAAAATCTCATTTAGTCATCATTCATGAATGTGGCATAGAATGGTGTACGACGGCATTACTGAAAATTTATGGTAATACAGCCATTACTAATACCGAAGAATGTACATTTCAGGAAGAAGTCAGGAAAAAAGAATGTAGTACTTTCAGCTTTAGTAGCTATTCTCTCCCTAAGCATGCCTTGTCAACCCATGTCAAGCCTCGGTATTGAGAGATTGCAAACTGATTAAGATAACGGATATGGGGTCAGCTTTCCATCCAGTTGTGTGTTTTCAGTGTTTTTCTTTAATAACGTTAGGCTAATTCGACGATGATTCCGAATAGCCAGTCACTTGTCCTTATTATGTTATTTCCCGGAGATAATATTTAATTAATTTTGCTTTCCCGTTTATGTCGTAGTGTCTGCATTAACAAAACTACAGTTTCGTTAAATTAAACGTAAAATATTCATGACTTATTTTACAAATAAATAATTATTATATCTGTATTTGAATTACTCACTTTAATGATTTATTTATCTGCTAATTTAAGATATTCTGATTATTTTTTGCTAGTACTTATCCATTGGTAGCATTTCCATTCGCAGAACAATTAATCAACACTGAAACTGTTTTGATATCCGTATTTTGCGCATAACAGCACAGTCACGTCATTTCCTCTTTTCACTTCAGTCCGGCATTCAATAATACACTCCTGGAAATGGAAAAAAGAACACATTGACACCGGTGTGTCAGACCCACCATACTTGCTCCGGACACTGCGAGAGGGCTGTACAAGCAATGATCACACGCACGGCACAGCGGACACACCAGGAACCGCGGTGTTGGCCGTCGAATGGCGCTAGCTGCGCAGCATTTGTGCACCGCCGCCGTCAGTGTCAGCCAGTTTGCCGTGGCATACGGAGCTCCATCGCAGTCTTTAACACTGGTAGCATGCTGTGACAGCGTGGACGTGAACCGTATGTGCAGTTGACGGACTTTGAGTGAGGGCGTATAGTGGGCATGCGGGAGGCCGGGTGGACGTACCACCGAATTGCTCAACACGTGGGGCGTGAGGTCTCCACAGTACATCGATGTTGTCGCCAGTGGTCGGCGGAAGGTGCACGTGCCCGTCGACCTGGGACCGGACCGCAGCGACGCACGGATGCACGCCAAGACCGTAGGATCCTACGCAGTGCCGTAGGGGACCGCACCGCCACTTCCCAGCAAATTAGGGACACTGTTGCTCCTGGGGTATCGGCGAGGACCATTCGCAACCGTCTCCATGAAGCTGGGCTACGGTCCCGCACACCGTTAGGCCGTCTTCCGCTCACGCCCCAACATCGTGCAGGTGTTCTTATTTCAATTTCCAGGAGTGTATGTAATTTCGTGAGCACGTGCTACAGTTTTGTCGTCTGCTAATGACAGTGCTACGGAGTGACTGTTAAAAGAAGAGTAAAACGACAGTGACAACAACAACAACAACAACAAATACGACGACATGTAACGAGCTTTCAGAATCAGTCTACAGTAGTTGTATTTGCTTCCATCTAGTGAAATAATGAACTGTATGCGGGATTGCATTCCAAATTTCCCGCTTTACTCAGTACATTCACGTTCACTGAAGCAATTTGTTGGACATTACACCCGTGACTACGACTGTACCTGCATCCATCATCGCTAATACTAACAATAGTCTTAGGTACATTTTGCCTTACCACTAACCTCTGTGGTGCCAAGCGAGACGTTCACTGTGTGATATATTATCTCTAAAGCACTATTGTTGACAAATCACAAGCATTAAATAATATAAAGAAATAAAACGAAACTAGGCGACGTAAGTAGCCAGTAAGTTTCCGAATAAAGCTTCCTCAGCTCTAAGTTAGTGACTAATATCTAGCTCCCATCCATAATTACAAAAATGTCACTCATTTAGCAAAACGTGAGTACAGTTAAACAGGAAGCCGTACACAAAGCGATAGATAACAAGTTGTTGTTGTTGTGGTCTTCAGTCCTAAGACTGGTTTGATGCAGCTCTCCATGCTACTCTATCCTGTGCAAGCTTTTTCATCTCCCCGTACCTACTGCAACCTACATCCTTCTGAATCTGCTTAGTGTATTCATCTCTTGGTCTCCCTCTACGATTTTTACCCTCCACGCTGCCCTCCAATACTAAATTGGTGATCCCTTGATGCCTCAGAACATGTCCTACGAACCGATCCCTTCTTCTGGTCAAGTTGAGCCACAAACTTCTCTTCTCCCCAATCCTATTCAATACTTCCTCATTAGTTATGTGATCTACCCATCTAATCTTCAGCATTCTTCTGTAGCACCACATTTCGAAAGCTTCTATTCTCTTCTTGTCCAAACTATTTATCGTCCATGTTTCACTTCCATACATGGCTACACTCCATACGAATACTTTCAGAAATGACTTCCTGACACTTAAATCAATACTGGATGTTAACAAATTTCTCTTCTTCAGAAACGCTTTCCTTGCCATTGCCAGCCTACATTTTATATCCTCTCTACTTCGACCATCATCAGTTACTTTGCTCCCCAAATAGCAAAACTCCTTTACTACTTTAAGTGCCTCATTTCCTAATCTAATTCCCTGAGCATCACCCGTCTTAATTAGACTACATTCCATTATCCTTGTTTTGCTTTTGTTGATGTTCATCTTATATCCTCCTTTCAAGACACTGTCCATTCCATTCAACTGCTCTTCCAAGTCCTTTGCTGTCTCTGACAGAATTACAATGTCATCGGCGAACCTCAAAGTTTTTACTTCTTCTCCATGAATTTTAATACCTACTCCGAATTTTTCTTTTGTTTCCTTTACTGCTTGCTCAATATACAGATTGAACAACATCGGGGAGAGGCTACAACCCTGTCTCACTCCCTTCCCAACCACTGCTTCCCTTTCATGTCCCTTGACTCTTATAACTGCCATCTGGTTTCTGTACAAATTGTAAATAGCCTTTCGCTCCCTGTATTTTACCCCTGCCACCTTTAGAATTTGAAAGAGAGTATTCCAGTCAACATTGTCAAAAGCTTTCTCTAAGTCTACAAATGCTAGAAACGTAGGTTTGCCTTTCCTTAATCTTTCTTCTAAGATAAGTCGTAAGGTCAGTATTGCCTCACGTGTTCCAGTGTTTCTACGGAATCCAAACTGATCTTCCCCGAGGTTGGCTTCTACTAGTTTTTCCATTCGTCTGTAAAGAATTCGTGTTAGTATTTTGCAGCTGTGACTTATTAAGCTGATAGTTCGGTAATTTTCACATCTGTCAACACCTGCTTTCTTTGGGATTGGAATTATTATATTCTTCTTGAAGTCTGAGGGTATTTCGCCTGTTTCATACATCTTGCTCACCAGATGGTAGAGTTTTGTCAGGACTGGCTCTCCCACGGCCGTCAGTAGTTCCAATGGAATATTGTCTACTCCGGGGGCCTTGTTTCGACTCAGGTCTTTCAGTGCTCTGTCAAACTCATCACGCAGTATCGTATCTCCCATTTCATCTTCATCTACATCCTCTTCCCTTTCCATAATATTGTCCTCAAGTACATCGCCCTTGTATAGACCCTCTACATACTCCTTCCACCTTTCTGCTTTCCCTTCTTTGCTTAGAACTGGGTTTCCATCTGAGCTCTTGATATTCATACAAGTCGTTCTCTTATCTCCAAAGGTCTCTTTAATTTTCCTGTAGGCGGTATCTATCTTACCCCTAGTGAGATAGGCCTCTACATCCTTACATTTGTCCTCTAGCCATCCCTGCTTAGCCATTTTGCACTTCCTGTCGATCTCATTTTTGAGACGTTTGTATTCCTTTTTGCCTGTTTCACTTACTGCATTTTTATATTTTCTCCTTTCATCAATTAAATTCAATATTTCTTCTGTTAACCAAGGATTTCTACTAGCCCTCGTCTTTTTACCTACTTGATCCTCTGCTGCCTTCACTACTTCATCCCTCAAAGCTACCCATTCTTCTTCTACTGTATTTATTTCCCCCATTCCCGTCAATTGCTCCCTTATGCTCTCCCTGAATCTCTGTACAACCTCTGGTTATTTTAGTTTATCCAGGTCCCATCTCCCTAAATTCCCACCTTTTTGCAGTTTCTTCAGTTTTAATCTACAGGTCATAACCAACAGATTGTGGTCAGAGTCCACATCTGCCCCTGGAAATGTCTTACAATTTAAAACCTGGTCCCTAAATCTCTGTCTTACCATTATATAATCTATCTGATACCTTTTAGTATCTCCAGGGTTCTTCCAGGTATACAACCTTCTTTCATGATTCTTAAACCAAGTGTTAGTTATGATTATGTTGTGCTCTGTGCAAAATTCTACCAGGCGGCTTCCTCTTTCATTTCTGTCCCCCAATCCATATTCACCTACTATGTTTCCTTCTCTCCCTTTTCCTACACTCGAATTCCAGTCACCCATGACTATTAAATTTTCGTCTCCCTTCACAATCTGAATAATTTCTTTTATTTCATCATACATTTCTTCAATTTCTTCGTCATCTGCAGAGCTAGTTGGCATATAAACTTGTACTACTGTAGTAGGTGTGGGCTTCGTATCTATCTTGGCCACAATAATGCGTTCACTATGCTGTTTGTAGTAGCTTACCCGCATTCCTATTTTCCTATTCATTATTAAACCTACTCCTGCATTACCCCTATTTGATTTTGTGTTTATAACCCTGTAGTCACCTGACCAGAAGTCTTGTTCCTCCTGCCACCGAACTTCACTAATTCCCACTATATCTAACTTCAACCTATCCATTTCCCTTTTTAAATTTTCTAACCTACCTGCCCGATTAAGGGATCTGACATTCCACGCTCCGATCCGTAGAACGCCAGTTTTCTTTCTCCTGATAACGACATCCTCTTGAGTAGTCCCCGCCCGGAGATCCGAATGGGGGACTATTTTACCTCCGGAATATTTTACCCAAGAGGACGCCATCATCATGTAATCATACAGTAAAGCTGCATGCCCTCGGGAAAAATTACGGCTGTAGTTTCCCCTTGCTTTCAGCCGTTCGCAGTACCAGCACAGCAAGGTCGTTTTGGTTATTGTTACAAGGCCAGATCAGTCAATCATCCAGACTGTTGCCCCTGCAACTACTGAAAAGGCTGCTGCCCCTCTTCAGGAACCACACGTTTGTCTGGCCTCTCAACAGATACCCCTCCGTTGTGGTTGCACCTACGGTACGGCTATCTGTATCGCTGAGGCACGCAAGCCTCCCCACCAACGGCAAGGTCCATGGTTCATGGGGGGGGGAGATAACAAGTAAGCTATAATTATAGGCAAGTCGTGATTAGTTGCCAATAAGTTTCGAGAACCCTTACAAAGAATTCATTTCGAATTTCATAGTTATTGGTATTTAAGCCAAGAATTGTTAAATGAAGAAGTGTAACAAC
This sequence comes from Schistocerca americana, assembly GCF_021461395.2. Lineage (NCBI taxonomy): Eukaryota > Metazoa > Arthropoda > Insecta > Orthoptera > Acrididae > Schistocerca > Schistocerca americana. The sequence continues at coordinate 720,204,945 of NC_060119.1, forward strand.
TCTGGTTCTATGTTAGTGAAATCTAAAAAAGAGGAGTTGTGAGTAATAATGGAAAAAGAAATGCCGTGTCCTCGTTGCAAGAGTCAGATAACACTTTGAAGGCTTGTCATTCGAGTCTAAGTGGCTTCTAATATTATGTTTGCGTCACCTAACGTGCGTTTCCCTCTAATAAATTTTTTTAAACTGTTACATGTTTCAAAAGGCGTCAGCATCCAGATGACGACAGAAGAAAATTGTACTGGCAGTCTGGTTCTCAAGTACGACGACACTAAGAGCATACCACTTGCACTAAGGCGCTACCTATTGAAGCATTGTGGTGTAATCTTCAGGTTCATAAATGTTATGATAAAAATATTGATACTTAGAGTATATTGCTTGTCTAACTATATTATGCATTGGAAATACTTGATTGCGCATCTAACTTTTTGCGAGAAAAATTCCATTTTTTTTCTGCACCTTAGCTCCATGGAACATGGCGATAGATGACGCGAATTCGAACGATCACATAGGTTCTCTCATTGGTAAGTTTAGTGGGTCGCTAAGGTTCATACGTGCACCTTTTTTGTAGAAAGAACGATACTGAATTCTTGACTGGCCGTTCCTTGCCACGCACTTCACAGACATACAGGTCGATAAAAGCATCGAAAAGATTTAAAGTGTCAGATTAAATGCTATGACCAAAGTCAAGTACTGTCCAGAAGAAGGATGATGTTGAGAAGAAAGTTTATTATTGTTTACTCATTATTTGTTTGTACTGCCATGCAAATTTACAAATGCTTGCTAATGTATCCTGACTTTAAGCGTTTAATGGTTCAAATGGCTCTGAGCACTATGGGACTTAACATCTATGGTCATCAGTCCCCTAGAACTTAGAACTACTTAAACCTAACGAACCTAAGGACATCACACAACACCCAGCCATCACGAGGCAGAGAAAATCCCTGACCCCGCCGGGAATCGAACCCGGGAACTCGGGCGTGGGAAGCGAGAACGCTACCGCACGACCACGAGATGCGGGCATAAGCGTTTAATGTTAACACACTGTCTTGAATCACTAAATGTATGTACTCAGGATGTCCGATGCATTTCGGAGATAAGCACTGTTATCCCGATGCCATTATAGCATTAGTGACACATCTTCTTAATTTCTTGATCTTTTTCATATACATATTGAGTATTTTCGGTCTGCAACCGTTGCTTTCTTTGTTTTTCAAAGTACTGCGAGGATAGAAAGTTGTCGTGATATCGTGGCAGAAACAAATAATTACTTCCATTGCGTACCGTAGTTGCTCAGACAATAGGTTTCACATATTATCATATCGAACAATGACTGGAACAACAGAAAGCTTGTACTTGTGAAGGTCCTGTTGCAGGAAATATACCCTTACTCTTGTAAACCATAATACCCAAGAATGCTATGGATTACGTACTGATGACATTTACAATGAGGAACATGAGAGAGCAAGGTGTATAGTTCGCGGCCTACACACAGGTGACGACGATAACAATGAAAATTTTGTTACCTGGCTACATGTAAGTTATATATAACTTTAGCTATGTAATAGCTTTGTTTACATGGGCCGGCCGAAGTGGCCGTGCGGTTCTAGGCGCTGCAGTCTGGAACCGCGAGACCGCTACGGTCGCAGGTTCGAATCCTGCCTCGGGCATGGATGTTTGTGATGTCCTTAGGTTAGTTAGGTTTAACTAGTTCTATGTTCTAGGGGACTAATGACCTCAGAAGTTGAGTCCCATAGTGCTCAGAGCCATTTGAACCATTTGTTTACATGACTTTTTAAAGATGACATGTTATAGATTTTTCATTGAAAGAGCAAAATAGAGCATCATGCCGTCATTGTCTGTTTTGGACTGTTTATATTCTAACGTAATTCTTCCATAGTTGATGGTTTTTGTAACGTGTCTGCTCCTTCAGTTTTAACGGTAACTAAGTGCGTGACTCATTCAAAGATGACAGTAGTTCTGTTGAAGAATATTAATGAAGAAGCGTTTCAAAAATTACAGCTATAGATGACAACATCAAGAAAATGCAACATGCGATACTGGACGATAAGCAATTAAAGGTGAATGAAACAGCTGGCACTATAGGTAAGTCAGAAGACTGAGAACGGTGCAGTGTACATGATTCCTTAAGTAATGGAAAGCTGTGTGCTAGACGGATGTTTCTTTCGATGCATGGGGAGCTGTGGTAAATATTTAAACAAATTTATACTCAGCGTTCGTTTGGTTTTAACGTCAATCCAATTACTTTTGTGCATCGAGTTGTCACTATTCATGACACCCGAGTCTCACTTCATGACCTTTCGAAGCATGGGTCGAAACCAGTGTCATCTGCCGGAAATGTGGTGGCCAGCATCGTCTGGGACGGAAAGGGTATTAACTTTAGTACTGTGAAGCAATTGTTTTAGAATACAAAGTTATCTTCTGAAGCACCTGGGTGAGACTTGCATTGGAAAATTGAAAAAAAAAATCATATTTAATGAGGCTGTTCCATCTGTCCACAAAGGTGCTTTGACAGTGGAACAATTGAGAGTTCTGAAATACTAATTTTTGGAGTACTCATTCTGTTAATCATGTTTAGTGCCCGTGAACTAACATTCGGCTGCAAAACGTTTTGAGCCCGAGGCTGAATATTTTGCAGGTGGTCCTAAATAACACTGCAGGGATGGAATCTTGGCGCTGGGCAATCGTTGGGCAAAACACATCAAACTAAAAGGGATCAGATACCTGGCCCACAAACATCTTCTATCAGTCCCAGACGACATCTGTTTATCTTGCCCTTGCACAATATAGAGTAACACAAACAGGTTGCATTAGTCTGTGTATCCTAATTTATAAGTGGCGATCAAAAAGCTTCCTTTCGAAGTCGTACAGTCCAGAACCGGTATGTCAATCACACAAAATCTCAGTGAGCATGGAGACAATCATCCCATCGACGCACCAAGTTGAAAATACCCGTTTTGTAAAACACTGTATTCTGCTGCGTGAAGAAGTCAGTAAGTGCCTCCCGCACATCCTCGTCGACAGGAATCGTCGACCATTCAAGGGCCTTTTTAAGGGACCGAAGGCTTGATAATAGCATAGAATGGCAGCGAGGGTGTCTCACTTGAGTTGCTGTAACGCCTCCGTTACGACATTTGCGATAAGGGGGCGTACGTTACCATGCAGCAGCAACACCTCTCGTCACACCATTTCATAACGGTGGTTTTCGACAGACATGCTGCCCCTTACCCATTCTTCTACCGGTGTTTCTGCATTGGCAGCCAAGGAAAGAATAACAGCAAGATTGGTCCTGTTCGAACGCATTTCATAATAACATCGTCATAGTTTACGTTTCGGCATTTACCGCACGTGTGTAGGAAGAGCACGAATGCTACCCTAACCCCTTGATTCCATGTCGATGCTTTCACAGGATGGAAATTATTTAAACCAACTGACTCTGACCGTTGCACGCGAGACCGAAACAAACATTTTTCTCTAATTTCATAGTTACCTGTGAGCATTACTTAATCAGGTAGAGTCCGTAATCGCACTCGGCACTTTTGGAATTGCGCAAAACATGTGGGCGAATCAGACGTACGAGTCCTTCATGAGCAATTGTTAATCCGTTTCACTTACAGCGTGTGCAAAATCTGGAACCAGATGACCACTCAGAACACACTTTCGTGGTTTTATCTAGAATAGTGTCAAATACATGCTACACTTCCGTCGTCTGTGCTGTTTAGTGACGAAGCAACGCTTGTGTGTGATGGAATCTTCAACGTCCACAGTTCTTACGTTTTGAGAGAGATTAACCTGCATCCCACATTTTCCCTCGCTCATCAGTTGCGGTTCTGCGTGAATGTGAGAGCGGATGTTGTTGCTGACTGCTTAATTAGACCATATCTCCAACCTAGGCCATTAAATGACAAACATTAATACAATTTCCTCGCCAGAGCATTGCCAGAATTGCTGGGTGACGTGCCGCCCGCTACAAGGCAGCGCCTGTGGTTCCAGCATGACGGGGCGCCGAATCGTTCCAGTCGTCTGCGTCTATTCTTGAATCGATAGTTTCCAGAAAAGGGGATTAGCAGTAGTAGCCCTGTACCATGGCCTACTCGATTCCCTGGTTTCTCCCCTCTGGACTTGTTTGCAAAACCGCTGTTGAATCAGAAGAGGATCTGGTTGCTCGTACTGTAACTGGAGTAGTAGGAATTGAGGACACTCCTGCAGTCTTTGACCGTGTTAGACAGAACGTGACGCACCGGTGTAACCTCTGTTTACAATTCATTGGAGGCATTTTTGAACCTATACTGTAACTGAAGTAAATGCATTGTGTAAATGTTGTTGTCTGTCGGTAACCCTGAAGTAAAACCTATTTTCCTTACATTCTGCCTTCACCGTAAAACTCATTAGAAAAAGTGTTTTTATTGTCCCATGCAACCTCCTAGTTTTCGTTAGTTTAATTAATTTTAATCCAGAGAAAACACCATCTGCCAGTTTAAAAAATTCTTGCAGGAAAATATGGCATTAGAGAATGATATTTGTTTTCACCATATACACTCCTGGAAATGGAAAAAAGAACACATTGACACCGGTGTGTCAGACCCACCATACTTGCTCCGGACACTGCGAGAGGGCTGTACAAGCAATGATCACACGCACGGCACAGCGGACACACCAGGAACCGCGGTGTTGGCCGTCGAATGGCGCTAGCTGCACAGCATTTGTGCACCGCCGCCGTCAGTGTCAGCCAGTTTGCCGTGGCATACGGAGCCCCATCGCAGTCTTTAACACTGGTAGCATGCCGCGACAGCGTGGACGTGAACCGTATGTGCAGTTGACGGACTTTGAGCGAGGGCGTATAGTGGGCATGCGGGAGGCCGGGTGGACGTACCGCCGAATTGCTCAACACGTGGGGCGTGAGGTCTCCACAGTACATCGATGTTGTCGCCAGTGGTCGGCGGAAGGTGCACGTGCCCGTCGACCTGGGACCGGACCGCAGCGACGCACGGATGCACGCCAAGACCGTAGGATCCCACGCAGTGCCGTAGGGGACCGCACCGCCACTTCCCAGCAAATTAGGGACACTGTTGCTCCTGGGGTATCGGCGAGGACCATTCGCAACCGTCTCCATGAAGCTGGGCTACGGTCCCGCACACCGTTAGGCCGTCTTCCGCTCACGCCCCAACATCGTGCAGCCCGCCTCCAGTGGTGTCGCTACAGGCGTGAATGGAGGGACGAATGGAGACGTGTCGTCTTCAGCGATGAGAGTCGCTTCTGCCTAGGTGCCAATGATGGTCGTATGCGTGTTTGGCGCCGTGCAGGTGAGCGCCACAATCAGGACTGCATACGACCGAGGCACACAGGGCCAACACCCGGCATCATGGTGTGGGGAGCGATCTCCTACACTGGCCGTACACCACTGGTGATCGTCGAGGGGACACTGAATAGTGCACGGTACATCCAAACCGTCATCGAACCCATCGTTCTACCATTCCTAGACCGGCAAGGGAACTTGCTGTTCCAACAGGACAATGCACGTCCGCATGTATCCCGTGCCACCCAACGTGCTCTAGAAGGTGTAAGTCAACTACCCTGGCCAGCAAGATCTCCGGATCTGTCCCCCATTGAGCATGTTTGGGACTGGATGAAGCGTCGTCTCACGCGGTCTGCACGTCCAGCACGAACGCTGGTCCAACTGAGGCGCCAGGTGGAAATGGCATGGCAAGCCGTTCCACAGGACTACATCCAGCATCTCTACGAAGTCTCCATGGGAGAATAGCAGCCTGCATTGCTGCGAAAGGTGGATATACACTGTACTAGTGCCGACATTGTGCATGCTCTGTTGCCTGTGTCTATGTGCCTGTGGTTCTGTCAGTGTGATCATGTGATGTATCTGACCCCAGGAATGTGTCAATAAAGTTTCCCCTTCCTGGGACAATGAATTCACGGTGTTCTTATTTCAATTTCCAGGAGTGTATATCCGCATCGGAGTCGCCCCACGTTGCGCATACGCTGCAGCAGGGCATTCAAACGGAAACTTTTTGATCACCCCTTGTGTAAATACTCCGCCGTACTTGTGAAATCTCCAGATTTTCTGAAGCATAAAGGCTAATGCGGAGCACTTTTACTTCAAAATCTCGGATGTATCTTGTGGCTGAAAAAAGATGAAAAAGTGAAATAGATGAATGACTAAAATCGAAGGTTTCTCCTTGAGAATATTTTTTAACGCCGACACTCACTGCACGTCGTAAAAATAATAGACATGTAGTGACGATATCTTGTTATTAAAAATCGTGCTTTTAATTGACTGTCACCGAAGGCCCAAAGAGGCAGTAATGTCAGTCACTGTGTAAAATAGGCCCTCTCATAAACAAAGGAGCACACTTCGTGTTCCTTGTTAGTATGATGGCAGCGAAATACCTAGCTCGGATAATGGTAACGAGATACGGTCAGTGATGAACTACTACGGTGGCGCCAAAACAAATTTATGTTGTTACTTATTCGAAGTTTTGTACTTTCGGTGGTTCGAAGCGGTTAGCCCAAGCTGGTTTGACCAAAATGACTATCTGTTAACCGGGCCTGGAAATTATTACTCAATTAGACATTTTTACTGCACCAGCATTTTAACATGGCTGCGTGTGTATTTCCACCGGCACTGGTGAATATCAGTGCTCATTCGCAAGTGGAAACATTTGTGTTCCATGATCTCTCCGTTTTGTGGAAAGTTTGGTATATGTGACATGAGATACCAGTGGCAGTGCCGTTAAGCTGTTAAACAGTGCTTCTAAATTGTTATGCTCATCACCAGCGAGAAAAGTACTATAGTCAGCGGCGTTGTTAATGGCATCCGACTGCGCAGCCCACGACGAATGCTGCGTTGTCAACTCGGTACCTACATTATAGACAGCAGCAATAGCACAAGTTTAATTTACGTCACTTCCATCTGGTTCATTGTGCACTACAAACCATGGTTCCACTGCAGAATGGTTTCTGTAATAAAACGCACCTTAAAGAACGGAATACACCTTCTGTGCCGGCCGCTGTGAGCGAACGGTTCTAGGCGCTTCGGTCCGGAACCGCGCTGCTGTTTCGGTCGCAGGTTCGAATCCTGCCTCGTGCATGGATGTGTGTGATGTCCTTAGGTTAGTTATGTTTAAGTAGTTCTAAGTCTAGGGGACTGATGACCTCAGATGTTAAGTCCCATACTGCTTAGAGCCATTTGAACCATTTCGAACACCTCCTGTTACCCGTTACGTTATTAACGAAACGACGAAAGAATCAATTCTAAAGAGGATGGACAACATAATAAAGTATGTCGTGTTGTAGTCAGTGAGATAAGTAAAATAAAATTTCCATTTCATAACAGATTATGCTCTGAACTACTTTCTACTGCACGGATACCTTGACAAGAAAGTAAATGTGCCATGAAAATTATAAAATTAATTTATATTCCATGCCTGTATCTTTTTGTTCATATGTTTCACTGTCAGTTCCTTCAGAACTTGAGTCGCTGGGTGTGGATGCCAGAGTGATGATTAATGAATCCATTATTTCATCTGTAACAACTTATTTCCAGTTATCTTCTTCTTGTAGTTTGTCACTGTGATGTACACAACGCCTTACTTTTTCCCACTGGAACTTCCAAGCCAGCTTGTCAGTCTATTGTTTGGCAAATACAATTCCTACTGTGGTTTTTATTTACACAAGTCTCGACCAAGTAATACGCGGTTGACGTTCCTTTTGATCTGGCTTCATGCATTCTTCTTAGAAACGTCATTCAGCAGCAGCCCTATCACTTCGCTGCATTAAAAATTTACATACGATGTTCTTCAGTATTCGTTGGATTGAACGCGCACTTCCTTCGAACGTAGTAGCTTCACGCATAATGGTGAGCAATTTCGCTGCTGTGGGGAACCCTCCGTTTTCATAAAATTCGAAAACCTTCCGACGTAAAACATCTTGATCGAAATCGTCGATTCCCGTTACTCCCTTTGGCACGCTATGTTTCGTCCCTGGAGACCGAAATTCTTCATTTCCAGCTGTCTGCTGAGACAGCTTGACCTCCTGCACAATTCCTCCGATATTTTGTATATCGATATTACCACAAACCTCGGTAGTTTGTTCCTGCACTTCGGCGACCTCACAGCCCGTCTCGGCTGCGTCTGCCTCGCGTTTGAAAAACGAGTACATTTTAAAAACACACTGAGGTGACAAAAGTCTATACCATCTAATATCGTGTCAGACTTCCTCTTGCCCAGCATAGTCCAGCAACTCGACGTGGCATGGACTCAACAAGTCGTTGGAAGTCTCCTGCGGAAATATTGACCAATGTTGCCTCCGTCGCTGTAATTGCGAAAGTCGTTCGGGTGCAGGATTTTGTGCACGAAGTGATCTCTCGATTATGCCCCATAAACGTTCTATGAGTGTCATGTCAGGCGATCAGTGCCCAGATCATCCGCTCGAATGGTCCAGAATCTTTCTCAAACCAGCCGAGAACAATTGTGGCCTGGTGACAAGGCGCATTGTCATCCATAAAAATTCTGTCGTTGTTTGAGAACATGTCGTCAATGAATGGATGCATTGTCCCATAAATGTTCGATGTGATGCCATACCATTCGCTCAAATTGTGCAGAATCTTATTCAAATCAGTCGCAAACAACTGTTGCCCGATGACATGACATCGTTGATTAGGACACATGAAGTCTATGAAGGATTGCAAATGGTCTCCAAGCAGCCGAACATAGCCATTTCCAGTCAGCGATTGGTTCAGTTGGACCAGAGGACCCAGTACATTCCATGTAAACACAGCCCATACCATTATGGAGCGACTACCAGCTTCCACAGTGCGTCGTTGACAATTTGCGACCCATGGCGTCGTGGGATCTGCGCCACACTCGAAACCTACCGTCAGCTCTTACCAAATGAAATCGGGACAGATCTGACCAAGCTACTATTTTCCAGTCTTCTAGGATCCAATCGATATGGTCACGAGGCCAAGAGAGGTGCTGCAGGCAAAGACGTGCTGTTAGCAAACGCATTCGCGTTGGTCGTTTGCTGACGCTGCCCATTTACGCCAAGTTTCGCCGCTCTGTACCTACATATACGATCGTCGTATGTCACGCACTTATTTCTGTGCTTATTTCGCGCAGTGATGCTTGTATGTTAGCACTGATAACTCTACGCAAACGCAGCTGCTCTCGGTCGTTAAGTGAAGGCCGTCGGCACTACGTTGTTCGTGGTGAGAGGTAATACCAACTAGCGTGGCTCTCCGCTAGACATCAGTATAGCTGGTATTTTCGGCATCACTATAGCTGGTAAACACGGCAAATTCTTGATGTTGTGGATCTTAGAATATTGAATTCCCTAGCCATTTCCGAAGTGGAATTCCCATGCCTTTGGCTTCAGTTACCAGGCCGCGTTTAATGTCTGTTCATTCCCGTCGTGCGGCCATAATAATTGTCTGACACCTTCCGTCATGAATCACCTGAATACAAGGGACAGCTCCGCCAACGCACGGCCCTTTTATACAGGGTTATTACAAATGATTGAAGCGATTTCACAGCTCTACAATAACTTTATTATCTGAGATATTTTCACAATGCTTTGCACACACATACAAAAACTCAAAAAGTTTTTTTAGGCATTCACAAATGTTCGATATGTGCCCCTTAGTGATTCAGCAGACATCAAGCCGATAATCAAGTTCCTCCCACACTCGGCGCAGCATGTCCCCATCAATGAGTTCGAAAGCATTGTTGATGCGAACTCGCAGTTCTGGCACGTTTTTTGGTAGAGGAGGTTTAAACACTGAATCTTTCACATCACTATGCGTGAAACTTGTCCGCACGCGTTCAACCGTTTCTTCGCTCACTGCAGGCCGACCCGTTGATTTCCCCTTACAGAGGCATCCAGAAGCTTTAAACTGCGCATACCATCGCGGAATGGAGTCAGCAGTTGGTGGATCTTTGTTGAACTTCGTCCTGAAGTGTCGTTGCACTGTTATGACTGACTGATGTGAGTGCATTTCAAGCACGACATACGCTTTCTCGGCTCCTGTCGCCATCCTGTCTCACTGCGCTCTCGAGCGCTCTGGCGGCAGAAACCTGAAGTGTGGCTTCAGCCGAACAAAACTTTGAGTTTTTCTACGTATCTGTAGTGTGTCGTGACCATATGACAATGAATGGAGCTACAGTGAATTTATGAAATCGCTTCAATCATTTGTAATAGCCCTGTAGTTCGTGTACGCGATACTGCTGCCATCTTTATACGTTCATGTCGCTATACCATGACGTTTGTCACTTCAGTGTATACAACATCCACATTTTATCATCATGAAGTAGGCACTGGCCTGAAATAGTATTAGGTCGATTGGTCGACGTTTGCATGCTATGTGCTAGGTGCCATGACACAATCTTATTGGATAAACCAAATTTATGGAGTGAAACGTAACAGATGATCGTACATTAGCCAAGCGTCACTGCAGTGCTGGGCCTTTGAACTTACGACAGAAAGGCAAAAATGTCGTGGTCAAATTGTCCCGAAGGGTAGGCAAGGCTGGCGCGGCGTTCACTGTCCAGGAAGCAGACAGGTGCGTTCATGTTCATCCAAAGCAGCGGGACGGGCCACAGCCTGGCTTGTACAGAGGTTGCTCAAAACGGTTGCTCAAAACGGTAGGGTGGCGAGCTTGACGTAATGAGATTCACAGACTGCCAAAGGAGATCCGAGACCGCATGGCCCATCATCAAGCATCCCACGAGGCACTCCGATGGATCGAGTCCATCAACATCCGAGTGTAGTCTGAGCCGTTTTAAAACTTGTGTACTGTATATAATTTCACATGTTCATTTATATATATATATATATTTCTTTGTTTTGATAAATGTGTATTACTGTAATTGATGCATACGATAATAATAATGGCCCACCAGAATTTCTGGGAGTGCATCGACCTTCCTGTCCAAGTACACAATTCCAGTACTATACAAATTTAATTGCTAAGTAGTGAGTTAAAAAGAATTTATATCTCATGTCACATCTTAGCTGTCATCAATGCTATAAATACAAAAATAACAGAGGATTTAAACATTGAAAAAACACACTAACCGAGAATGATGTCAGAAATGTACAAAATGCCAGTTGTGCTATTCGCTACCGGTTATAGGAAATCATGTAGACTCAGCATAGTTATAACGGCACACATTACAATATTACTTCGACATATACAAGCATCAGTCATAGAGAGGTTTCTGTTTACAGACCGATACAGCTAACCTTGGTTTGCGCCATGTTAGATGGCCGACGCCCTCTGTTTCCATTAACCACATATGAAACTGGGTTAAGATAAAATTTATACATACGAATAAAAAGAATTGAAATAATAATTATAGTAAGATAAGATTTTGTCGGGAGACATGTATGTTAAAATAAGCATTGTGACAAATATTGCAATACCTCGAGTCCATTATGGTGAAGTGCATTTAAATGTATCTAAAAACTTTATATTCTACAAAATAGTAAAACAGGAGTAACATACAGATATAAAAATTATAATTAGCCTTGCTTTCCTTTATCTTAAACATAAAACATCTAAAATATAAAATATAATCACCAATCCAAATGTACGTGGACGCTACGTATTAAAAATTTGAAAAAATTGTCATGGCTGCCAAGTGAAACTAAAACACAATGCTGCTACGGTCGCAGGTTCGAATCCAGTTTGGCCCACATAACAGGTCATATAGTCTGAAGGATCTCTATAAACCTGATTGGTAAATAAAGATAGTGACCGACCAAGATTATTCACAGCTGAAAAAGATACCGTAACTATACACTGATCAGCCAGAGCACTATGACCACCTACCTAATAGCTGGTATGTCCACCTTTGACTCTGATAACAGCGGCGACGCGTCGTGGCTCGGAAGCAATGAGGCTTTGGTAGGTCGCTCCAGGGAGTTGGCACCGTATGTGCATACACAAGTAAACCAGTTGTAAATTCCGGGGAGGGGCGCAATGAGCTTGACACCACGTTCAACCACATCCCAGATGTTTTCGTGCCGCCGCTGGATAAGCAGCTGCAGGATTAAGTCGTATACTCTTAGCTCACTCATTTGTTACATAGTTTAATTCTTAATTTCTTTGCGTGTTTTTGGTACTTGCATTGTTTAATTCATAAATTTCGGGCGTATTATAGTATTTGAGAGTGTAGCATCGCGTTTTAGTACCTGAATAGTGTAATTTCGCTTAGTCTCCTTCCGCCGCCGAGCAGTGTCAGCAGTGCGCAAGTAGCAGCATTACTGCATTTACTAGGCAATCTTGTATTTTAATAACCGTTTAAATTTTGTCGATTTGTTTGTGCTCTCTGTAGATTAGTTCAGATGTTCTTTGCTAAACAGTTTTTAGCATGGATAGGGACTGAAACTACTGTGTTCGGATGCAGGCTGAGTTGGCATCCCTTCGCTCCCAGCTTCAGGCAGTGTTGGCTTCGGTCACACAGCTTGAGGCTGTTGCCAATGGGCATCACTGTGGGGGTCCGGATGGGGGTTTGTCGGGGACGGCCAGCTCGTCCCACGCATCCCCTGATCGGACTACGACTGTGGTTGCCCGGGATACTGCCCGCATTGAGGCTGATCCCTCACCTGTGGTAGAGTGGGAGGTCGTTTCAAGGTGTGGCAGGGGGGCGAAAGACATTCCGGAGGGCTGAACGGAAAGCCTCTCCAGTTTGTCTGACGAACCGGTTTCAGACTCTGTCTCAGGCTGATACTGATCTTCGGCCTGACACGGCTGCTTGTCCTGTTCCAGAGGTTGCCCCTCAGTCTGCAAGATCCGGGCAGTTGCAGAGGGTGGCCTTACTGGTAGTTGGGAGCTCCAACGTCAGGCGCGTAATGGGGCCCCTTAGGGAGATGGCAGCAAGAGAGGGGAAGAAAACCAATGTGCACTCCGTGTGCATACCGGGGGGAGTCATTCCAGATGTGGAAAGGGTCCTTCCGGATGCCATGAAGGGTACAGGGTGCACCCATCTGCAGGTGGTCGCTCATGTCGGCACCAATGATGTGTGTCGCTATGGATCGGAGGAAATCCTCTCTGGCTTCCGGCGGCTATCTGATTTGGTGAAGACTGCCAGTCTCGCTAGCGGGATGAAAGCAGAGCTCACCATCTGCAGCATCGTCAACAGGACTGACAGCGGAGCTTTGGTACAGAGCCGAGTTGAGGGTCTGAATCAGAGGCTGAGACGGTTCTGCGACCGTGTGGGCTGCAGATTCCTCGACTTGCGCCATAGGGTGGTGGGGTTTCGGGTTCCGCTGGATAGATCAGGAGTCCACTACACGCAACAAGTGGCTACACGGGTAGCAGGGGTTGTGTGGCGTGGGCTGGGCGGTTTTTTAGGTTAGATGGCGTTGGGCAAGTACAGAAAGGGCAACAGCCTCAACGGGTGCGGGGCAAAGTCAGGACATGCGGGGACCAAGCAGCAATCGGTATTGTAATTGTCAACTGTCGAAGCTGCGTTGGTAAAGTACCGGAACTTCAAGCGCTGATAGAAAGCACCGAAGCTGAAATCGTTATAGGTACAGAAAGCTGGCTTAAGCCAGAGATAAATTCTGCCGAAATTTTTACAAAGCTACAGACGGTGTTTAGAAAGGATGGATTGCATGCAACCGGTGGTGGAGTGTTCGTCGCTGTTAGTAGTAGTTTATCCTGTAGTGAAGTAGAAGTGGATAGTTCCTGTGAATTATTATGGGTGGAGGTTACACTAAACAACCGAACTAGGTTAATAATTGGCTCCTTTTACCGACCTCCCGACTCAGCAGCATTAGTGGCAGAACAACTGAGAGAAAATTTGGAATACATTTCACACAAATTTTCTCAGCATGTTATAGTCTTAGGTGGAGATTTCAATTTACCAGATATAGACTGGGACATTCAGATGTTTAGGACGGGTGGTAGGGACAGAGCATCGAGTGACATTATACTGAGTGCACTATCCGAAAATTACCTCGAGCAATTAAACAGAGAACCGACTCGTGGAGATAACATCTTGGACCTACTGATAACAAACAGACCCGAACTTTTCGACTCTGTATGTACAGAACAGGGAATCAGTGATCATAAGGCCGTTGCAGCATCCCTGAATATGGAAGTTAATAGGAATATAAAAAAAGGGAGGAAGGTTTATCTGTTTAGGAAGAGTAATAGAAGGCAGATTTCAGACTACCTAACAGATCAAAACGAAAATTTCTGTTCCGACACTGACAATGTTGAGTGTTTATGGAAAAAGTTCAAGGCAATCGTAAAATGCGTTTTAGACAGGTACGTGCCGAGTAAAACTGTGAGGGACGGGAAAAACCCACCGTGGTACAACAACAAAGTTAGGAAACTACTGCGAAAGCAAAGAGAGCTCCACTCCAAGTTTAAACGCAGCCAAAACCTCTCAGACAAACAGAAGCTAAACGATGTCAAAGTTAGCGTAAGGAGGGCTATGCGTGAAGCGTTCATTGAATTCGAAAGTAAAATTCTATGTACCGACTTGACAGAAAATCCTAGGAAGTTCTGGTCTTACGTTAAATCAGTAAGTGGCTCGAAACAGCATATCCAGACACTACGGGATGATGATGGCATTGAAACAGAGGATGACACGCATAAAGCTGAAATACTAAACACCTTTTTCCAAAGCTGTTTCACAGAGGAAGACCGCACTGCAGTTCCTTCTCTAAATCCTCGCACAAACGAAAAAATGGCTGACATCGAAATAAGTGTCCAAGGAATAGAAAAGCAACTGGAATCACTCAATAGAGGAAAGTCCACTGGACCTGACGGGATACCAATTCGATTCTACACAGAGTACGCAAAAGAACTTGCCCCCCTTCTAACAGCCGTGTACCGCAAGTCTCTAGAGGAACGGAGGGTTCCAAATGATTGGAAAAGAGCACAGATAGTCCCAGTCTTCAAGAAGGGTCGTCGAGCAGATGCGCAAAACTATAGACCTATATCTCTGACGTCGATCTCTTGTAGAATTTTAGAACATGTTTTTGCTCGCGTATCATGTCATTTCTGGAAACCCAGAATCTACTACGTAGGAATCAACATGGATTCCGGAAACAGCGATCGTGTGAGACCCAACTCGCCTTATTTGTTCATGAGACCCAGAAAATATTAGATACAGGCTCCCAGGTGGATGCTATTTTTCTTGACTTCCGGAAGGCGTTCGATACAGTTCCGCACTGTCGCCTGATAAACAAAGTAAGAGGCTACGGAATATCAGACCAGCTGTGTGGCTGGATTGAAGAGTTTTTAGCAAACAGAACACAGCATGTTGTTATCAATGGAGGGACGTCTACAGACGTTAAAGTAACCTCTGGCGTGCCACAGGGGAGTGTTATGGGACCATTGCTTTTCACAATATATATAAATGACTTAATAGATAGTGTCGGAAGTTCCATGCGGCTTTTCGCGGATGATGCTGTAGTATACAGAGAAGTTGCAGCATTAGAAAATTGTAGCGAAATGCAGGAAGATCTGCAGCGGATAGGCACTTGGTGCAGGGAGTGGCAACTGACCCTTAACATAGACAAATGTAATGTATTGCGAATACATAGAAAGAAGGATCCTTTATTGTATGATTATATGATAGCGGAACAAACACTGGTAGCAGTTACTTCTGTAAAATATCTGGGAGTATGCGTGCGGAACGATTTGAAGTGGAATGATCATATAAAATTAATTGTTGGTAAGGCGGGTACCAGGTTGAGATTCATTGGGAGAGTGCTTAGAAAATGTAGTCCATCAACAAAGGAGGTGGCTTACAAAACACTCGTTCGACCTATACTTGAGTATTGCTCATCAGTGTGGGATCCGTACCAGATCGGTCTGACGGAGGAGATAGAGAAGATCCAAAGAAGAGCGGCGCGTTTCGTCACAGGGTTATTTGGTAACCGTGATAGCGTTACGGAGATGTTTAATAAACTCAAGTGGCAGACTCTGCAAGAGAGGCGCTCTGCATCGCGGTGTAGCTTGCTCGCCAGGTTTCGAGAGGGTGCGTTTCTGGATGAGGTATCGAATATATTGCTTCCCCCTACTTATACCTCCCGAGGAGATCACGAATGTAAAATTAGAGAGATTAGAGCGCGCACGGAGGCTTTCAGGCAGTCGTTCTTCCCGCGAACCATACGCGACTGGAACAGGAAAGGGAGGTAATGACAGTGGCACGTAAGGTGCCCTCCGCCACGCACCGTTGGGTGGCTTGCGGAGTGTCAATGTAGATGTAGATGTTCAGATCTGATGAGTTAGGGAGCCAGCACATCTAGAAATCGCCACTGCGTTCCTCGAACCACCCCATCATACTCCTGGTCTTGTGACACGACACATTACTATTGTTGGAAAATGCCACTGCCGTCGGGAAACATGATCGTCATGAAGGGATGTACATGGTCTGGAACCAGCGTACGATACTCCTTGGCTGTCATAGTGTTTTTCACAAGCTCCACTGGACCTATGGATGCCCACGTGTGTGTTTCCTGGAGCATAATGGAGCCGCCGCCAGCTTCTTTCCGTTCCACAGTACAGGTGTCAAGGAGCTGTTCCCCCGGAACAAGACGGATTCGCGCCCTCCTATCGGCAAGTTGAAGAAGGTATCAGGATTCATCAGACCATGCAACTTTCTGCCACTGCACCGAGTCCAGTGCGATGGTCACGTGCCCGTATCGGTCGTAGTTGGCGATGTGGTGTTAAGACTGGCACATGCGTTGGTCGTAGGCTGCGCAGGCCCACTGTTAGGAGTGTGCACTGTGTGTTCGGACACACTTGTACTCTGGCTTGTATTAAAGCCTGATGTTCGTTCCGCCACAGGTCACCTTGACCTGTTTTACCTGTATGCCCATCCTACCACATCCAACATCTGTAATGAAGGGTGGCCGCCCAACACCACGACGTCTGGACGTGTTTTCACTTTGGTTTCGCCGTGTGTAGAAGACACTCGCCACAGTACTCCTCGAATACCCGAGAAGTTGTGCGGTTCCCATCACAATCTGCACTCGGTCAAACTCAAGATAGATCGCCCGCCTTCGTCATTCTACGCACGGACAGCACGCTCACTGATACTACGTGTGTCATGCGTGTGTCTATCTAGCAGTCATTCCTTGTCAGGTGACGCTGCTGTCACCTGGGGTTTTATATCGATGGCAGGTCGGTGGTCATAATGTTCTCACTGATCAGTGTATATTTCTTAAAAATTGACGCCACTCAGGTAATAATGCTACAGTACTTGCAGTATTATTTTAAATATTAGTTACATAATTCTGTAGATAATTATTAGGTTTTGCAATGTAATTTATATATCACTCGCTTTTTCCTAACGTGTAACTCATCGCACGAGGTTCGCTGTTTTCATGACTTACTGGGCACCAGCCTAGTGTTTGCTTCCTCATCGAGCATGGATAACCATCTCCAGACCATGCTTAGGCTGGCTGGTGAACCGGACCAAAGGTCGTTAATCCACTTCGCAAATTCTATCCGGGTCTGTCTCCCCTCCCTATTTTTCAAGCTAGCGTGTTGCTCATGAAGCGCCGGCCGCTGTGGCTGAGAGGCTCTGACCACTATGCGACTTAACATCTGAGGTCATCAGTCGCCTAGAACTTAGAACTAATTAAACCTAACTAACCTAAGGACATCACACACATCCATGCCCGAGGCAGGATTCGAACCTGCGATCGTAGCGGTCGCTCGTTTCCAGACTGTAGCGCCTAGAACCGCACGGCCACTCCGGCCGGCTATCACTCTTTAACGTACAAGATTTAACCCCTAGGATGAAACACAACAGCTGTAGGCGTTGAATTCTCATCTTGTTTGTGCGAGTGCTTGACATTATTTCCCGATTGTAGAAAAATACAAAATACCTTTTGTAGAGTTTTTGTAATAAATCGCAATGGAAATATAAGACAAAAAAACACGGCCGAAAGAGCACAGAAAATCAAATCAGGATTGCCTGCAGCAGCACAAATTTAAACGTAGTCTTATGATGTGTCACCCTCCAATGTTATTAAACACGTATAATTACTGAAAGGCAAGATATTTCTGTAAAGTGACGCATAATGCTTTGTTGTGCAACCCCTAACTGATCTGCGAACTGGAATTACAGACATTAGTCGTGAACCACAGCTAGATAGTTTCCAAATGACTCGGTGAACACCAGTGAAAGGCAATGCAAAGCGTGCCGCAGGCTTAGGCTGAAGTTGTCTCCCCACATGCCGGCAAATACTGGGGGGAAGTCTTGAGTCGTGGCCTCACTGACCTGCCTCGCAGTGCAGAGACCAGCACTCCAGCTATTCTGCGGAGCAGGCGCTATCTCGGAGCGGTAACAAAGGGTTTTAGGCCCTAAATTACGTCGGGCATCGTGTTAAGTGCCCGATAGTTGGTCATAAATCTTCCAAGGAATGGCGCGCGGGGTTGGAAGGGCTACACGGCATGCAGAACTCCACAAGTCTATACCCTCCCGTCTCTCATAACTTCCTTCGCAACCCTTTTTGTATTTTCCATCATAACCTGATTAAAAACCCTAATTTGGAAAAAATACAGCGTTACTATGAATTATGAACGCATGTTCAAAACTTCGTATTTATTCAAGCACAAATTCAAAATAAACAAGCTTTATATCAAAGAAAAGAGGAAGTTTCAAACTTTTATTATTATGCGACAGTAAATCCTTTTTTTAATAGCCGTTTCTTTTTGGAAGTGGAGTTGTACTCTCGACATTAATTCATTCAAATCTCTGTTCGGTTATTGCGTACGTGTATCGGATACTGCTGAGTCCAGATTTACGAAGGAATATCCTGCTTTCATGTGCAAACTCTACTGAATTCTCGCTAAAGTACGAATATCTCTGGGTTGTCGTTTACGTTAAAGATCAGGAGGCCAAATGGTCCATTATTGAGTTTATGCACTGTCATTCTGATTTCATGTTTACAGATACTGTACAGTCCACTAACGCAGCATTTATTTAGCTCTGGCTGTGCTGGAAGCTGGAAATGGGGATAGCTACAAATGGCTTTGTTACTGTACTTGAACTGCTCTTACAGGATTCTGCAAATGGAGTAGGCTACATTGGCAAACTCACAGATGTGCCACCGTTCAGCTTCTATTGTTGGATCTTCCCAGTTTTTATTACTATCAGGATGATTATTCTCTGTAATGCGCTCTTTTTGTAGCTGTTCATTGTACGGTACTCAGCTAGTTGCTAGTCGTTGTGTGTGTTGCCGCACGATTCCTGAACAAAATAACGAAAGAAGTACGATTGAATTAAATTTATAACTCAGTGTTACGGATACCCTTGGGCTCTAACCTCGTTAATTATACTGCACAGTCTTCTTTAACGTCTCTTGGAGTACGCCGAGATGGGAATTCATCGGACTTCTACAACTTCACACCTCGCTTAGTACGATAAGCTGATTTGTTATGTAGAAGTATAAAACGGAGATTATGGGACACTAAAGTGCGCGTCATATATCTTGGCGGCCGAGTTTAGGTTCGTTCTGCGCATCTGACGTCACAAAACACAGTCAGCCAATGACAGACGACGTTGCCAGAGCTCGATTGCAGTGCGGAGCACGGACGAGTGTCTTCAGTTTTAGAAATGTTCAGTCATAAATAAAGGAATAGAACAAAAGCAATGTCTTGATAGCAGACTTTCTTTTATAGAAAGTTTGGAAAAGCATTCTTTGTACCAATTGCTTCATATTCTATTAATTAAACCAAACAAGCAATAAGACTCCTAACTCAGGCGATAGCAAGGAAAGGTGTTTGTTTCAATCTCACGAACTGCTTTTTCGCAATAAAGAACAGCGGTAATTGTTTATTTCCTATTGTACTTCGACGAAGCGTGAGTAATTCATAGTCATACCAACAGTGTTTATAAGTAGTTGCGTGAGGTTTTTTGAAGAGTTTGCAGAGGTAAAAGTCCATAGCGTATACTTTCCATATGGTCGATTTTAGTTGCCACAATGTTGAGAATGAAATGTGGACAAGATACCTAAATTTCATATAATATTTACTGTATAACAATATCTCATTTAATTTAAGTACCACATAGGTGTCATATGTAAGATTGATAAATATTCCGTCTTTCGTGACTGTAATAAAAGTTTTATTTACACACGGCGCGTTTGGCTTTATTTTAAAGCACTTCCATCGGTGAAAGGTATGGCACATACACAATGGTACTCATGTTCTCTTTCTTGTTTTTGTTCCACAGTCGCAGTTTTACCAATGGTATTGAAATATATCCCTCTTCTGCAACTGTAATAAGCGACTTATTTAGACCAGACGCGTTTCTCTCTTTTGAAGCATCATAAGGGGACTGTATTTTGTGTCCTCCATTGCCAAGTCACCTTTCGTAGTTTTGTGCTGCGGTAGCACAATATTCAACGTTTGTGTTGGCTCATCAGTGTTTTAGCAAATAAATGCTGTTTGTGTGTGCCACACACAAAATTATATTTGACATAGCTCTGAGCACTTCACTGACAGACGGTATATTCAAGTCATAATGTTTTTGTAAGTCCACAGTTTTGTTTAATGTATTTTGTCTACTTCCTTTTGATTGATTGAAGTGCTTTAAAATAAAGCCAAACGTGCCCAGTGTAAGTAAAACTTTTGTTACAGTCGCGAAAGGTGGAATATTTCTCAATATTACATACGACACTTTTGTGGTACTTAAATTAAATGAAATATATAGGTATCTTGTCCACATTTCATTCTCAACATTGTGGCAACTAAAATCGACCATCCAGAAAGTATACTCTATGGACTTTACCTCTGCAAACTCTTCAAAATTTCGTGCAATGGTTTACTATATTTAATGCTGCATAATAACTGCGTTGAACATCGAAACAAAATTAAGTCATTTATGGGGGGAAGGTATCAGTCAAGAAGATAGGTAAAAATCTAATTTTTGAGTCAAATAGTTTTTGTGGAATCGAATGATAAAGAGTGTCAAAGCAGTCGGAACACAATGTGTCAGCACAGGCGAGCAGTGCAGTGACAAAATCGCCCAAAGCGCGGAATGCAGGGAGCACGTCTTTGTAGCAGCGAAAGGGTTAATGCGGCCGTGGTGGCTTTACTTCATGAACTGCGCGCTCCCCCCTAAACGTAAGCTTGCGAACTATGCTATACTATGGCGCTGATTCTCTTGGCGCGTGCGTCGTGTGCAACTGGCAACGCAGCAATCTCCCGCGTCTAGGCGGGCATGCGCGAGCCGCCAAGATAAAATAATTGAACTATAGTATTTTAATTGTTTGCCGTATAACTTAGTGATCTTACAATGATTATCAACTGTCATTCCGAAGCACGTAGGCTAACTGAACTTACGAGTAATAGCTGGTTTCCGAAACTTAGCTGCGCGGCAACAGCGTGGAGATACTGCTTACGGGCAGCGTGCAGATCTACTTGTCATCGCCGCGCGGTCGCCTTCGCCATCCACGGCCCCACCCCGCTGCCACAGCCATATATACGCCGCTCGG
Source organism: Schistocerca americana (assembly GCF_021461395.2). Lineage (NCBI taxonomy): Eukaryota > Metazoa > Arthropoda > Insecta > Orthoptera > Acrididae > Schistocerca > Schistocerca americana. The sequence continues at coordinate 720,226,446 of NC_060119.1, forward strand.
CTTCCGGAATTACACCGCTGCGGCGCCGGGCGCCGTTTCCTCGATGATAAACCTTCTGACTGTTTTGAACTCGATTTAACCTTCAGCGGACAACTTAAATCCAGAGCTTTTACGGCCCGAGATACTTGAAAGCTTGCTCTTAATAACCCACACTCGTGAAATATTCGTCTTCTTTTTTATTTCTCGTGTTACACTCGAAGTTTTCTGTCGCAAGCAGCTCTACTTTCGTATGTCATCGACTTGGTTAGAAACATTCGGTTGTGTTTTATGACGCACTTCACTGAATTCGCTTTTGGTACATTTTCTGTGATTGTTTCATTTTTACCGACACAAGCGTCGTTCCTTTAACGGGGTTGACACGTACATAGAACCAATAATATCTCTCCTACCCCCCTCTCTCTGAGAAAGAATTTTTTTCTTTACAGCCGTACTTCAGCACCTGACTTCCTACCCGTCCAGTCGTTCGACGAATATATATATATATATATATATATTTCTTTGGGAGATTTCCGTACCGGTTTCTGCCTCTGCCAAAAGTAGGTACTCTTCAACTGCTTTCTGTCCGCTATCTTCTAGATGAAATTAAATTAATCAGTGGTCGCACCCTGTTTTATAGATAACATAGCAGTCCCGCGTCGTCGATGGAAACCAGCCTATTCACAGAGGTGACAATAGAATATTTTTGCAGTGGTCACCATACACGGGCGTGGAGGAGCTCCACTTTACTGCATTTTGATATATTTTACGTAATAAATCGAGAGCAAGAATGGTTTCTTTGCAGTATACTCTTTTTTTCTGCGGTGCAGATCTTCGCAGTAATTCAGTCTCTTTGGCTGTAATTTTGTTCTGACGTCTTGCTGTCTTGTGAGCAGAGGGGTCAGAAAATCAGTCACTGAGTATGCGTCAAAGGGGAAATATGCAAACGTACGCCACTATATGTCGTCGACGTCCAAAGGCACAATTTCAGCATGCGAGTCATTTCTAATTGGGAAGACAGTCGTCTCCTATCATACCTCTATTGTATATGGAAAGCTTCTACGTCAGTGATGTGCGTGCAGAGCTGTGGATAGGCGACGGCTACTCTCTGGCTAGCGGGAACTGAACACCACGTGGTGCCCGCTGAACAGAAGGACAGGCATTGGTCTATATGGCTCGCTCGACACTGAAGAATTGCAGCTGGTGTTGATTCGTTTGCGTCGACAGTTTCCATTGTATGGAAACAACAAACTCCTGAGAATTAAACAGGTAGGTGGAAGACGTCGACTACTGAGTAAGGTGGTGTAGTTCTTTTGGTGAGCTAGTAACTTGTTGACCAGGTCTCCCAGGAATTCTCTATGGACGAATTGGTGACTCGCATACAAATGTTGTGGACTATTTCATAGGAATACGTGTAGACCCAGTTTCAGTCCACACCATGGGGTTTACGCATTCTCTTATTCCGATACCAGGAACTCGTCATCTTCACTGAAATCTCAAGTGAGATGCCATCTGCATTTCTATACTACAGATGATTTGCGTATTTGGTGGACCTAATCTGTGGTGTTAAGTTTCATTCAAATGTTCCTTGAAAGGGCAAATTTTTTAATCGTTCGTATATGTACTTATTTCTTCCAAGACTCTCGGGCTGACTGTACCAACTTCGATTGGAAGTTAAAGGAGGGATTTGATCACTATTTTAGTTGACCGAAATCGGAATTCGTTTATATTGAAGTGATATCGGCTAATATAAATAAGTATCGTATTAAGATGGCGGCACCACTTGGGGTTCAAGATGGCGTAGAAGATGAAAAACGTTGTCTTGACAACGTTAATCGTCACCGCAACCGTATTAGTTTAATTGCGAAAGGGGAAATCTTTCCGAAGGTTGCAGTAGTAGGGGGCTGGAGGTTCTGGCGCAATTTTGATATAAAATTGATATCAACTTGTTGTGCAAATTAATGAAATTGATCAGTTAATTACCCCCAGTCATGCCCACCCCAGATGACGTCATGTGTTTTCCTCAGCTTGCACACGGGTCGCCGCACCCCCGCCTTTCACCCTTCCCCTCCACCTCCACCTCCCCCTTCGAATTTTGAAGGACATTTCGAATTTTGGCGGATATTTCATTGTCGTAGGGCTGTGCTGAGTCCCACTCAAACCCCACCCGGAAATTGGCGGAAATTTAAAATAGCGTTGCCCTTTCCGGGATGCGAACACCAGCCCTCCTGGAAGGAAAGCCAAAGTGCACCCCCCTAGCACAATTCTGCCACCAGAGGCGCTTGAAATTAGCAGTAGCCAATAGGAACGCAGCATCCAATCACATCGCGGATATAAGGCGGGCGCAGCACCTCTGCAGCCTCAGTTGCAGTCAGCCAGTCAGACAGTCAGCCAGCATGAAGCGGTAGTCGAGATCGTCTATCGCTGACCAGCCACAGCAGCAACAGAATTGTAGGAAGCTACGGAAGAGTAAGGAACACCTGCTTAATGTTTATGTTTCCTGTCTTGTGAGGCAGATGAGTCTTTTTGCTTGTATCATCGCTTGTAACGGTTTTTCTTCGTTGTTCGTTGCGACGTCCTTGAGCCTGTCCGGGTCTGCAACAGCGTCATGTCCCAGCCCGTCGGGATCCGCAGCAGCCGCAGCGTCCTGCGATCCTGTCGCGCGCCTGGTCAGCTGGGTGGAGCAGGACAATCAGCCATTAGTGTTGAAAACACCCAGCCAGCCGCCGACACCCTGAAATGCACTCGGGTTCCTAATCAGCACGTCGCAGGTCAGTTGTGGACTCCTTCAGACGCGCCATCGCCAATGATACTGCATGGACAAAGTGAGGTTGTAGTGGATGAGGAGACACCGTTTAAGCCCTGTGCACAACTACTGTTCACTTCAGTGTGTAATTTAACCACTTGCGGTTCGAAGTGTTTACATATTGGCATAGAAGCAACCACAGACAGAGTGGCGTGTTGTGATAGAGATCGGGAATGCAGCTAAAAGTGTTAAAGTGTGATTTACGGAGGTGGAATGAGATGAACTGTGTCGTGCAAAAGCCTACATCAAGCAGCAGTTGCCCGTCGAGTATCATTCGAGCCGTCCTCCTCCGAACATTTACTGCACTGCTCTATCTATCTAATACAACAGTGTACAATGAATCTGCTCTCCGTGTCAAATCAGGTGACTCATCCATTTATCTACTAAACGCCACCGCTGAAAACATCCTCGTCTACAGATGGTGCTACCCATTGTTTTGGAAAGACTGAACAGACGGTTGCCTTGTGTTAAAGCTGTGTATAGAGACATTGTTGAGTAAGTATGAACAGTGTGCATGTAGACGACCTCGAACAGTGGGTCAGTAAGGTGTCAACGAAAACTAATATATATTGCCAATAAGTTTGAGAGAAATACATGCTGAATTCTGTGCTTATAAGAAAGCTTTATTTTCTATATTTTGTACATGGGTTAAGATAAAGAAAGTACCAGTTCATGTAGTGCATCCTGTGTGTAATAACTAAATAAAAATGTATGTAATCATGTATGTGTCTTTTATTTCTTACCTCTCATTATGTTGCAAGTACTATTGCCACCGGTATTTTCACTGCAAACATACAACGGCAGAACATTGTCATTTAATTAAATTCTCCATAAAAGCCCATTGCACGGCAGTACCTGACGTAATCATGGCAGGGTGGTTGAAGCATCAATATTTTGATGTAAGCGACTGGAGATGTGACGGTGTGCAAGGAGAACGGAAAAAGAATTGTGTACTCCTTCCTGACAACATACATACCAAAACTATATGTCCATCCAACTGCGGCAAAACAAAACTTCTCATATTGCTGCTAAACACCCGGATGGAGTCCGTACGTGTATTTTCAAAAACACTGTTTCAGGCCAAATACCAACTACTACAGATGGTATTGCAGGGTGCAGTTGGTGTGACATACAGAGCATTCAGTGAGAGCAGCGGTATGCCTCCACCAGAAAAAGTAAAGCCAAACACAGTGCTCATATTTGACGACGTTACCGTGCAAAACCAAGTTTAAATTCGGCAATATTTCCGTTTGTGTCGCCATGTGGCTGCTGATGTATTGTATCTGAGTGAGACACATTCTAGAATTCCAAAACAGCTGGTGATGGATAATGCAAACCTAATTATAGCATGCAAACAGGGCAAGCTGAATTTAAAACACATTTACCAGGCTCATGTAGGAACCAATATGTTTCAGTGATCTTAAAAAGACATCTACAGATTGCTGGAAATCTCACAGTATGGGTTTCTCGTGATTGATAAAACAAGGAAACTGAATGATGACAGGTACAAAAGGAACTTCCAAGAGTTCCTATACATACAGCCATGCAAGGAGGTGAGTACATCAGTACATGCATCACTATGGATAAATTCGTTTGCATGCCGAGAGCTCAGTTTCTTAGGATGGATGTGCATAGAAAAAACATTCGCTTGTACAGAGGCGAGAAAATGAGAAAATTCAAACTCTCGAACTTAAAGTTTTATGCACACGCAAGGAACTAGACACACATTGTCATATCCCTCTGAGACTGAACAACACAGTGAATGATCGGGTTAATACAATCGAGGAGAAAGTAAACGAATTAATTGAAGGGGAAATAGCTGTTACGGAGAAGGGCACATTGTATGAACGAGTTAACGCAGTTGAAAAGGAAGTAGGCGACGTAACAGAAGGGAAAATAGCTGCTACCAAGAAGGGGGGGGGGGGGGGGGGGAGGGAGCAGCATAACAAGAAGAAGAGCAGATACATAAAACCTCACGCTGCATTGAAGTCCAGTTAGTATACAGTGAAATGTCAGCTAAGCATAATCTCATCGAGGCACGAAAGGTCGTTTGCAAGAAGTTGGGGTTGCTGAGGTTAGGGCATTCGATGCGGGAGCAAACACAGCTAGAAACTTTTAAACCAGTTACTGAATCTCTCAATGAACTGTCAGCGAAATTCCACAACGATGACGTTGACGCTATTGCCGGTTACATTAACCGTCACAGCGACACTAGGATAGACAAAACATTCGGTGTCAGTGGTGAAAAACCATACATTTTGGGCACACACCCTATAACTGTAGATGAAAAAACAATACAGATCGGGGATAAACGGTTTCAGAGAATACTCAGTCCACTTAACCTTATTTTCCGAAGACCCACTGTAAGTTAGTCAACTAAAATCTGAAAATGTACTGAAATATTGCTTTTGACTGATCTGCACAAGAATGCAAAAAGCTGAAGCAATGCGAAATACAAATACATTATAAAGTCTATATTGGATGGTGAAAAAAGTAGCAGTGGTGATGGTATTGACATTCAGCATAAAAGAATGAGCAATCGACTCACGCAGTATATATATTACGACGACGCCAATGAGCTAAGAGACGATTGCCCATGGCATCAACTGCCACTGGTAATACAGCTCCTTCGAATTAATTTTTTTCATTCGTTTCTAAGCTTAGAGAGAGAGGTCTCATCGAATAAGTATGGAGACTGCTGTTCAAGAACTGCACAAACCTGCTCGCAAAACATACTGTCAAAGATATGTCATGATTAAAGGTTTGGACGGCCTGTGGCAGGCGGATCTTGTCGACATGAGGGAATATTCACGTGTGAATAACGGATTGAAATATATTTTAATGGTCATGAGACTTATTCTAAATATGACTGGGCATTACCCGTGAAAGCGAAAACGGATAAGGATGTCGCGCATTTGTTTGAGGGATTGCAGCAGACGAGGACAAATCAAAGCCCACACAACCTTCAACAGATCAGAACGAAATACATCAGTTCTCGACATTCACCCACTGAAAGCGAATGTCGTTGAACGTCTGAACAGGACAATGAAAACCCAAACATAGACGCAATTCAATCATCGTGGGTCACACAAATGAACCGATACCCTCCCGCATATAATTACACAGTATAATCGAACCAAACATCGCGCAAAAAAATGAGACCAATAGATGTTCGTGATAGCAGACTTTCAGGTACAGTATACAATCGTATCAAAATGTTAGATACGCGAAAACAGCAATTTAATGTATGTGATTTAGTAGGTATTTCAAAGCACAAGACAGCATTTGAGAAGTCACACATGCCAAACTGGTCAACCGAGATTTTCTGTTTTCAAAGTGTAGAGATCGAATCCTAAGACCTACCTCCTGCCCGTATCACTAAACAGCTGGATCGACGCTGATGATTTGCTGTAGAAGGGTGCGCAGTTCACAACCACCTCAGCGGCGTAGTATGCGTGGCACGAGACGCATTAGAGGAGGAGGTGGTGATATTCTCGACAAACTACCAGTCGAATCACACATTCCTGTGTATAATTATTATGGATCTGGAACAAAATTTCATAACCGATTGGCATGCTGTGGTAAGTGGATAAATCTGCTCGACGAAGCGTGTGCGGAACACGACATCACATATGTATCAAATAAAGATCGTCACATCGCCGACTAAATTTTAGCTGATAAAGCTAAGGCAGTACGTGCGATGAGGGATACTGGTATAGTTCAGCGCACTGCGGCATTTGAAGTTGAAAAAAAACTATGCGTGGTAAAGCTAAATTGGTGTGAAGAAGTTCAGCCAGGTTATGAGTGCTGCACGTAAGACGCTAAGAAAGAAGATAACAACCAAAGGTTCTGAGAGCATTGTATGCAGCTAAAAGCGCCTGAATCAGCAAGGAGCGATAAAAAAAAGATCGATTAAACCACCCAGGGTTCTAACAGTACCCAAGACGTCGGGTGGAATTATTCCCTTTCTCATTCCTGCCCTAGCTGGTCTCTAAGCGGTGGGTTCATTGGCCAGGGATGCTGTGGCTATTGCCAGGACAGTCAAGAATGCACAACACTCTCAAGAGAAACTGCAGGAGGCACGAAGACACAACCGCATGATGTAGGCAGCAGCCATCGGAAAAGGACAAGAAAGGACTAGGTGTCTTCATGAACAAAAAAGAAAAAAGCCCACTAGCAGTCCTACAAGACAGGGCTCTTACAAATACAGATCTGCACAAGTTTGTTAAGAAGAAATTCAACATTCGGAGATTCGGAGGTGTGTTTATGCCGGATACATTACCGAAGACTATGTGGAAATCAGAAGAATTCGGAATTACTGACCTGGATGTAGCTGTAAGACCTGGAACTCTCTGGGTATCATATGTTAAAAAAAAGAAATACAAATAACGTCCATTATTTCGACTCATTCGGCGACCTGCAGCCGCAAGAGGAATTAAAACGACACTTCACATGCAGAAGACATGTGTTCTACAACTTTCGACGCTACCAGGACTTTAATACATTCATGTCTGGTGTGCCCATCTACGCATCATGTTCCCCGTGATGTTTATGAATGATATGTAAGGACAGGTCTTAAGACTTTACAAGAACGATCGTCGGTATTACGTGCGAATTACTTCCTCCCAATTGATTTAGGCATTGGAGATTGGAATATCGCGCTGATTGGACTGGAGACATACAACACCATCCCAAATATCAAAAGGCCAACAATAAATTGCATCTGGAAACTAATGGTGAAAACGAAACTGTGAAAATTGAACCAGCTGCATATGATATTCAGGATTTAAACGAAGTTTTAAAACAGTCTGGAAAAGGGATTGAGCTACGTGCAAACACCAGTACAGTTAAATCCGAAATAAGGACGGTGAATGCATCGATTGACTTTAGGCAGAAAGGTTCAATAGGCCCATACTGGGTTTCACAAAGGGACATGTTTTAAAGATGGAATCGAGAAAATTTTGCAAATCTGATCAGACAGTGGATATTCTCCCTGGCAGTACAAACCATGTGGAGTGTAACACTGCAACGAACTCATAAGTGGTATCTCAACGATAGATTGGTTCATTCAATTTGTGGATTCCTCCCATCAGTTGGAACAGGGTATGAGATTGTTGAGACTCCCCTACCAGCACTATATACCTTCCAGTGACAATTCAGACATTGGACTATCTGGAGCTGCGTGTTGTGGATCACAATATCCAACTTGTTGACTTTCGTGGTGGGGAAATCATTATACGTCTACATCTAAGACAAGATGGGGACTCAGCGCACAGCACAGCACTTCGCAGTACAAACGCAAAGTGATAACACGTGCGAACTACGAGTTTCTTAAACCAGTAGGATTGAAGCCTCACTGTAACGTCGTGTATCTCACCCAGTAGAATATGATGAGCGAATCATACGCCAGGAATACTTCTTGCATAAACCATATACTTCAACAACATTTAACAAGAACGATGAAATTAGGATTGTCATCCGGCACCAAGAGGCTTTAACTTTTCCATGCAACTTTTCCATGTATTTGGATGGATCATTTACGGAAAAGGATGGTAGTCATGCAATGGAATCAAAGTTTACACATAATGCTTTGGCACTCCGGTTCCAGGAATTACGATATGAGCGTAATGGGGTAGAGATTGATTGTACACGTAATTTCGGCATAGCACGTGTCTCATCAGCACCCTTGGATTTGAATGGTTCAGAAAATTTAGGATGATTCATAGACGATCCTGTGAGCCGAACAGCAGAAGAATACCTCCAGTTTACTGCATGCATGTCTCTAAAAGTGCTTATGGGGTCCTTTAGCAACTCAAGCATTCAAGGAGCCCAAGAGGAGAATCAGATCATCATCAATAAAATTATATGGAAAATGCCAAACATCACTATGGCTGACGAGGAGCGTTTGAAACTTTTAAAAGTTCTGAATACTGGTACGTATTTGCCATCAACTTTTCGCTCATCGGAGGTTATGAGTACCCAGTGCTACCGACAGCGAGCGGAAAAACATGAGCTATTAAAACGTCCCTGCAGCCGGAAACAGATTCATTGTACTTGCATTGCAGACCAATAGAAGGGGGAATCTGGCAAATGATTCCACCTTATTTAACAACTGTGATCTAGCTAATGCCAGAGTCTACTTGTATTCAGAATTCACAATTTACTGCTACAGTGGGATCAGAATGTACATAGTCTAGCATTTTACATGTAAGCAAGGTTCTGCACTTCTCACTATAAAGTTGTTGAAGAGGAATGGTGCCTGCCGGCCGGAGTGGCCGTGCGGTTCTAGGCGCTACAGTCTGGAGCCGAGCGACCGCTACGGTCGCAGGTTCGAATCCTGCCTCGGGCATGGATGTGTGTGATGTCCTTAGGTTAGTTAGGTTTAATTAGTTGTAAGTTCTAGGCGACTGATGACTTCAGAAGTTAAGTCGCATGGTGCTCAGAGCCATTTTGAGGAAGGGTGCCTACTCAGTCCAGGGAAATTAGATGAGCTGGCAATCGTCGTAATAGACTGTTCTGTCCAGTATGAGATAATTAATTCAGGGCCAATAGATGTACGAATTGAATTTGAATCCTCGTCAAATTTCCAAGAACACTCTGCAGCATATGTTCTAGTTCTGCATGACCGTATGATTAAGTATTTCCCACTTACTGCTGTTGTGCACCGTGCTGTATAAATGACCAAGTGCTGTGACATACCCAGAGCATTTCACAATGACAAGTTTCAGTGTGAATGTCGCTGCCGACGTTTAAGGTTTCTGTGATGATGAGTGTATACAATTCATATTTAAAGATGTTGCACTCATAGCATACACAGAAGACGCTGGTATAATACAGACATTCTTGGTAAGAATTGCATCACCGAGGCCTCTTAAGAATGTGAATTGTGCTAAAACATGATGGCGTGTGAAGTGGGAAACTTAAGTGGCTAACAAGTTTCCTTCATGGACTCCCCTGGGACGATCCTGGTACACCATAAAAAGAAATTATGACGTCATATAGGAAGAAAAAGGGGTTACCACACTTTCAACTACCTAGTTTCAACTACTTTTCAAGGTTACTGACTATCCACTGTCCCCATCCGAAATACATTCACATCAGTCGTCATATATAGGAAATATCTTAGGATTTTTGGTAGGTTAACGAATAGGACAAGCAAATATCCTAGTACAAAATCTTTATTAACTTTTGCATATACATTTACATATAGAAAACAACTCTTTCCTTAGTTTTCTTAGGTATAGTTCTAATTATGTCCATTTTAATTTATAACTTATAACTGGAATTCACATCTGAATCATCTTTTTCTTTCTCCATCAAGTAATTTGATAAATACAAAGAAGGTATGTTCTCGAATTCCAGCAAATTTCTAATTTTTTTCCTGTAAACTATATCTTTTATGGCTTTAACGATTAGTTCTGTTCTTTCTGACAGTTCTCCTGGACGAGAGCATTCTGGAATTTTAATTTTTCGTGTTATTTCGCGCATAACACTGTTGTTATAGCACTCTACATTTTCCTGGGAGTAGGCTGCCAGCTCTTATGGTGCACAGTCATGAGGAATTTCGGTATAGAACATCCAGTTTACAATTTTTGTAAAGGATCTGCCTTTAAAGGTTGTTATTCCATTTGTTTTAAGCTCCAGAAATCAAATCCAAAACACTTCATTATAACATAACCATCCTGCAGGATTGCAGGCTAGAGAACCAGCATAGAGAATAGTGGTGAGTTGTTTACCAAGTAAATACAGCTCGAACCTACTGAGGGCCCATACAGCTGCTAGGAACTCTTCCTTAGTCGTAGAGTAGTTCATCAGCGCGTTCTTGAATCTTCATTAGAATGGAACGTATCCCTTAACCACTAGTGTTAACGTGACACAGCAATGCCTCTGCGACGTGCATGGCGTCGTCGCTGGCGGCGCAGCGCACCTGTGTATCGCAGTTTGAAGGCGATTGATATTGACTTGCCTGGGCAGTTTAATAAGCAGCAATTGATTGGAGGTCCAAATGTTTTTCGTGGACTACATCTGAACTTCACCTGTGATGTACAAGCAATGTTTGGAGGTAGTACCTGGTTGACACTTGCTGTTGTATGGGGCAATCAAGCAGATTATGGTGGCCTTGAAGCATTTCCAGATGCTAACATTTTGGATTGGAAGACATGGAGTATAGCTGAGAGTACAGGACTCTTGGCTAAGCAGCCTTATGGTACTCTTGTTCCAAACATTCTCGTTGTAGTAGTTCTTGCAAGGAACGCGCCTTTATGAATCGCTAGTAATACGAGCATATTCTGAATTAACTTGTCACATCGATAGCGTACCGAGAAGTCTGAAAATCTGTGATTTATCTTGTTTTTTCCGGTTGTGGATGTACTCCATCTTGATCAATAGACGCTGCAAGATGTTTATTTCTTGTTGGACAAAGATGCACGCTTTGGGACTGAGAGGTTCAAATGGTTCAAATGGCTCTGAGCACTATGGGACTTAACGTCTATGGTCATCAGTCCCCTAGAACTTAGAACTACTAACCTAACTAACCTAAGGACATCACACAACACCCAGTCATCAAGAGGCAGAGAAAATCCCCGACCCCGCCGGTAATCGGACCCGGGAACCCGGGCACCCGGGTGGGACTGAGAGGCCTACAGCCTGAACACACGTGAACACAGTTGCAGGCTGCTTAAATGTTCAAGTATCTTCGTAACATGAGAATTTCATCCGGATAGCAAAGACACATCGAACCTGGTTATCCTCCGTACATTCGAAGAAGGCTGGAGAGTTACGCAGTCCAAAGGCATAACTTCGAGCGAACAGAGACAGTCCGCTGCTATGAAGGCAGTCTTTTTTCCTGTCAGCCTCATCAACTTCGAATTGCCAGTAGTCTGTCTGCATGCACATAACTACGAGATGCTTTGCTCCTTTCAAGCACACTAGAGCGTCATCAATGCATGGCAGTGGATAGACCTCTTTTTCGTGATACTTTCCGGTTGTTGTTAGTCGATAGAGAAACGCCATGTGCCGCCCTTCTTCACAAGGCCCACGGGAGAGGACAATAAAGGGTAGCTGCATCAATAGGACTGAAAATAATAATTTGTTCGTTTATGTTAACTCTAATACATATCCTGTAAACTGACTTGTTCCTTATCATTTCGATAGAAAAATCATTCATATCATCTATATTATATGTAACTAACTAACTAAGCAAGGACTATCTGTAGGTTCAATGATGTCATCTCCCAGCCTCTCCACTTTCTTCCCAATTATTCGTCGTCCAACCAGCGACACCCTGTACGAGCATCGGCAAATTGATGGATGATTCCCGGTACTGATACGTGGGACGCTTGGTGTGTCTTTTCTCCACTTCGTATTCGAAAGCATGTGCAAAATCACGAAGAATAGCTATCACTCGCCGACGTTGTTTCTCACTCACGCGAAATCCTATTCGCAGTTTGATAGCAGCCTCTCTCCCATCTTGTCTGTAGTGGTAGGAGAGCGCGATTCTGCATCGACGACGTAAGCTATCCTTCCTGGAGTGGCTCGGCTGTCCTTGTTCAAATACGTTTAGGTATGAGCTGTGGATGTTGGAGATCCAAGTGTCTCCTTGACCAACTACAATGTTTATTATCGTCCCTCGCATTCAGATTTCTTTTACGAGCCTGAGCAAGTTTTCATAGTCTGCAAAAGAATCACAGTTTAGCTGAGCATTTCTATTAACGACTGGAGCTCGGTTCATTGATAATGGCGGGATAACAACGTCTTCAATGTAGACATCTGCGCAGAGCAGTTTTTGTTGTATATGCGTACTGGGATAGCTTCATCAGTGTGGAGCTCTAATCTTCCGCCGTCACAGTGTAAAGTCTGCGCAGGATACGGTGGCTGATGCGCAGTGGCCAATTTTCGTCCAAAGCGCTGGGCGAGTTCATTGGTCTGTTCAGAAGGGGAGGGCGGAAGTTTTTGCCACCTTTCGGCCGGTCGGCGATGAGAAAATAGAGGAGCACGTCTTGCAGTTTTTCTCAAACAGTTTTACATAAACTGTACCTAAAAAAATCACTTTTGCGTTGCGAATAGCTTTATATGTCAGGTTAATCATGATGTGAACATCATTTCGTTAATGGTCATAGTTACTGTGATATTTACGTGGAAGTAAAACGCTGCATGGAATTCGAAAAAGTTTTGATGAAAAATAGGAGTCGCCATGATTTTGCGTTTGGTGCATATTACGTAATATGTTGCTGTGTATGAAATTTAGCTAACTATTGTATTTTTCTTTAGACTTGAAGACAGACTTATATCTGTCACCAATGTCGAGAAAATTGATCTGCCATCTGATGTCGCACACTCATATGCGATGGCGCCACGCGAGCGATACAGCCAGAGTGAAATATGCACAACATTCCTCATATTTCATAAACGGTTTGAGATAATCGAAGTGAGATTTTGGCAAATGATACCAGACAAAGAGGTAAGTATATGCATATTACGCAACACTTCATTATCTACCTTGTTATTCCAGTAACTACAAACTTTTTCGATGAATGAATGTTATTTTCAAGCGCCATCTATAGCTGGTGAAACGAGAAGTGCCGTGAGTTTTGGAAAAACATAAGTGAAGACACAACACGTTTGTTTTGTACCAGGATATGCTTTTTCATAAGCTACTGACCTGACAGTTCCTCACTTAATGAACCGCTGTTTCGGTATTATCTTGCCGTTGGGTCTGCGCAACATGTCACTGAGGTGACACTTTGTGAAGTCCACTGTGTTTTGCCAAAAGAAGCAAATTTTCACATGACAACAAGATACCGTAAATGTGTAGGTTTTACTTAAAATTTGCCACTCATACGCTTCTCTGAAATTTACAAATGGTTAGCAAGCCAGGAGAAAATAAATCGCTGTATTTTTAGGGGGATACCTTTTAGATACTAACCAAAGCAGAGGTGGCAGATCATTTTGAATAATCACCGTGCAAGTGTGGGCGTAAAGGCGCTCGTCTTAATATTTACAAAAAATGTGAGCGTAGGCTTCAGTTTAGAACGGCACTTCCCTTCTAGTGCTCAGCATTTCCCCTACAGCGCCTATCCGTAACCTCCACTACCACCACTGTCCTCTTGCGTGTCATACTGGCTGCGCGTCTAGCGGCCACGTTATTCTGCGTGTACTCTAACTTTGATCTTCCACAGTATATGACTTCTTTTGATGCGCGCAGGGAGTCTTATCCAAGAATAAAATCTTGACTACATGTTGTTAAAACGACAAATTCTAAGGGCTGTGTTCCGTCGTTGCCAGGTATTCTTGCAATACATGGTCCTGGCAGATCTACAAATTTCCATTTTGCGACTTTCAGCATACTCGCTTTTGTATCACGGAATGTAATCCATATTAGCTGACGACAATAGGCTGCCGACGTTGCAGAAATCGGAACCTCCAAGTCGACTAGCGCCCGGACATACTGTCTGTCGTCGAAGATGATGCCAGTGAGATTTCCTGACATCTTGATGTCTGTCACTCATGGAGGATTTTTATGTATGGCGGCCTCACATTCTCGCTTAGTTTTTCTGAAATCGGTGGCATGGCGACCTACTAGCACCTGTGGGCGATGGGAACGTGTTGGGAATAGTGGTGTGTGTACATGTCCCGCTTTTAACCCGCCCATGCTTACCCGGTGGCAGGCGGGCAGGCCGCCGCACGTTGTCAACAGAACGGGCAGGCTGCTTCACTCCCAGCCAAGCCAAGCAGAACCCAACCCGGGCAGGCTGCGGGAAACTTGATTGCCTGCCCATATTACTGCTGAGCTGCGCTACGCAGCCGTTTAGTCTGCGCGAGTCATTGTCGTATTATGAACGTTAATTAAAAGTTTTTATTTTACCTGAGCACCAAAAGACGAACCCCGACATATATATATATATATATATATATATATATATATATATATATATATATATTAATTTCAGGTCAAAAAATATTACGTTTTATTTGTACATTCTTCCTTTACGCGCATATTTCGGTCTTATTATCTATATAAATAAAAATGAATTGACAAATATGTTGATAAGCATAAAACTCGAGAACGGCTGGACCAATTCGGTAATTTTTTCTGTTTTCTTCGTAATTCTCAGGACAAGGTTTTTATGAAATCAAATTTTTGGAAAATCGACAGAAAAATTCGAAAATTTGAGAAAAACTGAAAGTGCGTTTTCATTGTGTCCGTGTGTTTGTATTGCATACAATCTTGATAAAATTTTGCACACTATACCTTGAAGCCAAGAGGAAGGTCACAGTCTACAAGAAATTTCGTAGGTTGCATGGCAGAGGTTACTTTACCTAACGTAATTCGACAAATTGTACGTTTTTATTCCGATCTTGATGAAATTTGGCACACTTGATATTCAAAGCAGGATGAAGGGCGCTGTCTGCTTAAAATTCTCAATGGTGCATGGCGGAGGGCACTTTACTTACACACTTCTACACCAACCTACAGTTTTAGTCCGATCTTGAAGAAACTTTGCACGCTTGACCATCAAGAGGAACATCACTGTCTACATAGTATTTCGGACAGTGCATGGAATAGAGTACCTTACAAAAGATTTTGACATCGTTTGTGGGTTACCATGAAAGTTGGCTCCAGTTTCCATGGAGAAGGTTTTTGAATATTTCCATGTGCATCTTTATATACGTATGTGTATGTATGTGTGTGTGTGTGTGTGTATATATATACGTATATATACATACATTTTTTAAACGAAATGTCTATGATCTTTTTGAAATTTGAGAGATGTCTGACAGATTCACTGTCATCGTGTTTGACAATTCGCGCACAGCAAATGTCGCTTAACAGTTGCAAACCGGTTTTGGTTGAGCGAATGTGTTATATTGGCTGCAAAAAACCTTGATGTTAACGAAATGAATTTTCAGATTCAAAATATGATACCTGGCAAATTGATGACATACAAGTCGGTTTATTCCGTTACTAACCAAGATGATGTAGTCAGCTATCCTACGGAATTTTTAAATTCGCTGGATTTGCCCGGATTACCGCCTCCCAATCTGCAATTAAGTCGGATCGCCAATCATTATGTTGCGAAAGGTAAACCAGCCACGTCTTTGTAATGGCACCCGACCTTCGGTGAAGAAATTAAAGAACAACGTAATCGAAGCCACAGTTTTAAAAGGAAAGTAAAAAGGTTAAGATAGTTTGATTCCACGTATCACTATGTTTCCGACCGACATCCACTCGGCTTTAAACGGTTATAATTTCCAGTGCAGCTTGCATTTGCCATGTCGATAGATAAATCGCAAGGGCAGTTGTTATATGTTTGAGGCATCAATCTTGAGAATCATGTTTTTCACATGGCCAATTGTATGTCGCATATTGCCATGTCAGGACACCTTCAACATCATTTGTTTACGCACCAGAAAACAAAACTATCAATGCTGCGTATCAAAAGGTATTACAATAAATGCTGCCTAGCAATAAACTTTGACACTGCTTCACTGACCACCACAAAAGTTGGCAGATATTTATGAGTTTTCATAGGTGAAGAGGAGATGAACTGAAGTGGCGGAGTCCAACAGAGAGAGGACAAGGAGAAGGATAGAGGGTGGGGGGAGATGGGCCAAGGGATGGGGATGGAGGGGGGGAGGTGAACATAGAGATAGTGGGAGAGGAATAAATGGATAGAGAGAAAATAGGGGAGGGAAGATGGACTACGAGAGTATGGAATAAATAAATGTCCAGGCAACGCCCGGTTTTCAGCTAGTTGTCAGATATAAAAGGATTTCTTCGAGACTTCACAATCTCTCAGTTTTGGATATTCTCAATTCAAACCACCATCAGATCACATCTCAAACAGGTTTGTGTAGCAAGCGGAACAATCACTGAAAATGGAGCTCCTTTGTACACTAAAAGCTACAATTAACCACCAGGGGTGTAGACAACCGGGGGGGGGGGGGGCAGAGGTACCCCCCCCCCCACCCACTGGCCCCCCGAGCCCATGAACATAGTGTTTTTTTGTTTTAGTGGAACGCAATGCAGTCTGTGTGGCAGGTTTCAACACCGAAATGGATGGATATTTGTACTAAAGAAGCGAACCTCCACCCCCCAAAAACAAAAAGAAGATTGGTCCCCTCCCCAGAAGAATAAATTATCTACGTCCTTGATAACCACTGTACTGCAATGAGAACCAAATTAAGAGTTTGGAAATCTAGATTCTTTAACTTTAGTATGTTTCAGCCAAGTATGACGCCAGTTATACAAATATTTAACTACTTTTCCAGGATGTATTTTACTGGTTCTGTGAATTCATTCAAAGTTGTCAAAATTATTCTAAATTGCCAAAATGCATTTTAACAAAATCAAAGCACTTGTTACGTATCCAGTTCGTCTAAAAACTATAGTACTGGGAATACAATGGCGACTCTGAGCCATTTTTCGCGGTGTCTACGTTTGCGTCATGAGAGTCCACACATGTAGTCTAGGTCTGCGTCATAGGGACCATAGTTCGGACCCTCATGATGCAGACTTAGACGACGAGTGTTTACTTGCATGATGCGAACCTAAACGACGACTGTAGACCCTCATTACACAGACCTACACGACGAGTCTGAATCCTCATGACGCAGACGTAGACGCTGTGGAGAGTGGCTCCGAGTTTCCATTATATTCCTACTACAAGACATTCGTGGGAAAAGACGCTCTTCATTTTAAAAGCATTTGTAGTGTCTAGGTCTTCAGCATCTTGACCCTGCTTGTGGGATTCCCCTTAATATAGAAATACAGGAATAAAATTACTTTTCGCAATGTGTGTGGAACTCAACAAAATAAATTGTAATTTAAACTCATAATGTGTATTGCCTTAATCCACAAATGAATATTTTATTTTGCAGAACACTTTTCAACATAAAATTTTTACAAATTTTCCTTCAGTTCCCCTGAAAGTATTATTTAGGCCAAACCAGATACTCCTAAAAATATTTGGCTACTCTTGTAAACACAAGTAACAGAAAATGGTTTACAAACAATAATAAATGTCACTTGGGAGGATTGAAATCAAAAAGTTTAGTCTAAAATAAAAATGAACTCTATGCATTACAAAATTTCCATCTCAAAAATTGACGCCCAGAAAGCACAATTAGAAAAGTGCACTCTTAATTAGTAAATTTGCACTCAAACTCATAGTTTCCTGTTTAATGTTCTACTGTATTCTTAATGTGTATGCTGATTAGTGTTTGAATTAATTATGACGAGATCGTTAAGTCTGTCTGTATTAAGACGTGATCGTTTTTCGCTAATTAGGTTTCCAGCGCAACTAAAAATTCTCCCACTAGAGGCACTAGTGGCTGGTATATTTAATATTTTTCTTGCCACACACGCAAGTCGAGGAAGTCGTTGGGAGTTATTTTTCCACCACTGTAGAATATCTCCCTCGTTCACACAGTGTTCTTGCAAGTATCTGCTGACTTCATCATTTAGGAGAGGAGACTCTTCTGCCCAGTCCTCAAATTTCGCCATTTTGTACGGTCCTGGATTTGTTTCCTTGGTGCTGTGATTGGGCACTTGTACTGAAACTATACAGGTTCCAATTAATATTTGCAGAATAATGTGAAGATCGTACTACACATAGTTGAAATTATAATAGTTTTTAGATGATGCTATCATTTACCGTCCAGTAAAGTCACCAGAAGATCAAAACTAACTGCAGGACGATTTAAATAATATATATATTTTTGGGGTGAAAATTGGCAGTTGGCAATAAATAATGAAAAGAGCGAAGTTACCCGTGTGTGTACTAAACTAAGTCCGTTAAACTTCGTTTACAAGATCAACCAGTCAAATCTAAAGGCTGCAGATTCTACTTAATACCTCTGATTACAGTTACGACCTACTTAAATAGGAATGGACACACAGAAAATGTTGTAGGCGTTTTAATGCAAAACACTCTTTTGGAGCATAGCTACGCAGTTGGAGAGCCTTTTCTGGTACGATTGATGGAGGAGGTCGAAAGAGTCTAAAGAAGGGCAGCTCGTTTGGTATTATCGTGAAACAGGGGAAAGAGTGCCACGGAAATTATACAGGAGTTGGGGTGGGAATCATTACAACAATGGCGTTTTTTGACGTGGCGCGATCTATATATGAAATTTCGATAACCAACTTACACCACCGAATTCGAAGATACATTGTTGAGTCCCATCTACATTGGAAGAAATGATCATCAGAATAAAATACAAAAAAGCAGCGCTCAGACGGAGAGATGTAGGTGTTTTATCCCGCGCGAAATTCGAGAATAGGAGACAAATAAGTTGAAAGTGGTTCGATGAACCCTCAACCAAGCACTTGAGTGTGACTTGCAGAGTACTCATGTACATGTAGATGAAGAATATATGCATTATCTTAGGAGCTTACCTTCAGCACACATCTGTCGTGCTGCTTGGTAAACAACAATTTTTTCATCCTTGGTTAACTTTCTTAATGTGCGGTAGTTAGGCACCATAAACGTTGCAATTTTATGCACCATACTAACGCACATTTTCTGTTCTAGGAAGGCACCGGCGGCTTGTTTCAAAGGTTTCATGTCCTGAAAATACATTTTATCAACATACATATTTCACAAGTGGTTCTATAATATTCAGATTGAATAAAATTACAAACCTCTTCATCGTTATCCCGTACAGTACAGTAAGCTTTTAAGGCATAAAACCACGGTAGAACTAAATGTAGGGTTGGCTCCTTGTCACCCTCTAGATCAACTGTGGCTTCTTTGAACGGCTTAAGAAATGCTATAAGCTGGCCAGTTATATGGTGGTCATAACCCAGCATCTTATCAGAGCCACCTTCACTGAATCAATCTGAGAATGGACTGACACAAGCATGTCAAAATAACTATTCCAACGAGTTGAAACCCACTGCTTTAAAGATGAGTCCAGTCTCACACACAGACCTCTTCTCTTGAAGTAAGAAACCGTAGCCCGCATTGTATTAAGAATGGCTAATATATTTGGTACATTTTCTTTCAAAAACTGTTCGCTCAGAACATGTTTCAAGACTGTGTTTATACTATGAGCCATGCATGGAAGACGCTGATATATTTCGAGAGCTTTGACAATGTTACTGCCCTGGTCTGTGACAAATGTAATTTTGGCAATGTCTTCACGAGAAACACCCACAGTTTCTAAGCGATCTTCCAACTCGTTTCGAATATTCGAGCCAGTTTTTGGGCAGTCAGGAAACGCAGAGCACATCAATACATAGTTATTCAAACGCCAGTCTGAATTTATGTAATGCATTGTCACGGACATGTAATGCACCCCTTTGTAATTGTCTGTCCATAGATCAATTGTACTGGCACATATACCAGAACGAATCGCATGCACTATGTCTGGGAGCATTTTGCTGCGCACTTTATCAGCTAAGGTTTGAACTTTCCTAGCTACTGTCACTCGGGATGCATAGTATTTTTAATATCAACTGAGCCATATTTTTTACCTATGTCGATCAGTGTCTGCCCTAAATTAATAAATCCTTCTCCCTCTATACTGCTAGATGGTCTCAGGTCCTTCGCACACATTTCGACGCACTTTTCGGCCGCTAAATCTTTGTCCTCTTTCAAGATATTTACGGAGTGAGGGAAGTGCTTGTCAAATTTGCACACATGTCGTAACATACTCGAGGTTCCCGAATAAGTACTTAAGAGCTTTTTACATAGTTTGCATTGAGACACACCTACAGATTTATTTGAAGCGGCATCATAAACACACGAAAACGTTTCCCATGCGGCACTTGTGCTCTGTTTCGTTACCATCATGTATCCGCCAGTTGTCAGTTTTTTCTCAATCTCACTAAAGTTCGACCTATTCATTGTGCCGCCCCCACCTTTGCGATAAATGAACTGCGGGCTAGCTACCTGGTTACTCTAGTCACGGTAGCTTGACAGCGCAACCTGTTGTCAGGCGCAGCAAGCTGAGCGGGTCCCGTGAAGCTTGGCAGGCCTGCGGGAATCCAGGTAGCCCGGGCTTGCGGAAGCCCAAGTCGACCGCATTGCCCACTATGCCTCAGTATACGCGCACTCTTGTGTTTACGTCGCGGCAGGCTGACCTGCATGAATGGTTGCAGAGGAGCTAGGGGCAAGCAGGCTGCAAGGGGATTTGTACACCTCTGGTTAGCGCATGTTGGTCGAGTCCATTCTTCCTGGTGCGTTCTGCTGGTATTGGAGATTCGTGCTGAAGGTCGCTGAACCAGTTCTTCTACATTTTATATCACCTCCTGACGTATGGGGACAACGTTTACGGTTGTTATCCCCTGCTGTATTTCTTCTCTCGCTGCTTGACGTATGAGAGAGATGAGCTCGTGGTGGTCTTCCACAGTTTCCTTACGCACAACATTTGGGAGTCACGCGTACTCCTATCGTCCGATTGCTTCCTGTTGCGCGTCCCCGATGCGCAGATCCTCTGACACCCATTCCTCGGTTGTTGCGACGTTCTTTACCGGTAGAGCATGGTACATCTCATCTGCAACTACTTCTGTCAACTGCGAGGTTTTGTCAGCTTCTGTCAGATGTGGGTTCACATTGTGACATCTGGTCAAAACATTTTGTATGTAGGGCTGTCGTATTTCCCCATGACATTGGGTCCTGTTCTCCTATTATTCTTCTGCTAAGAGGACTTGCTGCCGATTGTCGTCAAACGGTTTGTTCAGTTCGACATAGAATTTCTCCCAGCTATTGAACTTGTCTTCGTTATTCTCGAACGACTGCATGGCTGTGTCGTCCAGATAAAAGCACACATTTGCAAAACACATCATGCCATTCATTCTGTTGTATTAAGCGGCTTGGTCGAGCAGTTCCGCAGATTTCCCCAGGTCCTAAAATATCTCTGAAGAACACTGATCGATACCTAATGTGCAACAGACTTACTGTCGCTTTGAACTCCATTGGTCTCCTGAATATACAGACCGTGGAAACGATGTACTGCTTCTATTCCGGTTGTAGTCCGTGTAGGCGACGGCTTTTGTGCATAATAGGAGCCACGGTGATATACATATTTTGAAGTACCCCGCGCTTCCACCGAACCATGTCGCGTTGAAACCACAATCAAGTCCAAATTCCAAGGCAAGATCGTCAATGAAGTATGTCACTTACAAATGAATGCACGTTTGTTACGTTCACCAGCGTACAACCAAAACAGAACTGACCTCTTTGTCGCAGAGTGCAGCTATTTTATGCAGATATCGAATGTTCCACAGTGTACAATCGTTGCAAACAGATCATATTTCGAGAACCTTCCAGAAATGGTGAATAACAAATAATAGCTCGTGATCGCGTTTGAACTGGCGATCTGCGGCACACCAGCTAGCGACGCTGATCACTAAGCCACTGCATGCGAAACGCACATCGCAATAAAATTTCGGAACCGACACCAAACTGGAAGGCAAAGTACGTGACTTCTCAGGATTATTCACCGTTTGACTACGTTAATAGTTATGCTTTTGTTTCTGCCTCAGCGTTGAAAGAAGTGTGAATAATTGATACGAAAAATAGAAAAAATATGGGTAAGTATTTTTAATTAACGTCTTCGTATGAAAAGAGTTAATATGGGTTTAATTCACAAATGCACGTATCTGTCGTCAAATGTTCGATACGTCCATTTCTACTGCATTACACGTGTGCAGTCACTGGTGCAAGGACGTCCGGCAATACTAAAAAGTTCCTTCGCTATCATTGCACACGCTACAACAATGCGATATTTTAAATTCTCTTGCATTGTCGAAACTTCCTCTCGGAGATTCGATAACACTTGGCTATGCGACTGTGCGTATTTGATACCCGTTAAGGTTTTTCAGGAAGTAAAGATCTGTTAAATAGTGCCCAATAATGCTACTACAAACTTTCACACTCCACTGCCTCCGGCGTTCAGCCTGACTCAATCAGCGCGGAATCCAGTCGACGCAACAGCACATACTTCTTGCATTCGGCTTACCATTATTTGTAATGGTTATTTGATCGGCGAAAAATATTTCTTTGAAAAGTGAATCTATAGTCTGATCGAGTGACAAAATTTCCTGTGTTCTTTCTGATCTCTCTGTCTGATGGTCAAATAACATGCTCCTTCGGCGAAAAATGCAAACGACGATGGACTGACTATTCCACAAGCACTAGAATCTGTCTGACGCTGACGTGTTACTAGCAACAGCTGCCGATCCACCCAGATCGTTTGCACCGCTCGTTGCAGGATTACCCCTCGTCGTATCAGTAGCATTCCAGTTACGTCCGAACCTTCTTCTCTCAATTCTTTGCTATTCTCAGAATGTTCATTCATGTTCAACGCCGTATGCAGGATATTTTCGCACCTGGCTACCTTTCCCTATGCTTGCCTTCTGCATTCTCTGTAAAAAAGTACACTTTCTATTTTCTGGTGATTTCTGAAAAAGATTTGTTTTTTAAAGAAACCAGTAACTGATACGAATGAGCGACAAAGACAGAATAGAAAGCTACAGGTCCTAAGTACACACCTTATATCAGTATCGATATGACATAACGTATTTTCTTATTTAGGTTTGAAATCACGAACTTTCACAGTTTATCAAAATCGATAAATACTAAGTTCAAAATATTGTCACCTCTCCGAAATTACGTACTAAATTTCGGAGAGTGAAATGTGGTTGAATTTCTCTCTCTGAGACCTACCACAGCAACAGTAAAAATTACTATAACTCTTTTAGGAAAAGGAAATACGATGCCAGTGGCTCTATACTTGATGTGGCTGTGACAAGAGACTATATGTCGTTTAGTGCTAATTAGGTGCAACCAGAATAATGATATCTTAAATATTTCCGGAAATGTTTTAGATGAACAGCTTATCTGAATCACTCGATGCAGTTACACCATTACAATCTCAGCACTCAGCTTATAAAATCATTCTTGTTCTTCACCAAGCTCATTTACACCACTTGCTGGGTACCCCAGTGCGTTGAAACAATCAAAACAGAGCAGAAGTATCAGTAACATTTGTATGCGAAACATGTAGAAACACATTACGCATATTCTTGAAGGAAATCGCAGACCTGTTTCACTGCAATGACTTACGTATTTCTGAGTTGTAGAGAAACTGCAAATTATTATTACATTTGTAACTCTTTTGTAAATAAACTTAACGTTTTACGTTATCTCTGAATGCACTTCATTGGCGATTATTTTAGGTTGATCTTCTAATACGGCTTCTGTGTGCTTCTCTTTTAACATCAGTCCTACTTCTTGTTTGTGATTTTTGGCTCTTTAAGGATGATAATTTCTTCTCTGATTTTAGATACCAAACACACTTATATACATACAATGGCAGAAGAGTAATAATTTTAAATTCTTCAAAAACGTTCCTGTACGACTACATGCTAGTAACGGTTCTCATTATTTTGTTAGTTATTTTTTGAATTTCAAATTATCGTGTTAAAAAACACCTCACGTCTTGCCATAACATGCTATAAAAAATTAATTAGAAGACAGTTCCAAAGTTAAAATAGCCCCTAAGCATTCGAAGAGACGTGACAAGATGTAGTCAGTCCCTTGTTAATAGTGTCACCTAGGTGTACTCCTAGAAACGTTGTGTAAAATATTTTTAGAGTATTACACTCCTCTAATTTGAACGTTATATTGTTTGTAGTTTTTTTCTTATTTCTTAAGTTGATTCACACTGTTATCTTCTTGTTTTACAACTTACAGTTGTCTCTAAACCATCTTTGTGTTTCTTCAGTTGTCGTTGAGGCTTCTTTCTGTAAGTCAGATTTATTAAAACCTTTAATAAAATAGGTTAGTATAATGTGAAACTAACGCTAGCTATGCTGTTGACAAGTGGTGCGGTAAGCCACTTATAAAAATTAAGCATAATGGACAGCCTAACACAGTACCGTGAGGAACTCCATAACTAACTGTATCCTGAAAAGTAACTTCTATTTTCATGAAGTATTCTACCATCTGTTGTCTGTCAGAAAGATACGACTTAAAACAGTTGTAGGCCATTTCATGAAAATCATATCTGTATTGTTTCCTAAGCAGCAGTTTATGACTCATCCTATCAGTGACACTTAAACAGTTGTAGACACAACTGACTGTTCACTTCAGCTTGGTATATAGCATTAACGTCCTGCTTCAAGAAGACAGTGACGGCTATTCCGATAGGTTTATCTTTCCTGGAATCATTTTTAACAAGTGAAAGTACTTTAAATTTATTTAGAAAGGTAAGTAATATTTAATGCATGACTCTTTCATTTACTTTAGAATTGAATCCCAAAGGCCAAACTGACCATATCATATCAAAGATAGCGTTCTTGCTTCCTTCAGCTTAGACATGGACTGTATTAGACACAGACCTTTGGGAAATTCATCTTATGATTTTTTAACTTCCTCTGTGTAGTGAGAACACGTATAACACGGATTGTCACTTTTAGGCAACAGTTGCAAATGAAGATACAGCTGACACGACGAGTTCTACTTGTAGCGACTTGCTGAGTAGAACGTAGACGTCAGTTAATAGCTGTCTCACTGCTCGCGATGAAGACCTGGATCCTCAGAGTATCAAAATTATAATTTCATTTGCATGCAGCGTTAAACATTTGAAATCCTAATCAACCCGATTTAATTCGTGTTACTGCATTCCAGTACTCGACAAAAAACGAATTAGCTAGTCCAAAGATACACTTTCAGGTTTGTTTCGTTCACAACCATCTAGTCCCTCGCATGACGTGACGTTCGCTGAGTAAAGCGCTAGTGCACGCCCAATTGCTGCTCGCAGACATTTCGATTTTTTAAGATAGAGCCCAGTGTCATAAAAGTCTCGAAAGCAGTTTAAAAATGCTGTACGCATTCTTAGCTGAATGTTTCTGCCAATCTTGACGAGTTTGTATTTACGACTGTGTTTAAACTCTTTTTTTTCCCATGCACAAACGTAACCATTCAATGACTACTATACTGTTGATCCACTTGGATGACCAGGATAAAAGTTGCATTTGGTGGAATTCCGCCAGTTTTGCATGAAAAGTGCAAGCGCAAAGCCTAGGGACGCCCAGCGTGGCCACTACTCACCCGTATCTACATCTCGTATCTATATCGCATATCTACATCTAAACTCCTCTAGCCACCTTACGGTGTGTGACGGAGAGTATTTTATGTACCGTTGCTACTTCCCGCCTTTTTGTTCCAGTCGCGAATGATGAATTAAAAGGGTAGTTTCCGTCTGAACTGTAATCTCTCTGCCGGCTTCGGTGACCGAACGGTTCTAGGCGCTTCAGTATGGAACCGCGCAACCGCTACGGTCGCAGGTTCGAATCCTGCCTCGGGCATTGATGTGTGTGATGTCCTTAGGTTAGGTAGGTTTAAGTAGTTCTAAGTTCTAGGGGACTGATGATCTCAGAAGTTAAGTCCCATAGTGCTCAGAGCCATTTGAACCATTTTTTGTAATCTAATTTTAAATCCATGATCTTTTCGTATTATAGATATAGGGAAAGCAAAACGTTGGCTGACTCTTTTACGAATGTACATTCCCGGAATTTTACTAGTAAACCACAGCGTGATGCTGAACGCCTGTCTTACAGCACCTACCAGTCGCATTGGATGAGCAAATCATTGAGGCTTTCGCGCTTACTGGACGAATTGCAATGAAACGCATAGATATTCTTTGGCGCGCGCGCTCGTGTGTGTGTGTGTGTGTGTGTGTGTGTGTGTGTGTGTGTGTGTGTGTGTGTAAGATGAATCCGACACTTACACAATGTGTTCCAAAATTATATGGGCCTAATAGAATGATGTCAGCGGCGTAGGCCTATATTGTCTGCATCTATTACACGATCCATCTTCAAGCGGGAACGACCTGGGTGTTTTTCTCATCCCTCTCTTTGCTGCGTCCATCAGCTACCTACAAAGGCCGCTGCTAGAAGAAGAGCAAGTTCTTTAGCGCACTTTATGTACTGTCGTATATGTATCCTAATAATATCCAGCTGTTTCAGTTGATTTTTCATCGCGCGGTTACTTATTTCGATGTGTCATTTTACTGTTCGTACGACGACTGACTGTGACTCGGTGACTCAGTAGTAAAGGCAACGGATCTTAAAATCTCAGGTTCGGTCCCCGTTAGTTCTTGGATTTTTGTCTGAGACTTATCACTTCATTGGTCTCAGGAATTGTTGGTTAATAGGAAAACTGCCAAGCAGCACCGTGGTGAAACTGTGTGCCTGCTACTGTAACTGGCTAGGTTGAGATGTTCAGTTCACAGTAGTACTAAGCCTAGTAAAGCACTACATTTTTATACGAAGGTTCAGAAAGATGACAGAATTACCTTCTTTTCACAACGATTGACAGAGCAACAACGAGGAGATCTTATTCAGTAAAAGAATTTTCGAAAAGTAATTTACCATCTCGGCCATCTTTCTGCCATCCATCGTTTCGCTGCAGTTATTATCAGTCAGCTTTGGACACACAGCTTTGACGCATTTGTTAACTTCACGTAAGTCTAAAACTATTTAGGTCTTTTTGCAGTAAGATATGCGGAAATTTATTTTCGAATACGCTGAACACTTTTTATATTTACGATCATTTCGAATTCGTTCAGTTTTTGTCGGTAAGGCTTTATCAACGTTTAAATCTGCAGTGAATGTCCTTTTCCTATTGATGGGAACTTTGAAGTACGACCTTTAGTTGTTGCGGCAGATGTTCTATACCATTGCACAGGACATTGCGAACGCTTGAAGGGCGTGTGTGGCCAGCCGTCTTTGTTCTTCCAACTGATCTGAATGTCTGTGAAGGAACACTTGTGTTTGTTACCACTAATTTCGATTGAAAGCTGCTACTATTAAATATATGGAGTATCTGTAAAACAGGACATCATGAAGCTCCCTTTGAAAAAAACTTAAATGTATGATAGTTCTCTGAACGCAAAAAGTCGTCATCCGGACACTATCGTCTTCGTGAATTAACAGTCTTCTTCAGGTGTACGAGAAATCTGCCAGCAGGAGTTTTACGCACATCAGATTCCTCGCTAAGTACTATGTGAGCAAAGTCGGCACAAGCTACCGATTAAGACAGTATTGACGATAATCACTACCACTTTCATCTTTCGAGATGTGGAATTCTGGAAAATAAGTGATATTAGATTAATAATGGCGTTGGCAGAGTCTCTCTTTAATGTAATTAGCATTTTGTCTCCAGTTCATACCCGCACTGCTGTGTTTGTATCTCTTCGGCTGTGTCGAATTTTGTTTAATAGTTTATGAGAGCGTTTTGCAGGCATTCTGTCAAAATTGAAAACTGTCTTTCCGTGTTCGCCGAGTTCAGAAAAACAGGTAGCGAATATGCCTTTCTAGGGGGCGATTGTAATACAGAATTTACACATATATTTTCTCCTTTAGTTTCGCCTACTGCGCCAGGGGTAGCCATCTGTAGCACTCTCAGCTACGTCCATGGTTCAGCCGGCAGCCAGCCGCACGGCTGCCGCTACCTTAGTCGTGGTGACTGTAGCTGCTAACAGCCGTTGGTCACTGTCGTGTCTTTGCGCCCTAAATCGTGCGAGTCGTAATCGAGAGGAACTGAATCCGTGTTCTAGGGTGAATGAAGGTGCTGTCAGTATCTGCTGGTGGAATTTTTTTCTCCAGTGACGTGACGCAGTAATTGAAACAAGATTTCAGCGAATAGTAGAGCACCCCTCATCACAATTTCGTCTCGTACTGAGGCCGCAGATTTTTTTTCCCGTCAGTTTGTTGCCGTTTTTTCGTAATGCAGTTTGGTATAGTCTGTCAGCAGCTTCAAGCACTGTCAGCTGGAAGTGCGGCGGCTCGGCGTCCTGGACGTACGCCAGTTTTGGCCCGCCGTGCTCCACCGCGCTTGTTCGTAATACGGTATCGCCGGTGGATGCCATTTCCGCAATCCGTTTACTTCCGCCCACAGGACGTCTGGCCAACCCGTTAAGCGGTTCCTGCGATCGGCCACAGCGAGACACGAGCGATGTGTCTGCCAGGCACTGTGTACGGCAAGAGGCGCCTTACTCGAGGTGGGTTGCCGCTACCGGCGTTCCCCTGCGCCTTAAGACGACCTGCCTGCGCTCTTAGTTCTGAGTTAAACGGATCGAGGCAGTCAGTAGTACACGCACGAAGTGCTGATATGTTTTCCGCCTTCGTTTATCTTCTCGGAAGAACAACACCACAACACATTCTACGAACATGAGGTTTGTTAAAGAGGATCTATTATAACTTAACGCTGCATACAGTATGTAGTGCCGCGCGGGATTAGCCGAGCGGTCTAGGGAGCTGCAGTCATGCACTGTGCGGCTGGTCCCGGCGGAGGTTCGAGTCCTTCCTCGGTCATGGGTGTGTGTTTGTCCTTAGGATAATTTAGGTTAAGTAGTGTGTAAGCTTAGGGACTGATGACCTTAGCAGTTAAGTCCCATAAGATTTCCCACACATTTGAACATTTGAACAGTATGTAGTCCCACAGTCGATTATAGAGAGGAACATGTTTCCTCGGTTTTCGACAAAGCGTCCGGGACTAAATGACCATTAAGCTTATTCCACCGTTAACAGTGTATAATAATTCAAAAGTATTTTATTGTTGATACCATAGCTGTCGTTCGACTTCCATGTTCCATTTTTCAAGAAATGCGATATGATAGGACACAGTAACAGATCATAACTGTTCCCAGACTAATATAGCTATGGATAATTAGGTTACTATTGACCTTTGGTATGTTGATCATCTCAGCAGTGGCCTATGTAGGATTTATAAACTATTCCATAAGAACACGCCAGTGCACTGCTCTGTTACTGCGAACCTTCGTTATACAAGGACCGCACAATATCTAAATTCAGTGACAGATGTCTTTTAAGCGCAAGTAATGTAATTTTGGAGAGCCTGGCTGTTGTGGATGTCTAATAGTGCGACAGTTCTACTTGCTGTTTCACAGTTTTCCTGAGATACACCATATACGCCTTGGAAACAAGTATTCTCTTCAAATGCTGTAGAAACGAATCAGTTTACCATTAATTGTACGTGATTTATTTGTATTTATGGCTAGATGTTGGCCATTTGTTTTTGTTGTTGTTGATGATGTTTACAGTCCCAAGAACGACACTAGTCTAGCTTGAGCGAGCTCCATCACTGCACATCTAGTGAAACCTATAGCCATTTGAACCTGCTTACTGTAGTCATGCCTGTACAATTTTTACACCCACCTCACCTTTCTCTACATAACCCAATAGAAAACGGCTTTATGCCTCAGGATTTTTCCTCTTAATCGATCCCTTCTTTTAGGCAAATTGTGCCATAAATTTCATTTTTTTTTTCCTGTTCGATTCAGTATCATCTCATTAGTTACTCAATCCGTCCATCTAATCTTTAGCATTGTTCTGTAGCGCCACAGTTCAGAAGCTTCTACTCTCCTCTAGCCTGAACTGCTTATCGTCCACATTTCACTACCGTACGAAACTACTCTCCAGAAAAATACGTTCAGAAAACACTTCCTAACAATTACATTTTTATTAAATGTTAACAAATTTCTCTTTTACAGCAAAGCTTTTTTTACTATTGGCAGTCTCCACGTACTTGTGCTTTGTTTTAATAATGAATCTTGGATGTATACTTGTAGCGCTCTTATGCAGAAATCGGCGTGTATATACGCGAGGAGACTCGGTCTGTGTGTACTGTGCAGAACAATAAACAGCCAAGAGCTCTAGCTGTGTACATAGCTCATGCAAAGCTACATAACTTCAAAGCAAGATGATGTTCATGTTAGGCGCTAAGCAAACTTATCACTAAGGAACGATATCAACGTTCAGCACAATGAAAGTAACTGGAAGTGAGATGGTGGAGTATGATGCACCCAGACCATAATTAACACCCTTAGAATATTTTTGCAAGCAAGACAATCGCAAATCCGTACTTTGATCCGTAACTACGCAGTTCTGTAAAAGTGCTAATCATTTAAACATGCTGTACTGGTGCGCATTTAATTCGGAGTTTGGAGGTCACCTCGCCATCAAATAGAATAATTACTGCACTTGGGTCGTAATCAACTCTGCGCTTGTCTGTCTGAGTACGGACCGAAACACGTTGCGTCCCGCACTACCTTGTCGCCGTATGGATTGCCTTCTACCAACGATACGTTGATACACTTTCAGAAGTGGCGATTATTCCAGGTACTGCAACACTTACACTTCCATAGTTTTCCTGCCGCTCTCTTGAGGGGAGCGGTTGCAAGCGTATTCTGTTAATGTATTTTCCTCCATTAGGTATGCGAGACTGCATAAAGCTAACGACAGGATCTGGTCGTAACGCTGCAAGTTTAACATTTTACGACACCCTAAATACACTAGTTACGACGCCTATGCAAATAACACTCCCCCCTCTTGACGGAGACGGGGAAATTAAATGCGTCCCGACGCCTGGCGGATCACATTGTAACGAAGGCAGCGTCTGCCGTATAACTCACCCGCCATCTGTATACACCATCTGCCGCAGGCTATTTGCTTCAGCCATCAGATACAGGTTGCCGTTTCGGGAACTGGTCTTCGGCGATCAGAGACCCTCGTTGCAAGAAAACTAACCCATTTGAGTACTGCCATTTATCGATTTCAAACCGTTTCATTACTGTGAATATATAGCATTAATTGAAATTGTACAGGTTCTTTTCAATTTGAAGGGAAATCTGCTCCAAAATCAAAACAAAAATTGTTTATATATCTTGCTATTACCTCCTAAAACGACCGATGAGGGCATTTCCATTATAGCCTTACAGTACTTGCGGGTAACGTTTGCCTGCAATCAATACAAATGTCTCCTGTTGGTTATCATTAATTTCTTCTGTTTAATGAAGATATAATTTGCCCCATATTGGTAATGAATATTCTGAAAACCGCAAATACTCTTTACTCGCAGTCCTTAACTGCGTACATCACGCTCACGACCACTTGCTGGCGTTCTCTCTCTGGATTATAGCGTGTTTCTCGTTCGCCGAGGCGAAATAACTGCCTCAGACATCCCGAAAACGTTTATGTAGTAGAAGTCCCATCAACTTCCCTGTTTTATTCGCTATAATTTTTCAAACCGCTATGTAGGTTCAGAAGAAACTGATGATTTATTTTTCAATTTCCGCTCTATAGTTTATAGCTGTCTTAATACCTTCAGAAACGGTCGTAACACAAACATAAAAGGAGAGTTAAAATGTCCGAATGAAAGGAAAAATCTTAGAATACTGCACTGCCTCACCTCGATTTGGATGATCGTGATCTGACTGAATAAATAACTCTGACATTGTCCTGAAATTTTCTAAACACGAATCAGGGTTGTCAAAAAGGTATATGAGTATTATTTCTTAGGATACGGGACTATTTTCTTGAGCAAAGAGTCACATCACCATGCCATATAATTTCTTATTCTAACCTATTCATTTACAGAAATTTGTAGTTCCAGTAAAAATGATCTTTTTTCCAATTAATATATGACTGAATGAAAGAAAATTATAAAGTAACGATGTGTCGACGACGAGGTAATTTGAAGAGAATTACAAAGTCGGAATGGAGAAGGAAAAGATTGGTTCAAATGGCTCTGAGCACGATGCGACTTCTGAGGTCATCAGTCGCCTAGAACTTAAACCTAACTAACCTAAGGACATCACACACATCCATGCCCGAGGCAGGATTCGAACCTGCAACAGTGGCGGTCGCCCGGTTCCAGACTGTAGCGCCTAGAACCGCAAGGCCACTTCGGTCGGCTAAGGAAAAGACAAGAAACGAAATCAGTATGCCCGAACAGGGATTTGATCTGCCGTTACCCGTTTACAAGTCCAATGTCTTACCACTGCGCTACAGTGTGAGCGAATGAGCACCGTAGTAATAGAAACTCCGGTTATAGTAGTATTATAGATACACTGTGGAGAATCTGAGACACAGTAGCACATTAATCCACTGAAAGTTATCTCGAACAGAGTGACTTCTTCCATGCCAACCGGGATGGGTTCCGAAAACATCGATCATGCGAAACCCAACTAGCATTTTTCTCACATGACATACTGAAAACATTTAACCAAGGCTGTCAGATAGAAGCAGTATTTCTTGATTCTCGAAAAGCGTTTGACTCAGCACCACATCTAAGCTTACTGTCAAAAATACGATCATGTGGGGTACCAAGCATAATTTGTGACGACTGAGGATTTTTTGGTAGGTTTGAAGCAGAATGTTTTCCTGGATGCCGAGTTATCTTCAGATGCAGAAGTAACTGCAGGTGTTCCACGGGAAGTGTGCTGAGACCCTTTCTGTTCACGCTGTATATTAATGATCTTGCGGACAATATTAATAGTAAACTCAGACTCTTTGCAGACGATGCAGTTATCTATAATGAAGTACTGACCGAAAGAAACTGCATAGGTATTAAATCAGATATTGATAAAATTTCAGAGCGGTACAAAGATCGGCAAATTGCTTTAAATCGTCAAAAATATAAACTTATGTGCTTCACAAAACGAAAAAACGTAGTATTCTATAATATCAAGGAGTCACTGCTGCAATCAGCCAACTCATACAAATACCTGGGTCTAACAATTTGTAGGGATATGAAATGGAATGATCACATAGGCTATGTTGTGGGTAAAGAAGTTGGTAGACTTTGGTTTATTGGTAGAATTCTGTGAAGTGCAATCAGTCTACAAAGGAAATCCTACAAACCACTCGTGCCACCGGTCCTAGAATATTGCTCAAGCGTGTGGGACCGTGCCAAACAGAATTAGCAGGGGACATTGAACTATACAGAGATCGGCAGCTCGAATGGTCACAGGTTTATTTGAGCCTTGGGAGAGTGTAATAGAGATGTTGAAGAAACTGAATTGGCAGAATCCTGAAGACAGAAAGCCTACTTACAAAGATCGAGAACTGGCTTCAGATGATGACTCTAGGAATGTGCTACAGCCTATTACTTATCGCCCACGTAGGGATCCGGAGGACAAGATTAGTTACTGCGCAGTGGTTCGGTCCTCGGGTTTAAGAGGTCAGAGCAAGTGGTGGAGCGTCAGTCACCTGGGCTCACTCTGAAGATGGCTGGACGGTATTCAGTCGAAATATTAGAAGAGGAAGTTGAATTTGTGCTGCTGCACGCCCGAAATTTAATGCAACAGTGTACCTGATTTCTCCATTCTCCGCGTCACTCTGATTCAGTGGCTCATTTCTTTTATTAAATCGAACAAAGTACACAATGTTTACTGTTATTGCTACATTACCAGTTGTCTTTGTTTACCACCGTGGCCTAAATGCATCAGTCAGTTTTCCAAATTGATGATCAGTTTTTCGAGGTCGGTCAGAAGTGTCTGAATAACAATGATTTTTGCGGCAATGTCATTCGTGATTTTTTTTTTTAAATTACAGGCACAGCAATTTTTTGCATGCAGAGGCAGAGAAATGAGTCGAAAACAAGTTTCTATTCCACTTAAAATGAATATCAAACTGCTTAGGACAGTTTATAAAAAACGGAGGTCGAAGGTGGAAATCTTGCAACGCTAATTAAAAACGGAGATCAGATTACGGCAATGTTTAAACCCTTTATGTTCGAGCGAAAGAGAAAACGTAAGAGAACGGCACTAAAACGTAGAGCCGCGTTGCTTGTTTGGTTCAAACAAGCTACGTTTCAGAATGCTCATATTTTCTCACCTTTATTGGTGGAAACAGCAGATGAACTTTAAAAACAAATGGATATTGAATTTCGTGCAAATCCGGGCTCATTGGTACGTTTCAAGTAAAGCAACGGCTTAGTTAAAAATGTTTGCGGTGACGCTAACGAAGTTTTACTGACTGTGACTGTAGATTAGTTGCAATGTATGTTGCCTTCAATACTTAAACAACAAGGCGCGAGAGAAGTCTTCAGTGACGATGAAACTAACTTATTGTAGCACTGCTTACCCAGTTCAATTTTATCGTTTAAGGGACAATCGTGTTCAGCGGGGAAAATCTGTAAGGAATGGATTACGGTATTAGTATGATGAAATTCGGCTGGATGTGAAAACTACGTTTATTTGTGATAGTGAAAGGTTCAAATACTTAAGTACATTACCAACAGAATATATGACGAACAAAAAACGAGGATTTTGGCCGTCATGGTCACCGATTGGATTTTCGATCTGAATAGGTCCAAGTGATTTTTACGAGAAAATCGTCGACTCATCTAGTCGAAATGGTAGTGGATAGTTGTCGTACACGCCCTGACGCTGACTGAAAGCTGCAAACATAGTATTTTTCTATCCGAAAACCAAAAGCATGTTAAAACCGTTTGATAAAGTTACACTACTGGCCACTAAAGTTGCTACATCACGAAGATGTGCTACAGACGCGAAATTTAACCGACAGGAAGAAGATGCTGTGATATGGAAATGATTAGCTTTTCAGAGCATTCACACAAGGTTGGCGCCGGTGGCGACACCTACAACGTGCTGACATGAGGAAAGTTTTGCAACCGATTTCTCATACACAAACAGCAGTTGACCGCCGTTGCCTGGTGAAACGTTGTTGTGATTCCTCGTGTAAGTAGGAGAAATGCATGCCATCACGTTTCCGACTTTGATAAAGGTCGGATTGTAGCCTATCGCCGGCCGCGGTGGTCTCGCGGTTCTAGGCGCGCAGTCCGGAACCGTACGACTGCTACGGTCGCAGGTTCGAATCCTGCCTCGGGCATGGATGTGTGTGATATCCTTAGGTTAGTTAGGTTTAAGTAGTTCTAAGTTCTAGAGGACTGATGACCACAGCTGTTAAGTCCCATAGTGCTCAGAGCCATTTGTAGCCTATCGCGATTGCGGTTTATCGTATCGCGACATTGCTTCTCGCGTTGGTCGAGATCCAATGACTGTTAGCAGAATATGGAATCGGTGGGTTAAGGAGGGTAATACGGAACGCCGTGCTGGATCCCAACGCATGGCTGAAACGGATCGTGTAGCCACATCTCGATCCCTGAGTCAACAGATGCGGACGTTTGCAAGACAACAACCATCTGCACGAACCGTTCGACGACGTTTGCAGCAGCATGGTCTATCAGCTCGGAGACCATGACTGCGATTACCCTTGACGCTGCATCACAGACAGGAGCGCCTGCGATGCTGTACTCAACGACGACCCTGGGTGCACGAATGGCGAAACGTCATTTTTCGGATCAATCCAGGGTCCTTTTACAGCATCATGATGGTCGCATCCGTGTTTGGCGACATAGCGGT
The DNA here is from genome assembly GCF_021461395.2 of Schistocerca americana. Classification (NCBI taxonomy): domain Eukaryota; kingdom Metazoa; phylum Arthropoda; class Insecta; order Orthoptera; family Acrididae; genus Schistocerca; species Schistocerca americana. Next base: position 720,262,429 of record NC_060119.1, read on the forward strand.
GAACGCACATTGGAAGCGTGTATTCGTCATCGCCATACTGGCGTATCACCCGGCGTGATGGTATGGGGTGCCATTGGTTACACGTCTCGGTCACGTCTTGTTCGCATTGACGGCACTTTGAACAGTGGACGTTACATTTCAGATGTGTTACGAACCATGGCTCTACCCTTATTCGATCCCGGCGTAACCTTACATTTCAGCAGGATAATGCACGACCGCATGTTGCAGGTCCTGTACGGGCCTTTCTGGATACAGAAAATGTTCGACTGCTGCCCTGGCCAGCACATTCTCCAGATGTCTCACCAATTGAAAACGTCTGGTCAATGGTGGCCGAGCAGCTGGCTCGTCACAATACGCCAGTCACTACTGTTGATGAACTGTGGTATCGTGTTGAAGCTGCATGGGCAGCTGAACCTGTACACGCCATCCAAGCTCTGTTTGACTCAATGCCCAGGCGTATCAAGGCCGTTATTACGGCCAGAGGTGGTTGTTCTGGGTACTGATTTCTCAGGATCTTTGCACCCAAATTGCGTTTAAATGTAATCACATGTCAATTCTAGTATAATATATTTGTCCAATGAATACCCGTTTATCATCTGCGTTTCTTCTTGGTGTAGCAATTTTAATGACCAGTAGTGTATTACACAAAACTTCAAATTTCGCTATCGAAAGCAATGTCTCTGAAATTATTTACTTGCAGTCCAAACAAAAGATGTCTCCGTCTGTTTATTAGATGCATTGTATATGACACATTTATGTAGTATGGAATTTCTTGACGTCGAAGACAACTGACAGTTTTCAGCATGCGGGATCGCCCAAGTGACAGATTCCTTTCGTCTCAAGAATCTGTTGATTCTGAAATAATATGATGTATAATGAAATATTTGGGAATTTTCTACATCGTTAGACTGTCCTGCCCAGGATGAATTTATTCAGATCGATGAAGATGTGTGTACAGCGCCGATTATAACAGACGAGCACATTTTCAAGATCGTTTAGAGCTGAAAAGATCACTTCGGTTGACTACGACGTCCAATTTGGCAAAGAAATCAAAACTGCAATTCCTTTCCCAACTAAATCCATAATACGGATCATTATGAAAGATGTGCACATATATTTGGGCGAGCGTGCGATTAGCGAAATGATTAAAACGATGAATGGTATCGAAAAACTTGTAGAAGATTTCATGCTCCAAAATACACTGCAAACAGCATTGGTTTTTTCCCAAAAATCAGTAATATAATGCAAATAAATGATCAAAGATGCACAGAAGCAAATTTTAACCCGGAACCGTATCACCGTACTGCAGTAAAATTTGACGAGCTCAGTAGTACAGCATGTTTTTCTCATGCGCCGTTAAACACGAACTTCTTTTAGTACAAAAAATTGGTGTCTCTCATTTTCGTGTTGAATACCTACAAGGGTCATTTTTAAAGCATGATCCGATAGCGAATCGTTTCCGCGCATCCTGTCACGTGACGCACATTCGCGGTCGGCCACACTTGGCCGCTTTGTCACTACACCGCCATTACGTATGACGTCTCTGCCGGTGTTGGTTGTGTGGCTATCCTGCTTCGTTTGTCGCCATGTCAGTCAATAATCGCGCCGTTTGAGAAGTGCGCTCGATTATTCGGTTCTCAAATGAAAAAGAAGTTCGTCCTGCTGAAGTTTATGATACAGGTGTAATGAATGATGGAAATGTGCGTAAATGGTGTACGCTGTTTAATGAAGGAATGACGAACGCTCACTATGAACAACGATCTGGATGGCGTACTGTCATGAATTAGGATTTGACACAAGATGTTGATGAGGCAGTTCGCCAAAACAGGCACTCCACTATTGATGAGCTGCATCAGAAATTTCCACAATTTTCGAGATCAGTTGTTTTTCATATTGTTACTGTCGAATTTCACTACAAAAAAAAAAAAAAAAAAAAAAATGTGTGCGGGATGGGTGCCGAAAATGTTGACATGTGTCACAAGGATGGTGACGAGCTCTGATTCACATTGGAACGGTGATAAAACGTGGATTGCGCACTACACTCCAGAGAATAAACGTCGATCCACTGAGTGGCATCATTCATGCGAGACTACCAAAATTCAAAGAAGAACCTTAAACACTGAAAATCATGGCCACGGCTTTTTGAGACCGGAAAGGCATTTTTCTGTTAGACTTTTTGCCAAGAGGAGTGACAGTAAATGCTGAGATGTACTGTGAAACATTATCAAGGCTTAGGCGCGCTATTCAGAATCGCCGCTGGGGATTGCGTTCTAGCGGCGTCGTTCCGCTTCACGACAATGCTCGACCTGACGTTGCGCCAACTGGAAGTTTCAATGGAAATTATGGGATCATCTACCCTACAGACCTGACTTAGTACCATCAAATTTTCATCTGTTTCCAAAGCTGAAGGAATTTCTTGGTGGAAAACGCTTGGAAAATGATGACATGGTGAAAGAAACTGTTACTAACCGATTTAACGGTCAGGTGGCATAGTTTTTGATGCTGGGATCCAAAAGCTGGTGCTTGACAAATGATTAAATGTTCATGGTGACTGTCGAAAAGTGAAAAAATGTGTATATCGTATTTCGTGATACAATTTACGTTCAAAAATCTAGTTTCTCGTACTCCATTACAAATCGGTTGTTACTTTAAAAATGAACCGCGTAATAATACTGAAAACTTTCGCAGACTGTTGTCGTTGTCGCTCTGCTTACCCACCAGTTATTCTAATAATCGATTGCTCATTAGACATAGAATTTCAGAAGCAGAAAATAATGATAGTTTGTCCGATGGTTTGGTATGCTTCGTTTACAAACTCTGCTTAAAACTGCTACTGCACTTTTGCATTGCTTTTAGATTGTTCAGTTACTCCTATCTTCTAGTTTCCCGATTTACTAAAATGTTTCTGCAGAATACATACTGAAATCATTTCGCAAGGAAGCATACCCATCCCGTTGTTTCTTTGGCGTCCTGACGGCGACTGTAAACGTGCTTTGAGGATGAATATAGAACCAGCAACGCGGAAACAGTTGAGTGTTTTTAATTGTATTATTTGTTACTTTGGTGTTACATAAATAGTAATAAGTATTGTTTTCATTAAGTTGGAATAACAAGTAAGAACTAATCTTCGCCTACATAGTTTAAACGGTTTATGAAGGGTCACTCGTTTTATTTCTTGTAAATCTTGCATACTAACTATATTTTCATAAATTTTCTTTGTTTGGTTATACGATTCACTCTTCCGTCTCGGCGTACAATTCTGCAAATGTATTGATAATGTTTAACATGGTTAATACTGCGATATGGAAAAATTTCATAATTTTTTTCCTTTTTAACACAAAACTAAAGTCATTTAATGCAACAATGTTTTACTTTGCGGACGAATAAATATGCCTACTTTCTACACAGGGCTCTAGAGGTTTTTAAAGTCCCTTAGTAGATAAAGTTTTGGCAATGTACCCTTTTTCGGAAATATACCATTTGTAAATAAAATACGTTTTAAGTTCGAATCACTTTCAAATTTCCCGTTTCAAGGTACGTACACAAACCAAGAAGAGAGCAATGTCGTCAACCCTTGTTTATGACATCACGTGCCATTTTAGTCCGACTACAATAACGGCTGCGAGAGGATGTTACGTTCCCAACTGGAATGGTTGACTATGGTTCTCCACGGAAGCGACACACACTCGAGTTTGAGGTGACACCTTTGTTTCATTCACATATCTGACAAGGAAGAAATGACTGTATGTAGAAATATGCTCCCGAATCTCGCCTCTCTAAGGTTTCCTATTTTTTATCGAAAAATTTGTTGGCATTATATCCAGGGAAAGTTTACAACACGACATCGAAATATCAGCAAACGGTTTCTGTATTTCTGTAATTGAAACTTCCTGGCAAATTAAAACTGTGTTCCGGACCGAGACTCGAACACGATGAGGGCAATTGCTTGGGAAGTTCAGATGCTAGAGCACTTGCCCGCGAAAGACAAACGTCCCGAGTCTCGGTCCGGCACACAGTTTTAATCTGCCCGGAACTATCATATCAACGCACACATTACCTGCAGAGTGAAAATTTCATTCAGGTTGCTGTAAATGCTTTCATAAAAGTAAAGTAAACTAATAATTAAACTAAAATGTGCACTTCATTTATGAAGTGTTTACAGTGATTTATCTAGTTTATTGGTCATTGGACTCCGTGGGTGTTTTAATGAACAGAGCAACGAGCCACTTTGTACTTGCTGTGTGTTTATTATGAAGTGTTTCGTATTTCACTGCCTTACTTCTTTGAAAGTAAAATGTAAATTCAAATTATTTTTAACGTTTAGATTCTTAGCCGCATTTTTATACGAATGCAAAATCAGTATTTGCTGCGAAATAACATGCAAAATGTTCAAAAGGACTGATTCATACAAAAATCACAGAGTAAATGTCTCGTCTACTGTATTTCCAGTAGCTACCGCCTTTGCCACCCGAAGTCTTGTCCCTTGCTCCGCCGCTTCAGTTCTACGAGTTTAATTTGTCGACATGTTCCTTTGTTCCTCTTCTGTCTTCAGACTCTTGTTTCTGGGTGCGAGTCAAATAACTAGGCATTCTATATCACGTCTTGTGCTAAGTTTTCAAACAGTAATCGCTGGAAACTCACCCCCCCCTTCCCCCGCCCCTCCCCCACTTCTACCCTCCCCACGGCGATCTCTGACGCTAGGCCCCAAAATGGTTCAATTGGCTCTAAGCACTATGGGACTTAACACCTGAGGTCATCTGTCCTTTAGAACTTAGAACTACTTAAACCTAACTAACCTAAGGACGTCATACATCCATGCCCGAGACAGGATTCGAACCTGCGACTGTAGCGGTCGCGCGGTTCCAGACTGAAGCGCCTAGAACCGTTCGCTAGGCCCCAAACTAGTGACGTAATTCCGTATAATTTTATATTTGAACATGGCTACAAAATTTTTGGGCGCATAGAATTAATATCCTATTGAATCTTGTAATGGGCACCACCAGTAAAACTTAAAATAAACAATGTAATTACAATCTTTAAGAAGTAAGAGAACATTTCCATTATAGCTGTATCTTACATTTCAGTCTGTGTGTGTTTTTAGTTGTAGACGGAGTAATCATATTTTCTTCTTTGATTTCTCTTTGGTCCCCAGGAATATTTAACAAATGTTTACAATGTATAATGTAGACACACAACTATCGTAGAGTTTTCACAAAGTGATAACTCTGCCACCATCACCTTCAGTTTATTACAGTTTAGATAAGTGTAACCTCACCAAATGACTCATCTAGTTCAGCCTGTTCTTCAGTCCCTTCTCATGAAGCTCTAAGTGGCTCGTTTAAGCCAAAGGAGTAAATCTATTATGATTTGTTCAAACAAAGCATATGACAATGTTCGCCATAGACTTAAATTTTCAGTGAATGTTGTGCTGAAACGTCGAACTGTGGTTTCCGTATGTCCAACAGAGACTGGATAGCTGCAAAGCACTAAACCACGTTTTATGTATTATAATCCTACGATCAAACCCTTCTCTTCTATGCAGATAATTTATTTCCGTAAATGTAATGTTCTTCAGTTAATTGAATTCTTTGTGTGTAGAGGTTTTCTATTAGTATTCAATCATAAATGTTTTAATTTTAATGCTGTTTATTTGTTACGTTGACTTGATGTCTCTACTTGTAAGAACAATTTAGTAAACAGTTATCAGAAGCGTGGTATTTTTGCCAAGTACACAAGTTGTTTCCGGAAGATAAATTGCATTAGAGTGCGTCAGATATCTCGGCGTGTGTTAGTATAATTGCATATTATTTTGTTTTTAGCGTGAATTGTCTCCTAGTCTTTGTTTAACGAGAGGAACCGTTTAAATGAAATATAATAATGTGAAAAAATGCAACGGAGACTGCATCCACAGGTCAGTCGGTACTGACCCACCGCTGTGTGATCGTCCGCCAATGACGTCATTGGGTGCCGTATGGAGGGGCGTGTGGTCAGCACACCGCTCTCGCGACGTGGAGCCGCTACGACTCAGCTCCTTAGCTGAAGTCACGAGGCTGACTCCATCCCGTGCCAGTCGTCCCACCGAGGAAAAAAACACCTTGACACTACGGGGAATCGAAACCGGGTCCTCCGCATGGCAGGCAGCCGCGCTGACCACTCAGTATTGAGTGGACAGTGTTTTATAATTGATATAAATTTAAATTGCAACTTTAGTTATGTGGTAGCGAAAGTAACGACGTAAATCTAATCATCTGGGCTATCGATAGCGTTATGATAAATGACATGTTGCTTTAGCCAAAAAAGATCTGAGCATTTACTGATAGTTAATTTACTGTTAGAACTAAAAAAGAGATGTAAGTAGTTGTTTTAAAGGAAAGTCTCGAATTACCTATTTCTTTTTAGATTTGTTATGCGTAACAACTGTAATAAGTTTCGTTAAAGAAGAACAGGATTTCTGGACGCATAAGTAATGCATTTTCTTTTTTTCTTTTTAGGTGAGTAGCTGCGGCAGCGTACTTCTAACCCTTTGACAATGGATCATCCGAAGACATGGGAGGTAGGTATGTTTCTTAGCGCCTGCCTCCTGAGACTACTTTTACAATGAAGCTTTTAATAGTCGTACAAACAATATGGTAATCATTTACAAAGAATACTAATGATCGAGCTCTCATCTTCTAGTTCGCGCATGAGTCTCGTAAGAATTTATCAAGAATTTCACTTAAGCAAGTTACAGATGAGAGTTTAATGACAGAATCTGTTCCATGTCATTTAAAATAATTCAGTCTTGCTCATTAACTGCTAGCTGCGCAGAAAAGCTGCTTTTCAATTTGTCGCTTATTGTTCACATAAGATTAAAACCAGGTCTCGTTGTAAAGTACGTTTCTGGGTTATTTGAACATAGTGGATTTAGCTGTGTTTGAGTACATGTTACAATCAGTAATGTCACGGTTGTTACGCTGCGCACTACGTGTTAGGCGGGTGTCGTACAGCTGGTACTGTGTCACAGTAGTTTTGCGCACGCCAGTAACCCCGTTCTGACAAGGGTGCCAAAATCTGACCTGTAGCAGTCCTTATAATGAAAGCAGTCGGGATAAATATAGATTTTGTTTTTGTATGGGACACATTTTTTTCATTCTACAGTTCGATCCTACGATGCTGTTCATTCACCCCTACTATTTTTGGACCGTAATTACTTCTCATTCTATACTGTTCGCCATGGAACCAACTTGTGTGAGTTGCTAGGGCGGTTTCTCTCCAATCTGTGATGGAATTTCACGAACTAGTAAATTGCGGATCATTTTATTCTTTGTTACTGAAGGAGCTCTAAAACACACACTGTTGTGCCAGATTATATTGTACCAATGGATAAATTTTACCTCGACTTGAGACGTTAGTTCCTTGAGAACAAAGAATGCAAGTCACTGAAAAGAGAGCTTTTGTTGCCCGAAATTTGAACTGAAGGAAGAAGTTGTCCATTGAAGATAACTGTCGAAGAAATTGCACTAGTAATGAAAATCTTTGTAAACCTACTGAGCATAGCAGGATTAACAATGAACGGGAGTAAAATACTATAAAAAACAGTCTTGATCGCATAAAAACAGTTTATTCATAAGTGATGAACGGTTTCTACTCGATGCGAATTATCTTCGGACCATACTCTGTAATTCAGAGTACAGCAGAATAGAGAAAGCCATGTAATACAATAAACATTAAGTTAGAACTGAATTATAGGATGTTGTTACCTGTTCTATTCTATTCTGCTCCACATGTCATCACTGGGTATAAGATTCAATAATTTATTTTTAATTTAGTGTTTGTTCTATTACATGTATCGCTCTACTCCGTCGTATTCTAAATTACAGAATATGGTCCAAGTATGATGCACATCGGGTCGAAGCAAGTCACCACTTACAAATAAAATTGTTTTTATGCGGTCAAGACTGTTCTATACATATTTTATTACCAGTAATGAACCTGCCATGATACATTTATGTGCCGATTTGCTACTTCTTACTATAGCACGATATAATTTTCAGCGAAAAACATTATGGCACCGTAGAAATCGTAGTAATGTGTTAGAATGAGCGTGACTTTTTTGGCCACATAAAATATTCATTCATCTGTAGTGAAGATATGTGAACAGAAAAGGACCCCTAGCTAAACCGTTGAAGCTAAATTTTAAGTCATCAAATTGCTTTACGCTTCTCTTTTGTTGCTTCGACGTCACTACAACTTTCGCGGCAATCTATAACGTTTTTTTTTCGCTGTAATTTAGTGTATCACCATTTAATTATGAGTCTGCAGAGGCATGAAATATAGCTAATGAAATAATAAACGTTTCAAGAAACCAACACTGATGGTTTCTTTTCCCCTTCCGGAGCTTACTGCACAGTCAAAGCGTTCAACACCACTTGCAACGGACAGAATACTAGGTCGACCGTAGCTATATTCAGTATCGACGTGCTTACACCACCTTTGCACACTTCGCATTTGCTAAAATTATGAAATGAATTAGAAACTTACAATACTAACTGACTCTCGTTTATGTACCGAACTATATTGGTCACCAATTTTGGTATTTAGAAGCAGTAGCATGTTAGCCTCTGTAAAGATTTTTGTAGATTTGACCGTGAAATGCCTAAAGGGTTTCTGCCTATCGGACATGACATTAAATTTACGAAAACACACAGAAAGTAACAAATAAAATTAGAAACTGTTTTAACCACTCAAACTCACTCAAATGAAATAGAATACGGTCGCCAGTCTAATTAGGGATAAAAAATGCGAAACATTTATTTTTTAAAAAAAGGTAGACAGTTTTAGTGGAAAAACTGAGGCTATACTTTTTTCCTACAGAAGTGCAATGAACGCAACCACAAGCAAAAAAGTGGTAAAGTGGATACTAACAGTTATTGTAAAATATGCCTGTCCTCACAAACACAAAAGACACTGTTACACTCATCAATTTTGAATACTTTGTCAAAACCGAATAACTTAAACAACACTACAAAGCAAGTCACTGCTAAACTAAAAACTGGACATTATTTCTTCAGATATTTTCTGCACAGTAGAAATTTAAATACAATTCACATGCAGTAAGATTGACACTATTCTTTAAAGGCAAAGAAGTAACTTTTCATGTGTAATGGCATTCATAGTAACTTTACCTTCAGTGAGAATGAAACAATAAGTGGGTGCTAATAAACTGATATTGCACCTTTTAACACACAATGAGCACAAGACTCAACATAAATTTCAAGAGCAGTTGGAACTTCCTATAGTAAAGTAACTTCATGCGTATTGAGCAATTTTCGATTGGGGGGGGGGGGGGGGGTTACCCTAATCTTGACTACTATAGTAAGGCAAACTAAACACACTGTCATGAATAATTTAAAGGATGACATTTTGGAATTCTCCTTTTGAAATATGGACTCACCTTGTATACATTTTTATAACAGATTTTACAGTAAATATGTTCACCAAGTATTGCATTTCAAACCAATCTTTAAGAACATTTACTCTGAAACTAACTTCAAATTGGATTGTTATTTATTAGTTATCATCATAGTTCTTTACTTTTGAAATCAGAAGTTAAGTTACTAATTTTAAAAAAGTCCTCAAAACTTTAAAATGAATTAGTTCAGTCCCTGTGAGGTTTTCACGAATGCTACTCTTACTTTCTCCTCAACTTTACCAAAACCCACAGTAATTTTAGAAAACTTATTTCACTCAATTTTGAACAAATTTAATCAGATAATTGTCTTTCCTTTTGAATATTATGTTTCAAAATCGGAACACTAGGAAATCATAGTTCAAAAAGGAAAAATCCTAATAGGTGTTATGATAGGGAAAAAATCAAGGTAGGTACATAAATTCTGTTATGAGTTACCTTATATTTGCACACACTAAATGTGCTGATCCATCACTTTACAAATCTATACTCTTCCCCTATGTTACAGTGATTGCGCAATGTTGGTGGCGAGTATATTATGTCAGATGGACTAGCAGTTGTTATTGATGTGCTCTGTTATTTTCTTCATAGCGTCGATCATCAGATTTTGTAATAATTTCAGGCCACAGAGCAACATATTAAATCCATTCATGCACCCGAGGCTTTGGCACAGCAAACCCAGGCACTAAAAGTCTCACTCGGCATCTGCACAATGCGCCTTCCTATCACTCGCTGCCAACTGTACGGTAGCTAGTCTCCGACTGACTCTCATGTCCACCTTTTCACTCACACCAACCACGTTTTTGCGCGCGCTAACTCACTTTTGCTGCAGAGGGGAGGTACACCAGGTTTGAACTTGATATAAACCAAAATTCCTAAGTGTGGATCAGCAGTTACAAAGTAGGAAGTAAACATTTTTAAGCAAACATTGCGTTTACCCTTATTAACTAATCAATACAAAATTATTTAACTAAAGTCATCCACTTCAAAATACAATCAAAGCAGTTAGTCAGTAAAGAGAAAACATAGTACAACATATCAATAGCACATATTAAAGAAAATGCACTTTAATAATGCTTTGCATAATCCGAAGAAAAAAATTACATAGTATCTTACTATGGTGTTACAAACTTACCACACCTTGAAAGCAAACTGCGCCCAGCATCTTAACATATCTCCACGAATTGAATTAAAGAAGAAGGACGGCAAGCTAATAAAATACGAGGATAGCCTCTTATCGCGTGTCGTTAGGCTAAGTCGGTTTTACAGCAGGGGTTATTTTATGTGACACCCCAAGTTACGACCTCGATATGGGTACTGAAAGACTGCGATTAATGTCCCCCTCATTTTCTGGCCTAGCTTGCTCCAGATCGGCGAATCGTAAAAAAAGAGATCTGTTACGGAGTATGAAACGCCTTTCGCATGAGCTCTGCACGGCGGAAGTAGTGTCATGTTACAACTTTTTTTATGTTGTTAAAATGGGAAAATGTGCAATGTACTTGGCGTCTATATTCCTTAAATATTGAGCCGTTCCGCGAAGGTCGTTCAATACATAATGCCCGACAAATTTACGCGCAGATCATCTTTGGTCTTAAGGGTTAGAATTTGATGAAGATACCAATCAACATTTCTTACGTGTAGCTTCGTATTTTCTACATAGTATCTGTTACGCTCAATGGCTTTACGCCATCCAGCATTTTACACTGGTATGCAAAATGCAGGGACGAAAGTAACACGTAATACACGCAGGAATATTGTCGAAAATGTCGAGTATTGTGGTGTGGGGAGGCATAATACTACATGGGCGTACTGACCTCCAGGCATTTGAACGCGGTCCATTCGACGTGACGCTGTACTCGTTCCCCATGTGCGTCTTTTCGGGAGTGCATTCGGTTCTGACTTCATTTTTATGGATGACAGTGCATCGAACAGAGCAGGTGGAGAAGCTCTAGGAGTAGAGGATATTCGGTGAATGGTCTTACCCGCAGATGTGGGACTATTGCAGCACATCTACCTGCACCAACAGTTGTCAGCAGCGCTGCTGGAGGTATCGAACGCCGTACCACAACTCTTGTCGTTAGCATGGGAGCACGTTTCTGAGCAGGAATTGCTGCCCGAGACGATCACCGTGTTAAGAATCCTGTCCCGCACTTATTAATGTGCAGGGGACCATTACACGTCGCGGTACCTTCATTGTAATGACTGTCTTTGAATAAAAGTTTCACTTCTGTTTGTCTCACTGCGAAGTTCTTTCAGTTAACTTCTGCGTTATACTGTGGCTGTTATTTCCATGTCTGGTCAAAGTTTCCTCGGGCTGTGTTACTAGGCAGTGACACATGAGAAAGTTAAAGTTACTTTCTGCCTTAGGTTTTGCACATTTGTGAATGAGAGCATGCAATCTTCGTTTGTAAAAGCTCTTGTCCTGTGCTCGTAGCCATGTTTTCGCTTCATGAATCACGCTCTCGTCATCTTCAAAGTGTGTCCCACGTAGAGAATTCTTACGTAGCCCGAGCACATGGAAGTCTGAGAGCTCCAGGTCTGGGCTGTGGGGTGGATGAGGCGGTAACGTCCTGATGCTTCAACTCTCCTTACCTATCGTCCAGTTGTACTTCTATCAACTGATCAACTGCGTCATTACTAGACACTGGACACAAACTTTTAAGGATGTTCACTACGGCGCCATTTTCTCAACCAAGAATTTAATTACAGCATGTTACTTACAGCATGTTACTTACAGCATGTTACTTTCAGCATGTTACTTTCAGCATGTTACTTTCAGCATGTTACTTTCAGCATGTTACTTTCAGCATGTTACTTTCAGCATGTTACTTACAGCATGTTACTTACAGCATGTTAATTTCAGCATGTTACTTTCAGCATGTTACTTTCAGCATGTTACTTTCAGCATGTTACTTTCAGCATGTTACTTTCAGCATGTTACTTTCAGCATGTTACTTTCAGCATGTTACTTTCAGCATGTTACTTACAGCATGTTACAGCGAGTATCATGCGAAGATGCCATTTCGATGGTTCACTACGGGCTTGCCATCTGTCAGAATTGTTCGAAACTTTAGGCAGGTTCAGAAGAAACATCAAATTCGAGGCATCTAAAAGGAGCTTTGCCCACATGTATGAAGAGCCAACGGAAAAAACAGAATAAGTCACATTTTGTACATTCCTCAGGAGAGGTGGTTGAAACTTTGAAGATTACAAAAAATACGTAAAACACATCCAGTGTAATCAATATAATTATAATAGCTAATTTAATGGTTTTAGGGGATATACATTAGAAAAAGAATAACAACGACATTGTGTGATAAAAAAGACAACACATGTAAAGGACGCATATCTTTACCACGAAAGAACATGCTAAGTCCATCACTTTTTGGTAAGTTTTCGTTCCTTCTTTGCGTTGTTATCATTGGAAGTTTCTATTTGTTGGTCTTGGATATGGGTTCGTTATGTGGTAGACTAGAAGAGAAATTTCTTGCGCCTTGACCACAAAATGAAGTCTGGATATTTTTCGCAAGGTATTGGCAGGAACTCTGAAAATGTACCCTCAAAACTGGTTATTTGCAAAACAATCGTGATTTGTCCTTCAGAAAGTTTCATATTGCAGAGCAACATTATATGCTCAGTGAGGCCATTAGAATTCGTCAGGTCCCTGCGGTTGATACTCGGACTCGACTGCTACTTGAAGACCAACTGAATGTTCCAAATGTACTGGTGCTTAGGCTCCGTTGTAAATAAACCAGTATTTGAATAGCTTATCTTCCTTCACATTCATAGCTTCTCTGACCTATCGTATCTTGAAAGAGCACTTTCGTTTGTAACAAGCTTTTGAAAAGATCGTTCAATCTCGTGCACTTTCTTGTTGAAGAGGAATGACTTTGTAAGGCGTTGAATTGGCTTAACGGATTCAAAAGAATTTGGTAACTCTGGAACAACTTTCTTCTTTATCAAACCAAAATTATCATCACATTCCATTTTAGAGTGTTCTCTGTCTGTAAATACTATTTTGACCCTATCTAATCTCTTATTGGTATGAACGAGCTACTGACGGTAAATGAACACTGCATAATTCTTACTCTGTCCTGAGCACGAATCACAGAGTATTACAAGAACCCTTACTTTGGATCAAGAATTCCACTCACATAATTGTGCAAAATGCACAACTTCAGTGTAAGTATAAAATCTTGCATCACTGTTGGACATTTGATGAATGCTGAAACAGCAAAATGGTGATTCCATGCAAAACAAACAGAAATTTCACCCATGGTATTATTTCGTTTTATTCTTGCAATTTAGTGTAAAAAGCAATCTCTGGCTTTGGAATCGCCATACCTAGGACTCCTGCGATCAATTAATATCACCGAAATTAAACTGGTTAAATAGGAAGATTTGTCATTCCAGTCACCTAACAAATTGATAAACTGTCCTCTTTCGTAGGACTGATTTGTTTGAAACACGCAGACAGTGATCATTTGCAGTCTCTTCTTAACTCATGAGACGTCGCCCTCCAAACGTTACTCATTCTAACTTTTTCTCGGTTTAGCTGATGATTAACAGATGGCACCTCACCTTCATCTTTTGATGATACACACATTTTAAAGATCATCACCATCAACGTAAACACTGTTGATGTAAAAAAAAAATAACACAGGGTAAGTAACTCACCCAACCATGTCTATAGCCACAACACAACTGTCTTAAAAGGTGTATTGCGAAGAGTTAAAGCAAACCTTGGACTTGCCCCATTCTTTCCGTGAGAAGACGGACTCAGAACCTTCTTTCCGTTACCACTAAAAGTAAAACCCTTTGTATCTCGGTGCCTTGCTACGTTATTTGAAAGTCATATCAACTGCCTTCTGGTACCGTTGCCTGGTCATCAGAATTTTCCATAAACTCATTTTTTAATGAAATGGACTTACCCCATTTCCTCGTGGATCTTCATGTATTAACGGCCGTAAAAAAGTGGTCATTAGTTATAGAACGACCGTCGATTATACACGACAAGGATTTCCTAGTTTCTGGGCAGCATAGTTTATGATTAATAATCATCAGAGTAAATCTTACGTGTCATCTTGGGGAAATTATTGTTTTTCTAAGTTTCCATTTGTTATGAAATTTCATTGTGATCTGCGTCTTATATGACAGCTAGTTGTTGCTCGCAGCACCTGCACAAAACAAACGCCGTAAGATAAGATTCCCGACCGAATGAAGGATACTCGCCAAAGTAATACAGCTCGCACCCTACGGAGCACTTCTTGTGAAGGCTCGCTTGTGATTCGTCTAGCTAACGCAGTGGATTCGCATTCGGGAGGAAAGCGCTTCAAATCCCAGTGTGGCCATATAGATTTAGTTTCTCCGTGTTTTTCATTAATGGTGTAAGGCAAATAGCGGGTTGGTTCCTTCAAAACGGTATGGACAACTGCCTACTTCATTCTTCCCCAGTCCGACGTGGAGCTCCATCTGTAATGATCTCGTCGTCGACAGGATATTAAATGCTAATTTTCCTTCCGTTATTTCAAAGGCTCCATTTGCCTGTGCTTTAAGGAGCCACCCTCCGTCCAGTGCCCGATTTTGTTGCACCACGAGTAAAATGTGATATGGGTTCCCATTTTTGTAGCACCCAATCAAAACATAGTAATATGCGATTGCAGTCTTTCTCGGTGTATTCCACTGATGAATTCTTCTCGGGTTATCAGCCGAGTGATGGCGTCGTCTTGTCGCAACGATTCAATGAGTTTCGTACTTCGCCAGAAGATGATAGGTACGAAACTCATTAAAACGTTGCGACAAGACGACGCCACCACTCGGCTGATAACCCGAGAAGAATTCATCAAAACGTAATAGTGTTGACTGACACCTATTACCTGATTTCATCCATTGGAAATAATTTGTGGAAGCCTGCGACTATGAAGACGATGGGTTTGTTTATAAATAACTTTTCTGATACCAGTCACGATTTTCTTTCATCTGTATACTGCACGAGGTGTTTCGGGAAAAGATTCATATTTTCAAGTGCGTTTTTATCTGTGTACTATGCCAGCTTTCGTAATGTTTATGATGTATGAGGTTCTGCGTTTTTCTGTTTGCTGCAGTATATAAAAACGTACAATATTTAGTGTCTTGCCAATCTTTATGTACAGTTAGTTGCGAAAGTTGGAAGAACTTGTCTCATACAGTTTTCTTGTGTCCATTTGTACAGAGAGTCACACATATTAAACATCACACACAATGTTCTATGTTCAGTATACATCAAGACTAACAAACTTGCATAAGCCGCGCGGGATTAGCCGAGCGGTCTTGGGCGCTGCAGTCACGGACTGTGTGGCTGGTCCCGGCGGAGGTTCGAGTCCTCCCTCGGGCATGGGTGTCTTTGTTTGTCCTTAGGATAATTTAGGTTAAGTGGTGTGTAAGCTTAGGGACTGATGACCTTAGCAGTTAAGTCCCATAAAATTTTACACACATTTGAACATTTTTGAAACTTGCGTAAACAAACATTTACAAAGATGTTTTTAGATGTAGTCAACAGAGGCTATTTTATAGGTCGACCGCAGACTATGATGTGCTTTTGTAAAGTACACACGTAACGTCAGTGGCTATGTATGTACACAGATGCAGTTTCACAGAATAAGCCAATTAATAATACATAAAATATGGAGGAATGAGCTAGGTCATGCATACCATTGCCTAATAGGATATTTCGTTGCTGTCTTCCTTCTCACATCTTTTCTTATAACACGAGCGGGAACTTTCCGAACTTTTCGGACAAAAAACGATAAACATATCTAGAGTAACACTAAAATAGTGCTGACTATACCACAGTTCATGAAACGAAGCAAAATTCACTTATATGAAGAAATTTTAATTTTTTCGTCTTCTAAACCTATCTTACCCCCAGACGATTTTCGATTTGGCCTCATGTGTGCACTTGTATCTGTACTACCTTTTACGTGCGAACATATACACATAGGTTACGTTTGAACAAGTCATCACTCATTAGCAGATACAAGATATTATTTGGTCAGAATATCTGACGGTTCTAACGGATGATGGGCGGAACGTCACCCTATCTTGGGCGGAAGATTAATCGTTTGATCAAAAATTCGCTAAAAAGCGCCTTAAAACCTTAATAGCGGCCGTCATTATGGATCGAAGCAGAGGCCTGCCTCGCATCTACAAAGTCATCCTTGTTCTCTAATACACCAAAGTTGAGTGAAATACTTCATTCAGCACGAGTGGAGTGTTAACGTCCAAGGTTACCTGTATCGGAAGGGCAACAAGAAGCAGATAACAGCGGTTCTATGTGAGTTCTGGGGTCAAGGTTTACGTCGCCATGCTAGCTGACGTTTTTCAGTATCACCATATCACATGTAACCTATGTAGAAACGTTTTCGAATAAACAAAACGGTTTAGTTTCTCCGTAATTATTTTTGAATCACTAAATGTAAGGAACCCACATCCTCCGTGGCCAAGGGCGCTCAGGGAGTGGAAATGTCCACGTGGCGCTATTGCCACTCGAGTGGCAATATCCACTGCCAAAGGCTGATGATGTGCGTTTAATGTTTTAGATGAGACGTGTTGCCCCTATTTTGATAGGCAATGCATCCGGGATTTTAACACGCAATACTTTCTGAAGAAGTGGAGAGTGGCACATTATTACTGCTCTTCACAATTACTTTATAGTAAGGTAACTATAAATAGTTCCGCTGAAATAGTTCTTAGTGCCAGTTGTGAAAAGACTGGTTCTGTACAAAGTTATCTCTCGATGTGTTCCTCTTTTTTACTCATGGAAAAAAGTATGTAGTCGTAATTGTAGGCGTAAATTCATGTCTACATTCGCCTTCTTTAAAGGGCGACAGTTAGGACAGTTAGTGTAGACATTTCTCGCGAATATAGAGTTTGTTTGAAGGAAATGCTATGGCAATAGTTGTAATACAGTTAATTAAGCTGGAGGAAAGAGAGTTATATTACCAGTAGTTGGATGCTGGTGTAATGGCCTCTGAACATCTTTAACGTACTCTGGAATTATCTTTTAACAGGGTGCTTTGAGGTTTAAGGAAGTCTTGACAGTTTCCGGTGTTCTGGAGCGCTAGCACTAGACATATTACGTACATTTAATTCCTTCTGATTGCGGTCGGTGTAATGATAAAAGTGCGTGAACGTTAAATGTTATGGCACGACGTACGTTGCGGTTATGATAAACGTACCTTTTATTTCGATGTACACATTGGGTGAGTATTGCCGAGATTTGTAATAATAGCGTATTACGACTCTGTTTCCTGCGACTTGTGATGAAACAGCCCCTCCCCCCCCCCCCCCCCCCCACCCACCCTCGAATATTAGTCGAGCTAGAAATGACAGCATTCATCTAGTAAAAGTGGAGGAAGCGTAAGTACTACGGTAACTGAAACTAAGAATATTTAGCTTCTCCCCTTATTAACTGAATATTACGTTCAGGCACGCAAACAAGATACCTAAAACTATAACATGATGAGCATTCGCACAGCTTGGCGGATACTAACAAGAGCTCAACGCACAACAGTCCACACGAGAATTGGTGCAAAAACACAGACGTGCAAATAAAAAAAATAAAGCCAGCAAACAACACAGATAAACACGCATAAGCAATTATACTATAAGACAACAGTGCACTTACAGTGTTCACGCTGTTTAGCGGCCTGCACATAATAGCTTTCAAGTGTAATGTGCCGTAATAAACAACGCGACAAGTGTGGTTATTAATTCCTTGTCCGCGGGTCGCATCGAAATCACAAAACGGATCACCGTCCGAACAGTTATTTTATATCGGCCATGGACGCAATACACGCTAGCAATCAGACGACACGACAGTCACAGTGTTCTTCTCACCCTGACTTCCTGGTGCTTCTTTCTCTGTCGAGCTTTCGATTTCTTTTTACCCCGCTCAGCTCGTATCGCTCCACAGTACCCTTCCAAATATTCAGAGTACGTCGGTTTACACTCTCATATAAAATTACTTCATTTTACTCTCTTGATGAAAAATGGATATAAACAACATGTTAACAAGTGTTAAGTCATACAGCATGAAAATAGCAATTACATTTTGTGACCACTGCATGACAGAAACATACCTCTACAAAGAAATAACTTCACAAAACTCATCCTGAAATAATTCTGTCAATAGATAACGAAAATACAGCAGAAAACAAGGCAAAAGAAAGTAGAGATCAAGAATCTATATCGTTCTGTAGCGTTATCTTCACAGAATTCAGAGTGACATGGAACGGCAATGAGAGAGCGCTTGCGAGGACGGTGCGTCTGCAGCGGTAGTTGCCACGGCAACGTCTCCAGGCGACCTACATGTGTCGCTATAATGTATCGCCCCTGCTACGCGTCACCCTCCCTTCTTCATTAAGCTCTTAGGCTATGGCCACTTTCATGCAGAAAATAATTTGTATTCACACGACGGCGGGTACATTAAGTATGATGCAGTACTAACAACGAGGACAATATAATCTAACTGCCAGAAGAGATCTCTGTACTTTATTCTGCTTTTCCATTGTTGGCAGGCATGCACCAGTTGATTGTATCCTTCGACCATCTCTTTGTCTAGGCAGACGTTTTACACCCTGTGGTCTCAGTAAACGGTGATTCGTTTCATTCCATCTACGGCTTTAGTGGCAAAGTAACTCCTCGTGCAATTTCTCGCATGTTTCAGGAATATTTTCAGTGCAGTAAGAATGTTTAATAGCCTTAATTCCTCGGCGATTCACTGATATGCCTCATAGCTTGACACTTTATCTGTCAACTTAATTTCTACCATTACATCCTCGCTTATTGCCACTGAATAATACGTGCCTCAGTACCCTAGACCACAAAAAGCTAGGCGGATGAAATCTGTGGAGGGACCTGCGTTACAATTGCTAGTTTTCTATGTGTTACATACACTGGCAATAATTAGCTTTCAATGAATCTGATCCCTTTGCGTTAAAGTGAGAGGGGGGATGGGGGGGGGGGGCACTGAAAACCGAGAAATGAGCTTAAAAGTGCTTTTATGTTGTTTGGTTTTTAAGTTAATCGCAAATGAAGTGGGGTAAATCGGATTTTCATAGAAATTACTGGCGACATAAAAAAAATATTTAAAATGTTATTACAACTAAGACGGACCTTTACAATCAGAAATAGTCTTATGAACGTGGCAACAGTCTGATTCCGGGGTTCGGCAGACAACGGATCGCACGGAGGTACAAGCAAGAAATAAATGAAAAGGCAACCAATTCGAGTAACTCATAATTTCTGTGAGGAGAATAGAATGCATGCTGGCATTAACTGGTATAATTTCTATGCCAACGGCACAGTTTGAATTCTTTATGGATGACGTTGTACTAACGGCAGAGTTAGTGAGCCTTACAGCCGGCCTATTAACAGCTGAAAAATAGATTTTGGCATAAAAACAGTATGCACCTTATGACTTTAAATCTCTGATTTCCTTTTTATCTTTACTATCTGAAAATTTATGATACGGCGCAGTCGCCGTGGATTCATACATTGTCACCGTTGGTCCGATGTCTAGTAGTAAAATCGTATTGGTGTATTTTTTAATTCGGTTTATTTTGTCGCAGTTGTGTAGTTCAATAAACAGGTGCTTCGTTGGTTTTTGAGCCTTTTCTTCAAGTTTTCCACCGTTCCATGGTCATCGGTATTAAAAATGGAGTGCTAGTAGATCAATAGAAGAAGAGCTGGCACATGTATTACCACTGACTTACCAAATGACTGTCACTCTCGCATTCGACTGCTCCACTTCACACAGTTATATTTTCTGCGCCCTGTTTAAGTGCGTTTGTCTTAAAGTCGGTCTACTACTTAAAGGACAGTAGTTGTTACTATTTCAGATATACGTAGCGTGGAAACTACTCTCCGTCTAAATGTTATGTTGTTTTAGGAACTGCATGTAATTCTGAGATCATAACTCGCTGATCGTTTGAATGATTTGAAAACAAATTTACTCATAATACGACATCTAGATACTAGATACGTCATGTGCTAGAGACAAATGTAAAGTTCTTATCTCAACAGAAACTCAACATTCTCTAAGTTTTTTCGCACGAAAAACATTTTAGATTGATAACGAACATACTCAAACTAGTCATGTATTACGAATTCGTCTATGAACGTGATACAGAAATACAGAAATCAGAAACAAACGAGAACGTGAAAATTCAGATGCACCTCGCGCATTTCACCAAATCAATAGTCATTCGGAATCACCAGGCTGTTAAATGAATTTTTCTGTAGTAATTAGCGTTTAGATATGTTTTCCGGTGAGAAATTGTAAATTTTTGTGCAGGAATTTATTTTTTGAATTAATTATATTCAAATTTGATTGTGGAACGACTTGCGGAACCCCTGTACACTTTCCAACAAATCCAGATTTTCGGGTAGATAACTCATTATGATAGTGAATATTAAATCTCGCATCCATTTTTTGCTATAGCTTCTTTTATAGTAAATATGTTTTTAAGGAATTACACTTCACATGATGTGTATTTTAGTTCTATTAATAAAAATTCTTTCAGGTTGTAAATTTTTTTGTTGAGTGCGTATTCCTTGAAAATCACAGCACAGTATTATTCTCGACTCAGCTGCAAACAAGTCAAGAGAACTTATTGCGACTTCTTGATTAAATGATTTCCTAACATTGGCATGTAAACCACCGGACAAAAAAGAAGTCGTTCGTTGGAGGCGACATGCTGTTATCGTGTACCACCGCCTCCTTCCAAAAAAAATGAGTTGAATTTGTAGATGAAATGCCATATCTAGCTGACTGTCGATGCAATGCCGTATCCAGCTGACGCAGCTCACATGTTATAGATCCCGTCGAGCCACCAAAGTTCACTGCGTTTCACCAGTTGTTCTAAATGTGCCAGACATTTTCTGTGGGATTAACATCATGTAATCTACCTGCTTAGTCGAGGTGCGATACTGTGCCTGAATGTTCATCAAACCAAGAACGCATGCTTACAGCCCTGTGAACACGGCTGCTGTCATCTCAAAAGACGACGGTTTCCACAATGTACTCATCATGAAGATATAGGAGAAAGGCCAACGACTGGTCACATAGAATGTTGAAATAATCATTCTGGTTCATGGTCACGATAACATAAATGAATGTGTCCAAATCATCACACGTAAATTACCTTTCATAGAATCACCCCCGGTCTGAATTACATACTGCAGGTCGTACGGTTCCGTGGGAACTCGGTGCGCTCTGCGCCTTGTATCTTTTGAAAAGAGGCGAATTCACGCCGCATCGGACCGGGTTACATGGCTCCAATCAGCCACCGTCCGGTGATCGGCCTGTCTGACCAACCGAAGTCGTACAACGTTATGTGCAGCTGGCCTTTATCCTGGAACGTAGAATTTAAACTTACTGGTTCCCAGAAGTGTCCGTCCGCAATATACACTAACAAAAAAATTGCAATTATGGAATTTCGGGAATTTGTCTGGGTAACATACTTAACTGATTATCGTTGCGAGTTCACAGGTTAACGTACGCGCGAGATAATCTGTTGCAAATGTGAAATGGTAGTACATTAATAACCTGTGTAACCGTTAGAATATTGAGTGCAGGCATTCAAACGCGCATACACTGTGTTGTAGAGGTGCCGGATGACAGTTTGTGGGGTGGATTTCCATGCCAATTGCACTTAATCGGTCAATACGGAGACGATTAATGTTGTTTGTGAATGACGCTGGAGTTGTCGTCCGATGATTTCTCACAGGTCCTCGATTGGATGCAGATCTGGTATTCGAGCAGACAGGGCAACATGTCGAAACTCTGTATAGCACGTTTAGTTACAACAGCGGTATGTAGCCCAACGTTATCCTGTTAGAAAACACACCAAGGAATGCTGTTCACGAATGGCAGCACAACAGGTCGAATCAACAGACTGACATACAGATTTGCAGTCAGGGTGCGGAGGATAACCACGAGAGTGCTCCCACTGCAATAAGTAATCGCACCCCAGACCGTAACTCCACGTCTAGATCCAGTGTGTCTAGTTCGCAGACAGGTTGCTTGCACGCCTTCAACTGGCCTTCTCCTACACAACATACTGCCATCACTGGCACCGAGGTAGAACCAGCTTTCATCAGAAAACAAAACAGTTCAGTGAGCGCTAGCTTGACAACATGAAGTCGAAAATGACGGTCCAGATTGTATACGAGTCAGGTTCCTTTCAGAGTATGTTGGTACAATAGCCCCATACTTTGCAATCGTATGCAGTACAACCACTCGCTCGTTGTAAGATTTAAAAACTGGGAAGTTGCACAAGTCACATCAATACCCAAGAAAGGAAATACGAGTGATCTGTCGAATTACAGACTCATATCACTAACGTCGATTTGCACTAGGACTTTGGAGCGTATACTGCGCTCGAACAATTACGACTCATCGCTTAGAAAACGATTTGTTGACAAATAGCAAACACGGATTCAGAAAATATAGTTCTTTTGAAACACAACTAACTCGTTATTCTCTCGAAGTAATGAGTGCTAGCGACAGGGGGCGTCAAATTCATTCCATAATTTTAGATTTCCAGCAGGCTTTTGACACATTTCCCCAAAAGCGACTTCTAATTACTTAATTTCGTTCATCGTGGTAAAGGTTTCATGACTTCTAATTAACTGTGCGCCTATGGAATATCGTGTCATCTGTGTGACTGGATTTGTGATTTTCTGTCAGAAAGGTCACAGTTCGTAGAAACTGACGGAAAGTCATCGAGTAAAACAGAAGTAGTACCTTTATAGGCCTTCTGTTGCCCCTGATCTACATAAACGATTTAGGAGAAAATCTAAACAGTTCTCTTAGATTGTTTGCAGGTGATGTTTTGATTTACGTTCATGTAAAGTCATCAGATGTCAAAACGAATTGCGAAATGATTTAGACAAGATATCTAAATGGTGCAAAAATTGGCAATTGATTCTAATTCATTAAAAGTGTGAAGCCATGACCACTAAATCTGTAACATGATAAATCAGCCAAATCTGAAGGGTGTAAACTCATTTAATTACTTAGTGAGTGCAACTACGAATAGCTTACATTGGAAAGATCACACAGATAATGTTGTGGTGGAAGCAAACCAAAGAATGCAACTTATTTACTGGACACTTAGCAAATATTTCAGGTCTATTAAAGAAACTGCTTACATTACGCTTGTCCACCCGCTTCTAGATTATTCAAAAATGGTTCAAATGGCTCTGAGCACTATGGGACTTAACTCATGAGGTCGTCAGTCCCCTAGAACTTAGAACTACTTAAACCTTACTAACCTAAGGACATCACACGCATCCATGCCCAAGGCAGGATTCGAACCTGTGACCGTAGCGGTCGCGCGGTTCCAGACTGTAGCGCCTAGAGCCGCTCAGCCACACCGGGCGGCTCTGGATTATTACTGTGCGATGTGGGATCCACGTCAGATGAGACTACGGACGCAGTCGAAAAAGTTGAAAGGAGGGCAGCTTGTTTTGTATTATCGCGAAATAGGGGAGAGAGTGGCACGGATGTGATACATGAATTGGGGCGGCAGTCATCCAAACAAAGGCGTTAATCGTTTCGACAGGACCGTCTCATAAAATTTCAATCACCAACTCTCTCCTCAGAGTGTGAAAATATTCTGTTAGCGCCCACCTACATAGGTAAAAATGATCAACATAATAGAATAAAAGACAACTCAAAAACGTATTTGCGCTACAAATGTAGTGTGTAGACAATAAGTTGGAAGTGTGGGTCTCACGGGGAGCGTCCCAGACATAAGTCCCTGCAGTCGCACTATCCTTTGTATCCTCGGTGGCTCAGTCGACTAGAACGTCTGCTGTGTAAGCAGGAGATCCCGAGTTCGAGTCCCGGTCGGGGCACACATTTTCAACTGTCTCCGTTGATATTTATAAATACCTGTAAGCAGCTAATGGTCTGGATTTCATTGTAAATTCACACAAAAACCTAGTTCTCGGGAGGAGAAAATCCCCGACCCGGCTGGGAATCGAACCCGAGACCCCATGACCCAGAGATATCAACGCTAGTCACTAGACCACGAGCTGCATACGACGAGCTGTGGTATTCAGCGATAAAATCACCTTGTACCTGCACGCAAGTTCCTGGTCGTTTGCGCTTGCGATGTAGATCTGGTGAGCGCTCTCTCATAGATACTAGCCCCATCGCAGGCGTTATGGTCTGGGGTGCCATGAGCTATAGCTCTCTTTCACCTTTGGCGTTTCTGGAGGGGACGCTAACCAGCGCTCTGCACGAGCAGATGTTGTTAGACCCGTTCTTCTGCCGTCCTTGCAACAGGGAGATAATGCCAGCACGATCTCCGCACTTGTCTCCATCTGAGCACGTGAGGGACACGATGGAACGAGAAGTGACTTGTACGACATGTCAGCCAACAACTCTCACAGAGTTACGTGAACAGGGCGAGAAGCCGTGTCATAACGTGTCGAAGGACAGTATTCACCATCTGTACGATCGACTGGATGCCTAAGTAAACGCCTGCATTGCCGCCCATGGAGGCTACACCACGTACTACCGTGGGTGTTTCAGAATGGGTCGATGCCTGGCGCGTGAGAACCGTTTGTGTTATTGATCTGTAAATGTAATCATGTCACGTACTCCATATGAACCCTTGCTGCAATAAATGTTAGGTGAATTGGAAACTTCTAAAAAGATGTACTAATTGTTTTCCGGCAGTGTATTTAAAAACGTTTCTGTGCAAATTCTGCGAGAATCTCTCAAAAACAGTAACTGCTGAGTACTTCTCATATCCTTGTCCACGTGTGACATAGCCTCGTCCATTCTGAGTTCAGGGTCTACGGGTCGTGGCTCTGAACGGGAAAAAGAAGGAAGATACCTTTGGAGTTGAACGTAGCACAGTATCGAATACAGACTGATGGAAAGATTTTTTCCCCGTCACACTTACGATGAGGAAATAAGGAATGAAGTATTACAAGAGTTTGAATGAGAGAAGTAACAATGTGAAAAATGAAGACATCGCCATGCTACAGTGGTCAAAATAAATGTTGCGTAGAGCCGAAACTTTAATACTGAACTTTGTGGTCCAGAAATAGTTATATCAATATATTGGTTTGTTTTTAATGTAATTCTAGTGAAAACAGCCCATGTTTCTCCCGTGAGGGGCAGTATGTACAGTCTATGGCGACCGTGTCACCTGCAAACATTACAGTCCCCGTGCTGTGTGTCATTACGAAAGTTGTGTTGCTTCAGGGTAGTTCGTACAACAATAAAGGTCGATCATAGGCTTCATACAGTCATTCTAATGAAGCAGGGAGCGAGACAAGTAGTCGACTCAGCGAATGTCGCCGTGAGTCAGAGTGGTGCCTCTAGGATGTGGAACAGGGTTCTAGTGATAGGATCAGTTGAATATCGCCACAGAAGTGGCCGCAGAGAAACTCAAATAAGTGTGCAGGAACGATATCTGCGTATAACAGCAAGCAAAAACCATCACCGCAGTGCTAAACGCTTCGGAAGTCCCAAACACCTACAGAACTTCAGATGTCAACCCAGACGATACGAAATAGGCTCTCTGAGCAGGGATTATGTGCCAGAAGACCTATCAAGGGTGCTTCTCTAAAGAGGGGATGGAGAGGGCCACATGTCCTATGGGCAAAGGCAACAATAGAACAGAACGGAGCTTTCTGATGAGACCCGTATCGGTATCCCCGCTGAAAATATTCGTATTGATTTGTGGAGGTAATGAGAATAACGTTTACGCTGTAACTGTATCGTAGACCGCCACTCTTATCAAGGCGGCTGAGTCATGTTTTGAGATGGAATCATGTATGGCTGCAGGACAACTCTTACGTCAGTAAGTGGGGGGATGACTGGTTTGAAGTATCGGGGCGACATCCTTGCAAATTTGGCTCCATTTAATGAACATATTAGAGTGGGATTCGCGTAAATGAACGATAATGCACACACTACCATCATCACAAACTTGTGAACACTTCGCTAGTGCAGTATAGAATCACTCGGACAGAATGCCCCCCCCTCCCCATACTCTCCAGCTCTCATAGGCATTGAGAATGCATGGGACATGCTAAAAGGAGCGTGTGCAGTCGTCCCATCCTACCACACATTATCCGACAGTCTTATTTGGACAACGTGGTAAGCAGTATGCCTAATCTCATTCAGAAGTGTGCCTAATTACGAGGAGGGCTAATTGGTTCATCAGTAATGTGCTATGCAAAATGACAGTGAAAAGAAACTATAGTGTTTACAGTGGAATCTTTTGTAAGGTTTCGGTTTTGTTTTTTGTTTGTGCTTATCAAGTGGAAATGCGTTAATCTTCTTTATTTTTGTTTTCTTATAACTGTGCCTGAGAGAACAAAATCAGGTTTTTTCCCCTTTTAGGCCCAGTATTGATAGTAGAACATCATGCAACATTTATTTTGACCAATTTATGAGGCTGGGTAGCTGTATTAAGATTTTAGAGCCGTAATGAATATAAAACGATTTCCACCTCTCTCCCTCTCACTCTCCCTCCCTCCCACCCGCCCTCTCGCTCTCTTTTGTGAGTGAGTGTGTGTGTGTGTGTGTGTGTGTGTGTGTGTGTGTGTATAGTTCCCAGCGACTAGCGACACGTTCCTGAAACTGGACCATTTCTTAGGTCGAGACGTCTACAGCGTCCGTGACTCTGAGATTATCATGAGGGCTTGTCATATAGAAAGGAGACTGGACTGCAGTCTGTTGCGTTTTTCAAAGAAGTGCCTTTATTGTGAGCTTTTGTGGCGGCGGTCGAGAAAGGATGGGTTGGTCGGACGCGAATACCTTGGTGGAGGACGCTCGCGATAACGAGTTTCTATTTTAGGCGCCCGCAGGAAGCCGGCCGCTAGTGAGTGCTCTGCGCGCCCCTCAGCGCGTGTGTCTCTCTCTCTTTCTCTCTCTCTCTCTCTCTCTCCCCCCCCCCCCCCACCCCCCACCAGCCATGCTGCCTCCAGCGCACAGCCTGCAGCCGCGTTCGCTGCCTGGCGCGCCTCGGGCGTCGTCGCTCAGCTCTGCATGTACGCGCTTTCGGTCGAGGCGCACCCGTGTCCTGTCCCGTACCAGCTTAGCGTTTAATGCCCACTCTGCAGATTCATTTCTTATCTTTACAGGCACGTAGCGGCTTCTGCCCAGTAATTACCGCCGCGAAAAGACTGTGACAGCCAATTTGTCAACGGAAATCATTCTCCAGGACAGGAGAGATGTCGTTGTTGCCGATTCATTTAACATATGTTCCCTGGATTAGTTGGTGCTCTTGTCTCGCAACGTCGGTAAATGAATATACAGGGTGTTTCACAATTCATGCTAGAGTGTTAGACACTTTAAGAGGTTTTTGAGGGAACTTAGTAAATAAAGTTTTACTTAGCAACCTATGTGCGGGAACGTCATCCAAACACTGGTCAAAGTTGTAGGCGCCGGCAGCTGTAGATGTATCAACATACAGGGTGCTTCCGTGATGATGTAAGAAACTTTCAAGGCTGATGGAGACATTAATGTATCAATTTGAGGTAAGGGTCCCTCGTTCGGAAATGAACGAGTCCGAAGTTACAAGAGAAAATCATTGTAATACCTCTGACAATGGATGACATGTACCGATATTATTGTTGCTAAGAATGTAGGCTATGCAACTTTCAGAGATGGTAGTATGGACCAAGAGAGAGAAAAAAATGCCGGCCGGGGTGGCCAAGCGGTTATAGGCGCTACAGTCTGGAACCGTGCGACCACTACGGTCGCAGGTTCGAATCCTGCATCGGGCATGGATGTGTGTGATGTCCTTAGGTTAGTTAGGTTTAAGTAGTTCTAAGTTCTAGGGGACTGATGACCACAGTAGTTAAGTCCCATAGTGCTCAGAGCCATTTGAACCATTTGAAAGCCATTTGAACCACTCACTGGTCTTAGGCTATGCTTCCGTTGCTACTGACTGGGTTAGTGCGCACCTTATTCTTTGTTGTGCCTTTTGGGACCATATTGTATGAATAATTAAAGTTAATAGTAAGACGCGTGAAATGAGCGTGTCAGCCCAAAACAGTTAACCACTACAACCGAATTTTATGTCGATGCAACTGAAACGGAAGAAATAAAAAATTATCCAATTTCCTCAGTACTGAACAGTTCGGAACCTATCATCCAGTGCCTCTAATAAGCAACTTTTTTTTTATTTGATAAAGATGCATTTAAAAACAAAATCGCGGTACAGAAGGGACTCATTCTGACACCCAGGTCATATTTGTCATAGTCGTTTTGTAGGTGCAGATTAGTCAAACAAATTTTTCTACTGCTCTGGACCTTAGATCTTAGCATTTGTCATAAATTTCAACTTGATACCTCCATCCGTTTCAGAGAAAAAGTGTCTTGAAAGACGGCGGACGGACAGAGAGATGTACAACAAAGTGATCCTGTAACGGTCCCATTTTTACCGACCGATGTCCGGAAGTTAAAAAGTATAAAAGCAGTTTGTAACACTGTAGCAGTAGATGCAGTGTCTGTTGTCTTTCCATTAAAATTTGGTTATAGCAGAATATGCGTTGTCTTTCGTTTTTTCAATAAGTTATAGATTAGGATATAAAGTTCTTATTGATTTTATTTGACCACTGTGGACATTTCACTTTATCTTCACTTCTTGCTGTATGAAGTATTACCCCCAGAGAATAGGCAGCTGCGTATCTCGTAGCCTCATTTTGCAACAAGACAGAAGTAAAGCAGTTTTTCGTTCGAGAGCTTAGCGTTTAACCATTCAGCAGAAGATGAAATTAGCGCGTTTTGTAGAGTTGGGTAACGCAGAGCGCGCCGCCGCAGCCCGCAGCCGGAGTTATCAGCCGGCGCCGCTTGGGCGGCTCCACACGGCGCCTCTCCAGTCTCCAGGCCCGGACTCCAGTCTCCAGTCTGCCGCGAACGAAGATTAAGCGCCCGCCCGCCATCTCGCCGCTGTATTTCAAAGGAACGAGGGCACCATCTGTTTATCACACGCCGTCTCAGCAAGACTTCGCGCGCTCACAGCTCTCACAGATTGATACGCGGAACGTCACTTTGCTCTATTTCTCGCTCCCAGATGGCCTCCAGGCTTGGCATGGAGTTTCAGTGATTAATGTCGCTGGACGGTGACTTTGCTGTTGGAACAACGCAACGTTATCAAACTGCTGACCTCTACGGTAAGAGTTTCATCGCTGGTACTGCATCCCAGACTCCTGTCGGCGTTTTTGACCCAGGTAACCTCTTGTTAACGACGCTGGAGCATTCAATTCCTTTCCCCCTACAACATTTGTCTGCTTTCTATGCCAGAATAGCATATGTAAAAGTTACCAGCAGGTTCGCGGCAAGAATGAACGATAAGATTTTTACCCGACGCAACAGAGGGCTTGACCCATTGTCTCGTCGATATCGATGCAATTAAAGCCAGAACAGAAACCTCAACGAGCTAGAACGAAGGGTGAAATCGGCTGTCGTTTCACTGTAAAACTCTTGAGAGATTTAGGGAGATTTCGAAAAACAGACAACTGGGTAGCCAGAGTGCTTTTGAACTTCGTTCTTTTTAAATAAATACTCAGTGTCTCAACTCTGATTGCACCTCTCTTGATTTCCACTCTATTGAAGTATAATCCAAAGACTTCAGCGTTTTAGAGCACTAGAAACTGAAAGATTGTCCCATATGTCACAAAAACAAAGAGAAAAAATTAAAATGTTTCTCTGCATTATTTCACTTATTATTTGATACTGTGAGCATAAAAAACAATAAACTGCTAGAGTAAATTAAGCATTTCACGGAAAGATGGAAGCATCAAGACTTTCTGAAGATAAAAAACTTTCGAAAGATCCTAAGAAACATACAAATAGTCACACATTAGATATAGTATGGAGGTAATCTGTTTAATATACATCTACACAGACACTCTGTAAATCACACTTAAATGCCTGGCAGAGGGTTCATCGAACCGCCTTCTCAATAATTCTCTCTTATTCCCCTCTCGAACAACACGTGGAGGAAAAGAACACTTATATCTTTCCGTGTGAACTCTGATTTGCCTTATTGTATCGTGATGATCGTTTATCTCTACGTAGGTCGGTGACGACAAACTATTTTCGCCTTCGGAGGAGAAAGTTGGTAATGGAAATGTCGGGTGGCTAGGGCCTCCCGTCGGGTAGACCGTTCGCCTGGCGCAGGTCTTTCGATTTGACGCCACTTCGGCGACCTGCGCGTCGATGGGGGTGAAATGATGATGATTAGGACAACACAACACCCAGTCCCTGAGCGGAGAAAATTTCCGACCCAGCCGGGAATCGAACCCGGGCCCTTAGGATTGACAGTCTGTCACGCTGACCACTCAGCTACCGGGGCGGACGAGAAAGTTGGTGATTGAAATTTTGTAAGAAGATTCCGTCGCAACAAGGAACCCTTTTGTTTCAATGATGTCCCCCCAAATCGTGTATCATGTCTCTACACTCTTTACCGTATTTCCCGAGCTGCTCTTCTCTGAACTTTGTCGATGTACTCCGTTAACCGTATCTTGTAAGGATCCCACGCGGCGCAGCAGTACTTCAAAAGAGGGCGGACAAACGTAGTGTAGGCAGTCTTTATCAGTAGATCTGTTGCAGCTTCTAAGTGTTCTGCCAATGAAACGTAGTCCTTGCTTCGCCTTCCCCACAACATTTTTTGTGGGTTCTATCCAATTTAAGTTTTTCGTATTTGTAATTGCTGGGTATTTATAATCGTCTTGTGGTGCAGTTCTTGTAGATATTTAGTTGAATTTACGGCCTTAAGATTTGACTGATTTATCGTGTAACAGAAATTTGACGGATTCCTTTTAGCACTCATGTGGATGCCGTAACACTCTTCATTATTTAGGACCAGTTCCCAGTTTTTGCAGTATACAGGTGTCTTTTCTAAATCGTTTTGCAATTTGTTTTGGTCTTCTGATAACTTTACTACTCGTTAAACGACAGCATCATGTGCAAACAACCTAAAACGGCTGCTCAGGTTGACTCGTAAATGGTTTATGTAGACACGGAACAACGGAGGGCCTATAAAGCTACCTTGGCATTATTTCTATTTTAGTCGATGACTTACGAACTGTTACCTCTGATAGGAAATCACGAAACCGGGGCATAGCTTAGACGATATTCCAAAAGCAAGCAACTTGATTACAAGCCGCTTGTCAGGTAGTGTCAAAAGCCTTCTGGAAATCTAGAAATATAGAATCAATTTGAATTCCTTGACAATAGCACTCAACACTATACGTGAGTAAAGAGCTAGTTGTATTTCAAAAGAACGATGTTTTCTGCACTGACGAGCCAAAGAAACTGATACCTAATATCGTGTAGGGTCCCGCACGCAGAAGTGCCGCAACACGACGTGGCATGGACTCGACTAATGTCTGAAGTAGTTCTGGAGGGAATTGACATCATGAATCCTGCAGGGCTGTCGATAAATTCGTAAGAGTAGTAGGGAGTCGAGATCTCTTGTGACAGCCGGCCGGAGTGGCCGAGCGGTTCTAGGCGCTACAGTCTGGAACCGCGCGACCGCTACGGTCGCAGGTTCGAATCCTGCCTCGGGCATGGATGTGTGTGATGTCCTTAGGTTAGTTAGGTTTAAGTAGTTCTAAGTTCTAGGGGACTTATGACCACAGCCGTTGAGTCCCATAGTGCTCAGAGCCATTTGAACCATTTCTCTTGTGACAGCACCTTCCAAGACATCCCAGATATGCTCAGTAATGTTCATGTCTGGGGAGTTAGGTGGCCAGTGGATGTGTTTAAACCCAGAAGAGTGTTCCTGGAGCCACTCTGTAGCAATTACGGACGTGTGGGGTATCGCATTGTCCTGCTGACATTGCCCAAGTCCGTCTGAATGCACAATGGACATGAATGGATGCAGATGATAACACAGGATGCTTACGTACGGGTTAGCTGTCGTATCTATACGTATCAGGGGCCCCATATCACTTCAGCTGCTCACGCTCCACAGCATTACAGAGCCTCCACCAGCTTGAACACTCCCCTACTGACATATAGGATCCATAGATTTTTGACGTTGTCTCCATACCCGTACACGTCCATCCGCTCGGTAAAATTTTAAACTAGAGTCGTCCGACCAGACAACATGTTACCATTCATCAACAGTCCAGTGTTGGTGTTGACGGTTCCAGGCGCGGCGTAAAGCTTTGTGTCGTGCAGTCACCAAGGGTACACGAGTGGGCTTTCGGCTCCTGAAGCCCATGTCAATTATGTTTCGTTGAGTGGATCGCACGTTGACACTTGGTGATGGCCCAGCATTGAAATCTGCAGCAATTTTGCCGGAAGGGTTGCCTTCTGTCACGTTGAACTTCTCTTCAGTCGTCGTTGATCCCGTTCATGCAGGATCTTTTTTCTGCTGCAGCGATATCAGAGATTTTATGTTTTACCGGATTCCTAATATTCACCCTACACTCGTGAAATGGTCGTACGGAAAAATCCCCACTTCATCGCCACCTCGGAGATGCTGTGTCCCAGCACTAATGCGCCGACTATAACACGACGTTGAAACTCACTTAAATCGTGATAACCTGCCATTGTAGCAGCAGTGAGCAATCTAACAACTGCGCCAGACACTTGTCTTACAGTCGATGCTGACCTCAGCGCCGTATTCTGCCTGTTTACATATCTCTGTATTTGAATATGCATGCCTATACCAGTTTATTTTGCACTTCGGTGTGAATCCGTGTTGGCAGTGCGTCGATAGACCGTTCTCTTAGAGGTAATTCACAATGTTCGAAGACGAGATGTGTTCCACAATCCTGCTGCACATCGAAAAGGGCCTGTAATTTAGCGGATTACTCTCAATGCCTTTTTTTAATACTGGTGTGACCTATGCAACTTTCCAGTCTTTGGGTACGGATCTTTCGTCGAGCGAGCTGTTGCATATGATTGTTAAGTATGGAGCTGTTGCATCAGCATACTCTGAAAGGAACCTAGCTGGTATACAGTCTGGACCGGAAGACTTGCTTTTGCTTTTGTTAACACACAACTCCGAGGATATCTACTTCTAAGTTACTGATGTTGGCAGCGGTTCTTGGTTCGAATTCTTGAATATTTACTTCGTCGTCTTTGGTGAAGGAATTTCGGGAGGCTGTGTTAAGTAATTCTGCTTTAGCAGCACTGTCATCAATAGTATTTGCATTGCTATCGCGCAGAAAAGGTATTTATTGTGTCTTTCCCCTAGAATACCTTACATACGACCAGAATCTCTTTGAATTTTCTGCCACAACATACTTGTACAATTACTTAATTTAATATGAAGCATAAAGTAGCCAGAATTAGCCGCTGCCGAAAATTAAAATCGTTTCTAACGAAGTTGAACGACCGGGCTTTAAATACGGATCGAAGCATCAAGTCCGCAACTCGTGGTCTCGCGGTCGCGTTCTCGCTTCCTGAGCATGAGATCCCGCGTTCGATTTCAGGTGGGGTCAGGGATTTTCACCGCCTCGAGATGACTGGGTGTTTGTGTTCTCCTCATCATTTCATCATCATTCATGAAAGTGGCATAATTGGACTGAGCAAAGATTGGGAATTTGTACGGGCGCTGATAACCGCGCAGTTGAGCGCCCCGGAATCCAATCATCACCATCATCATCATCATAGAAGCGTTACAACGAATCATGAATTTTTACGAAAAATAAACTATTCCACCCAGTCTCGAATATAGGATTGTATTCAGTTCAATATTCGGAAATACTGTTTACCAGCGACAGCGCTTTGATCGTGCGATATCGAGATCGCAGCTATTTTCTGTAAGCAGTTATAAGGGCAGCCAGATGAAAACGAGACATTTCAAAAGTTTTCGCCATAAGTGTTATTACTTTTATACGTAATTAAGTTTGTACGTAAGCCCCAGAACGCGAGTCATACTCGCACTTACAAGGGTACAGATACCGACACTGTACCTGGCGGATCAAATGTACTCTTAAGCTTCTTTGCTACAGCGCAGCGGCATTGGTGACGGGGATGTCTCCCAGTTCTACAAGGAACAGATGGTCGCCTAGAGATCGTTTGGCGATAAGGAGCGAGTCATCACGCGAGTAGGATGCGTATGTGTGTGAGAGAAACGTTGGTGGTCAAAGTAATAATTTTGAAGCTCAGTATTAATTTAGTATCGGGTGAGAAGTCAGCAGTGGTAAACTCATACAGTATAAGCTCGTGATAGAGTAGTGGCTGCAAGGATAGTGTGAGAGCGATAAGAACAAATAGAAACGTAATACTTGAAGTCAAAG
This sequence comes from Schistocerca americana, assembly GCF_021461395.2. Classification (NCBI taxonomy): domain Eukaryota; kingdom Metazoa; phylum Arthropoda; class Insecta; order Orthoptera; family Acrididae; genus Schistocerca; species Schistocerca americana. The sequence continues at coordinate 720,297,158 of NC_060119.1, forward strand.
TAAAACAAATTAACTGAGCCGTCCAAAAGTGCCGCATATTGCAACCTCTTCGTTATTATTACAATACTAGCTGCTCCCGGCCACGCGTTGCTGTGGCTCTCACCGTCCATCGCTTCATCCCCTCTTTTTCTGATCATTATCTCCTCCCACTTCGCTCACCATCTCCTGCTGCGCCCTCTCCCTATCCATCTCCTCCTTCCCGATTTCTATATCCACTTCCTCCAACCATTCTATCCATCTCCTCTTCTCCCTCTCTCTGACCTTGAGCCTCGTTTATTGTTACTGCAAAATCAGATTCTGTAGTAGTATTATAATCATAATCCGATAAGCTATAAATACTACTTCCCTGCTTTCTAACAACGCTTCACTATTATATGCTTTATATGTGTTTGTGCACTAAACGTTTATTACAGTAATATGTAAAAGTTTGAAGTAAATCGATCAAGAACTTTTCGAGATATTTGGTAATGACAGTCGGTGAAGATTTTTTGGCGATTTCAGATTTTGAACACAGAAACATTTTCATTTTTATTTATGTAGGTGTAAATTTCGTTTGTACATAATCGTAAATCTCCGAAGGTTCCACACCGATTGCTTAGACATTTTGATACAACGTTGCATTCAAATACTCAGGCGATTTAAATACCTACTCAAGCGCCATATAGTGTGTGTGTACACACACACACACACACACACACACACACACACACACACACACACAATTTGTAAAGGGGATACGTTGTCACCAAAAGTCTCATATTCGTTGCTCAAAATCTTAACTCTCCGAAAGTTCTTCACTGATTACTGTAAAATTTTGGAACAACTTTGCATTCGCACACGTGCATATTTTAATTATGGCGCTCCTTTAGATATATAAAACAACGCGCATATTCGAATGCAACTTTGGATCAAAATTTCAAACGAATCGTGGAGGAGATTCTGAACAAATAACATGAGACCCTTGTTAGCAACATATGGCCTATATATATATATATATATATATATATATATATATATATATGGCGCTCCATGAGGTATCTAAAAACACGCTCGTATTCGAATGCAATGTAGGGTGGCATAAAACCGTCGTATCGAACGGTGATTATGTTGAAAACCTGGATTTTGCACCCAAAAGAGCGGGGAATTTTACTGTGTATTGGAATCCTGAATTAAAGCAATCTGCTTTCGGAAAAAATTGTGTTGCATTATTTATTGAATGCCTCTCGTACAAGACGCAGAGAAAGTAACAGAAGAAATATCGAATCGTGCAGCATATTAAAATAATTTGTCCGTTACTTTAATTGCAAATGTGAAATGACAGCACCGGTGGGAAAACTTAAACGGCTGGGTCCGGTCGGAGACTGGGGATTCCGTGAGTTGGCAGAGGCAGCTTGCGGACGAACAAAGCGGCATGGCGAGGAGAGGGCGCATCAGTGCGGAGTGCGGCGTCGCCCCAGCTGCTGCCGCGATGAATAAACAACGCGCAGCGGCCGGCCCGCCCACAGGATCCCAACCACGATTCCTGCACCCTTACACTCGCGGCAGCCAGATGCTAACTCTCCGCATACCGTTATCTACGAGATGGTCCACATTCTAGAAACTCAATGTAACAGTATGAAACAGATTCGTACTTCATGACGCCTATCAGATGCCAAGCACCTTCTGATGATGTCATAGCAGGTATCAGGTGAAGACGTACCTACAGCTCGTTACGGTTCACAACCGTCTGTACTTCATGCCGAAAGAAAGACAGGTAAATAAGTAAACAATTCGATTGTTAAAACACGTGATGATGCACGTAACGTGTGGAAGACGCTACAATATAGTGATAACCAGGATCACGGTAGTCTTTCAGAAACTGACGGCTTCAACTAAAAAGAGCGCTGATATTCGGCTTGACGTCAACAGAATTTTGTTGCGAACGTTATACGATGCGGTACGATCAAACTGGAAGGGAAGGGTCTTGATATTCATCGTAGCTGTGAATGCAATCTGATTTACGGCGAAAATGTTAATATTTTGCTGTGTACATCTTTATTAAGAAACATCTACTGCTTTATTCCACAAACCAGCTTAAGGTGTGCGGCAGAACTAACTTCCGGTTACTCGTATCATCTGCGCCCTTCGCTGTTCAGTTCGCGAATGGGGTGTGTCAAGAAGACTGTCGGTAACCATCCGTATGACGTCTAATTTCTCTGATTTTTTTCGTCGTGGTCTTATGGTGGTACGTATGTGGAATGAAGTAATGCCGGCAGGGGTGGCCGAGCGGTTCTAGGCGCTACAGTCTGGAACCGCGCGACCGCTTCGGTCGCAGGTTCGAATCCTGCCTCGGGCATGGATGTGTGTGATGTCCTTAAGTTAGTTAGGTAGTACATTGTGATAACGGTCCCAGACAGACAAGCATCAGTCAAGAATCGGTCTTACTTCTTTTTTGAAGCCGGTTCCTTCGTGGTTGAATTACATGTGCTTAAGATTTTTCCAATGAATCTGAGTCTAATATCTGCTCTTTGTACTATTAGTTTTATGTGGTACTTCACTTCAGGTCGTTCCGGACGGTTACCAGAAGGTATTTTGCGGTTGCTACTGTTCCAGTAAATTTTTACCAAGAGCGTAGTCGAACAATAACGGATCCCGTACCTTTTTATGTGCAACACGTAACACTTACTAATGTCAAGTGGCAGCTGTCAGTACTTTCAACAATCGTCCAACCTCCAAAAGCCTTCTTCAGTTTCTCTGTAGTCATCTTCCAGTGTAGCAACGTCTCTGTAGAAAACAGCGCCGTCTGCGAACAGCCTCAAAGAGCTTCCGACTTTACTCAAAAAAATGGTTCAAATGGCTCTGAGCACTAGAACTACTTAAACCTAACTAACCTAAGGACATCACACACACCCATGCCCGAGGCAGGATTCGAACCTGCGACCGTAGCAGTCCCGCGGTTCCGGACTGCAGCGCCAGAACCGCACGGCCACCGCGGCCGGCCGACTTTATTCACTAGCTCATTTATACAGGGTGTTAAAAAAAAAAAAAAAAAAACTTATTCCGTAATTTTGAGAGGTGGTAATATGGAACAAATTAAAACAAAAATGCCCAATAAAAATGGGCTCTAAAATGCTTACCTTAAGAGCTGTGAGCGCTTTTTCATCTTCAATACTGTTAAACTCGTCTTTTCCACTGCAATCTCTTTGCTATTACTAACGACCTAAATAATGAAGTAAACAAATGAGGAGGCATTCCTCCATAGTTGTCCTTGGATACAACATACAGTAAACATCTATTAATGTTGTGACTGCAAAAAGATGTTCACAGATGTGGGTAAGTGCAACGCGTACGTTGTTCTAATGGAACCACTTCGTGTTTGACAGTGGGCAATGGATTGGTCATGCAGGTCCAATACGTTGGCCTGCTCGTTCCCCCAATCTTAATCCCTTGCATTTTTTGTTTTGGGGTACTTGAAAGTCTTTGTTATGTACAAGCCACAGTAATAATGTACGATCACTACAGGAAGGCGTTTCAGTGCCCAATGTCTGCCATCGCATCCGTGAACAAACTGGAGTTTTTCACAGTGCGCGGTTCCCTAAGACGTCGGACGGAAGCGTGCCTTACAAAGAATGGTCACCCTATTGAGCATCTCCTCTGTCGATGGCTCAAAAGTGCAATCGCATGTTAAGCGGCTCGCGCTGGGTTCTTGGAACAGAAATTCACGAGAAGTTTCTTTAACTCATGCGCTTCATTCAAAACCAGTAATTCTACCGGGTGATCAAAAAGTCAGTATAAATTTGAAAACTTAATAAACCACGGAATAATGTAGACAGAGAGACACATACTTGGAATGACATGGGGTTTTATTAGAACAAAAAAAAAAGTTCACAAAATGTCCGACAGATGGCGCTGGACAGCAGGTAACTGCTACCGTGACGGGTGAGAGGTACGCCGATATGTTACGGAATCGCATCATCCCCAGCCTGGCTGATAAACCCCTACTGGAACGTACGATGTTTATACAGGATGGCGCCCCACCCTATATTGCTAGACGCGTGAAAGATCTCTTTCACGCGTCCTTTGGTGATGATCGTGTGCTCAGCCGCTACTTTCGTCATGCTTGGCCTCCCAGGTCCCCAGACCTCAGTCCGCGCGATTATTGGCTTTGGGGTTACCCGAAGTCGCAAGTGTATCGTGATCGACCTACATCTCTAGGGATGCTGAAAGACAACATCCGACGCCAATGCCTCACCATAACTCCAGACATGCTTTACGGTGCTGTTCACAACATTATTCCTCGACTATAGCTATTGTTGAGGAATGATGGTGGACATATTGAGCATTTCCTGTAAAGAACATCTTTGCTTTGTCTTGCTTTGTTATGCTAATTATTGCTATTCTGATCAGATGAAGCGCCATCTGTTGGACGTTTTTTGAACTTTTGTATTTTTTTGGTTCTAATAAAACCCCATGTCATTCCAAGCATGTGTGTCAATTTGTACCTCTCTATCTACATTATTCCGTGATTTATTCAGTTTTCAAATTTATACTGACTTTTTGATCACCCTGTATATTGTCAAAACAGATGCACTGCGTGTTGTCGTACAGGGGCCTCGAGCCCCGCAGCCCTCTTTAAGACAGAGAGGATCAGATTAATTTGCTTCTTGGTCTCAACTCCTCGCCAGTTCTTCTGGTATTTTGCGCCGTATGACAATAATTCCCTTAAGTCACTTCGGCGATTTTCGTGATGGTTCTTTGCAGTGACCCCGTGTATTTCCGTCTCAGTATCCTGATTTGAGATATTGCAGTATTGTACTTTATGTTATTGGTAATAATAGTGTTCTATAGATCTTGAGGCGTCAAATTCTACCCTACTTGCCTTTTCGGTCAACTTACAAAGAAATCCGAAAAAATCACAGTAAGCGGCACGTTACGCGATAACCAAATGTGTAAGACTCAGTTTACTGCTATAGGACAGTAGACTCAAGACTTCCAAAATGGCAAGCAGCCTCAAGATAATCCCACTGTATATGGGGCATTAGATCTTGAGATAGATGATACAAGGTGTTTTATATAAATGTCTGTTGTATATCTGGAGCAAGTCGAGACGGGAGTTAATAATATATTCTACGTTGATGTATTTTTTTTTTCTTAAAAGCAGCCAACACGGTGCACTGAGCCTTTTTTGTAGTTGTTGCTGTTGTTGTTGTACGGTTCATGTGCACAAGCCTATTCATTATGCATTGAGGCTTGCGACTGAGAGAGATTTCAACGTTAAGCAGGCAAAGTAAGTATATGTTTTACTACTTGAAGTGGTATAGGCTCCGAACTCAGTGGTTATGTTCGACGTTAATATACCGTTGAAATTCCCTTACCAATAGTCATCTGTGTATGTCAAGCAAGACGGTCCTTCAATATTTTTATATTCTGCGGTTGACGCTATTTTAACCATGCGGAATACGCCATAGTCGGCGTAAATGTCTGTGTCTTGTATTTATTTTTATTTCTTCATTTTGTTTTGTTATCATTTTTTTCGTCTTGTGTTAGTCCGCCATAGGTGTTTACGTTAGCTTACGGGGTTACGTGAAATGCACGATTGGCGGTTGGAAGCGCAACTTGAATGATTCAAATGGCTCTAAGCACTATGGGACTTACATCTGAGGTCATCAGTCCCCTAGACTTAGAACTACTTAAACCTAACTAACCTAAGTACATCACACACATCCATGCCCGAGGCAGGATTCGAACCTGCGATCCTGGCAGCAGCACGGTTCCGGACTGAAGCGCCTAGAACCGCTCGGTCACAGCGGCCGGCGAAGCGCAACTCCATCGGAGTAGTGAGTAGTGAGGGTAGGTGGACGTGGGCAGAGGTGTTTGTTCATCTGCAGATGAAGCGAGCAAATTCTCGACCGATGGCAGGCTACATTCAGCCGGTCTCCCTCGTCAAAGCACTCGCCGACGTCGGCGCTGATTAATTCGGGCGGCCTGACGGAAAGCAGTGATGAAACGCAGCCGTATCCTAGGCCCCGGAAGCAAAACAAGGCGGTATTACAGGCGCCCGGGGGGCGGCAGACGTGTTTGGCCGCTCGCCGCCGCCCCCGTGTAAGCGGCGCGCAGTTATCGACAGCCAGCGGTAGCTGCGGCGGGGGTGGGGGTGGGGGCGGCGGCGGCGGCGGCGGCGGCGGCGGCCCAGTAACCGGGGCGGCGGCGCTGTGGGCTGCGCCTGCGCCTGCGCGCTGCCAGCCCGCTCGCCGGGCCGCGCTGTAGGGTAGGTAGGACGCCAGTGGCGGCCCGAGCGCCAGTCCCGGACTGTCTGCCCCCGGCTCGAGCGTCGGCACCCCGCGCCGCGACGCCGCCTCCGCCGCCGCCTGCGCCTTCCTGGCCTGCCTGTAGGTACCGCAGCGGCACGCTGCCGGCACGGCCCTGCGTCTGCTGTCTGCTGTGTGCCTGTGTGCGAGTGTGCCCGATAACTCGGAGACGGCGCTGGCGCAACCGTGACACACACATCCCTGCCGCTCTCAAGACAGTGAACAAGTTTATCGAAAGAAATGTGTTTCTTTTCACGGAATGAGTTTTTCCGTTATATTTACAAATACGCGCAAAACTTCGGATAGTAGGCGCTAAAGATATCAACGTCGTGTCAGTATGACAAATTAGGATTTGGAAGCTCCGATGTGCTTCAAATCTTTTTTATCGTTCTTTTCAGTAAATGTCACTTCCCTCCATGTCAGCGTAACTGTGCATTCCATGTATCATTAGGTGTTACATTTCGTTTTCTTGTGATGAGCTGTGTTTGCTTTGTTTCGTCACTTACTGCCTTTGCCTGAGGAGATCTGGTCGACAGGTGAAAACTCGTCCTATGTCATGAAGTGACTAATAAATAACGTAGAAAACAAATTTCCGTTGTGTTTGACACGTTGTGCACACAGTGCTAACAGTTGTAACATAATGGTGCAGGTGCGAAGTGGTCAAGTTGTCGACGCATTTACTACCTTACTCTACCTCTTCCACAGTGGCAATTGCAGCTTCTTCTTGTGAATCTTCCATTGTAGTCTATTTCCAAAGGGACGAAATAAATTTCCCCGAAATTTTATTGTCGACATGCTACTAGTACCAAGAACTGTTGTTGGTCTTTAGATTTACATTGCCGATAGTATCTCTGAGAGATTGTCGTCTGTGCTTCACATCTTAGGTCTCGAAGTCCAGGGATCTGCACTTAGTGAAGGTATAAGCGTGACAGAGTTCTGGCGGTGTCTTTGTGGTAACAGTGGCGATTGTGGTGGGCGCGGCCAAAGTGGGTCACCGGAAGTGGGTCAGGGACGCCTCACTGCGGTCCACGTGGCCGCGAGCCCACAGCCCACGGCCTGCTGCTCATCACTGCAGTCACTTGCCGCCCTCACACCCCTGTTCAGCAGTAACTTAGGAGGATATCGAATTGATTTTCATGTTAACTTGAACTACAGGCGCTGATTGATTTTGTTTGGGATATAGAACCGGTTTAGTCCATTTCAAAGAAAATAACGTACGGTGTTTATGCCCATACTACCACCGCCAAGCATCCATGATTTCATTCCGATTGACACTGCGGGTACTGAAATTATTTTCTGATTTCCTGTCAGGTTTAAAATCTGTCATCTAAGACTGTGTTTAAGCCATTGCACATGACTCATTAATAACGCTTTCTTCATTCCTTTTTGTCTTAATTTTTTCCAACGCCTGCAGAGAAAAATTTGGTCAATTTTTTATTTCTGCCTCTGTATCCAATGATATTCTTCGTTTTCAACTCTGTCTACCCTTTGCACAACAGCTTTCACGGTATAGAACTACCACAAAAATTTGTTTTTTAAGTCTCCTATACGATCTGTGACTGTGCATTGTTTGTCCAGGAAAAATTGAAGTTTGTTTATAAAGACAATGATGTATGGGTGCAACCTTTGAAACTTTCGTTTTCTACAGAAACTGATGCTCACACTGACAAAATATACGGCATTAAGCGTACTTAGTAATAGTAATTCTATCACGACCTTACTGCGTGTGAAATTATAAACGAGCGTCAAAGCTACGACAGCAACGTCCAAAATGTAAATACCACAAACAGATGGAGGATCATAAGTTTGCTGGAAACAGTTTCTTACTAGGGATGTTGAATGGTCTTCATGGTTGCAGAAATTACATGAATCTGTTGGAACCCCAGTTTAAAACATTTAACTTCTGGGCAACGCATTAACATACTTACAGATTCTTTTCGGTCAGTATTCACCTGAAACCCAATTTTTCCCCCGTGCGATACTCTTCATTCAGCCAACCTGCTCCCCAAACATAGTGATAGTGCTCGACTAGCTCTCGACAGAAACTTCTTCGTCTTGCAGTAATTCGTGCTACGGAAATACTTCGGACATCTAAATTTAAAAATTGTTCTTCTACTCTGGAATCATTAATACAATGCCACAAAATAGCTGTGCTAAGTTACCCTTCATAATGCTCAGTCTTTCAGTTCGCGGGGTTTATTTCTTCATATTTCAGCTGTAACAATTCTGCACATCTGCAATTCTCCTAGTCAACGTATAAATAGTTTTCAGTTATGTTCATAACGCCAGGCCAGTGCAAAAAATAGAATTACCGTCATGACTGACTCCATGTACCTTGCAGCGGACAAGCAAACAACGTGAACAGTTTCATTGTCAGTATGACTGTTCGGTGCAGAAGGGGATGACAACGTACCGCAATTAACGTGCCTAACGACGCAGAAGAAATGTGATGTAAAGACGTGAGAGCCGCCCATTCTGGCTGGAAGGTCACTCACCAGATGAGATCTGTGATCAACCATCATAGACAGATGCAAGGCTGAAATATGTGGCTAGGTAATGCCGCCTGAAACTCTGGCGAGCCGACGAGCCGCGACTCTGCCTTGGACACCGGTCGCCACCCTGGTCCCGGTGTGGACCTTTAAGCTGCTTAACAACAGAAAAGGATGTGTTACGTTTTCTGTACACTGTTCCTCTACAATATGGCGTCTGTTTGACGAAAAATTTTTGATATTATCTTCATGGTGCCGTGAAACGCAGTAATATTAGAAAACACTAAATCCCTGAGAGCACACGTGTTGTGGCGAAAACGTGTGTAAAGCGGTACTAAATGTGTGTGTGTGTAAAGTATCATTTAAAATATGACTTGACAAGGTCGTACGAAGTAAGACAGAAAGCGCTAAGTAAGAAAATCAGTATGATCCACTCTGAGTTTCGTTGCGCAAGTGTCATTTGGAAACTGTACTGCCACAGGATGCCTGCTCATTAACGTGCAGCAATCTCGTTAAAAATTAGCAACATGAAAGAGACCAATCGAAATAGTTGTCTGCAGTCTAGTCTATTTCATAATAGACATATCCTTTTAATTTTCTGTGAAAGCTGAAGTAAGGGAATTTATTTATGCGATGGTTATGTCTAATATCGAGGTATCTTATGACGAGTAACCCCATGGCCATTCGAACTGGATGCAGTGTTTATGTATACCGGCAATAAATTTACAATATTCGTAAATCTAAATGACAGATATTCAAATGATAGTAATCTATATAAATAAAAATGTAAATGTTCGTTTGTTCAAAAATCTTAAATCCCCAGAAGTTCTTCACACCGATTGCTTTGAAATTTTTTGCACAACGGTGCGTTCGTATACGAGCACGTTTTTATATACCTACTGCAACGCCAAATATAAGAATATATCTAATATATAAAGGGAGACGTTTTCACCAAAAATCTCGAAAAGTTCTTGACCGATTTACTTCAAATTCTGGTGCAATACTTTAATGAACATTCGGAAGGACCTAAGCGAAATTTTTCAAATACATGAAATATCTAAATAGCAAATGGTATTACCAAAAACCTCAAAAAGTTCTTGACCGATTTAGTTCGCATTTTCACGCAATACTCTAATAATGAAAAATCGGACAGACGTAGGCTATATAATTTTAACATATCGATGATAGGCAATGAAAATCTGTTAAGTCCATTTGGTTAAATTTTACACGGGAAGCAAAAATAGTTTCTTAACAAATACATGAAGTGGTACAAATAATGTTGATACATTTGTAACTATATGGTAGAAGTCTAGTTATTGACAGATTTCAGAAATTGATGCACTTCCAAATCTGTCTTTGCTAATGGAGTTACTGGTTACTGGAAGTAAAAGTTTTCGCAAGCGGATGGAATTACGAAGTTTTCATTGAATACCATTGACATATAATGTATAAATATGTGTATAAAATATATAATAGTGCAAAGTTGTTGGCAAACGGAAAAGATGTATTTAAGGCGTATTGGCTTATGACTAGGATACCACTATAGAGTATGAATTTGCAACAACAGTAAACAAGGCTCAAGGGCAGAGAGTGGGATGAAAAGGGAAGAAAGATAGAATGGTCGGAGGAGATAGAGAGAAGGGGCAGGAAGAGATGGAGAGAAAGAGGAAGGAGACATAGACAGGGAGGAGGAGGAGGTCAGAGAGAGAGAGAGAGAGAGAGAGAGAGAGAGAGAGAGAGAGAGAGAGAGGTGGGGAGGCGGAAGGAGAAGGAGCAGGAGGTGGACGAATGGAGGGAAAGGAGATAATGTCAGAGACAGGGGGGAGATTAAGATGTATATGCAATTCCCACACGTACTATAAAAGTGTGCTTTATCTTTCCTTTCTTTTCCCTTTAACCAGTCTAAGTCACAGCAAAGCGCGACCGGAAACAGATAATAAAAATAATAATAATAAGAAGAAGAACAAGAAATGATGATATTCAGAACACGTTAGGCAAGTTTCAGTGTGTCTTATGCTGGGATGTTAAACACAAACATTCGTTAATTCACCAAGCGCCAATTCCTTCTGTGTGCACCTGAAAGCGTATATAGTCACAATGGCTGATTCAGTCGTCTCTGAATCTCAAAGCGTTGAAACAGACGGGAAAACGGTGTACTACATGTTGTGAAATGAATATGTAAAATAGTTACCGCAACATTGCTGTGTGCTACAGCAGAGCTCTTACCATTTTCAAGTGAACTGCTTAAAATAGTTACCGTAACATGAAATTCCTTAACATTCGTATTTCATACCTCTTTCATTTCGTGATGAAACAAGCTTTGATTTGGAACATATTTTAAGGAGATGCGTTCCATCATCATTGTATTGTAAAACTCGTACGTACGACAATGCATCGTCACAGATTAATGTGGCTTGAGTAATTGGTTCAAATGGCTCTGAGCACTATGAGACTTAACATCTGAGGTCATCAGTCCCCTAGAACTTAGAACTACTTAAACCTAACTAACCTAAGGACATCACACACATCCATGCCCGAGGCAGGATTCGAACCTGCGACCGTAGCGGTCGCGCGGTTCCAGACTGAAGGACCTAGAACCGCTCGGCCACAACGGCCGGCGGCTTGACTAATTATTTGTATATTTGTGGTAAGGTCTTAGGGGACCAAACTGCTGAGGTCATCGGTCCCTAAGCTTAAGCACTACTTAATCTAACTTAAAGTAACTTATGCTAAGGACAACACACACATCCATGCCCGAGGGAGAACCTCCGACGGGGGCAGACGCGCGGACCGTGACAAGGTGCCTCAGACCACGCGCCTACCCCGCGCTGCGATTGACTAAGTACTCTAAATGTGTGTAGGAGAGAGAACGCAGTTTTAAAGATTAAATAATAAGACATTTAACACACCAAAGTCGGCATCTATCATCCTGTTCTGTTCATGCTACTAACTGCGTTCTTTTTGTAAGATATGATGAGCAGCTTGGTTTGCACTCATTATTCCAGTATAAACACTTTCCTTATTCGACACATGTAACCGGTTAGTGGCGATAAATCCTAAAACTGATTGTACGGCCAAAGGTTAACGTATTAAACAAACGAACTCTGACCAGTCCCATTCTAGAGTACTTTCCGTGTGTACAACACTGAAACATCTTCAACTTTTGTAGTCTTGTCTTCCTCAGTTGCGTGTAGTATTACGGTATATTGGTAATTTTTACTTATGGACCGCCTGACAACAACTGAACTAAAATTGTGTCCATAAGTAATAACGGTCCATAAGTAAAAATTATCAATACACCGTAATACTGAAACACTTCGTAGACAGACAAGTAGTGAACAATTGTGAGAGATGTATTGTCCCCTACTGCACAAGTGTCTGCTGGTATTGTACAGAATCCGCCAGTATGGGATGGGGTTGCGAAAGCTCACCACAAACGACCCTGTACCTTGGAACTATATATCACACCGGTATAAAATGATCGCTATCTTTTGTATGTTGCGTCTACAGATCAGATTTTGAACATACCATTAACAGATTTGTCTTCAGTCAAATAATCTTACCGCGCTTATAAAAAAAATTATTCTATTCCAATAAAGTTAAGGAAGTATTCTTAGAAAAGTGATGTGCCCTTGAAGTCAACCATCCGTTCACTTTTGAGACGACTCTTATTAGCAATGCAAAATGAGATTTCTTTTTTGCTTTCTAAGGCACTCCTAAGCTTGAAATGTCAACATGTCCTCTCCGAACATTGTATTTAATGAGTTCTTTCCAATTTAAAACTTTTGAATCCGTACATATTATAAAATGAATGTATGTGTGTATACGTATTCCTCCTCCTAAACCACTGGACCGATTTCAACCAACCTTGGTACACATGTCCCTTACTGTCGGGCAACAATCACTGTGGGGGTATGAACCAACTTCTTATCATAGTTCAGGGGATATGGCGTCATAAATACTGAGATGCGGAAAGATTGTCTCATTGTGCATGACGTTTATATTCATTACTTCTTTTCTAGTTCTGTACGCAACACATTTTGCAGACAGTATCCACATGTGCATATGAATGTACCTACACAAACATACCATTGTACGACAAATATTTCGAAAGGTACGACGACATACACACTGAAATTCGTGAAAAAATTCCGCATCGTGCTTGAAATTTTAATATATTTATTCTCTACTGCTAAGACACTTCTACAGTTGACTCAGCTTTAGGAAATCCATGATACCTGGCAGCGCAAACGGCTTTACGTGGAAATGTATTCGCAGTTGCAAAATGGGATAACAATTAGCTGCATAAGGAAATGGCGACAATGAAATTTGTGTCGGATCAAGACTCGGAGCCGGATTTCCCGCTTCGGAAATGCATGCGTGTCCGGAGGAACATTGCATCATTTTTTTGACAACACAGGCGCTGCAATATTTTATCGGAAACGGCTGTAGGCGAAAACCGTAGCCGTCTACAGAACTACGAAGTAAGTTGGTACAAAGACGTTTACAAAATCGCATTGTAGATGCGCGAAGCAACTGTACTTACGCATGTGTACGTTATACATATATCTCTCTACGACTATCCCTTAATTTGGAAGGTGTTTTCACGAAACATGCAAATGAAATTTTTTCGGTAGCATACTACGAACACTTAATTTTTTTGTTTTCGCTTCTAATAGAAAATTGGCAGAATGAATACGCGGTCAATACCGGGTTTGTTGGCAACTAAAATATAATTAACTAAAATATACTCAACCAGGAAAATGAAACAGAAGAGAAAAAGAGAAGAGTTTCCGCCGTCGCAGTGTACGTTACTCGTTGCTCGAAGAAAGCGTCGTTTAAGCTGTTTAGCGTCGCCCACTGTTAAGCAGTGAGGGGAGGGATGAGCAATTTCACCAGAGAGATAACAAGATATTTGTTTTAAGCGAGCGTAACGAATTTTGTTACTGTCTGCTCCCTCCATTGTGCTCGGGAAAAGATAACGGCAAGGAAACAAGAGATATAATTAGGTTTTTAACAGGCGGTAAAGCGGGCTGCAACCAGAGGAAACATTAAGGTCACAGGGCAGAGGTTTCTAAAAAGCACTCCGGCCTAGCCAGCTACCGGAACTCTGCGTGTTTTTTTCCGCCTGGCTGGCGACTGCGGAGTCCCTTATCTCCTGCTGAATCCATCCACGCTGCGGCGGGGCCCATTCCAAAAACAGCGGCGGCGTCAGCGGCCGCAGAGCAGGGCTGCCTGTACGCAAACACGGCGGCCCGCGCGCTCACAAAGTGCATTAGCGGTCGCGCCGCTCAGCGCCGCGCTCCCACCTGCTCAGCGCCGCTGCGGTTGGCTCTGTGCTGCCGCTCTGCTCTGTTCTGTCCGCTGTACGGCGCGCTCTCGTTCTCCTTCTGATAGCGTCCTCGATACTGCGCCCAGCGCACGCGCTACTGTTTGCGCCTGCTTCAAATCCTACACTGCACAGTCACCTTACTGAGATCACCTTGTACTACAGCATAGACCAGTTAAAAGTAGTCTACCTCCCCTTTGAATGTGAATACATTATTTCGACCTTTGAATGCGAATGCATTATTTCAACTTCGGAAGATGAGTATATAACTACAGTAATTGTCAGTTTTATGCAGTAAGCAATTGTTTGCATTTTTCTATCAGCATTTGTTTCTCCATTGAAGTTCGATGTTTCTCTTTCCGGTCTGCAAAATCACTTTCTGGGTAGAAGAAAGAATTGAAATTCAGGAAGCATATGTGAAAACAGGTTCGATTAAGAAACTCGCGAAATTTTCGGGATCAAGTAACTGGATAGCAAAAACAGTAGTACAGAGTCCGTCTAAAAATTGGCGCACCTATGCATGTATGCAAAATGTAAAACGACATAAAACTCTTACAGTTCGCCCACCAGAAGTTATTGCAGGCATTCGCCGAAGAATTATTCAGAGCCCAAAGAAGTCTACACGTAAACTAGCCCAACAGGCGCAGGAGGAGTTGTCAGAGAATATTGAAAAGTCTTAATTTGAAACCATATCGTGTAACGGGATAATGGAATGTAGTCGAATTAAAGCGGGTGATGCTGAGGGAATTAGATTAGGAAATGAGACACTTAAATTAGTAAATGAGTTTTGCTATTTGGGGAGCAAAATAACTGATGACGGTCGAAGTAGAGAGGATATAAAATGTAGACTAGCAATGGCAAGGAAAGCGTTTCTGAAGAAGAGAAATTTGTTAACATCGAGTATAGATTTAAGTGTCAGGAAGTCGTTTCTGAAAGTATTTGTATGGAGTGTAGCCATGTATGGAAGTGAAACATGGACGATAAATAGTTTGGACAAAAAGAGAATAGAATCTTTCGAAATGTGGTGCTACAGAAGAATGCTCAAGATTAGATGGGTAGATCACATAACTAATGAGGAGGTATTGAATAGGATTGGGGAGAAGAGGAGTCTCTGTGACAACTTGACTAGAAGAAGGGACCAGTTGGTAGGGCATATTCTGAGGCGTCAAGGGATCATCAATAAAGTAGTTGAGGGCAGCGTGGAGGGTAAAAATCGTAGAGGGAGACCAAGAGATGAATACACTAAGCAGATACAGAAGGATGTAAGCTGCAGTAGGTACCGGGAGATGAAGATGCTTGCAGAGGATAGAGTAGCATGGAGAGCTGCATCAAACCAGTCTCTGGACTGAAGACCACACACACACACACACACACACACACACACACACACACACACACACACACACACACACACATCGTGTAACGGATGTGCAGCAGTTACGGGAGGATGGCAGTGAGAAACGTGTATATTATTCCGGGTGGCTTTTGGATTACATCAACGATGGTTTGTTAGACCCACCCATTACACCATGAGTGATGAAGCGCGGTTTCATGTTTCGGGTCATATTAGTGCACAGAACACGAGGTACTAGGCAGCGGAGAATCTTATAGTTTATGTCAGCAACCACTCCATGATGAAACATTCGGTATTTGGTGCAGTGTAACAGGAACGCGCATCATTGGACCGATATTTCTTGACGCTACCCACAACACCTCTTGCGGAAATTTTTGATACCTTTTGTGCTCAACTCACCGAATATGAAAGGCAATACCTCTTCTTCCAGCAACATGTCACACGTCAAAGGTGTCCCTGGAACGAGTCCGTAATTTCTTCACTGAGGCATGAACTGTCACCAAAAATTTACGGCCACCACGTTCGCCGGATGTAACAACATGGGATTTTTTCCTATGGGGACGCTTGGAGAGCAACGCCTATGAAATAAATCCACGTACAGTAGGGGAACTGAAACACAAGACCGGTCTTGAAGTTGTCGTCATCGATATCCGAACTTCATGCCAGATGTTTCTGAACATGCTTAAATGGTTCAAATGGCTCTGAGCACTATGGGACTCAACTTCTGAGGTCATTAGTCCCCTAGAACTTAGAACTACTTAAACCTAACTAACCTAAGGACATCACATACATCCATGCCCGAGGCAGGATTCGAACCTGCGACCGTAGCGGCCCCGCGGTCCCAGACTGCAGCGCCTATAACCGCACGGCCACTTCGGCCGGCGAACATGCTTAGACGTGCACAGCTGTGCACTGATTTTGCAGGGAGTCACTTTCAACAAATTTTATAAATGTATTTTTCCATTGTATTTTTCATTGTAAATAAATGGTTTGTCCATTTCTGCTCTTCGTTTCTATAATTTCTTTGCGTTTTCTTTATACTCACCCTTTCTACTTTCATCTGCGCCACCCTGACTATTGACAATAACCGCAGTTTGCAGGTCACACTGCAGATAGAGCATCTACAGGTGACTCGTCAGCTGCTAACACGTTATCACGAAAATTTGGACCTGTTCTGTACAATGTTTACCAGATCTGTTGACATGTATGTGATTGAAATTTAATCGACTAATCGGGGCCACTCTAGACCAAAAAACGACAACCAACCGCTTCCTTGGCCGAGATTTGCTTATGTGTACGGGCAGCAAATCGGAGCCAGCGAAGCGCTTCGCCTTGGTTGCGTTTCTGATTGCTGACGGCAACATCAAATTGTAGACGGTGAGTCCTAGTGTAGTTTCCGGATCGAATGCTCCCTGGTGCAGTAGCAGTTTGCTGTGTCTGTTGAACGGGTATGTATTTATCGTGTTCAATCTTTATGGATATCTTTTTACTGCAACTGCAACTCTCCTAAAAGAGGTGCTATCTTTGGAAACTTTACAGCCTTCACAAATCAATAACAAATCGAAATCTGTACCTCCAATTCGAAAAAAAAGGATGAAATAGCCCGTATTGCAATACAGTTTTAAGGCCAGACATTAATGTTGTCCCATAAGACTACTTCCTACCTTTGAAAAGAGAAGTCGTCCACCACCGTCATTCCTTCTTCCTTTTTTCTAGTTACCAGTTTCTTGCAGTAAAATAAATGCTTCACGTGCGACTACCGCTAAATCCTCTTCTTCCCTCACAATATCGGCCGGTAGAATTGTAATTAAAGCGCTACTTTATAACAGTAACATAACGGAGCAACCTCGGCAAGTTATCAGAGTGAGTAGCGATTCCACATGGCCGAATCCGTTCACAAAAGAATTCTGAAGACCCTCCCGTTCTCTTCCATCCATTACCAACAATTGCAGCAGCTTTCCCGAGGGAAAGCGATTGTAATCTACGGGTGAGCGTGAATGGAAATACCAACAGCATTGACCAAGAGCACACCGTCGTGAACTCGGAAGCTCACACCATCCGTCTGCTCTGAGGCCCATACGGGAAAGAGACCACTAAAGTATTCTTATTTATGCGAGTCTGCTATGCCCCAGCATCCCGGTTGGCCTTCACGAAACGTTTTAGTCGGTGACCACCTCAGACATCAAAATCTCCTAGGCTTCTGATGTTTTCGCAAAGGTTAATGACGATACTTCGACACTTCAATTATCTTTAACACACGGCCAACGTGAACTGTTAACAAACTTAAAAATGTCAAAGATAATCTGCCACTCTTCATAAGAAATGAAGTTATAGCCATTTCTTCAATTCTCGTAATTTGTACTCTTCCTTTGATGAGAGCGAGCGATAGGTTTACAGTCATTGAACCTGTCTTCTTACTTACCTAATTCACAATCAAACCACACTTGACAGCTAACAATAAGATACGACAGTATAAATAAAATAAGGAATAAACTGTTTTCCAAAAGTGGGGCACTCAATATCTCCTTGCGTGCATAACGCCATTGAAACTAAACTCCTCCCGAACCGTCCATGAAGGCCCAACGGTCCCGACCGGCCGCCGTGTCATCCTCAGCCCATAGGCGTCACTGGATGCGGATATGGAGGGGCATGTGGTCAGCACACCGCTCTCCCGGCCGTATGTCAGTTTTCGAGACCGGACATAACGCCATTGGCTTGATCCATTTCCAAGGCTGTTGGTGGGCCTTACTGAGCTGCTGTTGCACAGTCGCTAGTCTTTTCTCGCAGCGGCGTATTAAGTGCGTAACTGTGTTGTGTATTAACGTGTTCGCGTTACTGCATGAGATTATGGAAATAAAAGTAAAAGATGAAATTCAGGCTGGCACGTACCCTGCTTCTGTAGAGCAGCATCGAGAAGTCCACAATTTTTCACGTTTTCTTCGTACTGGAGGTTCATCGTCGACGAGGTTACGTTCACGCATTCCGTGGTGTGCATAGAGATCTTCAGGAAAGACTTGCTACATTCCTTATCGTTTATTTCTTACCTTTCTCTTTCCTTCTCGTGTGGTTTGCAAAAGGGCTACATAGATTATAGTTGCAAAATAGTGAACATCAGATTTGGTTATGCATAGAATTGGGCACTGCCATACTTCATCAGTGAACGAACTACGAATCGCAAATGATGTCGTAAAGAGAGTTACCGTATGAGCAACATTTGCCGTTATGGAGCTCTTAGTTCTTGCTCAGCACTAAATGATAAGCAGATCGTGCTGAAAATATTGACTCTCTAGATGAGTGAAGTCTATCGATATTGATCACTCATCTCTTCCCCCCCCCCCCCCCCCCCCTCCCCTCTCCCCACCACCAGAATTCATTTTATGATAGGTTTGCTTTCAGTTTCATTCTTGTTTGGGAGGTACAGGAATGTCACTAAATTCGCATCTGCGTATTTTAAATTTCACCCGAAGAAAGTTCGATAAATGTACTAAGTATCACTTTTCTTTCAGTTCTTAACACAGTATCCTGTTTAATTTTCTGTTGGGTACTTACACACCTCCTATGTATGGTTTACTTTGTTTTCTTTTTGAGTTTCACGTGTATTGTAGTATCTTTGACGATGGCGATCAGCCTTATGTGGAGCAGCCTTATCACATTGCCTTCTCGTCACCTTTTACCTGGTTTATTCATTCATTGTCTTTTACCACATCGCACCACATTATAGCTGCTGTAACCCCGGCTATCAGGTATGACTCAGTCACCAGCCACACGGCAATGTACTGCGGGTTGCAGCACTACGTGTAGGCCACGTAAACAACCGCGGAGATCACACACAGTACCAGGTGGCGCTACGCTTGCCCCATACAGCGCTGCACTATCCCGCCTTCGCGAGCCACTTCGCACTTCCACGCATTCCTGGTAGTCTTTCGCCGGACGACTTTACAAGACGCTGTGCTGCCGCTTTCCGGCAGTTGACAGCGGGAGTCGCGGTTCAGTGGGCTTAGCGCAGACTATTGTGCGGCCCCTCAGAGCCTCATTCGCCGGGCGCGCAGTGCACTCTGGGCTCTGCGCCGGATCGCAGCCCACCAGCCTGGCAGTGAGCTTGGTGTCCTGTGTACCGCATCGAGACCGTCGAGTCATCGCGAGTGCGTCAACCACGGACTGCGTCTGTGATAATCTATTACGACACACCAGTATACGTAGTGACCACGGCTAGCATAAACGATAGGGCTCGTACCTCCTAAGAAACTTACTGAGTACTGTCATCTTCGTATCAGATCTGAACTGTCTTTTGGTTGGGTTATTCTGAGGGTGCTTTGTGTTGTATCTGCTTAAAGTGTTATGTCCAAGTTCCATTGTTCTTTGCCTACCTGGGCACGTCTATTCATCAGTAGAGTTCAACACCCACTAAGGAACTTAATAACATCAGCCTACGTTGTTAAAACATTTCATTTTTTTTGAATGCTTGTCTAATAGAAATATAATAATGAGCAACGACAGCTATACATTAATCCCATTCTATTAAAGAAACCTTGTATTGTTGAGGTCAGACATTTTGTTCTGAGTCTCATTTCATGTTTGATGTCTTCAAAGCGATGACCGTCAAACTCTGTCGAGGATGGAAGGGTTCTGTTTAATGTCGTGGACCACTTAATTAATTCGTAGAATAAGTCCAAAACTGTTTATAATTAAAGTAATGTACCCACACTTTTGATGTGGATCCAAACAAAACAAAAGTAACGTAGCGCTAAATCACGCGAACGCGTTGATCACGTACCAGGTCGTCTTCAGTCTGCTAGCACCTCACTTAAAAGAGTTTAAAGCAGAGGATTATGTACACACAGCAACCGGTAATGTGTTCAGCAGCTCCGTAAGTGTGGTATAAGCAGAGTCTCTTGGTGAGCTGTTCAAGCTAAGCGTGAGGGTGGGCTCTAGAAGATGACAACCAACCATGTCAGCCAAAACTTTCGCGGAAATGTTTCCTTGTTGAGATCTAACAGCAATCAAATGTAGGTTCGTTTAGTTCTAAATATGACTGTTCCTAGTGAAGGAGTTTTAAATCATTCCTAGCAATTACAAGAAAATCTATGTTTTGTCACCAAATGCGTTTTGTTTTATTGAATTAAAATTCGTTAGTTGTGGTGTGATATGTCCTTCATTCGGTCACGTCAGGAAACGCTGTCTGCCTGCACGCTTTTGCGGTGTTCTCTACTTTAACACTGCTGTTTTCCACCTAATGTTACGTTGCTTTCCTGACCCATACGTTTCTTTATATGAAACACGACACAACTCTGCATCCCTAGTGTTTGTGTATAGTTCCGAAAAAAGTTGTGGGTGTAGGTGGAAAACAGCAGTGTCAAATGAGGAAATAGCTCGAAAAGGTGCAAGCAAAGGGCGTTTTCTAATGTGAGCGAAAATCGGAGGTTATATACCACGACAGGTGATGTATAATTTAAAAAAAACGAAACGTGTTGGTGACACATATACTAATTTTCTTGTAGAGCTTTAAATCACTACCGCCACCGTCAATTTGAGGATGAAAACACATCTGAAATTCAATATGAGCTGCGAAATGTGGTGTTCCTAGTGCGTGCATATTCCTAAGGTGGTTCACGTGTTCAGTTTGTATTCACACGCTACCCTCAGAGCGGTTTTGTACCTTGTAACGATAGTAAGTGCTTAACAAGCGTATTTGTTGCAAGTATATTACTAACCTTTTATATTACAACGTCCTCAAAATCCCGTGTCCTCGCATCAGGCGATCCTCCACCACCATCAACACCACCATTACTACCAAGCTCGGGACAAATAATCTCTGTTCCCCATAGACGCCGATTAATTCCAGTGAGGGTGCCGTGGTGGCGATATATCGAGCTAGGCTGTTAGGAAACCAGTGCTCGTAGGTACGACTACCGTTACTTCCATTGCTGCTCGCCTCACCATAACGCACAACCTTGTCAGTCAGCTAACGACAACTCGTCGTCCATGCTGTATTCGCTTTCTCACATGTCAACAACTGGGAACAGGTGACTATGAAACTGCTAATATGCATAACATATTATGACCAATGTGTCTCGCTTCTGCGTAAAACTCACAAGCGAGTTAAGTTCTTTAACTGTAAATGGTGTTCTGTGAGTGATGACGGCAAAGTATGTCGTTGAGGTTAGCTCATAAAAGTTGGTGGTAGCCATTCATTACATGCCGTGACCCATTCCTCGTTCTTCCTGCCAAGATTAAGTATAAGAAAATTTGACAATTTTAGAACGTACTTGTCTCAGCAGTGAGCACCATTCACGCACTTGTAATGGCCAACTAAAGATCGCTACGTACGTAATCTAGGACTCTGTGGAAATATTCATGAGGTTCTGCAGAACTACTGATTGCCGTGTGTCACTAAGTCACTCCAGCCAACAAGAAGCTTTCGTAATAATAACATTCGCAGAACGTTGTATCGTCCGAGGTGCTAGGGGGTTAAGAACAATGAAATGAAGGGTTGCGTTCAACCTCTCCTTAATGTCGGGAGAACAAGGATGGAGAACGAATCAATTGTATCTTGTTAAAGGAACCTTCCCAACACTCCTCTGAAGTGATCTTCTCAAACTAGGAAAATTTAAACCGAGATGACTCGCTTGGGATTTTGATTACTTTCTTCACCAAAAATAATGAAATATGCTAAACACAGTGCCTCGTTCATTAATAATTTAACGAATATAATGGTCATTGATAGTAAAACCCACAGTAGAGCATTCAGTGAAACGATATATTATTAGTTCAAATGGTTCAAATGGCTCTGAGCACTATGGGACTTACCAGCTGTGGTCATCAGTCCCCTATAACTTAGAGCTACTTAAACCTAACTAACCTAAGGACATCACACACATCCATGCCCGAGGCAGGATTCGAACCTGCGACCGTAGCAGTCGCACGGTTCCGGACTGCGCGCCTAGAACCGCGAGACCACCGCGGCCGGCTATCATTAGTTCATTGACCATTTTTGCTCCTAGTCCTTCACAGTATGGCACTGAAAAGCTGCATACGGTACGAATGTGTGCTGAAAAGTAATGCCTCCGAAATTTTTATATGAAAATTCCTAAAACTTTTTTAAATTAACATTCTACACATTCATTCTTCATGTCGCCATGTTTATTTCTCAACCCATGCAACGAACACATTTCTCCCAACGAGATACCAGCTTGTTGGTACCGTCACTGCAGACTGGCTTCGTTGGCGGAGCCACAACCTCACCCTAGATTATACAGTTTCATCACTATCGCCGCGCGGGAGTAGCCGCGCTGTCTAGGGCGCCTTTCTACAGTTCGCGCGGCTCCCCGCATCGAAGGTTCGTGTCCTTCCTCGGGCATGGGTGTGTGTGTTGTCCTTAGCGAAAGTTAGTTTAAGTAGTGTGTAAGCCTAGGGACCGATGACCTCAGCAGTTTGGTCTCGTAGGAACTTACCATAGCTTTTCAATTTCATCGCTATCCTTGTAGGTATTTTTTAAGAAGATGAAGATGAAACTCGGATCGATCGACGGCAGCGAACCGAATACGTCGGACTGTTGCAGATGTCATAGCGCTCGTATGTGTTCTGGCTTTGTCATGCTGTAGGAGAGGCTGCTCCATGTATGGACGAACTCTTCAAATTCGAAACTCCAGTACAGCATGCTTTTTCTCATCGACAAAACTACATTACATCCTCCATGTTACACGCTACAATTAGGAGCCATCCAGCGGCAGAGAGCTGCAAGTATGTAGACGTGAGGAACAAAACATGTTGAATGTTAATAAAGTTTGTTTTACTTTTAAAAAAGCGTAAGAATTTTCAAAAATAAAATATCGGAGGCATTACTTTTCAGCACGGTCTCGTTTTTGTACACTTCAAGCCCAAAAGCGTCCTCGTCAGTTGCCGAAGTCGCTAACAATCCAAATTGAGATGGTACGTCATCTGAAGATGACTTGTTAAAATCCTCGTAGTGCAGCGAATCCGTAACAACACAAGTTCTACCTTACACTGTGGAGTCCGAATGAGCGAATAGAGTGCGTTAGTGACGGTGGTGCAATTTTTAACTGCTTGAGGTGCTTTATACCCAAGACATTTTGCTGCTTATTCATTTGTGTTATTCGACCAAAGACGAGGACAATATAAACTGTAAATTATTATACTGTGTCTTTTTATTTTTAGATAGTTCGAGCAGTCGAATCGCTTCATCAGTTTGCCTCGAAAGTACAAAACGGTATTGTACTGACAGAGATAGTAAACGCACACCCTTAATTTTTATGTGGTACCAACACTAATCACAATTAACCATACGACACCGGCATACTTGACAATGGATGTTCTGTTGGATGACGACAAGAACAAATCTCTTCCTCTAGGATTTCGCTCAGTTTAACAATGCGGGAAACAGTTTGTCGTCTGAAGCATCGAAGTTATAAATAAAACGGTGTTGACAAACGAGGAGCTAATCATGTGTGCTGTTAGTCACATTTCTTTAAACCCGCAACTGACGTGTTTAAATTAATTCTTAGGTTGCAGATACTGCATATTTTTCATATAATCATATGCATATAGATACAAGTCAATCATGAACTAGTGCAAATGCGATTTCATTCAAACTAACGAATAAGCTTTATTTGCTTTCTTGCTGGTGCTAAAACTCCTCAAGTACTAATGCTTATTTTCCATGTTCTACTTAAAAACAACACACAAAAATAAATTTCTGCAGTTTTGTATGTAATTTAAAATCGGATACTGTGCGAAAGATGTAATTTTGAGCTACACGTGAAAACTGATCATTAGCTTCAATTTTTTTTTAGTTTTAATTCCTTCACAAGGAAAGAGAGCTGAGATGAAATTTTACGTTTTTTATCGCAGAAAGAATGACAACCTTTTCGTATAGACCGAACTAACTGCTTGTGATTTACTTCTAAGAAGGATTTTTCGGACTGGAATATTAGTTACGGTCATAAAAATTATTTTCGTATACGATATGGTTGTCATGTTTGACTCACGTAAGTGATCCAGTACAATCGTACTTCAGACTTTTCTTGATGTATCTCTGATTACAGTGAGGTAGTATCATTTTAGTCTTCTAGGCGGTTATTTGGGATATTGTATGATTAGTTTTGCAGTTAACTTAGCCCACCATTCATTTTTGTGGCGTAGGTATATACACTCCTGGAAATGGAAAAAAGAACACATTGACACCGGTGTGTCAGACCCACCATACTTGCTCCGGACACTGCGAGAGGGCTGTACAAGCAATGATCACACGCACGGCACAGCGGACACACCAGGAACCGCGGTGTTGGCCGTCGAATGGCGCTAGCTGCGCAGCATTTGTGCACCGCCGCCGTCAGTGTCAGCCAGTTTGCCGTGGCATACAGAGCTCCATCGCAGTCTTTAACACTGGTAGCATGCCGCGACAGCGTGGACGTGAACCGTATGTGCAGTTGACGGACTTTGAGCGAGGGCGTATAGTGGGCATGCGGGAGGCCGGGTGGACGTACCGCCGAATTGCTCAACACGTGGGGCGTGAGGTCTCCACAGTACATCGATGTTGTCGCCAGTGGTCGGCGGAAGGTGCACGTGCCCGTCGACCTGGGACAGGACCGCAGCGACACACGGATGCACGCCAAGACCGTAGGATCCTACGCAGTGCCGTAGGGGACCGCACCGCCACTTCCCAGCAAATTAGGGACACTGTTGCTCCCGGGGTATCGGCAAGGACCATTCGCAACCGTCTCCATGAAGCTGGGCTACGGTCCCGCACACCGTTAGGCCGTCTTCCGCTCACGCCCCAACATCGTGCAGCCCGCCTCCAGTGGTGTCGCGACAGGCGTGAATGGAGGGACGAATGGAGACGTGTCGTTTTCAGCGATGAGAGTCGCTTCTGCCTTGGTGCCAATGATGGTCGTATGCGTGTTTGGCGCCGTGCAGGTGAGCGCCACAATCAGGACTGCATACGACCGAGGCACACAGGGCCAACACCCGGCATCATGGTGTGGGGAGCGATCTCCTACACTGGCCGTACACCACTGGTGATCGTCGAGGGGACACTGAATAGTGCACGGTACATCTAAACCGTCATCGAACCCATCGTTCTACCATTCCTAGACCGGCAAGGGAACTTGCTGTTCCAACAGGACAATGCACGTCTTCATGTATCCCGTGCCACCCAACGTGCTCTAGAAGGTGTAAGTCAACTACCCTGGCCAGCAAGATCTCCGGATCTGTCCCCCATTGAGCATGTTTGGGACTGGATGAAGCGTCGTCTCACGCGGTCTGCACGTCCAGCGCGAACACTGGTCCAACTGATGCGCCAGGTGGAAATGGCATGGCAAGCCGTTCCACAGGACTACATCCAGCATCTCTACGATCGTCTCCATGGGAGAATAGCAGCCTGCATTGCTGCGAAAGGTGGATATACACTGTACTAGTGCCGACATTGTGCATGCTCTGTTGCCTGTGTCTATGTGCCTGTGGTTCTGTCAGTGTGATCATGTGATGTATCTGACCCCAGGAATGTGTCAATAAAGTTTCCCCTTCCTGGGGCAATGAATTCACGGTGTTCTTATTTCAATTTCCAGGAGTGTATTTTTGTTTCGGGATGACTTCTTGATCATATTACACGTTAATATGAATGGTATATATATTCTCCCAGAATAGTAGCACAGATCTGCTGTGTTAAAGATCAGACACGAAATATTCTGTCACGCATCAGATAAATGTCTTTATATTATTTTCTGCGATAAATGAAGAGTGTCCTTCTGCCGATTGTTGTCTGCCACTTTTTTTGGTACACACAGATTTCCTGTAGTCAGCAGATGTACCGAAACTTCCTGTCGCCCGGATGATAAATGTAACTCCCAAAATACCCTGTGTAAGGGGTTCGCAGCAGTACTTACAGATGGTTCTCCAGGGAGGCCATTCAGTTCTGTTCGGATACTGGGCCGAATAAAATTACCTTCACTTGTGATCATAATGTGTGATTTCTTCAGCAAAAAGTGGTCATTTAAAACTATTTGCCGTGTTTTATTGTAGGCAATGATGAGCTTTGCGTAGGATTCCGGAAATTTCATCCTTTGGTTTATTTGTGCCGCTGCAGAAAATCAGAAGCACGCCTTTCGTCGTATAACGGTCAGAGTGTTTCACAGGAGACTATGCTGTTGCCTTTGTGAGAATCAACCACCGACTTCAGCGAATTTATTGCATACGTAGACTGTCGAATCTTACGGCGCAAGAAGACTGGAAAGACACGATGGGAACTTCAAACCTAAAGTAATGAATTTAGGCCCGACTTTAGGAATTACTTTATATATTGTTTAAATTGTAAAAAAAATATTATTTCCGAAAAATGCATTATGAATATACAAGCTGCAAATTTGAGATTAAAGAATCTGTGCCAAGAACCGGAAATCTTATAGTTACAGGCCTAACAGCTGAAGCCTATTTCGCTGTAAAAAGCCTTTTACAGTAATACATGCAACTGTAAACAGTATTCTGTTGTTCTTTGTAACGAGGAGAAGTAGCGACAACAGCGCTTCTGTCACAGACACACATAACCCATTAGAAAAATGTCTAAACTGTAGGATATACCAAACGACGGAGAATACCAAGTAGCGGAGAACACCTCTTTTTACGCGGAACACCCGCATTTCTCGACCGCTTGCACGATGTCCAGAACCGATGATGAAATGGGATGAATAATTTTCCCATAAATAACAGTTGCTTGTGTTTAGTGACAGCCGGAGAAGGAGTGCCTAATGTGTCTACCTGTCAAGCCGATGTCTGGAGTTTTAGAAACAGTAGACGGTAATTTCATCTTGTGGTGGTACTTCCAAACCGTCACCTTCCAGACAAATTGTTTGCGAAATAAACGCCACCCACTTCCCTCAAGGTTCTTTCATATACAGAAGCGTTACACGAACTCTATGGAACAATGATGAGATTTTATTTTCTATTTTTCATTGGTATTAGACCTACGTGTTGGGTAAGGCTGAGTTTTTGCATTTTCTTACGCATTGGAATAATACAGAGCAAAATAAAGAAAGACTAACGTACTTGACCACCACTGCAAAATTATGACATTTGCTGCTGTGTTACCTTCGAATGTACGTAAATTCTCACTGGTTCCACATGTACAGGGTGTTACAAAAAGGTACGGCCAAACTTTCAGGAAACATTCCTCACACACAAAGAAAGAAAATATGTTATGTGGACATGTGTCCGGAAACGCTTACTTTCCATGTTAGAGCTCATTTTGTTACTTCTCTTCATATCACATTAATCATGGAATGGAAATGCACAGCAACAGAACGTACCAGCGTGACTTCAAACACTTTGTTACAGGAAATGTTCAAAATGTCCTCCGTTAGCGAAGATACATGCATCCACCCTCCGTCGCATGGAATCCCTGATGCGCTGATGCAGCCCTGGAGAATGGCGTATTGTATCACAGCCGTCCACAATACGAGCACGAAGAGTCTCGACATTTGGTACCGGGGTTGCGTAGACAAGAGCTTTCAAATGCACCCATAAATGAAAGTCAAGAGGGTTGAGGTCAGGAGAGCGTGGAGGCCATGGAATTGGTCCGCCTCTACCAATCCATCGGTTCCGAATCTGTTGTTGAGAAGCGTACGAACACTTCGACTGAAATGTGGAGGAGCTCCATCGTGCATGAACCACATGTTGTGTCGTACTTGTAAAGGCACATGTTCTAGCAGCACAGGTAGAGTATCCCGTATGAAATCATGATAACGTGCCCCATTGAGCGTAGGTGGAAGAACATGGGGCCCAATCAAGACATCACCAACAATGCCTGCCCAAACGTTCACAGAAAATCTGTGTTGATGACATGATTGTACAATTGCGTGCGGATTCTCGTCAGCCCACACATGTTGATTGTAAAAATTTACAATTTGATACAACTGACGAAACTAAAATGAGCTCTAACATGGAAAGTAAGCGTTTCCGGATACATGTCCACATAACATCTTTTCTTTATTTGTGTGTGAGGAATGTTTCCTGAAAGTTTGGCCGTACCTTTTTGTAACACCCTGTATACATATTACTGCAGTAGTAGTAGTTGTTGTATAGTCTTAAGTTCGAAGTTGATTTGATGTCGCTCTCCACGCTGTTCTCTCCTGTACAAATCTTTAATCTCTGTATAACTTTATCCATTTCAACCTGTCTACTTCATTCAGTCCTTGGTCTCTCTTTACAGTTATTCCCTCCCCTCTCTCCCCCAACTCTTCTTACTTTACGGAATTAAATATTCCTTCTGGCCTCAGATACGCCTAACTATCCCGTCTTGTAATCAAGTTGTGCAGTTTTCTTCCCTCCCCTATTCGCTTCGGTGTCTACTCATAGGTTATTCGATAAAACGATGTAATCATCAGCGTTCTTCCGCAAAACCACATTTCAAAAGCTTACATTCTCCTCCCGTCTGAATTGCTTATCTTTCGTTCTACATAAAATTCTATCTAATTAAAAAACATAAAGACCACTATATAGACAGTTTGCGCATTTTACAGATTTCTCGTACGCGCCTACCTACATAGGTATTTCTGTGATGTACTGCAATGTATTGAAGAAAATCCAAATTAGTCATATGGTACAGTAATCTGGTTTCAGATTCACATTCTGATTGTTGTGTTGGTCTGGTCATAGTGGCGTAACACCCATCACTATTGGACTGTGCTAGAACGTCATGCTTGCAGCCCGAGACCTGCCTTCAGTAGGCACTGACAGAACGCGTCATTGTCGGTCGTTTTTTTACGACTGAGGCCGTTTCACTGGTAAGTTTTAGACGGGCATCATTACAGTTCTTCATCATATTAGTGGGCTCCAACTTACACAACCATATATTTGTCTCAGGTGTTACTTCATATTCTACAGACAATACTATGAAGTGTGTCTGAAGCACCTTTCCTAGTTACACGTTCTATCCAACTGGTGGGATTCACGCGATGCATTTGAAGCCCTTCTGTCACGCAGGGCTGCAGTTCATATACTGTACAGAACCAGGCGTCTGTGCGTAAATCTGTCACTGAATTATTCTCTTTTGTGTCCAAGAGCAGCTGAAATCATAAGCAAAAGGGCAATTACAACTGCTGTTTAGACACACATTCTTGATACGATAGTACAGTACTGCAGTTCAAAAACCACAAATGTGTAAATTTCATTTTATCCATCCAGATGCGTATTACGTTCAGCATCGACTATTGTGGTGTGCGTACTGTAAGACCTTCAGTACACACACCATCAGGTCATTTGACTTGTCGCTCTAACGAAGTAGGCGAGTGTCAGCAATATGTCTCGGGGTCTTATCGTGGCGCGTTCATCTTCTGCCGTTAGGACAGACGATAGAAATACCACTTGCACGCTTAGAGTAGCAGATTGACGGTGACCAACTTTAGACAGAATTTTATTAATTTTCACACACATTTATTTGAATAATAACAAGCATAAAAATTACTTAACTTGGTTCTGGATGCTATTTACAATTGACGATCTGAAGTTCCTTTGGTATTGGTACGTTAATCTTATTCTCACATATATCTCTGATACTTGACAAAAGTGTCTATACATTTATCTTCATGGCTATGTATCTTATTGGGCGCAGACTGAAAATTGACAATAGACTGGTACAGGCAAATGTAGAACTCGTACAGGCTGTTGCAGACAAATGCAGATTGACTAATCGGAGGTCTGCACACTCGCTATAATACCTCGCGCTTTCATGTATCACTGCGTGAGTGTGATCCGCGAGGAGAAAAGGTTCTACGTTAGCAGCAATTTCATTGGCTGCGTTACATATTAATACGCGGATCGGCGGAAGCAGAATTTGGTCTGTCTCTATGGCAGCGCCATCTAGTAGTGCGGAGACGGACGAGCGCTGCGCCTGCGCTGTTGTGCTTAGCGGGGCGCGCTCTAGTGGGCAAGTTGGGTACCCGCTGACTACGCGGAACTATGTACACAACAACCATATACACTTAGGTGACTAAAATCATGCTTTACCTCCTAATATGGTGTTTGGCCATCCTTTGCCGGGCATAGTGCAGCAACTCGATGTGGCACGGACTCAGCTAGTCGTTCAAAGGAATCTGCAGAAACATTGCTGGCTCTGTAGCCACTCATAACGGCGAAAGTGTTGCGGGTGTAGGATTTTGTGCATGAAGTGACCTCTCTGTTACCTCCCATGAATGTTCGATGGGGCTCCAGTCTGGCGATATGGGTGGCCAAAGCGTTCTCTCCAACTGTCCAGAATGTTCTGACATGGCAATTTGTCATCCATAAGAATTCCGTCGTTGTTTGGGCGTATCAAGTCCATGAATAGTTGCAAATAACAATTTTCAGTCGATGATCAGTTCAGTTAGACCAGAGCACCCAGTCCATTCCATGTCAACCCAGCACACACTAGTAGAGTGCTTTGTTGACAGTTTGGGACCATGGCTTCGCGGTGTCTGAGCCACACGCGAACCACACCATCAGCTCGTACCAACTGAAATCTAGACTCACCTGACCAGGTCACGGTTTTACAGTTGCATAGGGTCCATCCGATGTGGCCACGAGCCCAGCAGAGGCGCTGCAAGCGATGTCGTGCTGTAAGCAAAGGCACTCAACTCGGCCGTCTACTTCCATAGCTCATAAACGCCAAATTTCGCTGCGCTGTTTCAACGATTACGTTCGCCGTACATCCCACGTTACTGTGGATCTCGGAATATTGAATTCCCTATTTTCGAACTGGAATGTCCCATGCGTCTAGCTCCAGCTACTATTCCGCGTGCAAAGACTGTTAACTTCCGTCGTGTGGACATAATCACGCAGGAAACCCTTTTCACGCGAAACACCTGAGTTCAAATGACAGCTCCGCCATTGCACTGCCAGTTTTACTATCGCCATCAGCATACGTGCGTATCAAATGGTTCAAATGGCTCTGAGCACTATGGGACTTAACATCTATGGTCATCAGTCCCCTAGACTGAGAACTACTTAAACCTAACTAACCTAAGGACATCACACACATCCATGCCCGAGGCAGGATTGGAACCTGCGACCGTAGCAGTCACGCGGTTCCGGACTGAGCGCCTAGAACCGCGAGACCATCGCAGCCGGCGCTTGCGTATCTCAAGCTCTTAACATTTGTCACATCAGTGTACTTCTAAAGGATTTGTTCGTAGGGATTTGTACACAGTGATTAAAGTTGCTGTAAAATTTGTATCTCGGTTTCTGTAGGACATGCGATATTTTAAGAAGATAACAGGTGTTACAAATTATTTCATATTTTGCTTATATTATCAGTACGTGGTAATCTGGGACAGTGCTTACTTCGCCTGCTTTAAGTCCTAATAACTGGAATACCCCCGTCAATCCAAAAAGTTTCGAGTCTAGATTAATGAAAAATGGAGAAACATTGACATGGTGGATTTAATGCTTCACTAAATTGCACAAAACGATCGTACAACCACTTGAAACTTAGAAACGTACTTCTTCGAGATGTTGTTCAACTCAAGCGTCACATTGACTTGAATGTTGGTTATGTCATCATAGTGTTGACCCCTCATGTGAATTTCTGCACTTCATCGTTTTGTGGTTATGTTCATAATGATAACACCAAGTCTCATACCTGTGATGATTGTTTCTAGAAATAAATTGTTTACGTTTTGCTTTTCAGTCAAGTCGCGGCAGGCGTCCACGCATCGTAGTGTTTGTTTGGGATTCAAGGTGTACGAGATACCCTCTACGCACAATTTTCTTTTCTTGTGTGTCTTGAACACTTGATTTAGAGATGTTACTTCACTGCGATTTGTGACACAACAACATTGACACATTACAGTTCCACGTCCACTACTATCACTGCCTGCTCAGAACTGACTGGTTTGAAGCACGTCTGTTATAGTCGAGTCACTGAAGGAAAATTAGGGGAAAAATCGTGCAGTCACAAATTTTTGGGCAGTGGAGGTAGTGTCATGAACAACATATTAAAAACCTTCGCAGGTTGCGTGTGAGCGTGGTGGTAGGGAAGGGGGGGTTATCTATCTTTTTCTTCTATTACTCTAAACCCACTAATTACAATGGAAATGTTTGCCAGTACAAAATAACACTTGACCTCCAGCTGTTGAACTTTTTTTACACAACAGCTCACTTAACAGCTACTTACTTAACAAACCGAAAATAACTCCACTATGTAAACACGAGCTCAGCGAAGCTATTTTGTGTACTTACATAAGAATACTTGACAGGAAATGATGGGGAAGTATAGTCCGTTTGCAGAATAAAAACCGAGGAGCACTCATGGTGTGGGATGTTGCCTTTCTCAGAAGAACGCTACATTTGCCATGCAGGGTCATTAAGAATCAATTTCCACTGTGGTGGTCTAGAACAATGTGGAGAGATTTACGTAGACATTGTCCATATGTGTTTCTTGTATTACGGTTGTATGCACTTTGAGGAAAGTAAACACCCGCTCGTGGGTCTGCGCACTGCGTCGACAGTGGTTCATATCATACACTGCGGAGGGTCGGTATAACTTTGTGAAGCATCCCGTAGTTGCTTGCTGTGCGGTAATGGGGTAGATAGAGTTGGGAATCAACTGCTTGCTCTTCAGTTTGCAGACCTGCGAAGGAGAGAAGTCCATGACCATATCCGGCGAAGTACAAATATCTTCCTTCGCCTTTTACACTCCCCCACCGACTCCATCCTGTTACTCCCCCAAGAGCAAAGTTTATCCCTCAGTGATGCACTACTGCACTTAGACGTGGTACACATATATAATATTTGTTCTTAAGTCACTTCATTTGATAGTAAACATTAATTTTGTACCAAAAAAATTAATTTTAATAATCTTCAGTTACGCTATTGGTCCTAGAAAAAAGTGAGAGGGCTTTTCTTTCTAGGAAATGTAATGTAGTTTAATTTTGTGCTGCGAAACACGTTCGTTAAAAGACGCAGTTTTCGAGTGTCTCAACAAAAACGTAAGTGACCTTGAAACGACCGCCTCTACCCGCTCATACCCCAACGGTGGGAATTTTTAATATGGTATTCATGACACTCCGTGGTACCATTGCACAAAAATTTGCGGCTACACGATTTTTCCCCTATTTGACCTTTTTTGTCTTCGTTAACTGGAATATTGTTTATAGACGTTAGTTCAAGGCGTCACCGTAGTTACAATGCTGAAGTCGCGGCGTCCCTTATACGCCAGTAATAAAATAAGCCTCGGAACTTCTTTAATTAACGGTGTGTAGTTCATTACCTATGATTCGTCGTACTTTTTGAATACATTAATGCATGAAATATCATGTTGCTATTTTTGTAGGAAACAATGAAAACTTTTTCAATGATTTCTTTTATTCATTTTGTGCCTCGCATTATCATTCTAACCTAGGTGTATAGATAGGATCTATACGAATATGCTGTGCAGGGTGAATAAATTGCGTTTAAGCCCATAGCATTTATTTGACAGTTCAGGGTCGTTATTATTATTATTATTATTATTATTATTATTACACATTTTTGCCTCTAGGACAGTGGTTAACTTGAATGTTACACGTTTATTCATTTTCTTCTTGTTTCCTGCTTCTTTTTCTCTTCCCAAAACCTCTTTGTTCTTTGGCTGTGTTGCTGTTTCCTTCGCCCTGTCGACATTTTGCCTGTTTTCTTCCTTTCTTTTACTTCAAGTGTAGTGTTCATAATTTTGTTTCTCAATTTGTCTCTTTCATTTATCATTTCATTAATGATCCCAGCTTATTTTAGGTCTTCTTTTACTTCTTGAAGCTAATTCGTTTTGTTTTACTGAACTGCTTACTACATCAAAAATCCTCTTTGTGACTATGTTATTGTTCATTTTATGTATGTGCCCATAGCATGTTAGTCGGCCTTTTCTGATCATATATGTGATCCTGTCTTTGTGTTCGTATAATTCTTTTGTCTCTTCGTCCATATACCATGTCTGTGTACTGCCCCAAAAATTATTCTGGGGATTTTACGTTCTATTTCTCTTCCCTCTCTCTCTCTCTCTCTCTCTCTCTCTCTCTCTCTCTCTCTCTCTCTCTCTTTCTCTCTCTCTCTTTCTCTCTCTTTCTGTGATTCCTGATGCTTCGTTGATGGTCGTTTCTGATGCGTGGAATGCTTGTGGTAGGACAGCTGTGTTGTAGTGCCTGTGTTTCGCCTGTCCTGAAATATTTCCTTGATTGTAGGGCATTCATGTCCAAATGTACGCTTTCTGGAGTTTCCTCTGTGTATTTTGTGTACATGGCTTGTTGGTTGTTGTTCTTTCTTTCCACGTACTGCGTTTGCTCATACGGTATCTACAGAGCTGTTTTGACAGAGATTTCGTGTAAACATTCCAGTGCTTCTTGGCTGCTGTTGCTGGGTATTGCAAGGTCATCTGCAAATTCCAGGCATTTTATTATCGTCTTGTTTGCACAAGTTCTTCCTAATTGAATTCCTTCTACTTTTTCTTCCTATTGTTTAATGATTTTGTCGAAGACCATATTGAATAAAAGCCGTGAGAGACCATCTCCTTGTCTGACCCCTGTCTGTATCTCAAATGGGCCTGAGATTCCTCCCATAAATTTTATTTTTGATGTGGTGTCTGTAAGTGTCTCTTGTATGAGTGTCCTTGTTTTTCTGTGTATTCCATATTCTCCGAGTGTGTCAAGGACAATCTGCCTCTCTATGGGCTCGTAGTCTTCTTATAGTCCACGAATGTGACTACAGTGTTGTTTGTCTGTCTAACCTTCAGGAGTGTTCGCAGGTTCCGAATCTGTTCAATATAGGACCTTCCTTTCCTGAAGCCTGCTTGGTATTCACCTATCTGTGCACCGGCTTGTAGTTCTAATCTGCACAGTAGTGCCTTGGAGAGAATTTTGTTAGTGACCGGTAATAATGAGATACCTCTGTAGTTATTGGTATCTGCCTTGTCGTCCTTCCTTTTCGTAGAGTGCGTGAATGAACGTACATTTCCATTACTGTGGAATTTTCTCTGTATTCCATATTACTGTGAGAATTTTATGTATTTTCTTTGTCATGGTTTGGCGTTTGAGTTTCCAGATCTCGGAGATAACGCCGTCTTCTCCAGGGGCTCTGTCTCTTCTCTTTTGATTATGAGTATGGTGCTCTTTTCGTGAAGCGTAATTTTCTTTAGGCTTTTCGCAGTTGAGGAGTTTATCAAAATAATTTTAAGAATTTTGCAGTTTTCCTTAGTATTTGTTTCCAGAGATCGGGCCGGCCGCGGTGGCCGTGCGGTTCTAGGCGCTACTGTCCGGAACCGCGGGACTGCTACGGTCGCAGGTTCGAATCCTGCCTCGGGCATGGATGTGTGTGATGTCCTTAGGTTAGTTAGGTTTAAGTAGTTCTAAGTTCTGGGGTACTGATGACCATAGATGTTAAGTCCCATAGTGCTCAGAGCCATATACATCCATATACATCCAGAGATCGGTCTGGTCTTCTGAAGCTAATATTTGGAGGCTGATAATCGCTTGTACTTTCCCTGAATGTTCTGTAGAAATTTCTTTCGTTATTTTCTCTTGAATTCTTCCTCGATTTATTTAGTCTATTTTTATCGTGTGTCCTTTTCACTCTTCTAATACCTTTCGAGGATTGTTGCTGTACTTTGTGGAAATCTTGCTATGTTTCTTTTGTCTTATTATTGCTAAACTTCTTCCAGACCTGAACTCTGCATTCAATGGCCAGATCATGAATTGCGTTCTACTATCTATGCTTTCGTTTCCTGGGCGATTAACTCCAATGCATTGCATTCTGTATTGTCTTCGCGAGGTTAGTCCAATGTTCTGTTGTGCTTGGATTAATTTTTTCAATAATAGTATCATTGTTTCTGTTCAAGTATTCCTGGTACAGTCTTATATTTTTCTGTGTTGTCCTTCTGTTTCTTGAGATTGACCTAATTTTAACTTGTAGCAAGTGATGGTCGGACTCAAAAAATCCTTTGTGTGTCCTCAAACTCATAATTTCGCTTGTATTTTTGCTTGTTATGGCTATGTGATCTGTTTGAACTTCTTCCCATATGTTTTTGAGCGTTTTCCGTATTGTGAGTTTTCGTTTTGGCTTTTGAAATGCGTTGACATAACGTTTAAGTTAAAATTTTTATTGTACAGTTTGAGATGTTCACCATGCTTGTTGGTGCGTTTTTGTGCTGTGTATGGGCCTGCGATTTGCTTGTACTTCTTCTCGTTGCCTAGTTGTGAATTGAAGTCTCAGAACATAATTTTAACATGTCTTTATGGTATTTTGTCATTTTTTCCATGTCTTCCAAAAAGTCTTCGTTTCTTTTGGTTTCTTTCTGTTGTGATGATTGTCGGTGCATGTGCATTGATGACTGTGTATTTTATGTTTCCTGGTTTGAAGGTTATTGAAGAGATTCTTTCTGATAGTGAACTGAAAACTAGGATGTTGACTATGATCGATTTGTGGACCGCAAATCCTGTCTCAAACCTTGTCGGTGTTCCTCTTCAGACAGAAGATTTTCCTTTGTTTATCCTGTAGTTTTCTGTGTTAAAGTTTTTTTTTATTTATTTTTTTAATCTGTGAAACATGTCTCTTATATTGTGAGGATTTTGATGTGAAATTTTTTCAGAACATCAGAAGGCTGTTTGAGTTTGCCTACCTTGACCAGCCACAACAACTTGGTGAATGCCAGAACACGCACTAATAGGCGTAGGTCTGAATTAGTATTTGGTCCACCATGGGTGTTTCATTTCCCCAGTACCGCGCATATCTGGGAGGCTTTCCCCTATCTCCCACCTGGGGAGGCGCCCGTTGGGGGATTTAACAACCCCACACGGGATTATTATTATTATTATTATTATTATTACTATTGGTCGGTGTTTAACGACTTACCAGAAGCGACGTCATCTGAGACGAGCTACTCCCTCTTGTTGGACCAAGCCATAGGAAGACGCTAGCCATAACGTATGTAAAGGAGCAATGCTTACATTCTACTTTAAATTGTTATCGAAATACAATAATTGTCAGTGTTAGGAAGCCTGAGATCTAATCGAGCCATTTGGATTTTTCAGCTTCAAACAGAATTAAAACGTGAAACGTCCCCTTTGAACAATTATACATGACTGTGCTTAAACTGACACACAATATTTTTAGCGCAACGCAATCTGACTTTCAAAAATCCCTACAAAAGAATGGCCCTGACTAACATTAACCTATACGTTTCACAAATCACTTACCTCACAAAAATCTTCTTTACTCGAACTACTGAAATACAGCGAGCGCCACTACTGCCAGCTAAATAAAAGATTCAAACTACTGAAGGCACTAACTACTGATAGGCACAGTTAGCAAAAGAAAGATTCTGATAGAGAACAAACAATGTATTTACCTTAATAGTGTTCAAAAGACATATTATATATATATCAGTTCATGCCATCCAGTCTTACAAATGTACTGTCTCTGATGGACACACGTCCAGATCATCCGCTCTCAAAAATCCACCATCTCACTTCCCCACATCCACCATTGCTGGCGGCTCACCTCCAACTGCGCAACGCTACGCGCTGTTA
The DNA here is from genome assembly GCF_021461395.2 of Schistocerca americana. Taxonomy (NCBI): domain Eukaryota; kingdom Metazoa; phylum Arthropoda; class Insecta; order Orthoptera; family Acrididae; genus Schistocerca; species Schistocerca americana. The sequence goes on from NC_060119.1 coordinate 720,335,152, forward strand.
ACAACCAACTGCCCAACACTACAATGGCGAATATCACTCCAACAATGCAAACCAACCACAGCCTTCACGCAGCACAGTCAGTGATTTTCATATAGAGCGTTACATGGCGTTACCAACATAAAAACCTAAACAGACTACTTACAAACGGATCTCTCATTGAAAGTTGATTGCCGGTTCGCTAGCTTCTAATGAAAACAGTCTCACGAAAAATATCAAAGTTTAAGTTCTACTTTTGCCGGATGAGAATCTGTCATCTCTATCCTACGAGTCTTCGTTTGGTATTTTTCATCATTATTGTCTTTTTTTCTTTTGTTTTTAAGTGAATGTAGGTCTAGAAATATATTGCCTACGCAGTTCAGACTTGCAGTTGCAGTTCTTGTTTTTTAGTCAGTCAGTACTTGCAGTCTTCGTTGACGTCTGCTTTGTTCAGAAGGCGGAGGCTTCCGTAATGCCCTTGAGAGCTTAATTGTGCTCTTCATCATAAGCTACATTTATCTGCTAGACGTAGCGCGTTTTTCTTCTGTTTATACGTGGCGTCACTGTGACAATGGAACGTAAAGCATTTAATTTATCTTATTTTCGGCGCGTCTGTTGGACTACAACAAAGTGTGCCAAGAATTCCGAGAGACACATGAGTGCCGCTAAAGTGCCGAACGCAGGTACAAAGTATGCAACGGTCTAAATAAACAGATTGTGTAAAAGGCGCGCTTTGAATTTTCATCATAGGAGACAAATAGTTTCGAAGTTGATGTACTGGAATATCCATGCAGCTTCGAAAAAATTTGTTCATCATATCGTAGGAGATAAGATAGCACCTAGATGAATCAGTCGCATCACTGTTAATGATTGACGAAATGTTTAGGATGGGAATATCAGAGAAACAGTTTTGGTAATACTAAGATTATAAATAGCTTTGTAGCGGAAAAAATTTCATGAGAGCCATTGTGAACTTTATGTCCATAATATGTGCTTACAACCGGGCTGATGCTCCCATTTTTCGAAATTTGCATTCTGAGTTGTTCAACATCAACTTTTGGAGATATAAATATCACAGTCTATAATAAATCTTGGAATCGATCAGCTTTTTCGGTACACCGATTCTGAAATACACGGCCTGTGAAACGCTTATGCTGTCACACTCTACTATGAGTGGGCGTTACTCTATTGAGTTAATTGTCCAATAAGACGGCCTAATGGTTAGGATACTGAACATGTATTCGATATTTAAATCCCATTCAGCCATCCTGGTTTACGTCGTCCATAATTTCTCCCAATTGCATCCAACGAATACTGGGGTTATCCCTTCGGCAACTCCAAGGTAACATCCTTTCGCCATCCTCTTCCCACTGAGTAGCGCTCACATGCTAATGATCTCTCTGTCAGTGACGTGAGCTCTAAGGGACAGCGGTTCTAGGCGCTCCGTCCGGAATCGCGCGACTGCTACGGTCGCAGGTTCGAATCCGGCCTCGGGCATGGATGTGTGTGATGTCCTTAGGTTAGTTAGGTTTAAGTAGTTCTAAGTTCTAGGGGACTGATGACCACAGATGTTAAGTCCCATAGTGCTCAGAGCCATTTGAACCATCTAAGGGACAAGATCTCTGTCGCGACCTCCCGTGTCGTGCTTTCAGATCTGACAGTCTGCAGAGTAAGGAAGTGTAGGCGAAGAGAAACGACAGAAAAAAGCTCTCGTTCGGGCCCCAAAGTTGCGGTGGAATTCATTTGGTAGTGGAGAGCGTCACTAATACCGAATCCTTGCGGGACTATAACGTCACGGTCGTTTCTTGAAATGGTGACCCCGGCCCCCGCTTCGCCAGGTAGCCGAACTGAACGACATTTCAATTTCTCTTCACTGTGTTACTAATGCTACGTATTGCATTGAAAAAGCATATAGCTTTTTTGTGCAAAGATATTTGTTTGTTTGGTTGGTCTCAGAAAAACAAAACTTCGGCGCAGGTCACGCCAAGTTCGCTTTCCAAGCATGTGTACGAAAGTTCTGTCAGTATCATAACAGATAATATAGGATCTTTAGGTTTGGAGTTGATACTGTGTTTGATACGTGTCTTCCTTTACAAGATTTTGTAAGCTCAGTAACAGTTCAACTCCGTGGATAACGGCGTGGTATGCGGTTTTCATCGTCAGTAAAGTTCAACAACAACGGTGCTCCTAAAATGTAGACTTAAATGTGGATGAGCGAACGGGGTTTGGACCGCGCTCCTCCGGAATTGGAGCCCAGCCTTTTTCCACTGTGCCTAGCCACTCGATTTGTAAATTCTGCACCCCGAAACGCTACTCCAACGGACTCGACTGATAATTGTTTTCAACTGCAAGTTTGACTTAGTTTTCAACTGTTATTAGTAATTGCTTGAAATTACTAGGTTGAAAAAGTAGTTGTGGGAAGTTTTGTCCCTAGTGTGTTGTTTTCGATCAGTGAGGAGAAACGACAGAATTGGGCGACTGACGCATGTGCATTCCCGTGTCGTATGCTTTGTTTCTTTCTTGTGTCCATACAATGGCGACCTTTGAGTTCTTACCTTCACAAAATGCCTGTGCGTATTCACCATAACCTAGCACACTCTGGACACAGTTTTACTAATCTTGGCCAGTAATATTCGATGAAAGTACCGGTACATTAAACTTGTATAACTGTCACTTGTTGCGAATTTTCGAATGTATACAGTAAATTTTTCCCCTGGTGATACTGCATCTAAAATCTGTCGGTTTCCGTTGAATACGTGGTGCTGTTAGCCTCAAGTGGTCTTCGAATTGCCCACATGTCGTTCGGACAAAATTCTTGAAACCTTGCCTGTCTTCAAAACAGAGCTCCTCGAATACAGAATTATAAGCTCCATTGGTTTCTTTTCGTAACAAAAACTTACTGGACCACATGCGACTGTTTTTGGGTCGATTTCCGTGATGCATCTTCACATTCAGAATCCATTGTATTTTTTGTAATAATAATAAATAATAATAATAATAGTAAACGGCGAATGTGTATGTTTACGAAAGTTTGTTTCTCATGTCAACATTTTCAACAAAATGGTTCAAATGGCTCTGAGCGCTATGGGACTTAACATCGGAGGTCATCAGTCCCCTAGAACATACAACTACTTAAACCTAACTAACCTAAGGACATCACACACATCTGTCAGAGGGAGGATTCGAACCTGCGACCGTAGCGGTCCCGCGGTTCCAGACTGAAGCGCCTAGAACCGCTCGGCCACAACGGCCTTCACATTTTCAACATATCACAATGTTTGTAAATTTGCCGAACTCAAAACAGTTGTTAGTTTGCCACATTTCCAATAGTTGCCCGTTTCTGTTTGCTGGAGTTGGTTTTCATTGTGAAGATACTTTAACCGTTCGATGCACCGACTGTCATGAGTGCATAGTGGCGTGGTGTTGTTGTCGTCGGTTACAGTGAGAGAGAGAGAGAGAGAGAGAGAGAGAGAGAGAGAGAGAGAGAGAGAGAGAGGGAGGGAGGGGGGTGAAACTTGGTGCCGAATGTAACTAAGGAAGCCGCAGAAGGTAACGTCCACATTCGACGAACGAACGAGCAACATCAGTATTACGGGTCCTTTCTTGTGACATTTCGCAGGGTTTTGGGATTTAACTTTGGACAACCACGCGGCGATTGGCGATCAGAAAATGCACGCTTTCGCTTTTACATCTTGTACTGTGGAATCACTGGTAATGCAAATGTCTTCTACCACCAGGAATAAACTTAGACACCATTGGATCGACTGCCACCGTGTTGACACGCGATGGCAATCCTACTCTTAGTGCCCAGATGACATAGAGAATTACGCCTTATCCCAGCGACGCCATCCGAAGGCAAATTGACCGCACCTGGCCGAGGGCAGGTGTCCGCGGCGCGGACCAGTCGCCGCATTAAAAACCGCTGGCGCCTCCCACGCGGCCAGACGCTGACGCTGACGTTGACGGATGGCCGGCGGGCAATCATTAATCTCGCATTCGCCTGCGCCTGCCTCTGATTTGCTCTTTCGCCGCGCGCCGATAATTGCCTGTGTTGTGCTGCACCCCAGGCGTCGTTAATCCCGCGGGCGCTTGTTGCCGCACACCCTCCGTTTTCTAACGCAGTTCATTCCGGTTGCGGCTAAGCGAGCGCGAGTGCCGCGAATCCATCTTGAGATGAGGCGCCAGCACCTCGGTTTACTGATTTATTACAAGCTTTCGTCTCCCTGCATTGGTCGCAAGCAAACACTAATTGCTTCTATGTCTATACACTACAAATCACTGCGAAATGCTCTGAGGGGAAAAAAAACTGCAACACCAAAAATTAATTTATGTAGAATAATGAAACTTTGAGAATACGTAAGTCTAGGCGAAAAATTAATTGATTAACTTTGCAAGATCACAGTTTAACATCAGCGCGAGATAAGCCACTGCAAATGTGAAACGCTGGTACATTAATAACTGGTGTAACCGCTAGAATACTGAATGCAAGCATGCGAACGTGCATGCGTTGTATTGTACAGGTGCCGGATGTCAGTTTGTGGGATGGAGTTCCAAGCCTGTCGCACTTGGTCAGTCAGTACAGGAACGACTAATGCCGTTTGTGGATTACGCTGGAGTTGTCACCCGATGATAAGGTGTTCCATACGTGCTCGATGCCGGGATAAAACGTCGACACTCCGCAGAGCATGTTGGGTTACAGTAACAGTATGTGGAGGAGCATTCTCCTATTGGAAAAGCACCCTCTGGAATGCTGTTCATGAATGGCAGCACACCAGGCCGAATCACCACAGTGACACACAAATTTGCATTCATGGTGCTCCTGCTGTCGTACGAAATCGCACCCCAGACTATAACTTCAAGTGTAATTCCAGTGTGCCTAGTACGCAGACAGATTGGTTGCAGGACTTCATTTGGCCTCCTCCTAACGAACAAACGGCCGTCGCTGGCACCGAGCCATAACCAGAGTTTATTAGAAAGCACCCTGCACCCTGCCCTCCAACGAGCTCTCCCTTGACGCCATTGAAGTCACAAGTGGAGGTGGTTTGGTATCAGTGGAATGCACGCTACAGGGCGTCTGGCTCGAAGCTGTCCTTGGAGTAACCGATCTGTACAGTTCGTTGTGTCACTGTGGTGCTAACTGCTGCTCAAATTGCTGTTGCAGATACTGTACGATGCTCCAGAGCCATACGCCGAACACGATGGTCTTCCATCCCGGTACTGCCACGGGGCCGTCCGGAGCCCGGTCTTCTTGCGATCGTGCATACCCCTGACTATTGTCGCCAGCAATCATGTACAGTGGCTACATTCCTGCCAAGTCCTTCTGCAACATTGTTAAAGGAAGTCCAGCTTCTCGTAGCCCTAGTGCATGACCTCGTTCAAACTCAGTGAGGTATTGATGTTGGTCAAGAATTTCTTTAAGGCGACAAAGACGCCATTACCAACCCACCACCTCCAGTCTCAAAGGCAAGTAACGCTCAGAACCCTTACAGCGTGTATTTAAAGCAAAGGTGATATACATCCGTATAGTGGCGCTACTAGCGCCACTACTACGCGACTGGCGCGAAATTTGAATAGACATAATCTTTCAGATGTAGAAACACGCCTACCATCTTTCGTTTATGTCGCAAAGCACCTTGTTGGTATTGCGATTGTTTTTTGTCAGGGTACATGAAAGAGGGAACTTTAGTTGTACCGTACTCAGTGTTCTCTCCATTTTGTTTCACGATGTTTATTGTCAGTGTCTCCTAACCCTACCTCTATAACCTCTACGAGAACCGAAAGCAGTCCCGCGTTCTTTGCGCCCGTACTGGGAATTAATGCAGTTTTAAATGTAAATTTTCTCCACGCAGTGGACATTTATCTCAGAGGATTTGGGAATTACGTTGTGGAACTAAAACTAGCCAGTACAAATCTTGACAGCTTCGACCTACATGACGCTGGCCAGCCGTTGTGCCCCTATGCCTTTGTCGTCAGTGGACGTCAGCAGCACTGGATGGGCACACTGCCCCCTCCCCCCCCCCACCTTCTCCGGCCGTGAATTCTGTTTTAGAATCAGGAGCTACTACTTTTCCATCAAATCACGTTTCAGTGGACCCCGTCCCAGTTATCCATGGTGGCACTTCATGAGACATTAGTGTTGTGAGTGAAATATGCATTTTCAGTGGTCAACTGCTAAGTACTGCTAATAGAAATACATCAAAGATGGGAGAAAGTAAGTCGCTAGCTAACATTAAGATCTGCTTTAATAATCTTTTGTGGAGCTGACGTTTGATTTACAGAATATTATGAGCTTTCAGTTGTTACAGTGACCAACAAACGTTAAGCAGTTGGTTTTGTCTACTGTAATGTCGCAGTATCTCCAAGTGTAGTATGACGAACGTGTGATTACTGGAAATGCGCGAACCATTCAATGTCACTGATACACAAAATAAGTCGGCATTTAGTATACCTTCGTCAGTAACCTCCTTTATTTATTTCCTGCAACGTCTGTGGATAACAGACGATTGGCAAGTGTTAGAAATCTCTTCAGCAGACCGTCTACAATGTTGTGATACCCAGCTGCAGTGACCCAGTCCGCAGCTCGTGGTCGTGCGGTAGCGTTCTCGCTTCCCTCGCCCCGGTTCCCGGGTTCGATTCCCGGCGGGGTCAGGGATTTTCTCTGCCTCGTGATGACTGGGTGTTGTGTGATGTCCTTAGGTTAGTTAGGTTTAAGTAGTTCTAAGTTCTAGGAGACTGATGACCTTCGAAGTTAAGTCCCATAGTGCTCAGAGCCATTTGAACCATTTTGCAGTGACATAGGCATTGTGGTTTGCAAGCGTCAGACGTGGAAATAAGCATCGTCTTACTTGATTTCAATCTTATACGTCTTCTGGTCGACGTTTATGTATTTGTAACATATTTCCAATATTGATGTTTCCATTGTATTCTTTGTGCGTATTTAAATCGGCCGCTCTCCTTACACAGCCATTGTTTCCTTGTGTAGTGATGAATGCAGTGTTGTATAGGGTGTCCCAGGACGAATGGTCAATGTCCAGAGGTATGAGAGAAACGATCGTTCGAAGCAAAAGATGTTTGGTAAACGCGGGCTGTAACGTGTATGTCTTAAGAGCTATAAGCAGTTCCTCTCCGACACTGTGAAACAAATGTCTTCTACTATTCATTCATTGCTTTCCATATTTTAGGAGCAGATAGTGCACTTTTTTTTGTCTTGATCCTCTTAAAATATGGAAAACAGAGAATCTGCAGTAGTAGAGATTTGTTTCACATTGCCGAAGATGGAGAAGTGCTCACAGCTCTTAATATTTCCATTCTAGAGTCCAAGTTCATTAGACATTTTTGCTTCGAACGCGATCCTTCCTGTCACATCCATGAATACTGACCATTCCTCTTGGGGCACACTAAATTTCCGTGCTTTTGGTCACAAGTAAGCTATAACGCTTTCATCATCTTCATTGCGTTTACTAAATAAAATGTGACGTCTGTTAAATACCAAACGTGATTTACTCAGGATGGGAACAGTTAGCATATTTACAAAGACATGAAAATGCCAACATTTTCCATATTGTGTGTCATTCATGTTGCAGTCTTTGAGCTGTGTTCGCAGATATCATGTTGCATTATCTGTTAACATGCACTCGTCTCCTAAACGAATCAAAGAGTCTCTCTGTTTTTCTTTCTTTTAACACGCGGTCTCCAGACCTGGCAAGGCTGCTGTAAATGCGATGTTGAAAGAGGGAATGTTTGAAGGGACAATCACTCTCACATGAGGAACGCTACAGAGGAAAAAGTAAAGGAAGACGCAAAAGAGATGTTTTTACCGAAATACCTGAAATGAGGAAAAGGAAGCCATGGCGGAAGGAAGCGTAAAAAGAAATGGAGAGTCCTCTCCATCGCGACCGCGTATGCCAGCACTCCACCGCTCATAACTAACTTTGTGTGTTTTCTTGCATCTTTTTGAACATTTCGGATGCTTCCAAGCCCTCCAACGAGTATGAGCATTTTGAAAACACGATGCTGTGGGATTATTTTATGTTGACTGTTTTGCGCATTGACAGAATATATTATCTCCACTTGTTGTAGCGTAGTTGTACATTGTGTTTAGTGGCGGGCTGACCAAAGTACGTATTCCGCGAGAAACAACTTCAGTAGGCTGCTAGCTGTAAGTGTGTCCAAAGGAGGCTGCTGGCTTTATTTCTGCTATATTAAGTGATGATGATATGTAATGTAGCTAATATCTAAGTACCTTCCGTAATTTTCTGTGTTAACAGTTTCCGTCTCAGCATGAAGGAAATGGTTTGAGATGGAACAGTTCTCAAGTTACCAGGTGATAACAAATGGGGGAGAGAATCGGTATCATTCTATATAACGAGACTGTCTGCCATTTGTCGTTTTTATGGATATTTTAGGAGCCTTCTGGAATAGTAATTATTGGCCAAACTTTTTCATTGTTCTTAACTATATAGCGTAAGTGTTGGTAAGAAAGAAATGGTGCCAGTGTCAATTTTAAAAGTGAATTATTGCTCGGGAAACATGCTGCGTTTTGGTGGACGAACCGGTTACAAATGAGATTTTTTTTTTCCATGTGACCTACACTGATGAACCAGAAAATTAAGACCACGGCCCACAGCGAGATTGAAGTTGCGGCCATGTAACACATTAAGGGAAGTATGTAAGCGGAATTGAGGCGAATGAGGAGTTATTCTAGCGACGATATGGGCGAGAAATGGAGGAATACACTGACACGTACAGCTTTGACAAAGGGTGGGTTGTTAGGACCAGCCGCCTGTGAGACCACCAGCAGACGACGAGGCGTTGGTCGTCGACATCTCATAGAATCTGGGGTTCCGAGGCTCGACTGCTTTGTAAAATGGCACAGACGGTGACATTGAACTCAGTGTGTTTTGGATCACAAGCGAGTTACTGGGTACTTCCATAAACAGACAGTTGGCTGAAACGGAGGACGTATCAGTTAGGCGAGGCACTAGTCGTATATGATGTTGCATTATAGGTATAGATAGTGGTAGATGTCTGATACACGAACTGAAGAGTGCTGTCGCTAATAAACGGAAGAAGAACTAGTAGCATGCGACATACACGTCTATATCTAGCCTTAACTACTGTGAGGAAAATTGAAACTGGCATTATCAAGCTACCGAATGTTACACATATACTATCATATCACTCAAGCATTCATGGATAATGCGAGTTGCCCGCAGTGCTCACTATTTGTGCCGTGTTGTCCTACATCACAGAACTAAAGGCTCAGCAGTGTTCTAGTTTTTGTTTTATTTTATTTGGAAATATTTTATCGAAACTGTTTACTTATATATAGGACAGACAGAGATTACTGTGACGGTCTGTCCTGCTCAGGGTCAAATAGAGGAGTTTTTGTGAAATATTTGGGACCCATTAAGGAGTGTAGTCGGAAGTGCTGCACGTAAATTGCCGCTGATTGGCTTTCGGTGAACATGAGGAGCCTCTTTGACTTTATATAGTCTAATTTTTTCGTGTCCGTTTGAACACCTAGCTGCATTTTGCTGGGAGTAATGAAATTACATTTGCAAAAGTCACTATTTGGTGTAGTCTCCATGTTATGCAATATGAGCCATTAACCGCCAAGTTGTTGAGTGTAATAGGTTACGGATGAGTCGCGGAGATTCGGCATTTCAGGTGTCTCTCATGTGATTCTCACTTTGATTTGTAACACCTGCTAGACGAACCTCCCGAGCGAGTCGCCTGCATTAGAAATCCCATACATGTTTAAAGAACATTTTCTGTAGGTCTTAGGTTTTGAGATAAGTATTAGCAATAGACGGTTCTAAAATTAACTTCACAGCTGTATCTGTCATCCGTCGCAGTGCGTGAACTGTGTAGTGATTGGAATTGGTAAAGGAACAGTAACAAATGTATGTAAACAGCGTATTACAATTTCTAGATAATAAACATGTTATATTGAAACACTTTTTTAGTAATCAGGAGGTTTGTCTTCAGAGTTAAATAACATCGTAAAAAAGAAAAGTTCTTTCATTTACCTTCACTTGTTATTTAGGACTACTATAAGTACCCAGCTTCACATTTTCGGTTACTCAATTTTCAGCCAGAATCCGCTATGTCGGTTCCAGGAAAAGTCCCGGATGTGGTAAAATGACACAAAAATCACACACTCTGAATCACCTACCTTACCTCTGAGACAGTAACTATATCTGACCAGTTTGAACTGCTGCTGAAAGTACTCTGGGTTATTGTCCAAATACTCTTGTGCACAAGTGAGCTGAGAAGCAATTGTAGATCTTTTCAGTATTCAAACACCGCTTGCATGTGTTCTCTACCGTGCCAATCAACGAGCCTTGCTGGTAATGGGAACAGCTCCACTTGCTTGCTTCTCCGTCTCAGCAAGTAAGCGTGCCTCGTAGGTAGTGTACGTGCACCATTGTCTGCTAGCTGTTGCCTTGCTTTGGCGTTACTCCACATTAAACGCGGCCCGCTGTTTCTGTTACCCGAGACGCCGGCAGGGCGTGAAACCCCGTGGTTCCGGCCGGGGAGCAAAGGCACTCGACAGCGTCACTCGGCATCTCGTTTGCATCTGATGACGCCGCAGCAGCAGCAGCAGCAGCACTAGCGGGGAACAAGGCCAGGCCAGGCAGAGCCTCAGTGCGCCGAAGACGTCACGGGAGCGGACGAAATAACTTGCGGTCCCGTCGAGAGGAAGATAAACGCCGCAGTTCATTAAGAAGGACCACGGTATGGGACACGGCGGGACGGCTGTATTTGTCGCAGAGGACGCGCTGTCGGGCGGTTCCCGCTATTTATTTTAGCGATCCGTCCTCCTCCTGATCGTCTCTCCCTCCCTCCCTCCCTCCCTCCCTCCTCAGCCCTCTCTCCCGCCATTCTCATCCTGCTCTCCGCTTTCTTTTTGCTGTTGTCAGCAGGTCCCTTCACGAAAGTTGATAACCCGGAATTTCTGTTCCGGACCGAAAAAGTAAAAACATCTTTCTCTCCGAGATTGAAAGGGCGATGCGAAAGGGGGGAAGTGGCGTGTGGAGGGAGAGGGGGAGGGCATAAGGAGTGTCTGAGCTTGTAGTGCACGCCCTCATTTTGTATCTGATAGAGACGCAGTTGAAATGAACTTGCAGTAACGTTATTTTCGTGGAAGATTTAATTCTCTCATCCATACTAGAGACTCGCTCAATTTATTTCTTGTGTGCTCGACTTTCGTGCGTCTGCGTCGTCAGCTCTTTTCATTAAGAGAAGAATACAAAACAAACGGTTAGGCTCTGAAGCGAACTCGTTTCTGTTTCAGACCATGCTTTTGCTCGCTGTATTGTAGGTCGTACTCAAGAAAGTTCTTCAGAGAAGTCTGTACTGAAGAAATACTTTCAGAACAGAGTAGTGAGTCGTACGTTTCAGTGATAAAATTGCTGAACTTGAGAAGGAACATAGAATAAATCTGTATACAGTGCTGTATCGGTAATCTGAACTATAAAAGCCTGTAGGACAAGCCTTAGGGCTTCGTATTATAGAAGAATGATGAAACACTGACTTCCCGTCCAAGAATCTTAATTCATATTCACTGTATCCAAGAGAAATGACGTTCTTAACAACCAAAATCATTCTCCGGGGAAAATGACTTAGAAATTTCGCAAGATTATAACTACTATCTAGTATATCGGAAATGTTTATGAAGAAATGAAATGGAAGACGACGTTGCAGTATGTGAAAGACCAGACAGTCGAAAAGGAGAGTAGGAATGGAGTCTAGGGTTGAACACCATTAGCAAGTAATGTGGGCGAAATAACGCACAGGTTTTAGTATAATCGATTTCGCTTTACCCCCTCGACGTAGGTAAGAGAGGTTCAGTAAGATTCGGAACTTGAAGCGGTGACCAGTGGAACAAATGGCAGTTCCAGGTGGTCAATAACGCCAAAGTTCAGTTAGTGAACGAATGGGCACAGAGTCCAAAGCAGTGTAAGGTCGTCGTATCCGTATAAGACCAGTCCTCGGTGAATGCGAGAGAGAGAGAGAGAGAGAGAGAGAGAGAGAGTGGGTGGGTGGGTGGGTGGGGGAAAGCAGTAGTCAAAGACTCTATCTGATACCGCGTTCCGAAGACTTCAAGTGATAACAGGCATGTATCTAGCTGTGTATGATCGCCCGCGCATATATTTAAACATACAATTCCACCAGAGGGCGCGCCCATAGTGGCGTCTGCTTGTGCCGTCAGAGGAGCTCCGAGGAACTGTTATCACGAGTTACTCACAGTATTCTCAGACTCCGTAACGAAACTACGCCTTGGCTGACCACTGCTGGATACGAGAAAGAATGTTTCAATAAAATATCATTTATTGGCGAGAAGTATTTACGCACACGTTGTAATATCCTCATTCCTAATCGGCATATTGGATTGCGATATAACTGCCGTGATCGCATATGCCCGATGAAATTTTACAGTGAATAAGGATATAGTTATCGAAGGGAAATAGCGCCGGTTAGTTGGAGGAAAGTGACAACATACACTTCTGAAGGAAAAATCTATTCTATACCTAATCTAAATACAGATGATAATTTTGCTATGGTTGGAATATTCTGCAATCACTCACGGACCACACAGGGGAGGGGAGGGGGGGGGGGGCGAAGGGTACCACGTAATGTTTACCACAAAAATTACTGAAATACAAAGAAAACAGTGATTAGCGAAAAAGGGGATAATTCAACTGTCGCCAGCCCGCTAGGACAATGAATTACCAGAATCTTAAGAAAGGTAATGGCAAAGAAATTCAAGCAAATAATCACTGGCGTGACAAGAAAAGGTTTTCACACTTTTACACAACAAAACAGTTCGCGAGAAAATAAATGAATGAGAAATCACTGAGTTTGCAGTTGCTTGTTCTGAAATACTAAATTTTGAAAGTAAGGTAAATGAAGTTACTGGTAAAGTAAATGACTGGCTTAACTTAAAGTTTGTTATGTAAAAAAAGACTTTCAATAACCTCAGTGTAACGTAACGCAAAATTTAGAAAAAGGCAAATAGTTTACGTTTGATTATTGAAAGATTGAATTGAATTTACTTTGCAAATGAGCAACTGGTTTTACTTTTAAAATAACAACAATAAAATACATACCAAGCCAAATTATTTTTCAGGTTAGCCACACTCTGCGAAATAAATGCGACTAGTTAAAGCTTCTACATTACTATATCTATCACTTAACAGTCTCAAGATGTTGTAGCTGTGCGGACGACGAAGAATGTAGCCGACGATAATTTTGAGCTGTCGCTGTTGCTACTGCTGCTATTTGAGAACCTGGAGTCGTCTCCAGAGCCCTGGATAATTACGCGGCAGGCAACAGTTAGAATTGCATCTTCCTCCGCCTATCCACTCCTACCGCGCTCTCAATACTCGCGGGTTAACAAATCAGGCGCGTCTGCACTGGCCCGAGCATAGCTGCACACCGCGTCGGTGGGAGCGCCCAACAAACACTTCGGCACTCTTTCATCACTCAGGCTGCTCTGCTTCCACTCTGCTCGCAACGCGACAGAGACTGTCCACACACAAAGATAAACAACTTCACAGCTACTGCCATGTTGTTGTTGCTATCGATACTTTTAAATAAAGTTCCCTTGGCTATTACCCAGCAATTTATAATATTTTCGTTATAATTACAATCAATTGTAAACAGTCATAAATAAATACTATTACAGCGATGAAGTATTAAATATAATTTCTGTAATAAAGCTTACAGATTCAGAATCATAAATACAGTAAAAGTTATCAACGAATATTAAACGGCGAAAATTTTGGATGGTGTAGAAAGTATTTTATCTGCGTTTTCGGTGTTACATCGTGATTTCTGAGCCTTAGACATTACACTAGCAGAGAGTTCTAAGTCATCACGTTTTTCAGTCTGTTCCATTGTGAGCAGTGCAGTGTTTTTCTTCTTCGTGTTAGTTCAGTTTTGACTTTTATGTTGGTAACGGTTAGAGAACTGCTCTGGTATCCTGTTTCCACCGTTTTTGGCGTCCTCTGAGTTACATCAATGAGCATCCGGTTTTTCCCGAAACACAAACATGCTACCTCCAGGTTAACCGTTGATATGTGTTCCATTTGTGTCTCGCGTTTTATGTATTGCTTAAGCGGTTATCTCATGCAGAAAGTCAAATTATCAATGGTTTCCCAGAAAGGCATACAGGAACATCTAAAATGCATTTCCTTCTTGGTCTGTAGATGTTATCAGTTCTAGTGGATATTTTAAGCACCATATTTTCACAAAAAAACATGAATCGTGTTAAACGTGATGGTGAGCAGAAAAGTTTTGGTTGGAGGCTCATACTAAAGGCACAATGGAAGTGATTGTCTTTGAGTCAGAAATTTGGACTAGCATATTCTATGCATGAAGGAATGCCTTCATTTCGCACGGCTTGATTTAACTAGTAGCTTGTAACAGGAGGAAAGAATCCCTCTCGAATGTGTGTGCAGGAGCTATATGAAATTAATAAGGAAGAGGAAGAACATCTGCTGTCGGTATGAAACAATGAAATCATATATAGCTCTTCACACAAGCTGGAGCTCCAGATTTGGAGTCATTTCATATCAGGCACACTTTGGAGGAAGAAAAGTCTTGTGAAATGGACGTCCCTCGTCGCTGACGATATATCCGTGGATTACGTGCAGCAATTCTAAGAAGCTTTCATGGAAGCTTAACTCCTTTCTCTCATCTCTGTTTACATGAGTTGGTGAAAGACGGAAATTTTTTCACCATGTCTTCGGCTAAATTGCGGAAAACCAATGTCCCTAATACAACAGGAACGTTACATTTTCCTCGCACTGCTGGTCGCATCGTTAACGTTTAATGAAAAAATTTTTCAACCCGCAACGAAACTTTCTGGCAGTTGGAAACTGCCGGGCCGCAAATCGAACAGCGAACGTTGCCTTTCGCGGCTAATGCTCTCATCGACTGAGGTGTCCGGGCACTCCTCGTACACGTGCTCACACCAGCACCTTTCTCACTGCTTTACAGACTTTCAAAGGCATGACTACAGTTTGTGAATTGTGCCTGGGTAACATGGAAAGGATTTCCCACCAAAGACAAGGTTCTGGTTTCGAGTCCCGGTCCGGCACACAGTTTGAATCTGCGAGGAAGTTTCAGAAGAGTATACACTCCTCTGTGGAGTGAGAGGTTCGTGCTGGGATCCGTAAACAAGATTATGCTGAATACGTGATAATTGTTTTGCTGGTAATTATTCAATCTTATTTCCTATGATATTACTCTGAAATTAAAAAAAAAAACCGTAGCGATCCGGTACTCTTTCTCTTCGTTCGTCTCTGGGGAAAACTGAGCTATCTTGTTAGTAGAGGCGGATAAAAAGGTCTGGGTAAGTGCGGGTAGGACTCGCGGACCGAGTGTTCCGTGCAAGGTTCATTATATATACAGATCTTCCATCCATTCCGGGAATGGAAAATTTCGATGATTTTTACCTGTTATCGATGTCGATACTGGGAAGACACTAAAATATGTCACTTAAATGGCCGTATCTTTTGATTCCACTACTCAGAATCGTACATTTATTTCACCGTCAAGGGACTACAGACCTTAGCATGGGACATAAATTTCGTACGTCTACCCGTTCCTGACAAAAATGGCTTTTAACGGTCAGTCAGACGGACAGGTAGGCAAACAGATGGACAACAAAGTGATCCTGTAAGAGTTCCTTCTTTAGCGACTCATGTACGGAACACTGAAACTAAAAGAACTAAAACGTCACGATCAGACCCAGAGGATCACGCGATGCCCGAGTGTCCATAGTGTCACCCCCTGCCATATGGCGTCATCAGGATGCGATGTGGAGGCACATGGGTTCGGCATACCGATCTCCCGGCTTGTGTCGGCTTTCTAGACGTTGCAGCCGCCACTTTTCGCTCAAATATCTCTTACGTTAGTCTCACGAGGCTGAGTGGGCCCCCTCCCAGTCCTCTCACCAAGGAAAATTCTCTGGCACGACCAGTAATTGAAACCGCGACATTCGCGTAGCATTAAGACGCGCTGACCACTCGGAAACGGAGGCGAACTAAGATGGTTTCGTAAATCAAAAAAATGATAATAAGTACTTCAAATCATTTACTTAGAACTGAAATACTTTTTCAGTGTATGATTTCGGTAAAACAAAATTAAGGCACTGTCTGTGTCGACAGGTTAGCGCTGTTTAGATAATGGATATTTCGTTCGGTAATAGCGCTACAAACAGGCGTTCAATGCTCCGTTACAGCATGTGTGTTTTCGGCTATCTGAATGATTTAATTCCTTTTGAGTGAAGAAAAATCCTCCATCAAAAGCATTATTATTATTATTATTATTACAGAAAGACCCAAGCTGCTTAACATAGGGAATGATTTTGTGTTTGTTTTTTGTAGTAACTATTTTAATTTTTTACAACATAAACATTGGACGCCATGTTTCTGTCGAGGTGTTTCCCGAGTTCCCCCGCATGACACTATTAACGAAACTTCCCACCACGTGCCTTGCTGTCAACTAAAATTTAAGAATATACGAATTAAAAGAACTTCGTTCTCTCGTGAGTCGTACGAAAATTAAATGTCATTGTTATATTTTGAACTGTATGTGTTAGTATAAATGCAGCTGATCGACTAAATGGAATACTGTTACGTTAACTTCCCTATCGAGCTAGAGGAGCCTTAAACAGCCGTAAGTCGCTCATTACGTGCGTATGTGCCTACACACTATCATTTAATGTTGAAGTTTTTCGCTTCATTACAGTCAATTAAAACATAGTACCATGTTTCAACCATATCAAGTAAACATCCATCGTCGTTGAATATACGATACAGTGTACGGGGAGAGACATTAGAATTATATAGTTATTTTATCGAGAAACTTGTTTAAATGAAACCAACCTCAGACATATATCCAACAACGCTGCTATTGGATTCCTTTCTAAATAGATGTGACATTAGCGGCGCGAAATGAAGTGGATAACCAGTGTGTGATAAAGTAATATCGCATGATGCTTGTGTTTCTTTCAGTAAACATAACACGGAAAATTACTTTTCGTGACCCTAGTATGATAAATTGAATTTAAATACGCACTACTTTCACATTAATTAGTCGGCGATCAGTATACCAAGGACTGAACAACCCGAAACGAGGCTGTGCTGATTTTGCCCTGCTGCCTACGGCGTGCACGTCCACTGGCACATAACGCAGCAACTGATGAGAGAAGACGGGACCCAAATGGTGTAGACGATTAATACAGCTAATAGAGCGGAAATGATTCGCAACATTAAGTGCACGAGCCAATGCGTTTCATTTTCACCAATGCCTAGAAGCATTATTAATGTCTGCAAACATCATGTTCACGTGTCTGTAAGTAAGGTGACTGTTCCAGAAAGGGAAAGTCTGTTTCCCTTGCTGCATATTAACGTTGAAAACAGTCCTACTGAGTTAGCAACTAACAATTCAGTACATCAGGAAATTGTGGTCGGCGGGATTGTCTAGAACTTGATCATCTCACTGCGATCTTTTCTGAATTTAGTACTTCAGTATTGTTTGTAGCGACGTGATGTAAACGTCGGTTGAAGTCTTTTATCAATCTTACGATATATGTGAGGCTTGCTATCTATTTCTGTGCCATCTGCTCTAGCTAAACAGCTTCGTGCCATTATTACAAAGCTTGTCCTACACGCTCTTAAGGTTTGGCTAATCGTAATATCAATTTCGTCTGTTATGAAAGTATGAACCACGCACCATGAACCATGAACCTTGCCGTTGGTAGGATACCTTGTCTCTCTCAGTAATACACACAGTCGTACCATATCCGTTGAGAGTCCAGACAGACATGTTTTTGTATGGCTATCCTTCTGAATGAACGTTTTTGGGACTTCAGCCGTAAACTTACGCAATAGAATGATACACCTGCAGCCGTCCTTTCGATGTTATTTGTTACATAGTAACCGGTTTCGGTGACTCAGTACACCATCTTCAGGCCTTAACTGATGCTGAAGGGACGACGTCCAATCGTATACTCGACTCCATCAGTGGCCGACAACTATGAACTGGCTTCCGTAGAATACTGTAACAGCGATGTTGCGTCTGTAACCATTTATTGCAGACACAACATCGCTGTTCAGTAGAATAATGTAAACCAGTTCATAGATGTTGGCTACTGATTGGACCGAAATTGGTTGCTATAGGTGTTTCATTTTCTTACGTAAGACAAACGCGTGGTTCCTGAACAGCGGCAGCACTCGTTTCAGTAGTTGCAGGGGGAACAATCTAGATGATTGACTGATCTGCCCTGGTAAAATCAACCGAAATGACCTTGCTGTGCTAGTATTGCGAACGACTGAAAGCAAGGGGAAACTATAGCTTTGATTTTTCCGGCGGGCATGCAGCTCCACTATATGGTTAATAACGATGACATTCTCTTGGGTAAAATGTCCCGGAGGTAAAACAGTTCCTCTTTCGGATCTCCAGGCAGAGACTCTTCAGAGGGATACCGTCATCAGGAGAAACAAAACTGGCGTTATACGGATCGGAGCGTGGAATTTTAGAGCCCTTAATCGGGCAGGTAAGTTAGAAAAATTAAAAAGGGAAATGGATAAGTTGAAGTTAGATATAGTGGGAATTACTGATGTTCGGTGGCAGGAGGCGCAGTACATGCGGTCAGGTGAATACAGTGTTACACAAAGTCAAATAGGGATAATGCAGGAGTGGGTTCAAATGGCTCTGAGCACTATGGAACTTAACTGTTGTGAGGTCATCAGTCCCCTAGAACTTAGAACTACTTAAACCTAACTAACCTAAGGACATCACACACAGCCGTGCCCGAGGCAGGATTCGAACCTGCGACCGTAGCGGTCGCGCGGTTCCAGACTGTAGCGCCTAGAACCGCTCGGCCACCCCGACCGGCTGCAGGAGTGGGCTTAATAATGAATAAGAAATGAGGAATACGGATAACCTACTATAAACAGCGTAGCGAACGCATTATCATAGCCAAGATAGACACAAAGCCCACATCCACCACAGTAGCACAAGTTTATATGCCAACTAACTCCGCAGATGAGGAGAAGACATGATTAGGTAAAAGAAATTATTCAGATAGTTAAGGGAGACGAAAATTTAATTGTGATGGGTGATTGGAAGTTGATAGTAGGAAAAGGAGGAGAAAGAAAAGCAGTAGGTGAATATGGGCTGCGGGAAGGAAATAAAAGAGAAAAGCGGCTGGTAGAATTTTACAGAGAGCATAATTTAACCATCTCTAACACTTGGTTTAAGAATCAAGAAAGAGGGTGGTGGTATATGTGTAAGAGACCTGGAGACAATGAAAGGTGTCATTGAGTATAGAATGGTAAGGCAGAGATTTTGAAACCAAATTTTAAACTAAAAGACTTTCCCAGGGGTAGGTACAGACTCTGACCATAATTTATTGCTTATGAACTGTAGATTAAAAGTGAGGAATTGTGAAAAGATAGGAAATTAAGGGGATGGGACCTGGGTAAGCTGAAAGAACCAGAGGTTGTTGAGAGTTTCAGCGGGAGCGTTCGGCAACAGTAGACTAGAATAGTGGAAAGGAATGCAGTAGAATGAACGGGTGGCTTTTAGAGATGGAATAGTGACGATCAAATTGGCAAAAAGACAAGGACTAGTAGAAATCCATGGATATTACAGGAGGTATTTACTTGAACTGATGAACGTCGAAAATATAAAAATGCAGCAAATGAAGCTGACGAAAGGGAATACAAACGTCTAAAAAATGATATTGATAGGAAATGCAAAATGGCTAAGCAGGCATGGCTAGAGGACAAAGTATTTAGAAGCATATTTTACTAGGGGAAGGATAGATACCTTCTACAGGAAAATTAAAGACGCCTTTGGAGGAAAGAGAAGCACTGGTTGAGAAGAAAGTGACGCAGCGCTGTAGCCAATCCGCTATGTTATTTAACACGTACATCGAGAAAGCACTAAAGGAAACGGAAGAAATGTTTGGATTAGGAATTAAAGTTCAGGGAAAAGAAATAAAAACATTGAGGTTTGCTGATGACACTGTAATTCCGCCAGAGAGTGCAAAGGACTACCAGGAAGAGCAGTTGAAAGTAGTGGGCATCGTCTTGAAGGAGGATGTACGATAAACATCAGCAAAATCAAAACAAGGATAATGGAATGTAATCGAGTTAAATCTGGTGATTTTGAGGGTGTTACATTAGGAAGCGAGACGCTAAAAGTAGTAGATAAGTTTTGCTATTTGGGGAGCAAAATAACTGATGATAACCGAAGCAGAGAGAATATAAAATGTAAACTCGCATGGCAAGAAGAGCGTTTCTGGGGAAGAGAAATTTGTTATCATCGAATATAGTTTCAAATGTTAGCAAATTATTTCTGAACGAGTTTGTCTGGAGTGTAGCTATGTATGGAAGGGAATCATGGACGATAAACAGTTTTGACAAGAAGAGAATAGAGCGTTTTAAAATGTAGAGGTACGGAAGAATGCTGGAGATTAGATGGGTAAATCGCGTATTTAGTGAGGAGTCACTGAATAGAATTGGGGACACAAAACGTTTATGGCTACTTGACTAAAAGAAGGGATTGGTTGATATGACTCATTCTGAGACATCAAGGGATCGCCAATTTAGTGTTGGAGGGGAGTGTGGGGGAGGGAGGCAGGTAAAAATCGTAGAGGGAGACCAAGAGATGAATACAGTAAGCAGATTCAGAAGGATGTAGGTTGCAGTAGTCATTCGGAGATGAAGAGTCTTGCACGTGAACTGCGTGTGTGGGTAAGTTGTAAAAAACTGTTCCTCTCTCTTTTTTCTTAACACTGGGATCGTTCTAGGCAAGGTTGCTTTTCAGTGAAAGGGTGAACTTCTACCCAACGAAGGTAGTGCAATGGTAAGACACTGGACTCACGCTTGGGAGATGTCTAAATCATTTAGACGTAGAAGTGTCGCGATTTTCCTAAATTTTCTAAGGAAAGCGACGGAATGATTCCTTTGAAAATGGCATGGTCGATTTTCTTTTCTGTCCTTCCCTAATTGGAACTTACTCTTCCTTCACTCTTTTAGTTGGAGACGATTCATATTCAGATTCTGTGTGAGTTCTTGAGCGCATCTTCAGAACAGCAAATTGAGAATGACTCCTCCACTCTTGCATAAGCAGACTCCGGGTCTGTATCTTGTTGCGGATGACAAGAAGGGGAAAGGGGCAGGTTGTGTGATGGAGGATAGGAAAATTTATAATTTTCACCCTGCATATGACTTTAACTATATGTTATGTATATATTCTTCCTGTCGTGTATGCTACAGAAACTCGATTCAGGCTCCTGGTGGTTGGCGCTAACGCCTTCAACACCTTTCTAAAGTCTGCATTGCGGAGTGCTCCCAGCCCTGCTGAACTCCTGCTGAGGAGCCCCACAGAATGGAGTACACGTATTCCTAGTACTTGGTTTCAGTTACACCTCGCCATTTCGTCAACAACATTAATTTTAAAGTAGTTTCTGTTTAATATAGTGATCGTTTCTACTTCAGACTTTCCAAAGAACTGTTTAGAATTTAGTCCCTATTAGACTTATTGGTTTCAGAGAAAGCGAAGGCACTTCAAACCCATATTATTGAACCACTGCATCACGAGCGACACGCGGTTCACTATTCCGTTAGGAAATTACGATTCGATTCGGACTCTGTCTTCTCTGCTTCTGTCGTCCTACCCGAACTCATCGTTTACTGCCCATCTGTAGCTTGCTTTGTGCGAGGCTGTTTCCAATCCGCTATATGCGGCCCGTAATCATCCGCAAGTAGTAAATATCTGCTGTCGAGAGAGACGAGGGGAGCGGCCTTTGTCCGTACGAGGGAAGCGCATGGTCGCGGTCTGAATGGCGGTGGGTAATAGCTGGCAGTTTGGACACGGGCTGTGCAAACACCGGCGGGCCGGCCGCCGGCCGCTGAACAGCGTGCGGCGGGCTGAGCCGCTTTGGCACGCCTCGCTGCAGCCCGCGCCTTCTGCAGGCGCACAACAGCGCAGCTAATTTCGCGGCACAAGGTCGCACACCGTGTGGCAAGGGAAAGTGCTGGCGTGGTTCCACAATTCCCGAGTCACTCACCGCGACACCCGCGTTGTCGGCTTGCTGCGTCCTTCTGTACCTCTGTGCAAACCTGTTGTTGATACCATATATAACTGAGAAAGCAATCTTGTCGTGTATGTATACGGGACGATCGAAAGGTTTCCGTTCGAAGGCCGTACAGTCCAAATAAAATTGGTATGCCAGTCGGGCAAAATCGCCGTAACCATTGAGGCAATCATCCCACCGACGCACCAGACTATAAAGATTCCCATTTAGTAAAACACTGTGTGCTGCTTCGTGAAGAAGTCCGTAAATGCCTGGTGCACATTCTCGTCCGACAGGAGTCGTAGACTCTTGAAGGGCTTTTTAAGGTACACAAGGCATTACAATCGCATGGGGAGAGATCAGGACTATAGGGCGGGTGCACGAATGTCGTCCACTTGAGTTGGCATAAGTTGTGGTTTACGAAATTTACAATATGGGGACGTGCGTTATCATTAAGCTGCAGTGCCCCTTGGCGCACCATTCCACAGCGATAGTTTTCGACGGACGTCTCACCCATATACGTTCTTTATTCTCCGAAGGATATCTATCGGTGTCTGTGGTTCGGCACCCAAAAAAAAGAATAACAGCGCGTTGGTCCTGTTTGGGAGCATTTGATAAAGACGTCGCTTTGTTCATGTTTCCTCAATTACCGCATGCACATCGGAAAGACACGAATCGGTACTAATATACACACATCGGAGTTGCGCTACGTTGCAAATATGGTGCAGTAATATCTTCAAACGGAAACTTTTTGATCGTACGTTATAGTATTTAAACGTCCCAGTAGTTGTGCGATTTCATACAAAGGTCTACTTCTTACTGGCTTGTTTAGACGTCTGGTATACTACCACAATACCGTGTAGCTGATTGTTGACACGCCTAGTGGCTCTTTTGATCTACTCATTATCTAAGTATTAAGAAAGAGAAAATCAAAACTCATGGAAAAAATGTTTGATATATAATACGGTGAAACAAAGACAACCCTAAGGCTCTGCGATCCCATCAGTCATCTAGCATCCATGTATACTACCAAAATGCTATCTAGTCGCCGACCGCTGTGGCCGAGCGGTTCTAGGCGCTTCAGTCCGGAACCGCGTGACTGCTACGGTTGCAGGATCGAATCCTGCCTCGGGCATGGATGTGTGTGATGTCCTTAGATTAGTTAGGTTTAAGTAGTACTAAGTTCTAGGGGACTGATGACCTCAGATGTTAAGTCCCATAGTGCTCAGAGCCATTTGAACCATTTTTTTTTATATTTTGCTGTCTAGCCGATCACTCATTCATTCGTTTGTTTTTCGTGTGACGAAAAAAGACTTACGCTAAATGGCGGAATACGAGTAGATGGTAGGACTAAATAAACCATTTAACACCAATCACAGGCAACAAAGGGATATTAGAATTTCGAACATGTTTAAAATGTGTAAAACGTTTATTTTGTTAAACTGTTGTAGGTCGCATTATATTCGTATCACGTTTTAATTCAGAAAATAACCATGTGCTTCAAGCAGGTTTTGCTCATCGTGGGGCGTGTATGAATACGGAATATAGCTTACTCAGAAACAGTAGTTACAGTATAAACTATGCCAACTGTTTCTTTCATGGGATGGCAGTTGTCGGAGAGGGGAAGCGAGGGAGTCGAGAGATAGGGCAGCGCTGACAAATTGGAGTCTGTTGTTGTTATCTTTATTGGTCCTCGTCGTCGACCAATTAAAACTATCCAGCTAGTTCTTTGATATAAAGTAAGTAGGTCAGAACGGAATAGTAACACAGTACGTTGAATACAACGGCGTGTGACCATGTCAGCAGTAACGACAGTGAGCATTCTTGGTCTCATTTTGGACAATGAGAGAATGAGCGCCATCAACAACATATCTTGCGAGATCGTTCTGATCGTGCTCTATCAGACACAAGTCGGGAGACTGAGTGGGCGCTTCATGCGCTGAACAGATTGTGGTTGATATTCGTGCACTAGACGACGCTTGTATTATTGAGGTTTTTATTAGCACTGGTTGCATTAGCATAACAAAGTACATAAGCGTCAAGCATTTCACCTCTGTAGATATGGCCTGAAGCAGAAAGATCTGGAGGCGTCTGTTTTCATCAAAAAGGCGTACGTACGACACTACATAGAAATGCTTTCTTTTGCCAAGTGCCCCTGATTACAGATTCTGGCTTTCAGGTTATGGCTTTCCGCCAAAGACCGCAAGTCCCGAGTGTCAAGCTAAACCGGCACCTATCCTGCGTAAGAACTGTCCGTTATTGTTTACAGTTCAGCGTTTGTGTTGGGCATGGCCACTGCAAGTGGTCCTCTACTTTCGATCGTCGAGCAGTACACACGTGGCTGGTCGCCTTGAATTCATAATTGTCACCTTCTTGAAGCCTACTACACACAGAGATTGAATATACCACTATTGGTAACTGAAGGGCAGCCCGTATCTGAGATGGAGTCGCGATCTTTGCTTTCGCATTTGTAACTCAAATATCGAGCTTGGTCTTTTGCCATCGTTGATTGAGTCTTTCGGATTCTGAGAACTTTAGTTACTCGAAGAAATAGTTTCACAGTAAGGGAACAACAGAAGTACAAACATTCAAACACCATGAAGATTTACCCACCACTTCCGAGTTTGACCAACTCGCCATTTGCTCTTCTTCTCATTTCGTAAGACAGATGATGCTTCTACGTCTTTTGACTTCGTTAGCTACACTGACTTCAAATAAATTGTTAATTAAGATACGTATTTCACATTCTGCTGCAGACGAGGCCATTACAGGCAAAGAATAAGCTCAGGTTCGACTGAATGTGGGAAGAAATTTGGCAGTGGGGCTGTTCAAGAAAACATCCGCGTATTTATCAGAAGTGGTTAATGGAAACGGCAGAAAACCTAAATCATGGTGAAGGGCGGGTAATTTTTATCATACTCGTTTCAAATATTTCGCTCAAAAATTCAACTACGTGCTATGTATATATGTCAATAGTGGAAGTCACCGCCATGGGTTTGCGTGTAATCGTTTCGGACAGCACAGGAGTCTAAGAAACAACATAGTCACTGTATGTGTCAATTGCTGTAAGTGTTTCTGAGTTCTAGTTGTTCTTATGATTTGCCCTAAGTATGGAATTTATTGTAGAATAATCCACTGTTGGTTTGAAACAGTTTAGATTTTGATAACTTACCAGATGGGTTTCTTGTCAAGGTGACAAGGTGATTTCTGGTATCTTTCCTTTGCTGTGTGTTATATTGAAAATGCAGCTGTGATAGTTGAATTAAACTGAAGAGTTTGCCCTTTATTCAAAGAAGTTTTCGCCCTGCATCCGGTCGTCATGCACTTCACTGCATGATATATCGACTCTTCACCTGCCATTCCTCCTCGGGTATACCATCGAAGACTTTGGTTAAACCTGACAAAAAGGCCACAGACGGCCAAATCGCCACCAGGAGCGTCGTTTTTCTCACTTGGAGAGACACAGTATGTTGATGTGCGGGCATACATTGAAACTTTTCCACAAACTTACGATCAAAATTATCTACGCTACCTTCTAATCTAGGTTTACTGTCGTTGAAGGAATTGGTGGTAGGGCATAGAGTTTTAACTTGCCAGAAAGATTCATTACGCCGTTCCATACTGTAAACGTTCATATTGATAACCACCCCAAGTATGTGCTTCGTTATCATCTGCGAATAGTTTTTCCGAAGTGTTTTGATCTAGAAACGTAATCATTCAATGCCAGTATAGAATTAAAAAGACATAGCGAGACTGAAATGACAACGACGTTACGTTGTGAACGGACAACAAAATCCGCCGAGGTGACGAGGGTGGAGAAAAGAATCGTTGAATATTTGTGCTACTTACACTTCTCCCGATATTTTAAAGAAGAAATATATATTCCTTCTTTTAATTGCAGATGTTTTGCACGGGTACCGACAGCAAATGAAGGAAGGAACAATACAGTTTACGTTCCGTCAACGTCGAGGTTATTTGATCTGAAGGTCAATCTCGAATTTTCTGAGGACGGGGACGAAATTATTGTATAAAATGCATATTTGAACCATCAGCTGTTTTTATTTTAAATCCAAGTATCTACCGTTTTCGGTCTTGACCGAAACCGGTAGATATTTGGGTTTAAAATAAAAAATCTTATGATTCAAATATGTATTTTATACATTACGTAACGGCTGTTGACAGTCACCTTCCAGAAATGTTTAAAACGAAATTATTCTTGTTCACCTTTAAAGAACCATCTAAGCAAGCGACCAAAGTGTCTTAAGAAAAACTTGGAATCCTGAGATCATGATGACCTGACGGCAATTTGAGTCCGTCTCCTTCGGAGTATGAGTCAACGTCTGCGCTTGGAGCTACCTCACACGGTGACAGCAGTTAATGAAAATGGCGATGTATGGTATTTTGATAGGCAACGAGGGTACCAACAAAGTAAGTTAGTTTTTCACTTAACAGACTGTGTCTTCCGCTGCCAATATTCTCGAATTAGTGTTAATTCCAGCCATTTCTGTTTATAATTGGCTCCTTCACTTCTTATTGAAAGATAAGATTTTTTTGCAGGCGTCATGCATGGTAGTTCGCCTCATGCTGTCATGGCCACCTTTCACTCCCTTTCATTAATTCCACATTTGGATCATTACTGAACTGGACGTTTTTGGTGAAATTAGAGACAGGGAAATGTCCGCTTCCACAGATAGGTAATGTCTCTAGCTGGATCTCGTCTCCGTATCTTTTATACGTTTTGAAACATTTGTTAAAAGAGTCCAGCTATTTTTCACTTATCGCCATCCTTGCTTCAGTTTATCGTTGCTTCAATTTATTTGAAGAAGGTCCGTGCAGAGAAATACATGTGTCAGCTGCTATCTTCCTCCAAATATTAATGTCCAATATTAAACGTTTCCGCTTTTCTGATGAAAAAAGAAACGTACGCTTTATAAAGCAAATGAAGTTGCAAATTGCACTAAGAGAAACCAGCAGTCTTTGTATAATGCAGCCGGAAACCTTCAGTAGAGTTCACAGTGAGGTAGACATCAGCCTATCACTGCTCTTTAGCTTTGGTCATATTTAGTATTATGTTTGTTCAAAGAAAATCGGAAACCATTACAAGTTAAACTGCGACATCCCTCAGGGTAATGTCTGTGTTAACTTCCGTGAGGTGCTATACCAAGAAGCGAACGCTACGCAGAACAA
This sequence comes from Schistocerca americana, assembly GCF_021461395.2. NCBI lineage: Eukaryota > Metazoa > Arthropoda > Insecta > Orthoptera > Acrididae > Schistocerca > Schistocerca americana. The sequence goes on from NC_060119.1 coordinate 720,362,420, forward strand.
GTGTGTCGCACATTCACATTACAATTTATTGAGGTTCCTTACGTAAATCATGTTTAGATCCTTCCAGAAATTTCCAGTAGCATTAAATGTCGATGTAAGAGCCGCCTACATAGTACTTATGTGTCATGAAAAAGTTTTATTTCATTCTTAGTGGATTGGCGATGGGAAATACGTATGTAACTAATGGTGAATAATGATAATAGCCCGCATCTCGTGGTCGTGCGGTAGCGTTCTCGCTTCCCACGCCCGGGTTCCCGGGTTCGATTCCCGGCGGGGTCAGGGATTTTCTCTACCTCGTGATGGCTGGGTGTTGTGTGCTGTCCTTAGGTTAGTTAGGTTTAAGTAGTTCTAAGTTCTAGGGGACTTATGACCACAGCAGTTGAGTCCCATAGTGCTCAGAGCCATTTTTAATGATAATACAGACAGCAGCAATGTATGGTCTGATTTGTGCGCAAACTGTATTATCATTTTCAAGCAGCAATGGTTTTCATGCATGAACTCCACGCTTTAAACAGACTGGTTGCTATTGATTTCGTCATAAAGTCTTACGAACGAGGTTACTTGAAAAAAATTGATTCAGTGAATCATGATCTCAATTAAATGGATCCATTCCTTACCTCCCAGTTAGATGAAAAAAGAGACATTTCGATCAAATTTGAAATTAAATAATTTGTTAATATTCAATAGAAATTACTCACCATACTTCGTTTAACACAGCCACATTGCTTCTCTGTGTACTGTATTAAGCAAAATATGGTCATCTCTGTAATTAAACTACTAACTGGCAAAGAAGCATAGTGACTTATTACGATTCAACATGTTTGTTGTACTAAAGCAAGCTAGGAATGTGAACTGTTCTTTCAAACGAAGAAGAAATTTAGTATAGCGGACCATGTGATGGGTCGTTTTCGAAGACCATTAGTATTTCACGTAAAAAGAAATCAAGAGTGAAATTTTTGTGAATACGAGTCTGCGTACTTATCGACAAACCTCGGGTGAAGTGGAACGAAATACCACCTCTACAGGCCAGGTCAGAAGACAAGGCAACTTCGTCTGCTTCGTACTAGACAAGATTTCGCAGTCACATGAATAACCAAATGAAGCGGCCGGTGGTATCGCCGACAAAGGATAAGGGATGCAAGCGCCAATTTGAATTACGGATGCTGCTACGCCGGCTCTGGGGCCTCCATCCTCGAGCAAACACTGACCACGGTTTGCGATATTTGATCTCGTCCAGATAATGCCTTCTCCTGTGTGCAGGGCTCTAATTCAGCCTGCATTAACGTTGTAAGTGTGGCACACAGCATCGCTCGTGTACACACGGGGAACTTCCGATGCTTCATCAACGAGATAGCGCACTGTTCTAGATGTGTGCTTAGCTCTATTTATGTTCACAATAACCTGAGAGTCTTTTCATTCCACTATACGATCCTGATTATACACACTGGGAAACTGTTTTCCAGAGAAAATAAGACTGAATTCTCGATTCATTAATACCACAGGAAGGAACAAAAGAGATCCAGCTGAACACTACCGACCTCCAGTTGAGAGATACTATCTCTTGGTTTCACGAGACATCGTATGCTCTAAACGTAGAACTTGATATTAGTTTAAATGTGTTCCGTAACTGCTATGACTTCGCAGTATTGTTTGGTAGATAATAGTACTAAATTTTATGTGACACATTTTCCTGTACGAAAGTATCTCTGTTTTTTCGAATAAAAATTTTAGTCGAAGTGTGGGATATCCTCATGATCAAAGAATGGAAGATGCCATTCTGTCAGTGAGTATCCCAAGAGATGGCACGGCACTTAATCGTAGCGTCAAATTGAGTCCGCATTGTTTTAAGATCTTCTCCAGGACAGAATTTTTAAACTTCTACAAACAAATGTGTTAGAATTATTGCCTTTGCGTCGTTACTAATCGCTGCAACCTGCATTCTTGCCAAAGAGAATGCTCTTGATAGAACACTAAATCAGTTCTTTTCCCTTACCAATATTTCACAAATTTGTCCTACGTATATGTAATTTTTAATGTATCCTGAAGTGAAGTAATGTTTAGTGCAGTCTGAACACTTGTCTGTGATGAAGACGTGTGTAATTAATGTTGTTGTTCATTTCCAGGGAAACCTAATAGAAAATAAAATGCTGTGTTGGCAATTCAGTATCGTGAAGATATCCACCAAGTATTTCGGCATGTGATTAGTCATATTTTTCTTAACTTTTGAAAGCGGGAGCTCTTTCGTTGCTGTTTCCCTATCTCCTCCCAACGCCACTGCAGGATCCCCCAGGTGTCCAGTTTCCTGCACATAATGGGTGTTATTGTTAAGGAGTCCCCTCGTAGAATTATGTTGTTGCACTTTTTCAGTTCTTAATGGTTAATGATTACATTTTCAGTTCTGTTTCAAGATCATCTACGATGCATTGCTGAAGGCGTTCAGAATCCATCGCACATTTTTTACATTGTTTCATTTGGCTGATAAAGTGTTTCCATGTCTCCATTGCGAACTGTTATATTAAAATTAGTTCTGTAGCAGGATCCTTTCTATGGTACTGATAACATTTTTGTACTTGGGAAGATTGGAAGGAAAATACAGTACTGTATTCGATGTGTGAGTGAAATATTGGTTTGTGAATGACTAAGGGGTCAAACGTCTCGCAAGTCTTTTAATGTGCAAGTTGTAGACGTTGGCTGCACGTCAAGATGTATATGGATTTTGTTATCATTGTCCTGCATCGACACAATAGCTATTTCACATTTTAAGTTGGTCGAGGAATATGATTCTTCGCTAGTACTAAATCTGTAAAAGCCGGTAGGCGTCGGAAGGGCTCGGCGGTAGTTATTTGTTTTTGGCTGCAGCGAACATTACTTAGCTGACAGTACAGTGTGTGGGCGTCATTGTTGACTGCCGTGTTACTGTGTTGTACTTCGCTCTGTTTCTTACCGTTTTCTTTCCTGGTGATAAGTAATTATTGCAGTTAGTGGACTTACGACAATACAGTAAGACGATTTACCTCCGTGCGCGTATTGTGCTTCTTCGGAAGCACGAACCACATGTGCCTACACTGCGTTAAGCAGGCGGCGCTCGTTCCTCCCTCACGGCTCGCCACCCGTCGCCGGCCTGTGTGGACGAAGGTTTTAGTTCATCACTCCCCGTAACCCATTGTGACATTGGCTAAGTTACAATTGACTTACTGTGTATCAATGATAAGCTGTACAAGTCAGAACTCCGTCTTCATTCACTCTGGTCATGACGACAGATCTTCGTAACGTGGATTCACTTGGATCGAATGTGGTGGCGCACCGCTCTGATTCGTGGCCATCCAGTAGCCACCACAAAGTTAGCAAAATTGATAGGAACGGACACAATCTCTCTAAACAATATCCTAGATGTGTTCAGCAGGGTTAGAAGATAGATGATGATGTGTCCGACGCTAATGCGTTTTCTCGCGTCCTTGGAGCGCTGATCGAACCACATTAACGTGGTTAATGCATAATATAAAGTGTACTGTCTTCCTGGAGTAACTACTCCCAAATTGGTAGCCATGAGCGAACAAAGACGTGTGACGTATGACAGCAGTTTTGTGTAACATTCATCGGGGAGGGATGTTAACAAACTACACACCTGGAAATTGAAATAAGAACACCGTGAATTCATTGTCCCAGGAAGGGGAAACTTTATTGACACATTCCTGGGATCAGATACATCACATGATCACACTGACAGAACCACAGGCACATAGACACTGGCAACAGAGCATGCACAATGTCGGCACTAGTACAGTGTATATCCACCTTTCGCAGCAATGCAGGCTGCTATTCTCCCATGGAGACGATCGTAGAGATGCTGGATGTAGTCCTGTGGAACGGCTTGCCATGCCATTTCCACCTGGCGCCTCAGTTGGACCAGCGTTCGTGCTGGACGTGCAGACCGCGTGAGACGACGCTTCATCCAGTCCCAAACATGCTCAATGGGGGACAGATCCGGAGATCTTGCTGGCCAGGGTAGTTGACTTACACCTTCTAGAGCACGTTGGGTGGCACGGGATACATGCGGACGTGCATTGTCCTGTAGGAACAGCAAGTTCCCTTGCCGGTCTAGGAATGGTAGAACGATGGGTTAGATGACGGTTTGGATGTACCGTGCACTATTCAGTGTCCCCTCGACGATCACCAGTGGTGTACGGCCAGTGTAGGAGATCGCTCCCCACACCATGATGCCGGGTGTTGGCCCTGTGTGCCTCGGTCGTATGCAGTCCTGATTGTGGCGCTCACCGGCACGGCGCCAAACACGCATACGACCATCATTGGCACCAAGGCAGAAGCGACTCTCATCGCTGAAGACGACACGTCTCCATTCGTCCCTCCATTCACGCCTGTCGCGACACCACTGGAGGCGGGCTGCGCGATGTTGGGGCGTGAGCGGAAGACGGCCTAACGGTGTGCGGGACCGTAGCGCAGCTTCATGGAGACGGTTGCGAATGGTCCTCGCCGATACCCCAGGAGCAACAGTGTCCCTAATTTGCTGGGAAGTGGCGGTGCGGTCCCCTACGGCACTGCGTGGGATCCTACGGTCTTGGCGTGCACCCGTGCGTCGCTGCGGTCCGGTCCCAGGTCGACGGGCACGTGCACCTTCCGCCGACCACTGGCGACAACATCGATGTACTGTGGAGACCTCACGCCCCACGTGTTGAGCAATTCGGCGGTACGTCCACCCGGCCTCCCGCATGCCCACTATACGTCCTCGCTCAAAGTCCGTCAACTGCACATACGGTTCACGTCCACGCTGTCGCGGCATGCTACCAGTGTTAAAGACTGCGATGGAGCTCCGTATGCCACGGCAAACTGGCTGACACTGACGGCGGCGGTGCACAAATGCTGCGCAGCTAGCGCCATTTGACGGCCAACACCGCGGTTCCTGGTGTGTCCGCTGTGCAGTGCGTGTGATCATTGCTTGTACAGCCCTCTCGCAGTGTCCGGAGCAAGTATGGTGGGTCTGACACACCGGTGTCAATGTGTTCTTTTTTCCATTTCCAGGAGTGTACTTTCTCCTGTCTCATTCAAAATGGCTCTGAGCACTATGGGACTTAACATCTAAGGTCATCAGTCGCCTAGAACTTAGAACTAATTAAACCTAACTAACCTAAGGACATCACACACATCCATGCGCGAGGCAGGATTCGAACCTGCGACCGTAGCGGTCGCTCGGTTCCAGACTGTAGCGCCCAGAACCGCACGGCCACTCCGGCCGGCCCTTTTTCATTCTATTCAGACAATTTGATGATAGCAGAAGAGGCTTGAACAACACAAGTTGCTGGCAAGGGAGATCTGTGGGCATTTTGACGATCTTTTGGCTTTCCAATGTCGTGCAGCACCACGTAGCAACATTCAACGCTCCAGTACCTGATTTTCTGCGCCCGTACTAATCTGTGTCGAGTAACACGGTGTTTCTATTACCCATGGCGAGTACGAGATTAAGGGAAGTACGGCGGCAATTAGGTTTCTGCTCTTGAAAAGTATACGTAATCACCGATGTTAGTGATAACAGGGGTCCCGTAGGACTGCAGAAGCGGTAGTTTTGTGGTATTGAAAAATGCACTCGTATTACCCTCGGGCACACTCTCGGCTAGGTAGTTTGTATCACCGTATTAGGTCGTTTGCTTGCCACGATGTATGTGTGCATGTGTGTGTGGACGTTGTGCGTCAAGGGCCGTGCTGCGTGGGAGGTTTGAGAGGGGAGCCAGAGGCGGCCAGCCGCTTGCGAGTGCGCCGGCAGTGAGTAAGTCTGTGGTGTGGTGTGGCCGCAGCGGAGGTCGTGCCCGAGAGCTGGATCACCACGCGCCAGCGCCTGGGCCTGGGCCGGGGCCGGGCGGCTCGTGGGGGGCGGCGCGCTGGCCCCCGCTCCCGCTGCCGCACCCGCACCCGGCCGCCGCCCACGCGCACCAGCACCCGCACCCGCTCCCGCACCAGCACCCTCACCAGCACCCCCACCAGCACCCGCACCACCACCACCACCACCATCACCACCACCAGCCGCCCCCGCCCCCACACGCCTCCCCCGGCAGCGGCCCCCCGCCCGCCCCCACGGCCGGGCCCTCGTCTTCTGCGGCCGGCGCCGGAGTGGCCGCCCCGCTGCCCACAGACTCGCCGTACCGCGTCACCTGCCCCATCCACAGCCCCTACCGCTTCAGGTTCGCCAATGGAGGACCCGACTACTACGGACACCAGGTAAGCGCCTCTCCTGATGAACTTTCAGCAACTCTCCCCGCAACTTCTTCTGCCTGATTACATGTTTCTCCACGCAGTCTTCCGTTATAAATACGCTAATTCTGCTTCTAGGGAGTTTACGACTTTGTTAAAGCTTTTTTTCTCCTTGTAATCGTTATTTATTTCATTTCATCATCAAGTGTACTTCAGAATTAAAAATATGGTAAGCATGTCCTGACGAAGAGTTACATGGCTTAAATGTATCTTGTCTCCCTTCGTGTCGCCAATTAAAATCACCTAAGAACTTTCGTCGTTCGTCATAGTTTGTTGCATTCGGTTCTGCCAGTATTCTATTTTCACCCTCTGTTGCCTATTGCATCCAATCAACTGATCTTGTTTTTAATATTAAAAAAATCCAATTATGTATTGGGTAGGATACGACATTTTAGTGCCACTGATGCGGCGAAAACAACATGAAAAGTGCTAGTTCCTGCGTGAAGCATGCAATGAAAGTTTCTCTTGTGTTGTTGCCGGCCGGGGTGGCCAAGCGGTTCTAGGCGCTACAGTCGGGAACCGCGTGAGTGCTACGGTCGCAGGTTCGCATCCTCCCTCGGGCATGGATGTGTGTGATGTCCTTAGGTTAGTTAGGTTTAAGTAGTTTTAAGTTCTAGGGGACTAATGACCTCAGAAGTCAAGTCCTATAGTGCTCAGAGCCATTTGAACAACTTTTTCTTGTGTTGTTCCGAAGAAGAATACTCAAAATACTACTGTAAACGAGCTACCCAGACAAATAAATCGCGTCATCCCTGCTTCAACTTCTGTTCACGACAACATAAACTGTAAATCACACACGAAAAGTAAACTACACCTTAATACGAAGATTGTGCTTTGAGGTTTCACTGCTTTTATGAATCGTACCTATCTTACTTTAAGAAATAAAACAACCAGCCACGTTTTTATGTACTTTTATTTATATCAGTGCCCGTTTCACGCTTTCACCCTTCTTCGGTCGACGTAAAAGATCGTTGAAAAACGACTGCTGCCTTTCTATTCTGCTTGTTGTTGCTCCAGTTCGTGATTTTTAAGCGTCATACAAACGCAGTATCCGCCTTGTTGCCGAATGATGTGCTTTTAACGACGTGCTAATTGAAGATGTAAATACGTGTTGTGCCAGCTGCAGATGGGCGAAAGCCCAGAAAGCGAATGGTGTAAATAAACCAACGATCAGTAAAATGTATAAATAAAAGTAACTATCTTCTTAGACCCTTCGGTACAATAACTGAACGTAGGAAACTGTACATGAAAATATTTTCAAGTGTGTTCAGAAGATGTAAACAAGTTATTTGCCGCTTTTTCGCTTCTGCTGCTTCGTAGTTACCAAATAATAACGAAAAGCAATCAGAATTTGTCATAGGGAACAGGTGTTCGTAAATGACTGGATGTTTCGCATACTGGCTAAAGTTTAATGTCTTCAAATAGTCACCTGCAGATATCAGCGTGGACAATTTGTACAAGTTTGCACAGCAGTCATTTTACTGACGAGGATACTATTCGCTACAATATGAGACTGTCATTAAAATTAGTTTCACCACTTCAATACTGCAAGACTAAGTGACAAGCTACATTTGTGTCCGACTAGCATGGCTTTGAGAAGAGGGTAAGTAGGGATAAACGAAGTGTAAAAGGAAGAAGGCACGCCAGACGAAACACCCCCGAGATGAAAATGAAAATATTTTAGATCACAACTGCAGGGCTCATATGGCTATTTTATTGAAATTTTCTACTTTGTGGGGACGCTGCTGTTTGATAACCTATTAAGCGTCCCGGAAGCACGAGTTGCGTCTGATGTGGTACTTGTAGACACTAAAAATACGTAATAAATTATATGTTTTTCTGCGCAGCATTAATCACACTATGTTTTCATTTACCTTTTTAATCTAACATCGTTATCAGTTGTAGCCGAAACGCTGTAATGTTTGAGTCAACGCCGAGGAAATGTCCATTGTTATTATTATTATTATTATTATTATTGGTCAGTAAATTTCTCGATCACGGTAATCCTTCACAGCTCGTCATTGAGAGGGCGTCCCCGCGCGCCATCACGTTGCAATATTGTACAAGCTCTCATCATCATCACTGAGAAATCATACGAACAAGATCAATTATGGCTACTCTACCTTACGGAGACGCTTCACTGCAACTGCTATAAATTCGCCATAACGTTTTACTAAACATTCCAGTGCACTGATCTGAGTCTTACGTACATAACGTCCTCGAAATTTGTCTGTGCTCAAATAAGCCGTTTCCTATTTTTTGCAAAACTAGGCACAAAACCCTGGATCTAACTTATGTTCAAAAGAAAGATTTTATATACTGCTGAATACTACTACCACTCGGTCTGAACAGGCCCACCGTGTCATCCTACGCCGATAGGCGTCATTGGACGCGAATATGGAAGGGCTTGTCAGTACACCGTTCTCTTGGTCGTTGTCAGTTTTCGTGACCGGAGCCGCTACTTCTCAATCAAGTAGTTCATCAGTTGGCCTCGAAAGGGCTGAGGACACTCCGCTTGCCAACAGTGCTCGTCAGACCCGAAGTGACTCCCATCGAAATACGAAACACGCCCTACAGTGCTTAACTTCGGTGATCGCACGGAAACCGGTGTTCCTAGTACGGTAGTACGGCAAGGCCATTGGCCATACTCTTGAATGAATAACGTAATTAGTTGCTGTAAATATTAATTGTTCATGATGTAATAACATGGTTAGCATCTAATGGCTCTAAGTTATCATTTTGAGTCGCTGTTGGACAGCTCATTGACCGAACGAGGTGGCGCAGTAGTTAGGGAGGACGGCGGTTGAGATCCACGACCAGCCATCCAGATTTAAGTTCCCGTGATTTCCCTAAATCACTTGAGGTAAATATCGGATGGTTTCTTTGATAACAACACGGCCGATTTGCATCCCCATCTGTTACTAATCCGAGCTTGTGCTCCGCCCCTAATGACTTATCATCGACGGAACAGTGAACTCTCATCTTCTTTCCTTCCTTGCACAACTTATTGGGAACGCTATATTCTGGGCTCCGCTCTCTGGGTACAAACAAGACATTATGTAGTGCCATTGTGACATATTTTCCGGCCGCGGTGGCCGAGCGGTTCTAGGCGCTTCAGTCCGGAACCGCGCGACTGCTGCGGTCGCAGGTTCGAATCCTGCCTCGGGCATGGATGTGTGTGATGTCCTTAGGTTAGTCAGGTTTAAGTAGTTCTAAGTTCTAGGGGACTGATGATCTCAGATGTTAAGTCCTATAGTGCTCAGAGCCAGCCCATAGTGCTCAGAGCCATTTGAACCATTTTTGTGACATATTTGACTGCCATTTATTAATCTTCAAGCGTTGTTTCAAAATGGCGCACGTCCGTTCATCTTCTGACCATTCTGGCTGGTTACGGCACTTGATTTCAGATGTTGTTTTAAACGTCTCCTGCGAAACGGTAAACATTTTTTTCTGTTTTCGTTGTGAGACCGCCCATTAGTTGAGGTTAGCGATTCGAGTCGACTTAACGATTTCGTTCATACAAATTTCGTTAAGCCATTTGGTTGTTGCCACCGTTTTGTTAATGACACAATTTCCTTGTTCGAGACAGAAATAATTACATTAAAATTGTTTCCACAATGTGCGAAGCGTGAAGCTTATGAATTCATCTTAGACGTAAAGATCAGATCACAAGGAAGGAAAAAAAAAGAAAACAAATGATAATGCATTCTCATTCCAATTTTGTATTCGTACCATTATGTTCAATGTCGCACATATCCATTGGCCTGGCACTACGTGGCATGTGATTCTGTAGTTCAGTTCAGTGTAATTAGAAGGCACGAGTGAAACGTCTACTTTAACATGATTGCGGCAAACACTCTTGTTAGTGATCCTCACCTACGTGTCGATACTCACATGTCCAAGCCGACAGTATCTCCCTTGCGATTAATGGTTTAAACTTTCTCTCTTGTGTAGAATTGATGTGTTAATGACTTTCCATAAAACATTTCGAGTGTCTAAAAATTATAATTTGCCGCCAGCACTGGCCAGTATTACGCACGAGACTAACATCAAAACCGTTAGGAATCACGGCATAGACTGATTTTCTAGTATCCAAATATCAAACTCAACGTGAGTTAATGTGTGCGTGTTTTTGTTCTGGTCTTCAGTCCAGTAAGAATGCTGGTTTGATGCTGTTCCTCACCCAATCTAGTTGTTGATATGTACTTAACTACTGCAACATACATTCGCTTGAACCATCTTCCTGTACTCAAGCCTTAGTGTCACTCTTTACAGTTTTGCTCTCCACACACTTCCCTCTACTACCCGACTGACAATTTCTTGCTGCCTCAGGGTGTGTCCTGTCAATCGGACCCATCTTTTAGTCGAGTTTTGCAAGAAATTTCTATTATCCCATACCTGATTCACTACCTCTTCGTTAGTTACCCGATACAACCGTCTAATTTTCAGCGTTCTTCTGTAATACCGCACTGCAGTATGCATACTACAGCAAAAAAGGAGCCACACCTTCAAAACAATGGATAAGTTGCCGTCTACCTCCTCCGTCATTCTTTCGTTTCTCTATGTTCTGCACAGGAAGTGAAAGGGAATCAAGTCGGGAATGATTTTGGCGACTTTGCATGCCAAATTTAATATCTTGGTGAAGAAAATTATTGGTAAATATCAGATACAACATGTTTTTTAATTCGGTTACAATGTAACGAACTCCGAGGACTTACATCGACTGATACTCATAATTGATGCAAATTCTACTATAAACTACAACACATTTCTCAATGCGGTCTGCTATCTCTATGTTTCCTTTTAACTAGTAGCTTTCGTGTTACTTCCGTCAATGAATAGCACTCACTGTCAGAACTAAAGATGGTAGGACTACGGAAGGACAGAGAAACAGATATGTATCATCCACCGGCGAAGTGAGTGAGTGACGTTTACGAGGCGTCTGTGCACATTGTTCACGAAACCGTCCATCACCAGCGTCATAGTAGCAAGTATCAACTGGCCTACTTCAACACTGAAACAATCTCGTCCAACTGTTCTATCTGAGGCCTGTCTTTTGACCAGGTTGTTGACTGCAATGTAGAACGTGTGAAATACGTCTTTCACTACAAAATATGGTAACATGCAGTGCTCATTTGCTCCGAAGAGGGATGTCTTTTGTTTTTTATTGTGATGAAAATGCTGTGCAGAAATGTTTTAGTGCGTGACTTGAGGATACACCTCTTCCTAAGTTTTGTTGCTAAATAAATCCCGTTTACAAGAACTAATTATCATCGTAGTCATGTCAAGCGGTAGGTAAACTGCCTCGTGCTGTATCCTACCTTACAGACGTTTCGCGCAGGTATCAGCTTTAAAAATAGGCGGACATTTTTCTGGCGATTGACGGGCAACGTAAGTTCTCCTCCGCCCTGGTGCAGAGATACGGCGCGTACCTGCTGCGGTTGATCTTCGGCGGGATTCCCTAAGCCGGGGCCTGGGGGATTTCGCGAGATGGAACGGCTGCAGTCCCCGCAAGAGCAACGGATGACAGCGGCTGCTCCTCAGGCGACGCCTCGTGACGTCAGTCCCAGCGGAGCCGCTCGTACCTCTTCCAGGCGCGACACGTGTGTCAACTTAGCGGATTCCTCGTCTTGCCGTAATCACAGCGACACTTTGCAGATTAGGCGAGGAGGGGTTATTTACTTAGTATCGTTGATGAACACCGGGTGGTCGATATGTATGGCAAATACTGTAGATAAATGTTTCAAGTGAAATACCGTTTAAAACCAGTGATTTTTATTTCATTTGAGTAAAATGTTTTTAATTTTGGAAGTAAGAGAAAACTGAGAAAGTAGTGCCTTGTTAAAACTGATGTAGTACCTTGTTAAAACTGATGAAACTTAGCCAGCGTAGAGTTAGTAGCAGTACAGCGTGCACATATGTCTGAAGCTAGTAAACTTGCCTGTCTGTGAACTGCACAGCAACTCAGTGCTGCGCCGAGTGGCGTCATGTCACAGATTGCGCGGCCCCTCCCGCTGGATATTCGAGTCCTCCCTCGGGCATGGGTGTGTGTGTTGTTCTTAGTATAAGTTAGTTTAAGTAATGTGTAAGTCTAGGGACCGATGACCTCAGCATTTTGGTCCCTTTGGAATTCACACACATTTGAACATTTTTGAACTCAGAGTCATTATACTTGAAAAACTGATTTTAGCGAGGCAAAGAACTGAGCCGACGTACTGCAAGCTGCAAAATGTTGATAGCACCCCAAATATGACCTACGCAGTTCAGATCATAGGATCGATCGCACCGCTCCCCTCATTGAATTTTGTGTTGTTGTAGATATTCGCTCATGAGAGGTGGTCCGTGTGATTGATTTTACGATTTTACGTTTGAAATCAGTACCTACAACACACGCTAAAGACGCTGTTAGGGGCGTGCAAGCACATAATGAACATTAGAATTAGGTGGAGCTGGGGGGAATTAGATTAGGAAGTGAGACCCTAGAAGTGGTAGATGAGTCTCGCTATTTGGGTAGCAAAATATCTGACGATGGCCAAAGTAGGGAGGACACAAAATGCGGACTGAATTTACCAAAAAAAGCGTTTCTCAAAACAAAAAAATTTGCTGAAGTCTAATACAAATTTAAGTGATAGGAAGTACTTTCTGAAGACATTTGTCTGGACTGTAGTCCTGTACGGAAGTGAAACGGGTAAAATAAGCAGTTCATACAAAAAGAGAATTGAAGCTTTTGAAGTGTAGTTCTACAGAAGAATGCTGAACACTAGATTGGTAGATCGAATAACGAGAGGTAATGAATAGAACTGGGGAAGAAAGAAATTTATGGCACGATCGGTTGATCGAACACATTCTACGGGATCAAGTAACTGACAGCGACAAGGCGTGCGAAATGTCAGCACTAATACTCTATATACCATCCTTTTGCAGAACTTCAGGCTGCAGTTCTCCCGTGGAGACTACCGTAGAGGTTACGAATGTAGTCTTGCGGAATGGCCTGCCATGAAGTTGCCACTTGGTGCCTCAATTAGGATAGATTTCCTGCCGGTCTTCCAGACAGCTCAAGACGGCCATTATGCTGTCTCTTCTCCCATTTTATCATCATCTCCGATGTACAGAGCAACAAGGAGAGCAACTTGGGTGGCACCGGATACATATAGGTGCATCATCGGCATCACGACGGCTTGAATCATGTTTTGGATATACCGTGTACTGTCAAATATTCCGTCTACGATCAAGAGCAGAAAACGGCCATTGTAAGCTGTGGCTCACCACACCAGGCTCCGGGTGTCGGTCCCGTTTGCCTCTGTCGTTTACACTCCAGATGTTGGCGTTCACCTGCTCGACGGCGCACACGCGTACAACAATCTTTGGCACCAAGGCAGAAACGACTCTCATCACTCAGGACATAAAATTCTTCATTCTTCATTCGTCCTTTCGTAAGCGCCTATAGAGACTAAACCAGAGGTGGGCTGCACGTTGTTGGGGCGTTAGCGAAAGACGCCCTAACGTCACTCAGGGTCGCAGCCCTGCGTGGAGACGGTTGCGAATCATCCTCGCTGATACCACCGGAGGAGCAGTATATCTTATTTTTTGTGAAGTAGCGGTGCGGTCCGACACTTCGTAAGATGCAAAGGTCTTGGCGTGCATCTGCGCTTGGCCGCTATCCGGACCGAGAATAACGGGGATGCGCATCTTCTGTTGACCACTGTCGGCAACATGGATGCACTGTGGAGACCTCACCCCTCACGTGTAGCGCAGGTCTGCGTTGTGACCACCCAGCCTCCCGCTGACCCAATATATGCTCTCTATATGCTCTTGCTCAAACTTCGCCAATTGCAGAAACTGGTCACGTCCATGGTATCGCCACATGCTAAGAAATATACAGACACACACGGATTTCCGTATGCCACTGCAAACTGACTGCTACTGCATCTGTAGGCGAAGCCTGCGACATTCCACGGCTGATAACGAGGTTCCTGGTTTGTCCGCAGCTGTGCATGTTTGGTCGTGGCGTTAACCGGCCTCTCGTCGTACCCCTTCCAAGTACGGCGTCTCTTAGTCTCTTGCGCCAAGGTGCTGTCCTTAATTTTCCAGTAGTATATGTAAGTGGTGATGCGTATGTGATGTTACTTAGCTTATGAATTTAATTGTAGTGACATTTATTACCTATAAAGATTTACAGATTTGAATTATCGGTTTCAGCTGCATGAATTACAGTACAATAAGACTCCTTTCCTGTATGCTTAGTACTAAGCATACAGGAAAGGAGTCTTATTGTACTGCAGTTACATTCATGCAGCTGAAACCGATAAGTTTGGACCATAGATTGATTTCATTTACTCTCAACAAGTGCTATTATGAAAAATTTAATATCGTATCATCCCGCGCCAAGATTAAAAATAAAAGGTGGCCATTATATTAAAGGAAATCGCATGCTCACTTTTTTTAACGTTATGAATTGGAGATAGACAAAATATTGGTAGGCACTTGGCATTACGAAGCAGTGTGTGTGTCCTTATGTCCAATTAGCGAGTTCAAATACTTTGTGTCCTCAGTTGAATTATTTTTTGGCAGCTTTCAGTGCCCTATTTGCCCGCCCTAAAGAAAACGTACACTTGCTAAGAATGCTAAGGCAAAAATATTTCTGGTTTAGGTATGTTCTGTAATGCATGGAAAACTTGTCGTCCTCTTGAGTCCTAAATATTTTCAGCTCCTTTCTACTATCCTTTCCATTTTATTATCATCTCCGATGTACAGGGCAACAAGCTCCTATAATGATACTCAGGAAGGCACATGCAATGTTGTGTTTTGAGGTACGTTTTGCTTGCTTTACCTTTATTCCGAGGCGGTGTGGCGTCGCCTGATTTAGATCCACCACACTATTTGTAGACCGGCGCAGTCCCAATTCGATGTGAAAACATACATCCGAAGACATGCTTATCGCAGTGGTTTGATGGATGACAAAAAAAAAGTATATATATGTTGTCTGTTTTTTCGGACATATCTTGCAGGCATTATGAATTAAAACACAAAGGAATGAACGACATTTAGCTGCTAATGAGCATTGATTTACATCAATGTGGAAGTTGAAATTTTTCCTCTTTCAGGGGAATGTCTATGAAGCAAAAGCCAGCTCATTTAGACAATGACTAGAATAGATTTAAAGATCTTGCCAAGAGTCCAAGGGAAGGCAACTGATGTCTGAAGAGGGGGGTAGGGGGGATGTGGGGGGGGGGGGGGGAGGAGGGAAAGACCAAATTCTAAATAGCTTGTGCGGCAAATGTTTTAGAACCGTCCCTGAGTATATATTAAGCGTAATACGCCTGGATCTCAGAATGATGCCAAGCCATAAATGTCTGCCCTAGAAATACAAATTTAGTGGACAAAATATTAATCACCCCATTAAAAGAGCGCACTGGTCACTGTGGAGCGCTTTAGATGGTGAGAAGTAATACTACACCGCCGTGTGAGACGCCACCACTGACGTATGTCATGGCTGGCGCTGAAGCAGTGTATATAAGCCAGTTGGTTGTCTGGAATCAGCACAGTGAGATGGGTCGATATGAATAGGTAACAGATGACACAAGGAGCAGTCGTATTTAGACGTACCCCTGACTAAATCGTGAACGACGTTCCCTGATTTGTCAGTGTGCTTAAGCAGACTAACCGTCGTCTATGCAAGGGATGGTGTACCACTCTCAACCACATAAATAGGCGTAAGAACAGTGGTCGTAAAAAGATCGTAACCGGCAGATACCGGAGAAGAGTGCCACGCCCTGTCAACGATAGTCGGTTTCCAACCTGACGGGAATTGCTACTGGCACTGAATGCAGGTTCACCTCAATCAATTTTCGAGTGAACGTTGCAAAGGTAAATGCAAGCAGTGAGCATTTGCAGTCGTATCTCGCAAAATGCTAATGATCACACTATCATGTACAGCTGGATGTCGTCATTGGGACAAACAAAGCAGAAACTGGACAGTAGCTCACTGGACGCACGTACTGTGTTAGGACTAGACGCGATTTTGCCTCTTTTTAAATGATGGATGGCGTCGAGTGCACCAAGTGTCCAATGAGGCGTTTGCCTCGCAGTATGTGAGGGGTTTTGTTATTATGTCTTGTTTTGGGGGTGTTTCTGGTGCCTTGATTTGGGCCCACTCATCCAGGCTATCGTGAACATGAACAAAGATGGTTATTTCAACAGTTTCGATGATCGATTGTTGCCCTTTCTTTCTTCGTCTGCTTGATGATTATGCTTTGGGCACCCGATCTATCACGAAGACAACAGCCGTGTTTACAGGGTTCAAGCGTACATTCCTTGTTTGGCAAACACTCAGGTTCGCTATCTCATCACAACTGTCCTTCTAAATTACCCAATCTTAAGCCGATAGAAAATGGGTGGGACTATTTAAAATAGCAGTAGGAATCTATCAATCAACATGTCTGCAGTTTCATAGCTCTAACGGATTTAAACGTCAGTGAGTGTGAAAGATGGCAACTCCTTTGGACGCGCCTTTCTTGCACTTTATTTATTTAGTACGGCAGACACACGTAATTATGGAATTTTATTTAGGTCAGTTAGGCTTGATGCTTATTAAAGAGGGTTGACAGTGTTTGTCATACCGAATTCAGTGACAGGTAGTTGCATGAAAGAATTAGTGGTGGTGAAACTGAGGACATGTTTTGTCGGCCACTCACAGCTACTGCTGGGTCGCTTCATGGGTGCCAGTTCGGAGGACCAGGAGGAGGAGATTAGTGTTTAACGTCCCGTCGACAACGAGGTCGTTAGAGACGGAGCAGAAGCTCGGATTAGGGAAGGATGGGGAAGGAAATCGGCCGTGCCCTTTGAAAGGAACCATCCCGGCATTTGCCTGAAATGATCTAGGGAAATCGCGGAAAACCTAAATCAGGATGGCCGGACGCGGGATTGAACCGTCGTCCTCCCGAATGCGAGTCCAGTGTGCTAACCACTGCGCCACCTCCCTCGGTCGGAGGACCAGGAAGGGCATGGAAGCAGGTATATGGGCCGAGTCATTGGAGGCTTGCCGCGGCGCATTCACACAACGAAAGGCAAAGTGGAGGATACGATTGGAGCCGCAGAGGTTCCATTAACCATAGGCAGGAGAGAGCCAGCAGAGGCCAGCAGCAGAACTTTTTACGAATGCTTTCGCAACGTACCGGCGCACGAGCAGTTCTTCTTCGCCGAGGAGACTGCATTCCTCTGATTCTGCCGGTGTCCCCATGATGACCATACTGCGGGATCTGCATCTGATAAGCTTATGAAAACATTTCACCTCAGCGGCCGGCACTACAGGACGCCAGACACTACGTCGCAGGGATAGCTGTTACATTTTTTTGGGTGGGGGGGGGGGGAGGAGGGAGGGGGAGTTAGATAGGCACTCAAGCCGCGCTGCTTTACCCATTCGCAACAAAGCAGTGTTTTGACTGGGACGCCGGCCGTGACGTCAGAAAGCGTACTGGTGGACACCTGTTCGATGGGAGGTTGTACGGTGTGCAGAGATGTATGCGATTGGTGCATAAGAGCGCTATAGTTTTCGTTTGGTGATGCCCAGCGTTTTGGCGCATACTCCAGGTGAAGTGTTCTGCAGAGTTAAGAGGAGTGTAAAGAGGCAGGGATTCGTGCGGCGGCCGTGAAGGAGAAGAGTGTAGGAGAAAAGGTGTAGGTGGTGGCCACGAAAGAGGAGAGAGCGATTCAGGCTCAGGGCACAACGGTGGATCTGTATGAGAGGAGGAGACAAGACGTCCATCGTCAAGGCCGACACAATGGCACACTGGTCACACACTCTAGACATATACATGCGTATGGTGAGCGTTTCGTAACATCGGAATTAGCAATCTTCGAGGTGAATTTCACCAACTGCGGCGTGCTCTTCCCACAGTAGTAGTCGCTGTCCGATTTAAGCATATTGGAGTAGCTTTCCGATTAGCAGTTCACAATCTCTGTCAAACGAATTAGTTACAGTCGGATCGCGTCATCCATAATTGAAGTCAGAGTTAGTAAATTTTCCTCGCTCTTTCCAACTTTGTCAGCTGTACATCAGTATACAATTAACTTTATTAAACGGGATTAAACGGGAGCATGAAAGTAATCGATGTGTTATGTTGATCCATGTCGCGTGTCATTCCTGTCTTTAGTAAACAAATGTCATCTTGAATGTTATCTGTTACTGAATTAGACAGCTTTCCTTTGGTCACTTTTTTAATTCATTAATCTTTGTGGGCGATAATAGGAGTAATCTTGGAGCAGAGTACATCAGTTCAACTTCAGTTTCACTGATCAGTGTCAAATAATTTTGCCATTCGCTTATAGGTTCTGTTGCATTTAATTTTACAGTATTGTAACTGAGGGATGAGGAAATATTCTGATGCAGAAGTTCATTAGAGGTACTCACATACCTGCCCACCAAACGGGACAAAATATTCAAATTCCTAAGGGACCAAACTGCTTAGGCCATCGGTCCCTAAACTTACACACTACTTAAACTAACGTACGCTAAGAACAACACACACATCCATGCCCGAGGAAGGACTCGAACCTCCGGCTGGATGGGCCGTGCAGTCCGTGACATGGCACCTCAAACCGCGCGGCTCCGAACGGGACATTCTGTAAGTGGCTTGAGCTGGATTTGGCATACGAGGCTACAAACCTATGGAGTTTCTTGCTCGCTCCGTTGAGACCAGGATTAGAGGACAGGTAACACCATATTACGTGATGTCCCTGGGGTGACAAATACTTTGTCCGGCATGCTTATTATCGCAAATACCTCTACTTATACCCTAAGAAATTCTGGTCTTACGTTTGTCAGTGGCACACGGGTTAACGCCGGAACACTAACTGGCAAAGCAGGGAGCGAAACAGATCATAGCATAATGATGAAATCTGAATTATTGTTTCCTATTTTTAATTGCCTTTTTTTGACATACGGAAATTGGGGAATATTAGTGTTATTCCATAATAATACTGATCTAAGGTGCCTGACGTCTCGTTCTGCACAAAATTGGCGAAAGAATTAGTTCCGTATTTACGTACAGTAGATCAGAAATCCATTAGTCCGAATACTATAATTTGAAAGAGACATGGATTATACTCATCTAAAAAGAAAAGCCAATGGAACCTATTTACAGGTCTACTGTGCTTTAGCTCTGTCCTATATTCGTGGTGGAACTGTAGAAGAGATTCTGCGTTTAAACATGTAGTTACGTGCAATGAAAATTTATTCCACGACCAATTTACTAACGTCCACTCACATCTTAATAAAATAACAGCCCTTTGAAAGACTAGAAAGAAGCACTTAAGGTGAAACCTCCCCTTAGAAAAATTTATGAATGATTGTGCTGATAAACCCCTTACGTTATTTGTTTTTCAAACAGCTGAACGGAATTTAATGTACTCAGACATTTCTCTCTTTACTTATTCTGATCATCACTAAACTAACTCGCAATATTTTGATAGCAACGCAATCTGACTTTCAATAATCCCTACAAAAGAATGGCCCTGACTAACAATAACCTATACCTTTCATGAATCATTTACCTCAAAAAACTTTCGTTACTCGAACTGCAATACAGCCAGCGCCAATACTGCCACCTAAATAAAAAATTTCTAACTATTGAAGTCGCTAACTACTGGTAGGCATAGTTAGCAAATGAAAGATTTTGATAGAGAACAAACAATGTATTTACCTTAATAGTGTTCAAAAGTCATTATATATATATATATAATCAGTTTACGATATCCAATATTACCAATTTACGCTTTCTGCGGGACACACGTCCACATCTTCCGCTCTTAAAATTCTGCCATCTCTCTCCCCACATCCACCACTGCTAGCGGCTCACCTCCAACTGCGCAACGCTACGCGCTGTTCATATCCAACTGCCCAACACTGCAGTAGCGAATATTACAACAATGCCAACCAGCCACAGACTGCACGCAGCACAGCCAGTGATTTTCATACAGAGCGCTACGTGGCGTTACCAATATAAAAACCTAAACAGCCTATTTACAAAGGTAGAGATATACACAGTTGTGTGCTTCACAAAGCATTAAAATAATGCTATAGCGTTAACTACGTGATAAATTAATCATAACTGAAGTCAGTCATGGCATATATCTACCTTAACACTAGCAGATTGTGGAGGTATCGAGTGTACAGATGTCATTTACTCATTTACCTGTATATGTTGGATGAATGGGAGGCCTCAGTTTGTTCGTAGTACACTGGAAAAACTGCGGTTTGTTTACAAAAGAGATCGCTTTATTACCACTTCTCAGATTCCAGCAGAAATGTTGCCCAAGTGTGTGGAACTCGTACAAGGTCGGATTAACAGAAGGTTTGGAGAGGTTACAAAGAGTACCTTCGTGTGTGGTCACATACGTGTTCGATATGCGGGAGAAATATTGAAAAATTGTAACTGTTTTGCACTCGAAGAAAACTCTCGGTACCTCACGATAATCTACTTCGAACATTCAGAGAAACTACTTACAATTTGGAAGTAAAGTAATGGCATTACTGCTATAGTGTTACTGTACCACGTGCAAAGTATAATCTGATGATGTTTCACTGTTGTTATATGCTAAATTGCGCGTCATTTATGTTGGCGGCCGAGTTTAGGTTCGTTCTGCGCATCTGACGTCAAAAAATACAGTCAGCCAATGAACAGAGAACGACGTTGCCAGATCTCGACTGCAGAGCAGAGCACGGACGAGTGTCTTCAGTTTTAGAAACGTTCAGTCATAAATAAAGTAATAGAACAAAAGCAATGTCTTGATAGCAGACCTTGTTTTTTGAAAGTTTGGAAAAACCATTCTTTATACCAATTGCTTCATTTTCTATTAATTAATTAAGCCAAACAAGCAATAAGACTCTTAATTCAGGCGATAGCAAGGAAAGGTGTTTGTATCAATTTCACGAACCGCTTTTTCGCAATAAAGAACAGCGGTAATTGTTTATTTCCTATTGTACTTCGACGAAGTGCGAGTAATTCATAGGCATACCAACAGTGTTTGTCAGAATTTTGCGTGACCTGTTAGATTCCTTATGTAGAGACATTGCAGAACGAGCTGCGCTAGCGTAACGGTTAAGGCGTTGGGTTAGTAAGCGAAAGGTAAAGAGTTTAAACCTTGTGCGATGCTAAATAATTTTTTTATTTTAAAACAATATCGAAGTGTCTTACTTCAGGAATTTTATTCGTTTGAATGCAATTTTTTGAAATTTCTAGTGCTTTGTCTCTTCATTAACCCTTTCGCCCCTGCAGTCACGTGCTCCCCGCATTCCACGCTGTGCGCGATTTTGTCATCACTGCACTGCTCGCCTGTGGAGACACATGGTGTTCCCACTGCTTTGACACACTTATCATTCGATTCCACAAAAACTATTTGGCCCAAAAATTAGATTTTTACACATCTTCTTGACTGATACCTTCCCCCCATAAATGACTTAATTTTGTTTCGATGTTCAACCCAGTTATTGTGCAGCATTAAATGAAGTAAACCATTGCACGAAATTTTGAAGAGTTTGCAGAGGTAAAAGTCCATAGCGTATACTTTCCGTATGGTCGATTTTAGTCGCCACAATGTTGAGAATGAAATGTGGACAGGGTACCCAAATTTCATATAAAATTTACTGTATAACAATATCTCATTTATTTTAAGTACCACATAGGTGTCGTATGTAATATTGAGAAATATTCCGTCTTTCGCGACTGTACTAAAAGTTTTATTTACACCGGGCGCGTTTGGCTTTATTTTAAAGCACTTCAGTCAGTCAAAGGAAGTCGGGGGAAGGTATCAGTCAAGAAGATGTGTAAAAATCTATTTTTTGGGCCAAATAGTTTTTGTGGAATCGAATGATAAGTGTGTCAAAGCAGTCGGAAACACCATGTGTCAGCACAGGCGAGCAGTGCAGTGACAAAATCGCGCACTGCGCGGAATGCGGGGAGCACGTCTCTGTAGCAGCGAAAGGGTTAATGCGGCCGTGGTGACTTTACTTCATAAACTGCGCGCTCCCCCCTAAACGTAAGCTTGCGAACTATACTATACTATGGCGCTGTTTCTCTTGGCGCGTGCGTCGTGTGCAACTGGCAACGCAGCAATCTCCCGCGTCTGGGCGGGCATGCGCGAGCCGCCAAGATAAAAGAATTCAACTATAGTGTGACACTTTTTTATGCGTCGAATAGTATTATGTATGTGTCACAGCGAGTTAAGTTGTGTATCGTCGTTACCTTAAGATAGATATTTCGGTGAAGATGCCATTTGATTGTTTTGTGTGCCACCACCGTTATTTAGGTTTCCGTGCTTTCTTATAATCGCATTTAGTAGAAACGAGAATGATTCCTTCAGCAACATGTCCACGACAGTAACCCTCCATCATTCCGTTCGACTGGGAACAATGTTCGCCTCCATTGATCTCGAGGTTGTATTAAAATCTAGTTTTCGCATACATCTACATACCTTTAAACACGGGAAGACGAAGGCATACCACCGGTGTAATAAAGATCAAAGGAAGTTAACAGTATTTTGTTACTTTTAAATTCTGTATCTTGAATTAATGATGCTCAGCTCAATGCATAATCAATATCTCTTTCAAAATTTCATTGTTACACAACACATATTTCGATCATCTGTGGATAGTACTATGAACGGGGTCTGATTCCTTTGCTCGTGCAGGTTTACTCGTACCTGTAAGTGTGACACTGCCGTGCTTAAGAGCTCACCGTCGAAGGGATGTTTAATCCTAATCGTCGTTCCTACAAGAGTTGCGGCTCAGTGTTACTTCTTTAACTAATTGACTGAATTGCCTTTAGATAAGTGGGTGATTAACCACATATCCCTTGTCTCATCAGAATGTCAGAAAGATTAAAGCATTATTATCATCTAAAATTAATCTGAAAAATCTAGAAAATAATTGTTTGCAATATACATGTTCGACAGTCTTCGCTTTCAACAGAGTTTGAGGTTTATGCGTACCTAAGGCGAAAAGTATACCAACGAAAGACAATAACTCTTCGTACAATGCAAATTATTTTTGCAATCCACACGGTCCCCCCCGAGGGAATTAAACGAAACATGGATGCACGGTATATGACAGTCGATAACAGAGCCGAAAACTGTGGCCCTCCAGTGGACGGCTATTAAAGGTTTTATCTGTCATGTTTATGCGGAGCGAACCCATTACACAGCCGTATGCAGCCGTGGCGATACATAGGTCCCACTCGATATTTCATGGAACGCTACACACGGCAAAAAATACTCTTTTATTGGGAAAAGGCACGCTGCCGCGAACTCTCTCATTCGTTAACGAGGACTTGTTCCTTTTTGTTGTCCTTCACGCAGAATTAATCGCGAATGGTTTTATCGTATTATATATTTTCGTTCTGCGCTGCAGTGCTCGCGTGCAGAGGCAGACGGACCAAATGCTTTGTTCTGATGTATTGAGCTAGAAACGCTGTAACCAACGGTGAAACTTTTTTCCTGTCTTAGCCGTGAATTAATGGAATGAATTTAGTAATTTATGGTTCGACTGTTCTTAATTGTATTCGCTGGATGTTAGCACCTAAGTCGCTCTTTCGGTAGATTAGAAAACAGCCGAATTGAATTTGAAGGGATAATTGTGTTTCTGAAACAAACTCTGCACGATTTTCACCTCCCCTGTGAGGAAGCGTTCGTTGGGCATTGCACTAAAAGTTTCTTTAGCTGTAAAATCTAAGAAAAGATGCAAAATCCGTGTATTTGCTGTAGAGCCTGTCACGGTATTTTTGTACGTATCAGTTGTCGAAGTAATTACAGGTTTTATGTGTCATGTTAAGGTGGAGCAAATCAGTACATAGCCGTATACTGCCGTGACTCCGGATGTTCCAGTGGCCAACGACACGTCTCAGCAAGATGCAAGTGTGTTTACAGTGATCAGAGAGAACATTATGACCACCTACCTAATAGCCGGTATATTCACCTTTGGCACGGATAACAGCGGCGACCAGCAATGAGGCTTTGGTAGGTCCTGGAGGTAGTTAACACCACATCTACACACACAAGTCGGAGAGGGGGTGGGGTGGGGGGCGAGGGTGATGAGCTCTGATACCACGTTCAGTCACATCCCAGGTGTGTTCGATCGGGTTCAGATCTGGCGACTCCGCCGGCCGGAGTGGCCGAGCGGTTAAAGGCACTACAGTCTGGAACCGCACGACCGCTACGGTCGCAGGTTCGAATCCTGCCTCGGGCATGGATGTGTGTGATGTCCTTAGGTTAGTTAGGTTTAAGTAGTTCTAAGTTCTAGGGGACTTATGACCACAGCAGTTGAGTCCCATAGTGCTCAGAGCCATTTTTTAGATCTGGCGAGTTAGAGGGTGAGCACAGCATTGCCATTCTGTTCCTCGAGCCACTCCATCGCGCTCCTGGCCTAGTGACGTGGAGCATTATCTTGTTGAAAAATGCCACTGCCGTTAGGAAACATAATCGTCATGAAGGGGTGAAAGTGGTCTGGAACCAGTGCACGACACTCCTCGGCCGTCATGGCGCTTTGCACGAGCACCATCGGAGCCATGGATGCTCCCGTCAATGTTCCTCAGAGCATAACGGAGTCGCCGCCAGTTTGTCTCCGTCGTGAAGTACAGGTGTCAAGGAGCTGTTCCCCTGGAAGACGACGGATTCGCGCCATCCCATCGGCGTAATGAAGAAATTATCGGGATTTATCAGGCCATGCAACGCTCTACCACTGCGCCAACGCGCAGTGCCGATGCCCACGTGCCCATTTCAGTCGTAGCTGCCGATGCCGTGGTGTTGGCATACGCATGTATCGTCGACTGCAGAGGCCCATCGTTAGGAGTGTTCGGTGCACTTTATGTTCGGACATACTTGTACTGCGCTCTGCATTAAAGTTTGATGTTAGTTCCGCCACATTTCGCCGCCTGTCCTGTTTTACCAGTCTGCCCAGCCTACGACGTCCGACATCTGTAATGAGGGGTGGCCGTCCAAACCCACGACGACCGGACGCGTTTCCACCTTGGTTTTGCCATGTGTTGAAGACACTCACCACAGCACTTCTCGAACACCCGACAACACGTGCAGTTTCCGAAATGCTCGTGCCAAGTCACCGGGCCGTCACTCTCTGCCGACGATTAAACTGATAGATCGCGCGTATTCCCCATTGTACACAACGACAGCATGCTCTGATACTACATGCACCGTGCGTGTGTCTCACTAGCAGTCACTCCTCGCCAGGTGACAGTGCAGTGGACAGGTTTATATCGATAGTAGGTCGGTGGTCATTATGTTCTGGCTGATCAGTATATATTCCATAGGAGGAAATATGAAATGTTATGAATGGTAACTATTGTTTCTCTCACTTGTTTTTCGTATAGATAACTTGTCCGTTTACGTTTCTGAAGAGTTTACTTTGGCTCATACGTTATTTTTCCATGAAAAAAATGGGCAATTTAAATATTTACTGCTTTATTACTAATTTTATCGATGATGGATAGTTGGAGTTCCTTAGCTGTCTCCGGAATAGGCGATTTAGTGATCGTAAAAAACCTGTTATTTTACGGATTTCTGAGTGTGACGCCCATCTTCACGAGTCGAACAGTTTCTTATAAATATATTTAGACAATTAGAACTTGAAGCAGTCTTCTCGAGGTGCGATATGGCGTGGTAATATTGACTGCGACGAACACTATTTTTTAAATACACAACGTGCACATAATCTATTATACGACGTTTCATTTATGATTCATGGGAGTCCTGAAGACAGGCGTTGTATCTTACATGTCACAGTTTCTCTTCTCCACTAGTGAGGAATGCTCCTCCGATTATTGAGTCTCATTACTTTGCGTACTCCTTCTTCCTTTGCCGTATTTGTTTTGTAAATTAAAAAACGCCTTCTCTTGCTGCGCTGTATTTTATTCTCCCAGACGCGTTTCACCTTTTTTCACTTCAAGGCATTATCAGTGTGATTTATAATGATACAGTTATGATACACTTTTGTTTTGATATGTATTATGCGTAGATCATAAAACAGTAAACTTCTCGCTTTTTACGTAAATGAGTAATTACTTACATTTCTTCGCGTTTCGTCTCATCTGGTCACTTGCTGGAAGTCGCACTACCGCTCTATTTACGAAACAAAATCATGCTTTTATGTTTTGAACATTTTCTCCCATATTTCATTTTGTTTGCGCTTTGTGGTTGTGGTGCGCTATCAGTCTTCCGTCACTAATATACACATCTGATCGAAAACTGTAACTTCAAGACACAACTACGTTAAGTTTATTGTGTATCTCATCCTGTTTGGTTTGTTTACGCAAATCTTGCCAACCTAACGAAGTATATGCTGAAGAGAGAGAGAGGCATGCATGGATTATTATTATTATTATTATTATTTTGCTGTAGATTGTTGAATATGAATGTAGTAGCTGTCAGAAAATGATTGAAAGTTTTTGTGCTTGTTTAGTTGATTTGAGTTTTGGTTTAAATATTTTGCGGAGAAGTTCATGGACAATTAGTGGGAAGGGTGTTGGGCGGTGTTATTATTACTATTATTTTTATAGTAGCAGTGTTACACTATTATGACAGTGAGTTGTTTGGCATATGTACTTCATTATTCAACAGGGTTTTTTCCTGCTTTAGTTATCTGTATGTGGTATGTTGAATGAACAAGTACAAATGTCAAACAACTCATGTTTACACTAATAGATAAAATTATGGAGTAACAAAGTGGTTCAAATGGCTCTGAGCACTATGGGACTCAACTTCTGAGGTCATTAGTCCCCTAGAACTTAGAACTAGTTAAACCTAACTAACCTAAGGACATCACACACATCCATGCCCGAGGCAGGATTCGAACCTACGACCGTAGCGGTCTCGCGGTTCCAGACTGCAGCGCCTAGAACCGCACGGCCACTTCGGCCGGCTATGGAGTAACACACACACACACACACACACACACACACACACACACACACACTTAAACATAACAGAAATGAAAAGGCACAAGTTTTAACCTTTAGGTTACAGTTTTTGATCAAATGGCTATATTAGTGACAGAAGACTGTTAGTTCACCCCAACAATAAGGGAAAACAAAATTAAAAGTGAAGAAAAATGTTCGAAACATAAAAACATGCTTTTGTTTCGTAAAAAGTGCGGTAGTGCGACCTCTAGCATGCGACTAGATGAGAGCAAACGCAGGTGCCAACTAAACACTCGAAGAAAACTAAGTAACCCCTTATCTACGAGTGCAGAAAAAGCGAGAAATGAACTGCTTTATAATCTACAAATAATACATAACAAAACGAAAGTGTATCATAATTGTAACGCGTATGAATGAATAAAGTACAGTGCACAAGAGAAGGCGTTTTTTACTCAAAAAACAAATACTTCTGTGGTTGGTGCGGAGGATGCCCGTGCAAACGAATTAGTGCCTTCATTGTATTTCCATTTACATTGGTAACGTATTAATTTTTCTTCATGTTGTGTCTCCATCATGTTTTTGTTATTTAATGATACAGAACCGAACCAGCCGGCCGAAGTGGCCGTGCGGTTAAAGGCGCTGCAGTCTGGAACCGCAAGACCGCTACGGTCGCAGGTTCGAATCCTGCCTCGGGCATGGATGTTTGTGATGTCCTTAGGTTTAACTAGTTCTAAGTTCTAGGGGACTAATGACCTCAGCAGTTGAGTCCCATAGTGCTCAGAGCCATTTGAACCATTTGAACAGAACCGAACCTTATTACAGCAAATTATATTCGAAATAACATAACTGACGTGGCACACACCTTTCGCTTTGCCCCTTAGTTGATTCCCATCAACTAAACAGATGGCTCCTTGTTTTTACGAATCATTCGTCTAACATTGAACAGAAGTGAAAGTAGGCAATATTCTCAAGTTTTACAATCAGTGAAAATCCTATTACTGTGCACTTCCTATATGTCTTTAAGCGAACAGTTCGCTACTAATTTTCATAAAAGCTTGAGAATGAAAGACTTTCTCTGTCTGTGTCTGCCATAGACAGTGTGGTGGATGGTGATTTTGGTATCACTAACCGACACCCCCGGTTCTCATCCATTCGCAAATGGCGAGTGGGAAGATTGGTTGTTGGTAATCCTCCATACTGGCTCTAATTTTCAGGATTTTTCTCGCTGTACTCATTTCGCGAGGCGTATGCGGGAGGAAGTAATATGTTGTCCGACTTTTCTTGGAACTTACTTTATTTCAGTTACACCAATAAACCTCTCCGTGATGCAGAACGCCACTCTTTTAGTGTTTGCCACTGGAATTTGTTGAGCATCTCTGTAATGCTAAAAGACCCCGTGGAGCAACACCTTGCTCGTCGTTGACTCTTGTCCATCTCTTCTGGTAATCCAACGTCGTAGTGGTCTGATAGACCGATGAACGGTACTCAAGAACCAGTAGAACATGTGTTTTGTAAGCCCCTTCTTTCGTTTGTGAATTAAATTTACTTAAGGTTCTTCCAGTGAATCTCATCTTGGCGTCTGATATTTCTAGAATTAATTTTATGTGGTCTTTCCACTTTTAGTTGCTCCGGATAGTTACGCGTAGATATTTTACGATAGTTATTATTTCCAGCGATTTGTCTTCAATACTGCAATCACGCAGTAGTGGATTTCTTCTACTATGTATGCGCAATCTGCTACATTTCTTTACGTTCAGGGCCAATTGCCTGTCCCTGCATCATTCATCTATCATCTGCAGGTCTTCCTCCAGTCCGCTACAGTATTCCGACGTAGCTATCTTCAAACAGACAATCTCATCATCTTCAGACAGCGTCTTGGAGCTTCCGCCATCATGTTTCCTTGCTGTATTTCTGGAATTATAAGGGGCCACAGTAATTCCTTGTCCGCATGTCGCTGCTTATATATCCTAATCAAAATGGCTCTGAGCACTATGGGACTTAACTTCTGAGGTCATCAGTCCCCTAGAACTTAGAACTACTTAAAATTAACTAATGTAAGGACATCACACACATCCATGCCCGAGGCAGGGTTCGAACCTGCGACCGTAGCGGTCACGCGGTCCCAGACTGTAGCGCCTAGAACCGCTCGGCCACTCCGGCCGGCTATACCCTAATCGCAATCACACTAGTTTTGCATATATGCCAAAGCAATGCTTGCAAACGGGAACTTTTTGATCGCCTGTTATACCTTTACATCTGTCGATTTTTTCTCATTAACAACGTATTGCGTTCCGTCTGCAAGGAAATCACAAATCTGATCCAATACTCGGTAAGCTCATAATTTGTTCACTAAGCGACAATGTGGAACTAAATCAGGTGCCTTCTCTGAAATCGAGGAACACGTCATCACCCTGCGCGCCGATGTCTCTCAAACGACTTTACAGAAACTACTCTCTGAAAATATATGATATTTTCCTTACTTGTAGCGTTTACGTGTCAGCTTCGTGACGAAGTGCCCATCACCTCGCTAATGACCATTCTTATTGTGATGTCCACATTTTAGTGAGACACTACGCAAAACTCAAAAAGTTTGCAACGAAAATTAGGGGTCGCTATGATTTTGCATTTGGTGTGTGTTACACCATATGTTGCTGCGTATGAAATTCAGCTAACATGCTGAATTTTTGTTTAGACTTGGGAGGAGATCTCTATCCGCCTCCGATCTCGAGAAAATGGATCCCATGTAGCGCGCTCACTTCCGATCTCACGCCCGCGAGAATGAAATACTCGCAACATTTCTCATATCTCCTAAACCGCTCGAGACATCGAAACGAAAGTTTGGCGAATGATAGCACACTAGGAGGAGAGTATTTTGCCAATTATTAAACACACGGAACTTTCTTATCTGTGGCGATATATCACTACTTATACTTCTTTTTTTATTTATTTCACTCCAGTGACTGTAATTTTTTAAGAGTTATCGACAGCTAGCGAAACAAGAGCTTCCTAGTATGAAAATAAACATGAAATTTCTTCTTTTATGTTACTGCAAACCGAAACTACGAGGTTTTTCGTAAGCTATTGAGCTCTGTGATTGCCAATTACTTGTTTAATGAGGCCCTCCGTTTCGGAATTCTGTCTCAATAGCTGATGTGAGATGAGTTTGGCAAATTACACTGTGACAAAGGAAGTACGATTAAACCAGTCACCAAGAGAAATGTGGCCTTTACTCATAAATGGTGTTGCTTCTTCGAATGAGAAAAAGTTATCAACTCACACAAAAACAGATTGGCAATTCTGTTGGAATTTTGGTGCAATCCCCGTAACCCATCGTATTTTTAACACTGAGTGACTGGAATGGAAACTTACCAAAGGATTTTATTCCTTCTCTTGATCTGAGCAGTATTAAAATAGTGACGAGCGTTCCTTCAGGCGGAATGATAGGCACATGCCAGATACTGTTTACTCACCTAGGGCTTGCCAAACTGACGATGCGTGATCGCGAATAAAATAGTTGTTACTGAGAAAAATAAATAATTGATCTGTCGCACAACACAATGGTGAGTGTATTGTCAGCAGCGAAGGATAATGCGCGCGACAGGAATGCACAAGCTAGCCATGTGTGCCTTGTGAGATGGAGTTCGAAAAACATTGTCATGAAAGTAGATCTGCCTTTGTCAGCAGCACATTTCAACAAATTAAATATATCTAATCATAACACTCTTTTAGGATATTCCTACTTTCGTAATAATACCGACCATTTTCTTCATTTGTGTCGCCTGTTGTTGTATAACTAGTTTATTAATGCTGATAATGTCCATGCAACAATTGAAATGCTTTTTCTCATCTCGGCGAACCAATTAAAACATTGTTATTTGTGACTGCTTTTCGACTGTTTCTAGCTTGCAGTGGAAATATGTTGCTCACATGCATGTAGTACAGTGTGTCGTCTTACATTATTACATCCATATCAGAGTAATCACAGTGAAACCTCTATACTTCAGATTTTGGACGCTTTTTACCAGATGCACAAAGGGATCACACCTGTGGAGATTATTCCTTTCTAAATTTTTGTAACAGATCGTACAGATACGCTAGCTTACTAGGCAGCGAGAAGATAACCTTGCTTTACTTTCCTGCCTTGATTCTTAATCACATGATTTTATAATATTCCTTGCTTCCTTATTCACTACCCTCTGTCCCTTTTTGCGATCTGAAAACATCGCGGAGGCAATATGGTGCAATTCCAGTGGCCAATGGCTCATCAGTTACTGAAGTATACATTTTTCTTGACAGAAGAAAAACAAAACAAAACTATGCACATATAAGTAACAGAAAAGTATAACGTGCTAACGAAGAAAGCTGGAGCGTTTAAATGGCGAAAAACGAAATACTACCCAAAGGCACAGTAAGGCAAAATTTATCGTATGGGTAATATTACCACTGCTCATATGCGCCTTTCCGATGTGAGCATATGGCCGTGCTACTTTTCCGCTCCCCGCCTCAAATTTCCCACGGTGCTAGCGAGGCACGCGCGACGCGCGGCGCGAGAAACTGTGCCTCAGCCACAACGCCGCGCGACCTGGCGCAGGCGCGTGTCGCGTCCCAGTCGCGTCGCGTCGCGTCGCGATTTGCGCGTTCCCATTTGAACCTGTGATGTTACAAAAACACGCGCTGCGCTGCGTCGCGCCACACGCGCTATACGCGTCTCAATTTGCGCCTAGCCTTTTGGATCTTACGGACGAACAGAGCGAACTGTTTTTCATAAGATCTTTATTTGCGGGAGCGATGTTAATTTTTGTAGAAGAGATTTTCGTTTTACAAAAACTTCTCATTTGTTCTAGATGCCTTTCCACTATTAAATGACTCTAGTTGTTTTTCTATCCCACCATCGCGTTTCTCAATAATTGCGTTCATTCGATGATTCAAAGGACGAGCCACGTTACGAACTTACACGGTGAATCAGTTTCGGAAGGCGGAATTCAGTATTTCTGCCTTTTCTCTGTAATCCTCTGTTTCGGGCCAAGCGTGGTCACTGAGTGAGTGAATAGATGTTTTCAGTCCGCTTATTGACTTAACATAAGACCAAATATCGTTAGTTTCTTTGGTCTCTTGACTGCCAGCAGCTGCAGTAGTCCTGTCCAGCGAAGTGATGCACAGTTTAAGGGAAGGACGGGCATCCCTTTGAAAAAGCCTCTCGTGGCCCGACTGAAAAGTTGGCTGCCCTCTTATTCGATTAACTGGTAGTAGTGAGCTCTTCCAAGAGCATTCGGTCCATTCCGCAGTATTAATATTGCCGTCTGGTAATGGAAGATTAACTCATATTTGATAGCGCGACTCGCAAATAATCCAACCTGTTTGTCATATTGCTACAGGCCTAAATCCAGTACCGTTAATCGAAAAGTGTAATACAAACAGAAAAGGAGAGTGCCGTTATAGTTGTGTGATTTTGATAGACTCCCATAAGATCGGACTCTTTTTACATTTTTGTTGCGGAGGACAGTGTAAAATATAAAAAAACGGTAGTTCATAATTAAATAAGTATAAGAAAGTAACTTAGATATTCCATAATCAGCTTTTGTTTTGCCGTTCCCGACATATATGTCATACTTGCGTTTGAAAAAGCCTGTGGGCAAAAATTGAAGTTTATATTTCAAAGAATCTTAAAGACTGTAACGCAACAGGCATAACTTAATAAAAACTGATGATGCCATAACATCAAAAATGATATTTTGTATGTGAAGCAGGTAAGGACGTTCGATTATCTTTGAAGTAAAGTTTGTGACAAGAAATATGGAATAGAGGATGGTTGAGAAAATATTATTGCCTTGGATATAATATTTTGTATTGTACTTCGGAGCCTGCTGAAAGGTATTCTAAATGTTTAATCTTTCCCATGAAGTCTCACTGAAGCTCCTGAAACTACGGTGTTTCCACTGTGGAAACTATGACAAAAGTTAAAAGTAAGTAGCGAAGTAACGTAGAAATCTAGGCGAGGAATAAATTCATTAATTAATAAACGCAAGCTCAATGCAACAACAATTCAGCAGCCGATATTCCGTAATGTATCGTTCTAAAAAAAAAATAAAACGCTCAGTAAAGCGCAGCGCTATGTGTAGCGGAAACTTGAGGGGATGCGCGTTGTCTTGCTGGTGTCGCCTTTTGTTTCCATATACGCGCTTCCACTACCCAGGTACTAGCGCTAGCAGTGGAGTTTCACGTGCGGCAGCTAGCCTTTTTGCGTCACAAGTTGCAGAAAGTGCCTGTTAGGGACGGAGCGGCCGCGAGGAGTCGCCGCAGTGCGGCCAGAAAAGCACGCGTGTGTCCACCGCAGCCGCGCGCCTCTTTACCTGATGAATCCCGTGCGCTCGCTTTTGCGGGTGCGCGCAATATCCGCGAGTAGCCGGCCCCTCCCCCTACCGCCCCCACTTCTGGTCCACGAAATGCCCTCACGTCCGACAGGTGGAGGAGTTCAGGGCTCCGCTGCCAGTACAAAGGCCCTGCACATGTGTCTGCCTCGCAGGCGGCGTGGGGCTGGAATATGACAGCCCGCAGCAATGCTACTTCCGAAAAATATTTGTCATTTTGTGTTGCTAGCTTTCTTTTTCTGGGACATAGCTACCTCCTTTGCGTTTTAGCAATATAACGTTCTTGCTGGAAAGATACAGTAAATGCGTATTCGTAAAACGCCTGAGGTGATCCTTCGTTGCTATCCCGGCTTATATTTATCTCTGACGTAATGTCTCTCCTCGCTTTACTCTCTTTAGATGAAGCACACGTTTTACCTTCACAGTAGCAGTCATAATGCGGAAAACCAAAAAAATCAGATAATGGTTTAAATACCAACTTGTAGTGTGCTGTTATATATATTTCGTTGTACTGCTTATGGAAGATATCAGTCAAGCGACTTTACTTAAAAGTACCAGAAAAGCAGACGGCATAACTGAGCACCTACTGTCTCCATGTATAATCGCAGGTACTCTAACCATACGTGTGAATGGCCTGTTAATGTATCTGACTGCGTTTTAATACATTTACGTAAGATTCGTAGGTTCTTCGTTTCTCTGGGATCACTCACACGTTTATGAATTGCAGCAACCTGGATTAACAGTACCGCACTCGGATAATTTCACAACCTGCCCGTATCTGAGCAAAACACATGTAAACAATTGTAGTAAGCCTTTAGGACTGTTAGTTTTAATACTATGATAATGACACGTTACCTCAAAGGCGTAAATGCTTCAGAAAGTGCATTTCACTTCGAAAGGTTAGAGATTTTATTACTGTATAAATATCTGTGGAATGCTGATCGATAGAGTTATTTGTTTATTTTATCCCCAATAACTGAGCGGTGCTGCTTTGAATAATATGGCTCTGAGCACTATGGGACTTAACATCTATGGTCATCAGTGCCCTAGAACTTAGAACTACTTAAACCTAACTAACCTAAGGACATCACACACATCCATGCCCGAGGCAGGATTCGAACCTGCGACCGTAGCAGTCGCGCGGCTCCGGACTAAGCGCCTAGAACCGCTAGACCACCGCGGCCGGCTTTTGAATAATAGCATGCTATATCCGATTAAGCGTATCTTTTGAGTTACAACACTCCCTCTGATCGTTTACCATAAGCAAATTAATTATCCTTCCGATAAACTACAAAATTCCTATCTTTTTTATGGTTCAGAATCTGAGAACACTGAATCCATGAGATTGTGTAGCATTGCGAGTAACTAACATAAAATCAAAATCGCGGAGTTATCTACGTTCCTTTTGTTTATAGTTAAGCTGTTATCGCGGACAAGTATGCATGGAGGTAAAAAAAGAAATTAGTTGCCCTTACGTCACAAACTTGAAGCCGACATCTGCCACCTTATGTTGCCCAAAACATTAGCGTCACCGCGTTTATACCTGAATGGTTCACCGCGGTGATACTTCGCCATGTTGTCACTGTGACGTACCCTTGCCCATTTTCGTCCGTTCGGAATATCTATCGACTTTTTTGGTCGTATCTCAAATAGCATCTGATCCTTTGATTGTGTGGAGACGTAGTTGTCTCATCAAAAATGCCGGCTTGCGTCGTTTACAGGTGTACTGATAGATTCGATCGTAATCTGAAGCTTAAAGCAGTCACATTTCATTCCTAAGTGGAGCCACTGAAACAACATTTTCTGTTCCAACCGACAAACGCTTCGACATCCGAACCCACACAATACACGGCTACGTGACCGCGATTGTTGTTGGTGTAGCCTAAATTAGTCAGCCGGCCGTGAGAGTAGCACTCTATCCGCTTCACAGTGTAGTTATTCCCTCATGAGGTTTATTGTAAATAACCGATTACACATAAACAGAAACGATGCTAAACTAAACTTCGTCCGAGTAGGCCTAGGAAGGCCCAACGGTACCGACCGGCCGGCGTGTCATCCTCAGACCACAGGCGTCACTGGACAACAGAAACGATGCTACACATAATTACAATACCAGAAGAAAAAATGGCTTTAATTACGCCACTTTAAGGTTGTGTATAGTACAAACAGGGGTTCACAATGCTGCAACCAAAAGTTTTGATCACTTATTCAACTGAAAGTTTTGATCACTTACTCAGTAATATGAAATGCCTCACAGACAGCAACGTAAAAATTTGATACGAAACTGAAAATATTTCTCTTTGAAAACTTGGCCGGCCGGAGTGGCCCAGCGGTTCTAGGCTCTACAGTCTGGAACGGCGCGACAGCTACGGTCACAGGTTCGAATCCTGCCTCGGGCATGGATGTGTGTGATGTCCTTAGGTTAGTTACGTTTAAGTTGTGATTCTTGAGTTTCTCCCGGCGTATTTGATAATCAAAATATCCACGGGTATGCTGCCGGTATATAGTGTACAACGGGCACAATATTTCGGCGATCATACATGTCGCCATCATCAGGTGAACTGACGGACTGAGCTCCTGTGAACGTGCCGGCACGGAGATCCGTACGCTATGGCTGCTCAGAGGGCACTGGATTCGGTCGCGGCGGCGGTCGATTTAAATACCCTCCGCCCGCGGCGCGCTCCCTCCGCCGTCCGCGCCCCGCGCCACGGTCGCGCGGTGGAACAGATTCCGACGGCGTCTGAGACGACGTCGGTGTGATGGCTCTTCGGCCGTAGTCGTCACAACTATACGTTTGCTCGATTTACTCTTGATTAACCCGATCGCTGGTTCCCAAGCCTTGCTAAGATTATAGCCACAGTCACGGTTTATGAGGTCGTCATTGGTGCGAATTTCGATGGCCTCTCTAACAACGCTGTCCCAGTATCTCGGCGTCTGTACCAGAATCCTCGTGCGGTCATACTCCATACTACATGGACAAACATAAAAAAACACTTCAGGGTGAATTACCATACACAGACCGATTCCTATATCAGTTGAGCCGACGTCTTGTACGACTCATAACAGCGGTCAATCCTTACGGCACGTTACAAACATCAAAGCGACCGTAGCAGCAGCGCGGTTCCAGACTGTAGCGCCTAGAACCGCTGGGCCACACCGGCCGGCCAGAGGATCTCTCCGTATTCTTTTAATGCGTCGGTATTCGCGAAGAACAGCAGCACTATTTGCTATAGTGTGGGTAAAAAAGCTTTACGAATAAACCCCTGCTCATCTTGTCCAGAAACATGTTGACTGTCTGCAGCTGTAATTCACAATTATGCGTGTGTTTCAAACCTACGTCGCTGCATCAGTATCCACGCCTAACGGCAATTTGTGACACTAAACTACTAACATAGTTCCAATATTATTCCTTCCAAGTTGGGTACCCATACGGTAAATAGTTTTCCCTCTGCACTGGCTCAAGTAACAAAAGTTTAACTATAACCACCCTTTAAGTTTTACGGGAAGTAATGAATAGCCTAATGGTTGCTGCAAGCAGATGAGCAGGAAAAAAAAAAACAGTTTCGTTTTCTCACAAGAAAAGTAAAGCATTTATTAACAAAATGGGTTCCAGTAATATATGTAGCGTACTCTCAGTAATATAAGTGGCTTTTACGGCAACTAATGAAGCAAAGTGAATTTTTTCCTTTGTACAGTCGTAGCCGTAGCATATGAACAGTCAACAGTAGTCGCGCCGTGATCGGTGAAAGTAGTCGTAAGGTGTTAGACCGCTTTCAGATTACGCTGGAGCCCATACAATTTTATTTTAAATCTACAGTTCTCTAAGTGTTGAACAGACAGTCGCCGGCCTGTGTGGCCGTGCGGTTCTAGGCGCTTCAGTTTGGAACCGCGTGACCGCTACGGTCGCAGGTTCGAAACCTGCCTCGGGCATGGATGTGTGTGATGTCCTTAGATTAGTTAGGTTTAAGTAGTTCTAAGTTCTAGGGGACTGATGACCACAGATGTTAAGTCCCATAGTGCTCAGAGCCATTTGAACCATTTTTGAACAGACAGTCTGAGAAAAAAATTCGTCGGAGAAGAGCAAACAGCGAGTCACATGATAGTCGTCATCCATTCGTAAATAAGCGTTCGGAACACGGATAACACAAAACGTGATTAATGTAACCTGAAAAATGCAGCAGGATATTGCAAACAGCTTCTCCGGCCGTAATCGCTTCGCAACGCTTCGACAAGCAGAATTAATTCTCTTGTAATGGCATGTATTAAATCTTAATCACCACGCCGGCGCTGCGACGCGATGGCGCTGTCGCCTCTGATGAACAGCGCGCTGTTCGGTCCGCTACCCTGGCCAGCAGTTTCACACAATGGCGCGCAAAAAAGGGGGAGCGAGGTGCAAGCGCGCGCACACACTCACACACACACACACACACACACACACACACACACACACAATAAATATTTCATTGATGCATTTTGCAGAGCAGCATTTTGTACTTCAGAAGTTTCTCGTAGGTTGGGGAACTATAATTACGCGCTCTGAACCCTAATGGCAGCACGCACTGACCGCGAGAAAACCAAGTCAGTGTTACGAAGTGTACCGTGTGAAGTAAGTTTCTTGCAACTGCTATTATCCGTGTTCTGTACCTGCACGAGGCCATGCCGGCTTAGTTCCTTGAACAGTGCTTTACCACTATCCGATACGATACTTCCTCTGTAACCATATGGACGGTACGAGATATTAAATTCTTATCTTTTTTAGTAGCCTTCTTTTTTATATTAATTGGTTATTTTAGCATAAATATTATGTAATTTGTTCTCTCACAATTCACTTTTCAGAAACTGCTGTTACGATTTCTTTCTGTTGTCCTACAAGGTCGAATACTAGGACGCAGTTTGAAATAATGAAAGAGTGAAACATCTGGAAAATACTTTAGTGCTTGCAATTCGAGTTATTTGTTTCTCATAGTAGATCATTAGTATCGGTCACTCTTCACGCTTGATGGTTCGATTGCATTTCTGTTATGCACACAATGCATACGATCCAACAACGACAGAACCCGGAAAAGCTTGGAAGACCAGACGCGCAAACTATGGATGACTATTCACATTACAGCATGGAGTAGGGATCTTGAAGGAAGATAGCTTGTACGCTTCGCAGGTGTCCTGTGGTAAGATAGTGCAGAGAGATGAAGCAGTTCGAACAAACTGGACTCGCATTGGGTTACAATCTTCTTCCGAGCATCCAGATGTAAGCTCTTCAGGGTTTCGCTAAATCTTTTAAGGCATACACCTGGATGGTTTCGTTGAAAAGAACACGATTACTTTACCACCCTTCTCCAACAGGAGGCCATGTTCCATCTCTGAGGACCACTTCGTCGGTAGGACATTAAACCACAATCTTTTTTCCTTTCTTCTGTACTATGATAGGTCATACCAATGTGCTTATCAATTCGTATCTTGATCGGAGAGTCCTATTGAAACGTCAACAGGGAAGAGAAAATTCGTGTGAGAGCGTTTCCGTTGGTGTATTCCATGGCTGTGTGTACGTGTGTTCCTCATGAGTAATGGCGGAACGTTAAGGCTGGGGTCGTTTGTATGGTCACACGTCGTATTACGCGACATTTGATAATGAATCTTCTTAATCCTTCGCACTGTACGGGATGGCGCGGTTAAAACTGTGGGAAATATATGGGAAACGACATATCGGATTACAAAAAGAGGTGTAGTAACAGTTCGCCCCCAATTTTTATTGCGGATTCGGATTCTCAGGGAAAACATACGTAACTTTTTTATGGAACAATTTTATCGTTGCGCGATAGTTGGCGCTGTAATCGGCACAAAGCAAAATAGGATGAATAATGATAGTATCTCAGGAAATTATCCAAAAGATTAGGATCCCAGGGGGGAAGAAGGGCGGTATTCTTATATTCTGTAATGCTACACCGGTGTTTCATGGCAAACTCTCGTGATTCTACGGACCGTAACACAATAGGGTGTCCCCCCAGGGGGTCCTCAACTCTTTTGTGGATACGTGCGTAGCGAGCACAGGACCCCGAGCTAATGTGGCCCTCCTTCCTTTCCGGGCTGCATACCCTCCCTTTCCGCATCCCTCCCCGTCCCCCATCTTCCCCCCCCCCCCTCACCTCTGGCTCTTTCCTTCCCTTTCTCCCCCTCTGGGAGTATGGTTTGTGCCTACGTCCGGAGACGGACGCTCGAAACTGTTACAATTCCTTGCTTTCTACACTTGCAAGTCTTCGTCCTTCCTCTGTCCTTCTCTTTTCCTTCCCTCTTCTCTTTGCCCTTTTCTACATCTATCTACATCTACATTGATACTCCGCAAGCCACCCAACGGTGTGTGGCGGAGGGCACTTTACGTGCCACTGTCATTACCTCCCTTTCCTGTTCCAGTCGCGTATGGTTCGCGGGAAGAACGACTGTCTGAAAGCCTCCGTGCGCGCTCTAATCTCTCTAATTTTACATTCGTGATCTCCTCGGGAAGTATAAGTAGGGGGAAGCAATATATTCGATACCTCATCCAGAAACGCACCCTCTCGAAACCTGGCGAGCAAGCTACACCGCGATGCAGAGCGCCTCTCTTGCAGAGTCTGCCACTTGAGTTTATTAAACATCTCCGTAACGCTATCACGGTTACCAAATAACCCAGTGACGAAACGCGCCGCTCTTCTTTGGATCTTCTCTATCTCCTCCGTCAAACCGACCTGGTACGGATCCCACACTGATGAGCAATACTCAAGTATAGGTCGAACGAGTGTTTTGTAAGCCACCTCCTTTGTTGATGGACTACATTTTCTAAGCACTCTCCCAATGAATCTCAACCTGGTACCCGCCTTACCAACAATTAGTTTTATATGATCATTCCACTTCAAATCGTTCCGTACGCATACTCCCAGATATTTTACAGAAGTAACTGCTACCAGTGTTTGTTCCGCTATCATATAATCATACAATAAAGGATCCTTCTTTCTATGTATTCGCAATACATTACATTTGTCTATGTTAAGGGTCAGTTGCCACTCCCTGCACCAAGTGCCTATCCGCTGCAGATCTTCCTGTATTTCGCTACAATTTTCTAATGCAGCAACTTCTCTGTATACTACAGCATCATCCGCGAAAAGCCGCATGGAACTTCCGACACTATCTACTAAGTCATTTATATATATTGTGAAAAGCAATGGTCCCATAACACTCCCCTGTGGCACGCCAGAGGTTACTTTAACGTCTGTAGACGTCTCTCCATTGATAACAACATGCTGTGTTCTGTTTGCTAAAAACTCTTCAATCCAGCCACACAGCTGGTCTGATATTCCGTAGGCTCTTACTTTGTTTATCAGGCGACAGTGCGGAACTGTATCGAACGCCTTCCGGAAGTCAAGAAAAATAGCATCTACCTGGGAGCCTGTATCTAATATTTTCTGGGTCTCATGAACAAATAAGGCGAGTTGGGTCTCACACGATCGCTGTTTCCGGAATCCATGTTGATTCCTACATAGTAGATTCTGGGTTTCCAGAAATGACATGATACGCGAGCAAAAAACATGTTCTAAAATTCTACAACAGATCGACGTCAGAGATATAGGTCTATAGTTTTGCGCATCTGCTCGACGACCCTTCTTGAAGACTGGGACTATCTGTGCTCTTTTCCAATCATTTGGAACCCTCCGTTCCTCTAGAGACTTGCGGTACACGGCTGTTAGAATGGGGGCAAGTTCTTTCGCGTACTCTGTGTAGAATCGAATTGGTATCCCGTCAGGTCCAGTGGACTTTCCTCTATTGAGTGATTCCAGTTGCTTTTCTATTCCTTGGACACTTATTTCGATGTCAGCCATTTTTTCGTTTGTGCGAGGATTTAGAGAAGGAACTGCAGTGCGGTCTTCCTCTGTGAAACAGCTTTGGAAAAAGGTGTTTAGTATTTCAGCTTTACGCGTGTCATCCTCTGTTTCAATGCCATCATCATCCCGTAGTGTCTGGATATGCTGTTTCGAGCCACTTACTGATTTAACGTAAGACCAGAACTTCGTAGGATTTTCTGTCAAGTCGGTACATAGAATTTTACTTTCGAATTCAATGAACGCTTCACGCATAGCCCCCCTTACGCTAACTTTGACATCGTTTAGCTTCTGTTTGTCTGAGAGGTTTTGGCTGCGTTTAAACTTGGAGTGGAGCTCTCTTTGCTTTCGCAGTAGTTTCCTAACTTTGTTGTTGTACCACGGTGGGTTTTTCCCGTCCCTCACAGTTTTACTCGGCACGTACCTGTCTAAAACGCATTTTACGATTGCCTTGAACTTTTTCCATAAACACTCAACATTGTCAGTGTCGGAACAGAAATTTTCGTTTTGATCTGTTAGGTAGTCTGAAATCTGCCTTCTATTACTCTTGCTAAACAGATAAACCTTCCTCCCTTTTTTTATATTCCTATTAACTTCCATATTCAGGGATGCTGCAACGGCCTTATGATCACTGATTCCCTGTTCTGTACATACAGATTCGAAAAGTTCGGGTCTGTTTGTTATCAGTAGGTCCAATATGTTATCTCCACGAGTCGGTTCTCTGTTTAATTGCTCGAGGTAATTTTCGGATAGTGCACTCAGTATAATGTCACTCGATGCTCTGTCCCTACCACCCGTCCTAAACATCTGAGTGTCCCAGTCTATATCTGGTAAATTGAAATCTCCACCTAAGACTATAACATGCTGAGAAAATTTATGTGAAACGTATTCCAAATTTTCTCTCAGTTGTTCTGCCACTAATGCTGCTGAGTCGGGAGGTCGGTAAAAGGAGCCAATTATTAACCTAGTTCGGTTGTTTAGTGTAACCTCCACCCATAATAATTCACAGGAACTATCCACTTCTACTTCACTACAGGATAAACTACTACTAACAGCGATGAACACTCCACCACCGGTTGCATGCAATCTATCCTTTCTAAACACCGTCTGTACCTTTGTAAAAATTTCGGCAGAATTTATCTCTGGCTTAAGCCAGCTTTCTGTACCTATAACGATTTCAGCTTCGGTGCTTTCTATCAGCGCTTGAAGTTCCGGTACTTTACCAACGCAGCTTCGACAGTTGACAATTACAATACCGATTGCTGCTTGGTCCCCGCATGTCCTGACTTTGCCCCGCACCCGTTGAGGCTGTTGCCCTTTCTGTACTTGCCCAAGGCCATCTAACCTAAAAAACCGCCCAGCCCACGCCACACAACCCCTGCTACCCGTGTTTTTCAATGTTTGCATCAGTTTTTGCTGACAATGGTCTGCCAGTGCGAGTGTCATCACTGGTGTCTTCGCGGCCATCTTTCAATCGTTTAAACCACTCAAACACTTGTGTTCGCGATAAACAATCATCGCCGTACACTTGTTCTAACATTACAAACGTTTCACTTGTAGATTTTCCTAGTTTGAAACAAAATTTGATGTTAACACGCTGTTCTTTTTGTACACTCAACATTTTCCGACACAAAACGTCAACTACTTAAAACAGACGCCACGGGCAGACTGAGTGCAGGAGGCAGATGAAACTCGAGCAGTAGGCGGAGCGAGGGTCACGTGACAGGCCACGCGACTTTCAGCCTTATTGCATTCGTTTTATTGTTTCACCAGTGTTCCGCTGCGGCGTTTGAGACCCCTCTTCTTTCCTTTCCCTTTCTCTTTTTTCCTCCCTGTGCGTGTCTGAAGGCCGACCCACGCACTTCCATGCGTAGCCGGTGACGG
Source organism: Schistocerca americana (assembly GCF_021461395.2). NCBI lineage: Eukaryota > Metazoa > Arthropoda > Insecta > Orthoptera > Acrididae > Schistocerca > Schistocerca americana. The sequence continues at coordinate 720,405,701 of NC_060119.1, forward strand.
GGTAACGCGTAATTCCCCGCCCCGGGTAGACAGGTAGGACACGTACGTACCCCCTGGTAACGGCCAGGCCCAGGGAGGGGTGATACCTTCCGAAAGTGCCGATTGGTCCCTCCGTCCGTTTGTCGGGAGGTGTGACCTGAGGTGTGAAAAATCGCCTAAGGCGGGAGTGCCCTCAGAGAGGGCCCCCACAAGGGAGGAGCGCGCCATCGGAGACGTCGGTAATCATGGGGGGATTCTTCCGCAATGGTTTCCTCACCTTCCACTATGTCTGCTCACAAGCGTAAGTTCACGGAGTCTCAGCCACAGACAGTTCTTCCATCGTTGCCACAGTTCCTTGTTGTTTCTCGGTCTGACGAAGGTCATGACTTCTCCACGGTCAACCCTTTCATTATTCAGAAAGGTGTCGACGCAATTGCAGGTCCTGTAAAGTCTTGTTCCAGATTACGGAATGGCACCCTGTTGTTAGAAACAGTCAGTGCCCTCCAGGCACAAAAATTGCTGCGTACCTCACTCCTACACACCTTCCCTGTCCGGGTGGAACCGCACCGTACTTTAAATTCCTCGCGTGGAGTCGTTTATACACGCTCCCTCGATGGATTGTCTGACGAAGAAATTCAGCACTACCTGTCTGACCAGGGCGTAACGGCTGTTCATAGGGTTATGAAAAGGGTTGACACGAACATCATTCCAACCCGCACTGTCTTCTTGACATTTGACAAAGTTCAACTCTCATCGAAAATCAAAGCAGGCTATGAGATAATTTCCGTTCGCCCTTATGTCCCAAACCATATGCGTTGCTATCGGTGTCAGCGGTTCAATCACACCAGCCAGTCCTGTTCCAATCCGGCCAAATGTGTTACGTGTGGCAAGGATGCCCATGAGGGTGCTTGTCCACCTCCATCCCCTCGCTGCATCAACTGTATGGGTGACCACGCTGCTTCTTCTCGAGATTGCCCCGTTTTTTAAAGACGAAAAGCTCATCCAGGAAATCAGAGTCAAGGAAAAGGTGTCGACCTTTGCTGCTCGAAAATTATTCGCCAGTCGAAAGCCCACCGTGCCTCAGACAGGAAAATACAGCACTGCCCTTGCTTCTCCTCGGCCAACAAAGGAGGCGGCCACGCAGACTTGCGACCTCACCTTTAGTGCCACGGTCGTCAGATCGGCCAGCGCAAAGATCGCCCGTTCAACCTCACCACTTTCGCCTGCCCACTCTCTGGCTCACCCTTCGTCGGGTTCTGCTAAATCTCGAGCCCAAAAGTCAGACACCAAGACTTCGAAAAAAGAGCATACTCGTGAAGAGTTTTTACGTACCGCAACTTCCCAACCATCGGTTCCTCCTTCATCTAAACATCATACTTCCAAGAAGGCTACAAGGAATCCAAATTCCTCTCCTTCTCCGCCAAGGCGTGTCCCACCTACAGCACCACCTGGCGGAAATCGCCCTCGGCCGTCTCCTGTGTTGCCGAGGCGCACTGCTGGCGGCCGATCAACCGGCCGATCGCTGGTGGCAGGAGCTGCTCCAGAACAACCTATGGATCAGGATCTTCTTCCTTCGGCTGAGTGCCATTCCATGCTGTCGCTCGCAAGCTCTGAGCAGTCGATGAGTTGACAGCAACCTTGATCACATTCCTCCATTTTCTGTTCACCCTATGTCCATTGTCCACTGGAATATCCGCGGTATTCGAGCCAGTCGGATGAATTGTCGATCCTCTTACGATCCTACTCGCCAGTCATCTTCTGTCTTCAGGAAACAAAGCTGTGTCCCCATGACCACTTTGTTCTCCCTCATTTTCAGTCCGTCCGATATGATCTCCCCTCTGTTGAAGGCACTCCAGCACATGGAGGACTCATGATTCTTCTCCATGAAACTCTCCGTTATCACCCAATCCATTTAAACACTTCCTTCCAAGCTGTCGCCGTCCGTCTTTCCCTTTCCGGATACACGTTCTCTCTTTGTACTGTATACATTCCATCGTCCACACCAATGGCACGAGCTGATCTCCTTCATCTTCTTGGTCAGCTTCCACCCCCCCTATTTGCTGGTTGGGGACTTCAAAGCCCACCACCCGCTTTGGGGATCTCCGCATCCTTGTCCACGTGGCTCACTATTGCTAGACGTCTTCCACCAAGCGGATCTAGTTTGCCTCAACACTGGGGTCCCTACATTTTTGTCTGCCTCCACGACAAATTTATCTCATTTGCACCTTGCGGTCGGTACTGTTCCGCTAGCTCGGCGCTTCGAATGGTTCGCCCTTGACGATACACACTCGAGTGACCACTTTCCACGTGTCCTTAGACTGCAGCCTCAACTGCCATACATGCGCCCGTGACGCTGGAAGTTTGCCCAAGCTGATTGGACACTTTTTTCGTCTCTAGCGACATTCGATGACCGCCACTTTCCCAGCGTCGACGATGAGGTCACACATATTACCGACGTTATTCTTACAGCTGCGGAACATTCAATACCACGCACCTCCGAATTGCCCCGGCGCATGGAACGAGGCATGCCGTGATGCAATACGTGAGCGGCGACGTGCTCTCCGCGTTTTCCGCCACTATCCTACTTTGGCCAACTGTATCCGCTATAAGCAGTTCCGAGCGCGATGCCGTCGTGTCATCCGCGATAGCAAGAAGGCAAGCTGGAAATTCTTTATTAGCTCATTTAACACCTTCACTCCCTCCTCGGAAGTTTGGAGTCGGCTTCGACGGCTCTCAGGCGCGCCTAGTTTCTCCCCGGTCTCTGGGCTCACTGTCGCGCATGATACATTAGTGGACCCCGTCGCAATTTCTAACTCGTTTGGTCTGCACCTTGCTGAGATTTCAAGCTTTTCAAATTACCCGCCAGCGTTTCTCCCGAAGAAACGTGCAGCGGAAGTGCGACCTCTTGCTTTCTCCTCTCAAAATCACGAAAGCTACAATACTGTTTTCTCCATGCGGGAACTCCAACATGCACTAGATTCTTCTCGCTCCTCCGCCCCAGGACCGGATGGTATCCACGTCCACATGTTGCAGCATTTATCAATCCATAGTCTGCGTTACCTCATTCGCCTTTATAATCGAATTTGGACCGACAGTGCTTTTCCCAGACGATGGCGGGAAGCTATCGTCGTTACTGTTCCGAAACCTGGAAAGGACAAACATCTCCCCTCTAGCTATCGCCCCATTTATCTCACGAGTAGTGTCTGTAAGGTTTTGGAGCGTATGGAGAATTACCGTTTAGCGTGGTGGCTGGAATCCCGCAGTCTTTTAACACCTGCCCAATGCGGATTCCGAAAGCATCGTTCTGCAGTTGACCATCTTATTGCTCTCTCCACTTATATCATGAACAATTTTCTCCGGAAACGCCAAACAGTAGCAATATTTTTTGATCTGGAGAGAGCATACGATACCTGTTGGAGGACAGGCATCCTCCGCACACTGTTCTCTTGGGGCTTTCGAGGTCGGCTGCCCCTTTTTCTTCGCGAATTTATGACAGAGCGCACATTTAGGGTGCGGGTGAACACTACTCTCTCCCGTACTTTCTCCCAAGAAAACGGGGTACCCCAGGGCTCCGTGCTGAGTGTTGTACTGTTTGCCATTGCCATCAATCCAATTATTGATTGTCTCCTTCCTGATGTCTCGGGCTCCCTCTTTGTGGACGATTTTGCGATCTACTACAGCTCTCAACGGACCAGCCTTCTTGAACGACGTCTTCAAGGATGTCTCGATCGCCTCCACTCTTGGAGCATCGAAACCGGCTTCCGTTTTTCTCTCAGTAAGACCGTTTGTGTTAATTTTTGGCGACGTAAGGAGTTTCTTCCGCCCTCCTTACATCTAGGTCCTGTCAACCTTCCGTTTTCAGACGTCGCTAAATTCTTGGGTCTTATGTTTGACAGAAAACTGTGCTGGTCCTCCCACGTTTCCTATCTTTCGGCTCGCTGTCTGCGATCCCTTAACACCCTACGTGTCCTGAATGGTACCTCCTGGGGAGCGGACCGAGTGGTCCTTCTCCGCCTCTATCGCGCCTTAGTGCGCTCGAAATTGGACTATGGAAGCATAGTCTACTCCTCTGCTCGGCCGTCTATTCTTCGGCGTCTCGACTCTATCCACCACCGTGGATTACGTTTAGTGTCTGGAGCTTTTTACACCAGCCCTGTGGAAAGCCTTTATGCTGAGACTGCTGAACCTCCGCTGTCCAATCGGCGAGCAGTTCTTCTGAGTCGTTATGCTAGCCATCTGTCTTCCATGCCTGCTAATCAAGCCCATGACATTTTTTTCGACGCCTCCTTTGATGTAGGGTATGCAGGCCGCCCCTCCTCCCTACTACCACCGGGAGTCCGCTTCCGTCAACTGCTCCATTCTCTTTCCTTCCGCTTTCCTAAAACCTTCTTGACAGCTTGGGGTACAGCACCGCCTTGGCTCCGTCCCCGGATCTGCCTGCTCCGTGACCTTTGTCGATTTCCCAAGGATGGTACCCCTTCACTTGTTTATCGTCGGGCATTTGCTGCTCTATGTGCACAAATGACGGACGCCACATTTATTTACACCGACGGCTCGAAAACATCGTTAGGTGTAGGGAGTGCCTATATTGTTGGCGACACCCCAAATCACTTTCGGCTTCCCGACCAGTGTTCGGTTTATACTGCTGAGCTTTACGCTGTTCTCCAGGCTGTCCACTACATTCGCCGCCGTCAGCGGATACAGTACGTTATCTGCTCAGATTCTCTTAGCTCTCTCCTCAGTCTCCAAGCTCTTTATCCTGTGCACCCTCTGGTCCACCGGATTCAGGACTGTCTGCGCTTGCTCCACCTGGGGGGCGTCTCGGTGGCGTTCCTCTGGCTCCCGGGACACGTTGGTATCTGTGGAAATGAGGCGGCCGATATTGCAGCCAAGGCTGCAGTCTCTCTTCTTCGGCCAGCTATTCAATCGATTCCCTTCGCCGATCTACGGAGCGTTTTATGTCGTCGTGTTGTTCATTTATGGCACACGCATTGGTCGACACTTCCCCATAATAAATTGCGGGACGTGAAAGCTCTTCCTTGTGCTTGGACCTCTTCCTCCCGAACGCGTCGTCGGGAGGAGGTAATTTTAACTAGACTCCGGATAGGGCATTGTCTTTTTAGCCATTGACATCTTTTAAGCGGCGATCCTCCCCCACTCTGTCCCCACTGCTCTCAGCTGTGGACGGTAAGACACCTTTTAATTGAGTGCCCCTATTTTAATCCGTTACGCTCCCGTCTCCAGCTATCGCCTGATATATCGTCGATTTTAGCAGATGACACGCGCTCAGCCGACCGCGTTCTCAAGTTTATTAGTGCCAGTGAAATGGCGTCAGTCATTTGAAGCTTTTTTTGGGGACAACCAACCCCTTTCTGTAGTTGATTTTTAAGCCTTCCTTCTGCTTTTAGTTTCTCCGATTTTTTGAGTTTCGTTCCCATTGCTGCTGGTTTCCATCTTTGTTTTTTACTCTTTCCTAAGTAACGGACCGGGCGCTAATGACCATAGCAGTTTTGGGCCCTAAAACCAAACCAAAACAAAACAAAACAAACAATAGGGTGTCCACATTATTATAGTAATTACCTTCACAAATGGCGCGAAGTGGAAAGCGGTTGGAACAGGTCATTGGTGTGTTTATCAATGCTGTAGCAACCACGTAGTGGACGTAGTAGTGTTTTGTTCACTTGAGGGTGTATTTTTAATGTGAGTCCCGTTGCCTTTCGTCATCGAGCTGCTTGTTTTAGTTGAGTCCCCTTGCCTCTCAGCAACGCGGTGCTTGTTTTAGGTGAATCCCCTTGCTCTCACCGTCAGGATACTTGTTTTAGGTGAGTCCCCTTGCCTCTCACCATTGGGTTGCTTGTTGATTCCTCTTGTCTCTCACCATCGGGCTGCATTTCCTGGGTGTGTCCCCTTGCTTTTCAAAAATTTTCATGTTTTCGGAAGTAAATGGGCGAAATTGTACCCGTTTGCTGCAACACACACTGCAATTGTATTTCTGAAAAGCAATCGTCCGTCTCTAAGTGTCTCTTCGCTAATGTTTGCACATTCAGTGATAGTTCACTGTCGTACAGTTGCAGGGTTGTTGATACGTTCATGTAATATTCCTCTTTTAGCATTCTCCAAAGGAAAATATCGACAGGTGTCATGATGACCACCTCATTCAATCCATGGACCAAAGTAGTGTCGATTCAGAACTTCACGAGATATCCATGAATAAGTCACTGGACAGCCATCGTGTTCAAACCACATATCCATTTCTGTTTGATGTGGAACATCTTCCAGTAGTATCGGCGAAATAATATATAAACAGTCGTCATACATTGGACGATTCACATTACCGTCTATGAAGCTTGGGCCGATTATCCGGGTCCCCAACACACTGCTCCAAACATTGACACTCCAGGGACGTTGAAGGTCGACTTGCCTTCACCAGCGGGGATTCTCCATTGCCCAGTAAAGCATATTACACCGATTCACGTGACTACGATTCGTAAACGTTGCTTCATCATAGAAAAGTACCTGTGAATGAATATCATCATTGGCTGCTAGTTGTTCTATCCAATTGCGAAAGTTTAAGAGGCTTCGAAAGTCGCCCAAATGTAGGGCTTAATACGACGACAGGTAATACGAGAGGTATTTGTCTTCAAGCATGTGCGCAGAACACTTCGTCTCGAAATGCTGCACCTCATGCGATTTGCCACAAACTAATGTGAGGATATGCAGAAGTTACAGCTAAAACATCCACTAGGGTATTTCCTTTCGTCGCAGGACGTGATCGAATTCTTCATGTGGGTTGAACACTTTCAGTTGCAGTAAACAGTTGTGTAATACTGCGAAATTTCGTTGCGGAAGGAGCGTTCATCTGGGAACAGGTTAAAACATCGTCGATGACCTTCTCAAACATGCGTATTGGACACAAAGTACGAAGCAATGTTATCTATCCTCTCTGCAATCGTCAGCATTGTTGCACACGTAGGAAGAGGAACTTGCTGTTCGAATGTTTGCAGTATAAAGTGAACCGCGACCGCTATGCGCCTACGTTTTCTTGTGTGTCGTCAGCGGTACGCCCAGTCGCGCTGGACACAGTGCAGCTACATCGCACCTAGAGGTGTTGCGCCTACAGCGACACATGCTCAGCGTCCGTGCATCATAAACGGTTATTTGAATGGTGCAGAATGTATCGCAGACAATGATTACCATATCGAAAGTTCCTCTATCACTTTTCAACGGTTTGTAAACCAATTTGATTTGCGTCAGTTACAGCGCGATCCATCACGCAACGATAAAATTATTCCATATAAAAGTTATGTATTTGTTTTCGGAAAATCCGAATCTCATTTAAAAATAAGGGGTTCCTACTGAAGATTTCAAAGTTGACCCCCTGCCCCCCCCCCCCCCCCCCCCCCCCCCCCCATCACCCTGGGAGTTGGGCAGGGGGGGTCGAGTTTTGTGTCACTGATATCCGCTTTTGAGACAAACAACTTTCATTACAACTTTTTTTTCATCCGGGCTTTAATTCTAATCGCCCCACCCTGTATAGTAAACTTTCGATACATCATAAGTTGGGTACATTCTGTGTATCTCCACTTATAGAACATCATTGATAACAACTCGGCAATGACTTCGAATAAATGTAACATGCGTGGTAGTTTGTTGACGGAAAGAAAAATGAATCATGTATCCGTTACTCGTAATTCTGTTGCGGCTTTTGTTACAACATAGATAACATTCATGACGTCGAAAGATTCAGTTTCTCTACTCTGGACTCAGTTTTATGCCTTTCGAAGTAAATAAACGTTCTTCCGTGAATCTGACTGCCGATCACGAACGCAAAGAAGTCTCACGTGAGTGTGAAGGTGAACGAGAGCATATTGGCATTTACACTAAATTTCTTATGAAGCTTCATTATTTCTTCTTTTTTTACATTAGGTTTCAGTTACGTCACTAAAGGTATATTTAAATTTAATAAGGATATCAAAAGTATTAATCTTGAGGGAAAAATAAATAAAAAGATAGAAGATCAGAGTTTAATCTCCTGTCAACGATAAGACCATTAGGCGCTTGGCACAAGCTCGGATAGGTCATAAAACCGGGTGTGTCCGTTCCAAACAAAATAATTCCATCATTGGCATAATCGGTTTAAGGGAACCACGGAAAGCCTAAATCTGGCCGGACGGGGATTTGAATTCCGCTCTTCCGGAACGCAAATCAAGTGGCTTTACCACAACTCCACCTCAGTTTCTAGATTCTAAGAGTGTCATGTCAGGATACCCAGATCTTGATATTTATTTAGCTCATCCCAGTGCTGACCGCTTGTTCTAATAACTAATTTATTCCTCTTGGGTAGCAGTCTTTAATATAAGACTAATAGTCCTTTTTTCTCTGACTTACTTTGAAAGGCCATCCTTAATTTCGAATCCTGGTGATGGGAAATAAAGATCGCTGCAATTTGCCTGAAGTGGGTTAGAGATGTGGTGATCCTCATACTTTGACTGAATGTCTTAGGATGAGGACATAGGTGCTTTTAATAGGAACGTTGAATTTGGCTACCCTGGTACCATTCTAGAGGAGTAGACTATCTGAAGAGACTGGATTCTATACTCTCTTTTTCTGATCAACATCAAAAAGACAACATTCACACACAAAAATGCGTAAACAATAGTAAAAATAATAACAGTTAGAAAAATTTCTATAATGTAGTCAAACCCGCCAATGTGTTGAACAGTATATGGGTATTAAACTATAAGTCTGCTTCTATGCGACGGATATATATGTGTTAGAGCGCTCATTCTTGTGTGGTTTTCGAGGTTAGTGATACGACAAGTTCTATGAATCAAGAACCATCAAACGAAGTGAAACTGTGACTGCAGGTACCAACGTGCCCCGTTGATATTAAGGTCGAAATACGAGCAGCCAAGTTACTTTTAAACGGTCAGAATGATCCGTCTCTCGAAAATGGGAATGTCAGGACATGTCTGTTAGTTCATAGCTATGCTAGTGACGCATGTGTGGAAGTAGACGATAGAGAATTGTTGTACGCAATGAGTAGTAGTTTATTTTCAATGTAACGACACCACAGCACGGAATGACCTCCACACTGTTCCAGTGATAAACAATACAAGTTCCTAAAAAGACACTATAATCTCTCGACAATCTCTTAGCACGATGTCGACATCAGGTAATACGTTGGTTTAACTTTGTGTCACGTATATTGACAAACCTGTAATATGCTGCTACGTTGTCTTTTGTCTGGTAGTTGTTGAACTTCTTTCGACTGCTTAGTTAAACATTTTGTTCCGAATTTTGTATCATAATGCATGACTGTGTCTCGCAGTTAAACGAGAAATTGGTCTAACTCTCGTGTGTGACGCTTTCCGTTTTTCGTCTGTGATTTACTTTTTCTTATTTCTGTTACGTTGATCTGTTCACTGCTAACTAATGTCAGTTCTCCGTTTTCTTATTGCTGGTCATTCCTGAATTTCTTCTTCATTTTTAGGGGGACGTTGCGAATTGAAATGAGAGGAGCGAGGAGTGAGGAGTTCTGCCTGTCACCATTTCTCCTTCCATGACATTAAAACGATCTCACCTGACCATCTTCTTCTTCTTGGACCAAGTAAACATCGGACAACTTGTCTTGCAGCATGAAATTGTTTTGCCGAGACAATTAACTTGATCAATAAAGGGAAAAGGGAGAGACTACAGACTAGCAATAGACAGAAAACTGTGCTTAAACAATTTTTTTTTCTAGTCTTAGCCCGGCCAGGTTGGCCGAGAGGTTCTAGGCGCCTCAGTCCGGAATCGCGCGACTGCTACGGTCGCAGGTTCGAATCCTGCCTCGGGCATTGATGTGTGTGATATCCTTAGGTTAGTTAGGTTTAAGTAGTTCTAAGTTCTGGGGGACTGATGACCTCGAATGTTAAGCCCCATAGTGCTCAGAGGCGTTTTTTTTTTTTTTTTTTTTTTTTGTCATCAACCTTCGCGGCTCGCAACGAATTCCTCTCATGTGCCAACCTCTTCATCTCAGAATAGCACTTGCAGCCTACGGTCTCAATTATTTGCTGAATATATTCCAATCTCTGTCTTTTGTCCTCTACAGCTCCTTCTAGTACCATGGAAATCATTCCATGAAGTCTTAACAACTATCGTGTGATCCTGTCCCTTCTCTTTGTCAGTGTTTTCCACATGTTCCTTCCTCTCCGATTCTGAGCAGAACCTCCTCATTCCTTACCGTATCAGTCCACCTAATTTTCAACATTCGTTTGTAGCACCAAGTCTCAAATGCGTTGATTCTCTTCACAAATTTCGTCCTCAAATTAAGGCCTGTGTTTGATACTAGTGGATTTCCCCTGGCCAGGAATGCCCTTTTTGCCATTACTAGCCTGCTTTTGATGTTCTCCTTGCTCCGTCCGTCATTGGTCATTTTCCTGCCTAGGTAGTAGAGTTTCTTCACTTCATCTACTTCGTGGCTATCAATCGTGATGTTAATTTTCTCGCTGTTATCATTTCTGATCCCTTTCATTACTTTGGTCTTTCTTCGATTTATTCTCAATCCGTATTCTGCACTTACTAGACCGTCATTGCATCCAGCAGATCCTGTAATTCTTCATCACTTTCACTGATGATAGCAATGTCATCAGCGAATCATATCATTAATATCCTTTCACCTGAATTTTAATTCCACTCCTGAACCTTCTTTTAATTCTATCATGGCTTCTTCGATGTACAGACTGAACAGAGGGGCGAAAGACTACATCCGTGTCTTACGCCCTTTTTATTCCGAGCAATTCATTCTTGGTCGTCCACTCTTATTATTCCCTCTTGGCTCTTGTACATATTATATATTACCCGTCTCTCCCTATAGCCTACCCCTATTTTTCTCAGAATTTCGAACGTCTTGCACCATTTTACGTTGTCGAATGCTTTTTGTAGGCCGGCAAATCCTACGAACGTGTCTTGATTTTTATTTAGCCTTGCTCCCATTATCAACCACAGCGTCAGGATTGTCTCTCTGGTGCCTTAACCTTTCCTAAAGCCAATCTGATCGTCATCTAACACATCCAGTCTCCTGTATATTATTATTGTCAGCAACTTGGATGCATGAACTGTTAATATGATTGTGCGATAATTCTCGCACTTGTCAGCTCTTGCAGTCTTTGGAATTGTGTGGATGATATTTTTCCGGAAGTCAGATGGTATGTCGCCAGATTCATACATTCTACACACCAACGCGAATAGTCGTTTTGTTGCCACGTCCTCCGACGATTTTAGCAATTCTGATGGAAGGTTGTCTATCCGTTCTGCCTTAATTGATTTTAAATCTTCCAAACCTCTTTTAAATTCTGATTCTAATTCTGGATCCCTTATCTATTCTAAATTGAATCCTGTTTCTTCTTCTATCACACCAGACAAATCTTCCCCCTCATGGAGTCCTTAAGTGTACTCTTTCCACCTATCCCTCTCTTCTCCGCCTTTAATAATGAAATTCCCGTTGCACTCTTAATGTTGATGCCCTTGCTTTTGATTTCACCGAAGGCTGTTTTGACTTTCCTTTATGTTGAGTCAGTCCTTCCGACAGTCATTTCTTTTTAAATTTCTTCATATTTTTCATGCAGCCATTTCATCTTAGCTTCCTTGCCCTTTCTGTTTATTTAATTCCTCAACAATTTGTGTTTCTGTGTTCCTGAACTTCCGTGAACATTTTTGTGCTTCCTCCCTTCATCGATCAATTGAAGTATTTCTTCTGTTACCCATGGTTTCTTCGCAGTTACCCTATTTGTACATATGTTTTCTTTCCAATTTCTGTGATTGCCCTTTTTAGAGGTGTTCATTCCTCTTCAACTGTACTGCGAACTGAGCTATTCGTTATTGCTGTATCTATACCCTCAGATAACATTAACCGTATCTCGTCATTCCTAGTACTTCCGTACCACACTTCTTTGCGTATTGATTCCTCCTCACTAATCTCTTAAACTTCAGCCTACTCTTCATCACTACTACTTGTTATCTGAGTCTGTATCTGCTGCTGGGTACGCCTTATAATCCAGTGGCTGGTTTCGGAATCACTGTCTGACCATGATGTAATCTAACTGAAATCTTCCGGTATCAACCGGCCTTTTCCAAGTATACCTCCTCCTCTTTTTTATTATTGAACAGAGTATTCGAAATTACTAACTGAAATTTATTACATAACTCAGTTACCCTTTCTTTTCTGCCATTCCTTGTCCCAAGCCCATATTCTCCTGTAACCATTTCTTCTGCTCCTTCCTCTACAACTGCATCCCAGTCCCCGATGACTCTTAGATTTTCATCTCCCTTTATGTACTGTATTACCTTTTCAATATCTTCATGTACTTTCTCTATTTATTCATCTTCAGCCTGCGATGTCGGCATGTATACGTGAACTATCGTTATCTGTGTTGGTTTATGTCGATTCTAATAAGAACAACCCTGTCACTGAACGGTTCACAGTAACACACTTTCTGCCCTAACTTTCTGTTCATAACGAATCCATTTCCCGTTATACTTTTCTGCTACTGTTGATACTACCCTACATTCATTCGACGAGAAATTCTTGGGTTCTTTCCATTTCACCTCACTGTCCCCTAGTACACGTAGACAATGGCAAACCACCTCCGCTAGGACCTTGCCTAGTGCGTCGGTGCGGGTTTCCCGCACCGTCCTCTACGCTGCTCTGAGTATGGGACCTCATCATCATCACTATACCTAGATTGAGCCTTTGCATTTCCGTTTTCAGATTTTATAGCTTCCCTACCACGTTCAAGCTTCTGACATTCCACGCCCCGACTCGTGGACGTTATCCTTTCATAGGTTATTCAATCTTTTTCTCATGGTCATCCCACTTGGCACTCCCCTCTCGGAGATCCGAATGGGGTATTGTTCCGGAATCTTTTGCCAATGGAGAGACCATCGTCATACTTTTCAATTTCAGGCCACATGTCCTGTGAATACACTTCATGTTTCTCCATTGCCTTCTGCGTCCTCATGCCGTTGATCGTTGCTGATTCTTCCGCCTTTAGGGGCAGTTTTCCCACTTTAAGGACAAGAGAGTGCCTTGAACCTCTGTACGCCCCCACGCACTGTTAAATCAGTTACATTCATGATGAAAAAAAAAAAGCGCGAGACAGTCTGGTCCCAAAAAGTGGAAATTTGTTAGCCCGCGATTTTGGACTATACGGCGATACGCACGCTTGCTGTGGATAAATGAAATACGTGAAATAAGAAATCTAATCACATAAGAAACAACGATAACTTGCCCAATCCCTAAGGAAGTGTTCATCAGAAGAAGAGAGATGAATCTTGAGATTGCTCGCGGTGCAAATGGGATATTTGTATGTTACTGGCATGTACATCCTACTGTGACTGCCTTAGCTGAAGCTGAACATAACATTGCTTCCCAGATGGTAGACGCCACCAGATGTATCGCAAAAATGACAGCAACTACCGCAGTATTGATAGTAACGAAGTCAAGCCTACCAAGATTTGCAGCGAACTGGGACTGAGAGAGCGTCTCTCAGTAGCTTTGTTCCCTCTGGCTCAGCACAATAGTGTGCTTTCTCCGATAATAGAAGATTCCTGTGGCCAACTTGACTGTGGGTGCCGGCCGGGGTGGCCGAGCGGTTCTAGGCGCTACAGTCTGTAACCGCGCGACCGCTACGGTCGCAGGTTCGAATCCTGCCTCGGGCATGGATGTGTGTGATGTCCTCAGGTTAGTTAGGTTTAAGTAGTTCTAAGTTCTAGGGGACTGATGACCTCAGAAGTTAAGTCCCATAGTGCTCAGAGCCATTTGAACCATTTTTTGACTGTGGGTGGCAGTGCGGACTGTTTATAATGTCTTCAGCAGAGAGGCAGTTCGGCCTCCTAACAGGAATGTTGGTGAAGCTGTGGCGGCACCAGTTTTCCGACGACCACAGGTGAAGTCAGTGTCCCTACCCGCCACCATTGCCGTGCCTTAAATTTGTAATTAACAGCCCCCTGGAATGTTGTTTCCAGTTTCATCATCCTTCATATTTTATGAATTAAGTGATTGATGATTATGAAAGCTTCTCCGCCACCACCACTCGATATTACTCTACTTAGGTAAGCTATCGGTGATTTCAGTTAGCTGGAAAAAACTGATTTCATTATCTGAGTAAGCAGATTAAATTCATTGACTTTTTAAATAATTGATTTATAGGCCCATGGCTATTACCACTGAACTGATAATTGCGTAAGTAGTGCTAATCTGTGATTGCAAACGTGGTTATAATTTCAACTCTCTCTGTCTTTGTAATGGGACCGGACTGGACCGTTAGTGAGGCTTCGCCACGTGCTCTAAATGTCTCCGCAAACTCTCAGGGTTATAGTGCAGGACATATATTTCTCCTCTTTTTCTGGCCGCTCTGATTTTCGTTTCTTCCTAACTTGGTTATCTTCCGTGTTTTGTACCTATTTACCAAAGTGCTCTCTTTCTATTGCTTTTTCCGTTTCTTCCTTGACTACTTTCATCCAGTTAATTGTTCCCATCTTTTGCTAAGCGTATTTGAAGATCTGTTGTCAGGCTACTATCGTCAACTCTGTGTAAAAGTTTGACAGTTTCATTCGTCCTCTGCTGTACAGTTTTTATCATTGTTATATATTACTATATAGTTAATAGTTAAGTTTTTTTTCATAACTGTGAAACATATTTCATCAGTCAGAATATTAAACGAAACCACCTTTTAATAGTGGGAGGTGTAAATGATATACTTGGTAGAATACCAGTCCAACAAGTAGTGGAACATACAGAGAAACAGACATCGACAAAAATGGTCAAAAACTTAGCGACGTCTCCGCTTTTAACTCCCTGAAGATAATCACATGGAGCACAACAGGAGCTAGATACCGCCTGCGTATGTAATTGCTAACCCCAGAATAACACCACAGCTCATTGAAACGCGTTGTAATTGGATCTGGTGTTGGCTCACATCACTTTATGATGTGGTCTGAAATTCAAAGTTAGGTCAGATGGAGAAGAACGAGACAGAAAAACAGTCCTAAATATGTAGAAAAATACAAAATACGCTTCATTCAAATGAAGAGTATTGGGTATATCTATCAGACACGGGTAGCAGGTAAATTATTTACTTTTAAGTGCATGAGCTGCGACTGAAGAAGATTGGAAAGCCATTAACAACACAGTTTCGGAGACGGGTGACGAGTTTCTTGGCATAAAACCGATATACGGGAGAAAGAAAGACTTAAAAACTTGGGACAAAGAGAATAGGGCAAGTAGTGAAAGAAACATAACATGCATATAATGTTTACCCACAATCACACTCTCAAGAACATCTAAAACATCATAGGAAAAGAAATATAACTAGGAAAAAGTATCAGGGATCACCGGATCGTTTCATTATCGAAATTGAGAAGGACATTCATGGACAATAGCCAGTAGCATAAAAATTTATGAGACATATCAACCAAAGAGAGAAAAACACAGGCAATATAAATATAATAACTATAGAACGCTGGTAATAGCCTTATAAATAAATCTGGTTTGACCTTTCAGCTGCGGGGGAATACTGTGAGAATTGCCCAGTCAACAAAAACAACATAGACCTCACCCAAATGAATGAATTAGATGTAACAATGCAAAAATTGAGAACAGGAAAGAAGTAACTACAGACGGTATAAACGCCGAATTGTGTAAATACGGTCTTGCACTGAAGGATTGTATGCTACATCTCATTAACTTACGATGGATTGCGGGTTACGTGCAAGAGGAGTGAGATCGAGATATATTTGCTCCATATTCATGAAAGGCGACAAAAGCGACCCAAGCAACTCTAGAGAAAGTAGTCTAGTTAACACAGTATTATATTAACTGATAGACTGCGCCTTATCTCTGATAAAATTTTATTTGAACAACAAATAGGTTTTAGAAAGGGACGATCCTTCCCAAATGATATTTTTAGTATAGAACAACTGGTAGAGAAAAGAAAAGAATTTAACTTAGATACGCACAAATCATTTGTAGGTTGTGAAGAAGCTGTTCACAAAATGAATAGACACTTACTTTGGCAGATTATGGGAAACAGAAGCGTAAAACGCATGTGATTAATTCTGCAAAAGCTCTTTGCAGAGAGACAAAATTATAATCGAAGACGGAGATAACGTGTCTAAACAATTAACAACAACACGAGGAGTTAGACAAGTATCTGGTCTGTCTCCAAATCCTTTTCTTTTTAACATCTACGCAGATAACCTAGTCAGGGCTTGGAAACAAAATATCACCTACGTCATCATAGTCAGCAGAGAAAACTGCTTTAACACCCTGCTATACGCATATGATCAAACAATAATTCAAGAAAATGAATGAAAGAGCCATTTATCATCTTATTTTTTACTAAAAAAGTGTAGGGCATTTAAAGGAGTATTACCTGTAAGATCTAAAACTGCAATGCACTCTGAGACAAAAAGGACGAAGAAAGACGATCCACAGGAATTGTCCAGATGGACGTAAATCGGCAAATGTGATGTACATGTACAGACAAGCAAATGATTACGTGTCAGAAAAATTTGATAATTTTTCAAGAGAAAGATACTAAGCAAGTCAATAGCGGACTGTTTCATCTATGACCACTATGCAAGCGGTTAATCTGCTTGGCGTTGATTGATAGTGTTGTTGGATGTCCTCCTGAGGGACGTCGTGCCAAATTCTGTTCAACTGACAAGTTAGATAGTCAGAAACCCGAGTGGCTGGAGGGCCCTGCCCATAATGCTCCAAACGTCCTCAATTGGGGGGAGAGCTAACGACCTTGATGGTCAAGGTAGGGTTTGCAAGTAGGAAGACATGTTGTAGAAACTTTCGCCGTAATCGGGCGGACATTATCTTGCAGAAATGTAAACCCAGGGTGGCTTGCCATGAAGAACAGCAAAAAGAGATGTAGAATATTGTAGACGTACCTCTCTGCTTTAGGGGTGCCGCGAATGATAACCAAAGGGGCACTTTAATGAAAAGAAATAACGCTCCAGACTACCACTCCTGGTTACCGGGCGTGAGCGGGCTAGAGTCAAGTTGGTATACCACCGCTGGGACATCTTCCGATACGTCTTCGCTGGCCATCGCCATTCGATTCGAAGCGGAATTCATGACGAAAGACAGCTCTACTCCAGTGAGTGTGATTCCAGGCCGAAGACGTGTCTGGAAACGTCCGCGACAACGGTGGGGTGTCAACTTGACTGTCGCCCGGCATACGTCGTTTCTACAGCAGTTATTTTATGTACAGTGGTCATTAACTATAGATCAAAAGCATTGCCACTCACGACTACGTACTCTCTTAATTGACGATTCTCAGATATTGCACGTTTTTCCAGTCATTTGGTACATTCCATTGTTCCGGCAACCTACGGTAAACTGGTAACTGTAGAGAAAACAATCCTTCTGCCTGTTGATTACGGAATCTCAAGGACAACTTTCCTGTGTACTTTCATCCGTCGAGCGATTTGAACAGTTCTTTTTTTCTCATTTCCACGCTAATTTATGTCCGTACGTGTCATTTTAGCGTCCCCACAAGGCCGAAAGTAGGATGTGCGCGGCGGAAAGTAGGATGTGCAGTGTGATCTTTTTTGGCGAAGCAGTTTCGGAAGACAGAATCTGGTATTGCAGCCTTCATATTATCACATTCCATTTCGATGCCTTAATCGTCTACGGGCTTTTAGACGGAGAAGTTAGTTCTATTGGCTGATTTTACGTAGGATCATAACGTCGTAGCACATTTTGAGAATTTAGCAGGTATGGTTTAAAATTTAGAATTCAGTTAAAGTTCCTCGCATACCGATAGTTACGCTTGTTTTGTTTGTCAGCAGATTTTCAACTTCATTTGTCTGTGCTATATGCAGAGATGTCTGCTTTGTAGTAGCTTCCAGATGTTGCTGCTGAAACATGGCGAGCCTTCTGATCTTTCATGGCACTAACTACCTGTGCACATGACAAACAGTACATTAGAATATCTACTAGAGATGCCTCCCCGAAGCTGAATGTTTGCTGCTTGCTGCTCAGGTAGTTTGTTATCGTTTTCCTACAGCACTTGTCAATAATTTCTTTGTTTTTCGTTTTGCGCCAGAGAACCGTCATGTTGTAATAGCCTTGTGGTGACTGATTCCTGTCTTCGCGTTCATTGAATTCATTGTTTTCTGCTACCTGTGGTTTTCTCGAGGCTGTAAAGAGACGCCGGCCCTTCTTGTGCGCATTCTAGCCCGACAGCAATGTGCAATATCGTACATACACTAAGTGAACAAAAGTTCCCGGACTGCCCTGCGGAACTGAACACTAGCTGTCACGAGAGGCAGGCCCGCCAGTATAAAAGAAGGCGGGGAGTATTGTGTTATCGGTAAGAAAGTAGTAACACCAGATGGGTCGGTCAGGAATGACATCGAACGGGGACTAGTCTTTGGATGTCACGTGAGTAACAAATCCACTAGAGACATATAGGCCTTTGTAAGGCTCCTCAGGTCGATTGTTGGTGATGTGATATGAAGTGGAACCGCAGAGGAACAGTCATCGCTAACCGAAGACCAGACACAATTCACGTACTGACGGACAGGAATCGTTGAGCAAGCGAACGGTGGGTACAAAAAAATCACATGAAATTAGCGGAACGAATCACTCGTTAGTTCCAAAGTGCTATTATTAGTCTAGATTGCACAGTGACTTTACGTCGGGAACTGGATACAGTGGTCGAGCGGCTCCTCATAAGCCGCACATTTCCGTAGTCAGTGCTAAACGACGTTTCAGGTGGTGTGAAGAGGGACGCCACTGGACAGCTGATGGCCGGAAACGAGTAATCTGTAGCGTTTGAATCACACTATAATCCGCGGCATTCCGACCCAAGGGTTTTGATTTGGGGAATGACTGCGGCACATTACCTGCTATCATGTGGTGCCAGTAGTGAAGTACGGAAGAATAGGTGGCACGGTATGGGGTGGTTTTTGTGAACTCGCGGCGGTCTTCGTACTGCGCTTAAGAAAACGCTAAACGTGTAAGAATATGAAACTGCTTTGCAGCATTTTGTACAGCATACGATACAGCAACTTTACCATAGCTGACTGTATTAGCATGACAATGCATCCTGTCATAACCGAGCGAGGTGGCGCAGTGGTTAGCACACTGGACTCGCATTCGGGAGGACGACGGTTCAATCCTGTCTCCGGCCATCCTGATTTAGGTTTTCCGTGATTTCCCTAAATCGTTTCAGGCGAATGCCGAGATGGTTCCTTTGAAAGGGCACGGCCGATTTCCTTCCCAATCCTTCCCTAACCCGCGCTGGCGCTCCGTCTCTCATGACCTCGTTGTCGACGGGACGTTAAACACTAACCACCACCACCACCACCACCACCACCACCATCCTGTCATAAAACAGCATCTGTGAAGCAATGGTTTATGGACATTAACTTCCCTGAAATTGACTGGCCTCCATAGAGTCCCGACCTCAACCAAGAGGAACAACCTTTGAGATGAGTCAGAACGTCGACTCCGCTCCAGACACCAGCGTGCGACATCACTGTCCTCTCTGTTTCGGCTCTTGAGGAAAAATGGGCCTCCATTTTTTCCAAACGCACTCAGGTACCTAACTGAAAGTGTCCCCAGCAGAGTTTAATCCGTCATAAATGCTAAGAGTGAAGATAACCCATATTAAATCTTCTAATAAGTGTCCGCATACTTTTGATCGGATAATATATTTGTGTCCTCTGTGCCATCGTGCTTTTCTTCAGAAAAGTAATTGCACCGAGCACTCAAGGTCTGTTGTGTGCACGCTACGCGGTCTCGTACGACTGTACAGTGTATGGCACATGTTTTAGTCTTGGCCTCTTGCCGTCTAGTGTGCACAGAGGTTGCCATGATGCGTAAAACAAAGTCCCAATAAGGGACACATGTTAAACGGCGCTTTTTCGAACCCCGATACGTATACAAAGTAGCCACGATTGAACTTCCAATTATTTGTCGACGTACTAACTTGCCCGCGACTTGCCCAGGTATTTAGGCAATTACATTGTTATTCATTATGTTTACGGAATGTGTATTCATTTTTTATGTTTACGCATCACACTCTTTCTTAATCGCTCATAGTATTTTTATATCGTTCATCTTTGGAGGTGAATAACTGCCAGGTCTAGGGATTAACACTGTGCACAAATAACCAGTTATAAAAATGAGTGCAGATGGTTTCTTCCTCCGGCATCAGTTGTGCACCTGCGGCGTCAGTCAAGTGCTGGAATTTCTGTGGCTTGGAGATTAGAGACGAATATCCGTCTTTTCACGAAAATATCTTGTCATGTGGACATAGTTTTGCATGCCTGGCAGGGATCGTGACACTAGTGGGCAGAGGAATCTCCAAATTGACGATTGTCTTACGCAGTTTCGCCTCCTGGCTGGCATAGCGGAAATAGTCGAGCAGTGGATGATTTAGATCTGCCGCTTCTGAAGGGTGACCGTCGCAATATGAAGAGGTTAAAACTTTGAGTCTGTGAAGATGTGCAGGACAACACACGTGTCCATTTCACATTTTTATTATTGAAGCTGTATGATAACATGAAATGTATCATTTTCTCTTAGGAATGATAGATTGAATTTTTGGAAAGTTTTCCCTCCCTCTCTCCCAGGGAATCATTCATAAAATTCCCATTTGTTACAGTAGTTACCAAGTCTCTTTACTGATAGGCCGATTATACACTGGTATATTAGATCGTGTACATTTGAGAGATACTACTTCGTTTTCAAGTAAAGAATTGATGTTCGATTTGTTTTAAGGGCACTCCTTCCCTAAGAATATCGTTAGTATTGTACCATGGGTAATAAGAGTGGCTCTCTTATGCGTGGGCTCTCTTATCGGGCGTGAAGCTGTTCGCTTCAGCGGGAAATTTGTTACTATAGATGGTTTACTAAACGAATGAGGCCGCGATGTAGAGTAGTGAGAATAATGCCCACCATACATACCCTAGCGACTGCACGTAGTATTTTCAGTGATTACCCGATCTTCTGTCATAAATTCCGAATGCTAGTCTGTGTCATTCTACTGTATTCTCATACACTTAACCATTAGGTTGAACTTTTGATAAGAAAGGATTATGGCACTAGATGAAGTAAAAGTACTGTATTCTTCCATTAGCATCATGAGAAGATGACAGATGATGATTTAATGTCTGAGAAGCTAAGCCCTTACGACCATTCCGTATGATCATTCTGATTTAATTCAGGCCGCTTGCACTCTGAAACTTGTCGATGATGTGTGAACACCAGCTATTACCTGAGTACTACAGGATCTTAATTGCAGCCCCAAATAGATTTTGTGCGTTGGAGGTGTATAATGAGTACAAGAGGGGCTTAGACTTGATTGCTGCGCGAATCCTCTGTAGAGGGTGCATGACTCGTAAAGTGTGTTGTATCTTTATTCGTACGTAAAAGACACGTCGATGCAGTATACTACAAATGTAATTGGTGAGGTGGAATGGAAACCTCGTCGACCGGAGTTTGTGAATTAATTAATTGATATCCATTCTGCCAGTCCTCGTAACATCCAGAAATACCGCTGGTAAATAGCATTTATTTTAAAATGTGATAACCCGGAGGAGAAGTACTTATCTGTCTGAAGAAACTGGAAAACGCACGGTCTCCGATCTCATAAAAGTTAAATAAGTTATGCGTTGTGAAAAATGAAATTCCTTTCATGGGGAGGTCAGTGTTGCTTCCTGTTCTTCAGCTGTATCTTGTCATGTTACTGCCGATAGAAGAATGCCGGAATTGTTTCCCAGAGTAGAATCGGAGCGGCCAAATCACCAACTGCTTCCTTTCTTGTTAAGGCGTGTTCGTATTTGCTGTGATACTATGAAATAGAGCTGCCCGTTTCAGTTAGATTCAAGATACATCGCAGTACAAAACTAATTGTTGCGATCATTTTGGTGGCTCACATTTTCTCTGCCGCTGGTACTTCATCAATGCTTTCTGTGCTCCTGAAAAATTTGTCAGCATCGTTCTATCTTATTCATGCGATTAGTAGACCACATAATAAGCCTCGAAGACGCCTTATCAACTACTCAAGAGTGCGATATAGTAATTAGGAAACTCTTGCGGCGGTGTAACATCAGAAGATAAACCGTGTGACTGTCTGTACCTGCAGTTGAAGAATTCTGCAATATAACATTAATGTGAGAAATGTTCGTTGCATGTGTCGTGAAATATGACTCAAAATGTCGAATGAAACAGTCAACATCGACTTTTAAACACGAGACATATCTGTAGAGCTTTTACCTTCCTCAGTATGTAAGAACATGCACGATTGACCGATGATTCTTTTTGTCCTGGAGATCTAATACAGACAAAAATCTCACAAAATACTCTAGTAAAGCCATCAAAAAGTAAATTTTATGTCACGAGTATGTATTTTTGAACAAAAGCAATGCGATTTCGTAGCAACTGAGCATTACAGTAAATGTGTTCTTTAATTTGGAGACATTGGAAGATTTGTAATCTGCAACTGTAGAATGGGCAGAAAATTCTTTATGGCTGTCTCCTGCTCCAGATAATGGTTGCTTGAAACTACAAAAAACAATGTTGTCGTGAAACTTTGTTTCCTTTCTCTTTTATGACTAACACTGCACGTTTTCCACATATTTAGAGGTACTTGAGGAAAGCATCAGAAGAATTGTATTATAAGGCGGTGCAGAGGACCCGAATCAGCTTTCTTTTGAGAAAGGATATAAAAATAAATTCACCAAGCCTTCATGTAGTCACTTCAGAGAAATGCGTAGTTTCAATCCGAATTTCCATGACTGAAATAGCAACGGTCTCTAGAACAGTATCTGTTCGAAATTTCAATGATAAAATATATCTTATTCTTTTCATGGCCCAGCACTTCTCTTTTTTTCTCAATTGGTGACGTTGTTTCTCATCAGCTATGCCAGTCTTCGTAGTATCTTGTACGGCATAAAGAATTTCTTGCTGTTACTAGTAGATCAGGTTCATTTTTGAAGCTTTATCCCGTCTGCCTTTTTATATATATATATATCTTTCATGTATGCCTACCTGCCCAAATTTCTTTCCCTGTGCTTTAAATATGGAAACAGTGATGGTTATGCAACGAAGAAGAATTAATAAATTTTTGTTTTTCAGTATTACTTTAAAGAATATCGTTTACGCAAAGACAAATGGTCACAGTTTGCGGAACTTCATATCCGATGTTTCCTCATAGGCTATTTCCAAAGAACTTGGCAGTGTGAACCTCCTTATCCATATGAGGTTGCATACCCCCTGGCCTGGACGTTTTCACTGAAAAGATTGGGTGCCATGAAGGCGTATCCTCTCCTGAGATGTACTGGCCTACATCGGTTGTGCCTCCCAATACACAATGGCCGAGGTCACTAGACTCACATTCGGGAGGACGACGATTCAAATCTGCATCCGGCCGTCCTGATTTAGGTTTCCCGTGATTTCCCTAAATCGCTTCAGGAAAATGTCGGGATGGTTCTTTTGACAGAGTGAATCGCCGATTTTCTTCCCCATCATTCCGTAATCCGAGCTTGTGCTCCATTTCTAATGACCTCGTTGTCGACGGGACGTCAAACACTAATCTCCTCCTCTTTCTGCTCCATATGGCCAAGAGTAACGCAGCTCTCTTCAAAACAATGGAAGAATAGGACGTCTCTCAGGACGCCGTCATACTCACCGACGATTGTCACACGGGTTACTGCAGAACCGCGATTCTTCGCTGAACACAGTCCCATCCCATTCGTCGGCAGTCCACCCTTCCCGATCATTGCAGCAGTCCAAACGCAGCCGTTTGTTGTGGTGTTACGGGCAGGCCACGCTCGAGACGGCCATTACGTGGTTCGGCTACTGGTACTGCTCAGTCAGTGGTGCGAGATGACGTTTTCTCGGATGGCAGTCACCTATGGTACGATGTGACTAGTGCACAAGTCGGCGCTTCTCCCACGTGGTGGTGAGACGCAGCCTACCGGAACAGTGACGACGAGTATACGCGCTCTCATGTTCCCATACAGTCCGTCATCGGACCACTGTCACATCCGAATACCCCACAAAGCGGGACACTGCACGATTCAACCAGGCGTCCAAATGCGGATTCACAATGGAACCCCTTTCAAGCTCAGTCGGGTGCGGATAACGCTGTCACACGCGAGTACATGGCATCTCCGTGCCTTTCACAGCATTGTCTGACGTCGCTCACGCTCTTTACATGTTCTACCAGACCTGGTAAGAACCCAAATAGGAATATTTCCAGTGCACTCTAGTGGCCGTTCTGTGTGTCATAGATGATTGCAAGTTAACATATCCGCCGATGGCATATACGTATACGAGGTTACACTGACATCTGACCAAATCTTCTGGATGCTTGAATTTGTTTGCTAAGCTGTGTATTTCACGCACCTACATGGAGCAAAATAAGAACATCGTTCTTGGAGTCTCATAGTCGAACAAAGAAATTCATACTGAGTGTGATACTTAGGAGTTACTATCCACGACTTTGCTGTTTGATGTTCGCAAATTTCACATAACGAAACATTGTTACTTTCCGAGGACACGTGATGCATTTCTCTCTGGTAACGTTCTTTCTCGCATCTCATTGAGCCTATCCGAGATTTGCGGCCGTACACACAGAGGAACATACAGTGCTTCGTTCTCCCTGTGTTGCAGCTTGGTTGGTTGTTTGGTTGGTGGAAGACAACCAAACAGCGAGATCATCGGTCTCATGGGATTAGGAAAGGATGGGGAAGGAAGTCGGCTGTGCCCTTTCACCGCGCGACCGCTACGGTCGCAGGTTCGAATCCCGCCTCGGGCATGGATGTGTGTGATTCCCCTAGGTTAGATAGGTGTAAGTAGTTCTAAGTTCTAGGGGACTGATGACCTCAGAAGTTAAGTCCCATAGTGCTCAGAGGCATTTGAACCATTTTGTGCCCTTTCAAAGGAACCATCCCAGCGTTTGCCTGAAGCGATTTAGGGAAATCACGGGAAACCTACATCAGGATGGCCGCACGCGTGTTTGAACCATCGTCCTCCCGAAAGCGAGTCTAGTGTGCTAACAACTGCGCCACCTCGCTCGTTGTTGTAGCATCTAAATCCTATTTATCGCCATATGAATATAAGTAATCGCTGGTTAACATCTTAAAGCTGCTTTACTAAATGTCCTAACTATTCCACAAATTAATTTTTTACATACGTTATCATCGTTGGGAAAATAGAAAAGTCAGCAGAATGTATTTTCTCCTCATACGAAATCACGCCTAGAAGCAAAACACCTAATATTTGTCCTATCTATCGCCACATTCGTTGATTTTCGCTACTTCCACGCATTTGTTACGAGCAATATGACTTTATTCACAGTGGCCTCTGTTGAATGGAATGCCATGTCGTGCCGTGCTAGATTATGGATCACGATAGGTACCAGACGATGTGTTACATAAGTATGCTTATCTGTCAGATTTTGAAAAAACGACTTACGGTATTTCATGCCAGAAAACTGCGATTTTCGGTTAGGTTGCTGAGGTGTGTGTGTGTGTGTGTGTGTGTGTGTGTGTGTGTGTGTGTGTGTGGGTGTGTGCGCGACAGAGAGAAAGAAGAGAAAGAGAGAGCGACAAGGAGAGAGAGAGAGAGAGAGAGAGAGAGAGAGAGAGAGAGAGAGAGTGAGAGTGAGAGAGAGAGGGGGGGGAGCGGATAGGATATTTACCCAACACCACTTGCAGATGTGTCGGGAAGACGTTGGCGGAGTGCAAGTAATCGTGTGGAAGCGTATCTGGAGAACACAATGCTGAGACGCTGCACTGTCAGACGCCGGCCTGTCTGGCGGCTGGCGGTGAGCGGAGCGGGAATTAAGCAGTAGTCCCCATTTCCAAACGCCGCCACGCCAAATTAAGGAACTCATTCCTCGCGAGCAGCAGCGCCATTCAGACGGCCGTCTGCGCAGACGTGCGCGTGTGTAGGCGCTGCTTGCTGGGAGGGCTGGCTGCTGATGAGGCCGGGCTCGCCCGCGGACAGCCGCGGCCCGGGGCTGCGAGGCGCCGTCTGCCGTCGTCCGCAGCCACCAGCCGGAGAAGCCCAGCCGTGCCC
Organism: Schistocerca americana; assembly: GCF_021461395.2. Classification (NCBI taxonomy): domain Eukaryota; kingdom Metazoa; phylum Arthropoda; class Insecta; order Orthoptera; family Acrididae; genus Schistocerca; species Schistocerca americana. The sequence goes on from NC_060119.1 coordinate 720,431,772, forward strand.
CACCAAGATGCGGCGCGCGCCCACCTAACGAACCGCAGTATTATCCCGCCCTCCCCGCTAACGACCCCACGCGTGTCCCGACGTGACACCCTCATTTCTCTCCGCTGCCCCTTGTTAGCACCAGTAATTCGGCTCTGGGTCGCCCTCTCTGCACATACTCGCACAGTTGAGGACTACAAACGGAGGCGCTGCGATGCGAGCTACGTAGTGCAGGAGTCGCACTCGAGATCTAGATTCAAATACCATTACAGCCGTTGCAATTTATATTTCCCGTGATGACGCTACATCGCGCTGCATTAGCATTAATTACCTCAGATTCCGTAGGTATCACGTGATAACTTCACTTTCACTGCTTCTTCATGTAGTCGATACCTGAGCAGTTTGTCCTGATTCGAAGGTGAGAGGCGCACAGAGGTGGGATCCCATTTCTCAAGCCTGTAGCCAAGTGGGGGGAAGTGAGTGCGCAGCTCTCCGCTCCACCGTAGCAAAGGTACTAGTTGGTGTCCGCTCTTGATAATACAGCGTGGGGCAAATAAAAGTGGCCCGGACGAGCGGATACGATTGGACGTGAAAGTATGCATGAAACCACATTCCGTGACGCGCACACCACGTGTACGCCCGCCACGTGATCCACACCGATTCAGAGCGTAGTGCTGGCTGTGACAGTGTGAGTGGAATAGTGCATAGGGGACGATGGTACTCACAATGGATCAGCAGATTTCGCTGTGGAAAGTTAGGGGACAACACAGTCGTGAATATGATGTAGTCAGTTGTTTGCTGAGAAGTTTGATGGTGTCAAAGTGCGAGCAAAGAGTGCCATGCAACGCTTAGTCCGTACGCACACCAGAAAATGTGGCTGCAGTTCACCAGAAAATGCTTCAGAGTCCTACCAAATCATCCCGACACCTGTCGCAATAGACCGGTACATCACGTTGATCATGCTGACGAATACTACTCCTAAACCTGCGCGTGCATCACTACCAAGTATCTGTTGTCCATACGTTAAAACCCGCAGATGCCCCTCAGCACCTCCAGTTTTTTGAGCGGCTGCTCACTGAGATAACATTGAATGGCTTGGACATATATCTGTTCGTTGTATCTGATGAAGCCTGCATGAGTGGTTATGTCAGTTCACAGAATCACAGTTTATGGACAGCGGAGAATTCGCATAACTTCTACGAAACACCATTGCATGATAAGAAGATTGGGGGTTTGGTGTGCAGTGTCTGCAGACCACATTACTGTCTCCACATTCTTTTATCAGACGCTGACTTCGGCGCGTTAACTAAGATCGTAAAGGGAGACGAAAATTCAATAGTCATGGGTGACTGGAATTCGAGTGTAGGAGAAGGGAGAGAAGGAAACATAGTAGGTGAATATGGATTGGGGCTAAGAAATGAAAGAGGAAGCCGCCTGGTAGAATTTTTCATAGAGCACAACATAATCATAACTAACACTTGGTTTAAGAATCATGAAAGAAGGTTGTATACATGGAAGAACCCTGGAGATACTAAAAGGTATCAGATAGATTATATAATGGTAAGACAGAGATTTAGGAACCAGGTTTTAAATTGTAAGACATTTCCAGGGGCAGATGTGGACTCTGACCATAATCTATTGGCTATGACCTGTAGATTAAAACTGAAGAAACTGCAAAAAGGTGGGAATTTAAGGAGATGGGACCTGGATAAACTGAAAGAACCAGAGGTTGTAGAGAGTTTCAGGGAGAGCATGAGGGAACAATTGACAGGAATGGGGGAAAGAAATGCAGTAGAAGAAGAATGGGTAGCTTTGAGGGACGAAGTAGCGAAGGCAGCAGAGGATCAAGTAGGTAAAAAGACGAGGGCTAGTAGACATCCTTGGGTAACACAAGAAATATTGAATTTAATTGATGAAAGGAGAAAATACAAAAACGCAGTAAATGAAGCAGGCAAAAAGGAATACAAACGTCTCAAAAATGAGATCGACAGGAAGTGCAAAATGGCTAAGCAGGGATGGCTAGAGGACAAATGTAAGGATGTAGAGGCCTATCTCACTAGGGGTAAGATAGATACTGCCTACAGGAAAATTAGAGAGACCTTTGGAGATAAGAGAACGACTTGTATGAATATCAAGAGCTCAGATGGAAACCCAGTTCTAAGCAAAGAAGGGAAAGCAGAAAGGTGGAAGGAGTATATAGAGGGTCTATACAAGGGCGATGTACTTGAGGACAATATTATGGAAATGGAAGAGGATGTAGATGAAGATGAAATGGGAGATACGATACTGCGTGAAGAGTTTGACAGAGCACTGAAAGACCTGAGTCGAAACAAGGCCCCCGGAGTGGACAATATTCCATTGGAACTACTGACGGCCTTGGGAGAGCCAGTCCTGACAAAACTCTACCATCTGGTGAGCAAGATGTATGAAACAGGCGAAATACCCTCAGACTTCAAGAAGAATATAATAATTCCAAGCCCAAAGAAAGCAGGTGTTGACAGATGTGAAAATTACCGAACTATCAGTTTAATAAGTCACAGCTGCAAAATACTAACACGAATTCTTTACAGACGAATGGAAAAACTAGTAGAAGCCAACCTCGGGGAAGATCAGTTTGGATTCCGTAGAAACACTGGAACACGTGAGGCAATACTGACCTTACGACTTATCTTAGAAGAAAGATTAAGGAAAGACAAACCTACGTTTCTAGCATTTGTAGACTTAGAGAAAGCTTTTGACAATGTTGACTGGAATACTCTCTTTCAAATTCTAAAGGTGGCAGGGGTAAAATACAGGGAGCGAAAGGCTATTTACAATTTGTACAGAAAACAGATGGCAGTTATAAGAGTAAAGGGGCAAGAAAGGGAAGCAGTGGTTGCAAAGGGAGTGAGACAGGGTTGTAGCCTCTCCCCGATGTTATTCAATCTGTATATTGAGCAAGCAGTGAAGGAAACAAAAGATAAATTCGGAGTAGGTATTAAAATTCATGGAGAAGAAATAAAAACTTTGAGGTTTGCCGATGACATTGTAATTCTGTCAGACTTGGAAGAGCAGTTGAATGGAATGGACAGTGTCTTGAAAGGAGGATGTAAGATGAACATCAACAAAAGCAAAACAAGGATAATGGAATGTAGTCTAATTAAGTCGGGTGATGCTGAGGGAATTAGATTAGGAAATGAGGCACTTAAAGTAGTAAAGGAGTTTTGCTATTTGGGGAGCAAAATAACTGATGATGGTCGAAGTAGAGAGGATATAAAATGTAGGCTGGCAATGGCAAGGAAAGCGTTTCTGAAGAAGAGAAATTTTTTAACATCAAGTATAGATTCAAGTGTCAGGAAGTCATTTCTGAAAGTATTCGTATGGAGTGTAGCCATGTATGGAAGTGAAACATGGACGATAAATAGTTTGGACAAGAAGAGAATAGAAGCTTTCGAAATGTGGTGCTACAGAAGAATGCTGAAGATTAGATGGGTAGATCACATAACTAATGAGGAAGTATTGAATAGGATTGGGGAGAAGAGAAGTTTGTGGCACAACTTGACCAGAAGAAGGGATCGGTTGGTAGGACATGATCTGAGGCATCAAGGGATCACCAATTTAGTATTGGAGGGCAGCGTGGAGGGTAAAAATCGTAGAGGGAGACCAAGAGATGAATACACTAAGCAGATTCAGAAGGATGTAGGTTGCAGTAGGTACTGGGAGATGAAAAAGCTTGCGCAGGATAGAGTAGCATGGAGAGCTGCATCAAACCAGTCTCAGGACTGAAGACCACAACAACAACAACAACACACTGGAAATATTTTGAAACCATTTGTGGGAGTATTAACGGAGGAAGTAAAGGCCTACAGTTACTTCCAACAGATTGGAGCAACTGACCACACAGCCGGCCGAACCTTGGAGCACATTTTCACAGTCCTCTTGCCTGACAGAGTTACAAAATTGTTCAGGTTTTCGTGGCCACTTGTTGACAAACTGCCTATTGGCTTCTGTCTCGGGTTCTTCGGCCGACGTTCATCTAATGATTTTACTGACGTTTCGCCAGCACGTGTGGCTGGCATTGTCAAAGCTTCACGCTCCATTGCCGGTGGAGCTGAGCTCACGGCCGCAGACTCTATGTACCTGGCGCGCCACGTCCGAGGGCTTCTCCGCGGTCATTTTCGGTGTGGTTCTCCTCTTGTTACCTGCGACGGTCGTTCGCTGCAGTACGGGAAGCCAGGATCCATTTACCTTAAGGCTTTCCTCTTTCTTGTCGAAGCTTTTCGCGTGTTTTTGTATTTCAACAGCTTCTCTGAACAAGCGCGTGTGATAGTGCTTCTCTACAGCCAGAGCTTCCGTGTCGGCGAATTTATTGTGTTTGGCGAAGTAAGGAATCAGAAAAAGATATGTCGGGTATGGCCTTTCTGCCATACATTCCCAGAGTGACGGACAGAATCGGCCGTATATTGCGCAAGCATGGCGTAAAGACGATTTTCAAACCGACAAGGAAGATCAAAGAGTGTCTTAGATCGGCAAAGGAGAAAAGGGACCCACTTGCAATGTCGGGAAAATACCGTATACCATGCTCATGCAGAAAAGTTTATGTCGGAATGACTGGACGATCAATTAACACCAGTCTCAAAGAGCATAACGGACATTGCAGGTTGGGGCAGGTGGAGAAATAGGCCGTGGCAGAGCACGCACTGAATGAGACAGACCACGTAATAAAATTCGCCGACACGGAAGTTCTAGCTGCAGAGAAGCACTATCACACGTGCTTGTTCAGAGAAGCTATAGAAATGCAAAAACACGCGAACAGCTTCGACAAGAAAGAGGAAAGCCTTAAGGTAAACGGATCCTGGCTTCCCGTACTGCAGCGAACGACCGTCACAGGTAGCAAGAGGAGAACCGCACCGGAAATGACCGCGGAGAAGCCCTCGGACGTTGACGTGTCAGGTAAATATAGTCTGCGGCCGCGAGCTCAGCTCCAGTTCACCACCGGCAATGGAGGGTGAAGCTTTGACAATGCCAGCCACTCGTGCTGGCGAATCGTCAGTAAAATCATTAGATGAACGTCGGTCTAAGAACCAGAGACAGAAGCCAATAGGCAGTTTGCCTGACAGAGTTGTTAACTGAGGTCAGTCTGATCGCGGGCCTACCTCGCCACCCAGGCACACGTGATCTGTCAGTGTGCGGTTACTTTGTGTCTGGAGCTCTCAAGTCTAAGGTGTATCGCACAACCCTCATAGTGTTTAAGAACTGCAACAGAACATTTAGCAATTCCAGCAGTCTACTTGCTGACCAGCGCTCGAAAGTGCCAAGAGATGAATGGTGGTCACTTTCAACATCTGTTATAGTCAAATTGACACAGCATTTCCTTCCTTGTGCTGTGTTTCTTTGTACCCTGGAGCTCTGTTCTCTGAGTGACTTTTATTTGCCCCACCCTGTACTTGTTAGTACCTTTGATAACATATCTGAGTCAACGCGGAAGGCGGCGTCTGTTTAGCCAGTGGCCAATTTTCCTGTCTCTTTCTTTTTTGATGTGTATTGTAATGTTTCCATTGTTGAGATTTACCTCAGACAGTGAATACTAAATATTATTCACCGGCCGCTGTGGTCGAGCGGTTCTAGGCGCTTCAGTCCGGAACCACACGGCTGCTACGGTCGCAGGTTCGAACCCTGCCTCGGGCATGGATGTGTTTGATGTCCTTAGGTTAGTTAGGTTTAAGTAGTTTTAAGTCTAGGGCGCTGATGACCTCAGATGTTAAGTCCCATAGTGCTCAGAGCCATTTGAACCATTTTTGTTATGGCCCGGCGAGCGGGAATTAGCATCTCTAGAACGGTGAAGCTGGTCACCTGTTCGTGTGCTACTGTTGTGAGCATCTATGGAAGGTGCCTGATGGACGTGAAACAACGAGTAGACGCGTCATCACAGAATATTGAGGTCGGAGGCTCGGCTGCTCTGTAAAGTAGGATAGGCGGAGATCTGTCGCGCAGATCTGACAGTGGAATATAATGCTGGTGCAGGCACAAGCGTTTCGAAGCACACCGTTCAACGCGCGTTGTGGAACGTGGGGCTCCGCAGTAGACGACGTCTATAATGTTCCCATGTTGACTCAACAGCATTGTCAATTATGACTACAATGATCACGGGATCATCGAGATTGGACAGTAGTGCAGTGGAACACGGTCGCCTGGTGGGATGAATCACGTTTGTTGTCACACCAAGTCCGTGTTCGTCCAGTAGGAGGCTGCTCGAAACATCAACCACGCCACGGACGCAGGCCGATATGGGCAGTACTGCGTTATGTAGACATTCATTTGGGCTTGCATTTAGCGTGCGGCCGTGATAAAAGGCGCCGCGACAGCTGTGGACTACGAAAACATCATTGCGGTCCGCCTGCTTTCGTGCTTCACGTCTTCTTTGACTGCCGTGGGATTGTCTGGCGGCATAACTGTCCGTGTCACCAGGTCAGAATCGCTGCAGTCGTTTGAGGAGCATCATAGTGAATTGCCAGTTACACTCTCACAAACCACCGGATTTACGCGAACCACATGCCTCTGGAAACTTGCCAGAAGTTGTCGGACCCCTGACACGCAGAATCGCTGCCCTACTGCGTTCCAAAAATGATCCATCGCGTATTAAGCAGCTGGGCGAGATGTTTCGACACATCATCTATTTTTGTGTTAAGTTTCTATGTGTATAAACAGTCTGATTGATGTGTTGGTCGAGTTCTTTCATCTGTTTGCTCCTACTGCCACATTTCCATACATCTGAGGTGGTGTGTGTGTGTTGCGTGTGTACGTAAACGCAGTACGTTTCGAGATGTAAGTGCATATATCGTGCTGACTCGTGAAGTTAGATGCAGTCGTAGGTTGGGGTAACATTTTGCTTCATTAAAGTAAACTTTGCTCATAAGGTATTCCTGCTATGTGTATAGTTTATTTGTATTAGTATAGTACATCTTAACATCATTTTCTAAACTTATTGAAGATAACAGATAAACATGAGAGAGAAATTAATCATCTACAATGTGCACTATCCGATTAAAAAAACACCTGGATGTCTATTTGTGAACACTAATATGCAGTGTGTCCAGTGTCCACCCTTCACCTGTGTGATGCCTTGGACTCCGCTGGGGACAATTTCAGCGAGGTTGCTGAATGTCTGTGAAGGAATGATAGCCCATTCTTCCTCAAGAGCCGAAACCAGAGGTGGTTGTGATGTCTGACACTGGGGTCTGGAGGGAAGTAAACATTTTAAGTTATCCCTTAGATATGCCATTGGGTTCACATTTGGGCTGTGAGCTGGCCGGTCCATTTCAGGAATGTTATTGGCTCAAAGATGATGGTTTTTGACAGGGTGCGTTGCCATGCTGATCTAAACAATCGTCTCCAAACTGTTCCTCCGTTTTATGAAGTACACAGTGCCGTAAAATGTGTTTATATCCTTCCAAATTTAGCGTTTTCTTTTGAAAAATAAGGGGACCGCACCCTGACCAAAAAAAAACTCATACCGAAAAGCCACCTCCTCTGTACTTCATTGTTGGCACTGCTTACGGTGGCAAGTAATGTTCTCCATACACTCGCCAAACCCAAACCCTTTCATCGGATCTCACAGGGTACAGCGTAATTCATCATTCCAAATCAACTGCTTCCTGCCATCCACTGCCTGTTGGCGTTTCGTTCTCCGTAGTGCGGCTCGAGTTCTACACCACTGACGATCGCTTCATGATTCGCACACATGTTATTTATTACTAACCCCCCCCCCCCCCCCACCTTAAGTAGCTATAACTAACTGTAAGCGAAGGTGGGATAAACCTTTGTTTCCTTAAGAGAGACAGCAGCCTTTTTCAACCGTTATTTTTCGCTATGGCATGGAGCTCTGCTGTAGAGATTGATTACGACAGCATGCTCTTGGATAAAATATTCCAGAGGTAAAATATTCCCCCATACGTATATCAGGGCAGAATCTGTTCGGGAACATGTCCTCATAAAAGAAACAACTAGAGTTCTACGATTAAGAACTTGGAATGTTAGTTCAGTTCGAATAGATAGGTCAGAACATTTAAAATGGGAAATGCATAGATTAAATTTAGATACAGCTGGAATTAGTAAAGTTCAATAACAAGAAGAACAGGACGTCTGCTCGGTTGAATACAGTGATAACAACACATAACCAAGAAGGGGTAAGGAGGAGTTGGTCTGATTGTGAACAAGAAAATAAAAATGTGGTAAAGATCCTATGATGAGCATAGTGATCGCATTATCATAGCCAAGACAGAAATGAAACCATTATCCACCACAGTATTGCAGGTTTGTGCGCCTACTAGCTACAAAGATAATGAAGAAATTTAAAGAATGTATGATGAGATGAAACATACCAGATGGCTAAGGAAGATGAAAATTTATTTATGGTGTGCGTCTGGTATTCGACCGTAGGAAAAGGAAGGAAAAAATAATAGTGCGACATATTCTGGCTGAAAGGTATGAAGGGGGAAGCCATCACGTTGAATTTTGCATAGAGCATAATGTGACTACTGCAAACACCGGACACCGGAAGGTTTTAAATTGGTTATACAGGGTGATACAAAAGAATGGGAAATTTTGCAACGTGTTGTGACAACGCTGCGAGATAGGTGGCGCGAAGTGAAGTATAGAATGCTACTCGCGCTGTATTTCCATTTAGTAAACAGTAAACAGAAGCAGTGGAACGGTGCGCAGCGTGCCTTTGCCGTAGAAAGCTATGACAAGAGTGAAAGTGAGGAGGGCGCGCGTCGAGAATTTCGGCGCCTATTCAGCATCGAGCGGCATGGTCGTTCTCTCTCAGCGCATGCGGTCAACACCTGGGTCTGCAGTTTTGAGCACCGGGTTCTGCATTCAAGAAGCAGTCTGCAGGGTCATCCCTAACCGCTCTAACGCTAGACAGTATTGAGGCTGTGTTAACTGCGTTCGTAAGAAGCGAACAGCGTTTTGTTCGACGTCACGCAGTCACTACAGTTACTTCGTCGGAGTGTTAAACGAATACTGAAACTGGGCTGAAAGTTCCATCCGTATAAGCTGCAGATCGTTCAGCAACTTCAACCTAACGATCTGCTAATGTGTAGACAATATGCTGAAAGTATGTCAGCAGAAATGCATGACGACGATAATTTGATTAACAACCGGTGGATGTCGGACGGAGCTCACTTTCCACCTATGTGCCTCTGTCAGCAGACAGAACTTTCCCTATTGGTCTCAGCAAAATCCACGTCAGTTACACGAGAGTCCGTTACGAAGCAAAAAGGTTACTGTATCGTGTGCTATGTCATCGAGTGGCGTTATATGCCCATAAGATGATGCAGGTGTGTATGCAATCAGTGTAACATCTGTTCGGTATGTTGCCAAGATGGAAAGTTTTGTAGCGCATGAACTGCCCCTTTTCCTGCCAACAGATGGTTCAACGTGACGAAGCAACGACACGTAAGGCACACATTTGGATGGGGTATGTGAGACGATTGTTTGATGACCCGTCATTTCAAGGCACTGTATGGCCCCTAAGATCGCCTGACCTGATACTGCGTGATTTTTTTTCCCTATGGGACTACTTTATGAGCGCGGTTTATCGTACTTAAAGCAAGAATACGAGAGGAAATCTCCAGGATTCCTAATGAAATGTAAGGTTTAGCCGTTCATAACGTTCTTGTCAGGCTGCAGTAATGTGTGCGCCGGGGATGAACTCAATCTGTCGGTTGTGATATTCAAGAAATAAAAGTACTTGCGACATTAAATAATGGCATACTCTGCGCTATACATTGACAAAAATAAATATGTGTAAAGTAACTGTGCTCATTCCTTAATCCCCATTCAAAATTTCCCTTTCTTTTGAGTCATCCTGTATAATGGTAAGACAGAGACTTCGAATCCAAGTATTGAACTATGAAATATAACCAAGTACAGATGGGGAGTTTGACCATAACTGATTTGTCATAAACTGCAGATTAAAATTAAAGAAACTCGAGAAAGATAGAGAATTAAAGTGGTGGGACTCGGATAAACTAAAAGAACCTTGCAACTGATTTAGAGCTGTTGTCTAATGACTGACTTGTGTGTTGGACACAGTACCGTAAAAGCAACTTTACTGCGCCAAATACCGAGCGAGGTGTCGCAGTGTCTAGCACACTGGACTCGCATTCGGGAGGACGACGGTTCAATCCCGCGTCCGGCCAACCTGATGGTTCCTTTGAAAGGGCACGGCCGACTTCCTTCGCGCCCTTTCCTAATCCGATGAGACCGATGACCTAGCTGTCTGGTCTCCTCCCTCAAAACAACCCAACTGCGCCAAATGGAGCAGGCGTCGCGTGCCGCCGCTTGCAGGGCAGCGACAGTGCTCGACGTCCGGCTTGTCCGGCGAGCGCGGCCGTGGCGCGGGCGCGATATTGATTGCAGCGGCGCGGCCGCGTACAACGCCGCCGGAGTCTCAATGAGCGCGACCGCCAGCCGCGGCTGTCTGCGCATGCGCGCCACGCCGCGTCGTCGCTCAGGACCTGCAGCGCTGTGCTCGGCTCGCCAACTGCCTGCCCCGCTGTAACAAGCCTGCCTCTTCTCGTCTCGCTCCTCCAGTCGGGTGACCGAAGCAGTCTGCGTGTCTTAACGTGGGTACATGAATCTAACGGCAGTTCACAGGAGCCTACCGCAGTGGACTTCTCTGTTAGGGTATTCGTATAGAGTTTTAATTATGCTACGAAGAAATCAAACTGCGGCCGTGAAATTTGATATTGCAGGTAGTCCATCTCTACTTTTTCACCCCTCACTGTAACATTTTTTCCGATGGTGGATGACGCTGTAGAGACCTAGACTGTTCCACCACAAAAATCACCACGTTTTCACCCTGGTGATATCTGTCACGCAGTGGTTTCTTCGTGCAAGGAAGATGAATAAGAGCGATGTCCGGAGGATATGAGGAAGGGAGGAGGGGAAGGGGTTTCAAGGCGAAATATCATAGCTCAAAGAAACAGAATATGTCACTCTGCCCTGTGAAGAATTATCAGGAGCACTGTTGCTGGACAGCTTCCCGCGATGCTTCGTCTTCATAGCCTCCCATACCTCGTCAAGAGAGTTCACGAGTATCTATGGCGGTTCGCCCCTTACGAGCACAATCTCTTAACACGACACTGTGGCAGTTCCAAAAAAAACTCTTAGCATCGTCTCGCCTGTGTCGGCGGTGTTGAATCCAATTACATGTTTCCACTAATGTGCCGTAGTCTGCCTATGAAAACTTCTATTTATTTTCCAAGATCGCTACGTTAACACATTATTGGATTACTAGTTTCGGCAATGTGAATTACCATCTTCAGATCTATAACAGAAAATATACCAAGGTAGAGCCTTAATATAGTGTAAAAACACAGTAGGGCATACATACAAACTCAGTGACAAAAAAAATACGTACCCATAAAACTGGGCAATTTTAGTTACATCATACAATGATATAAACCACTCTGTCACAAGAACAACATACAATGTGCTACAAGATAATAAATCTCATCAAACTCTGTTCATATGGACGGATGCAATCCAAAGTCAATATACAGTAATGAATTGACGTAATAAATAGAAGTAAATAAAAACATACTATAAGAAATTCGAGGCATTACAATAACATGCCTGATGTACAACTATACTGTATGTAGAACTTAGAATTCGTATCGCTTGAACAAAACAGATACATGCCGCATAATGTCGTTTCATGGTTTAATGCACTGTTGGCTACGGCAGAGCAACCGACGACTAGACCTGGAGTACAACTGAAATGCTAAGTACTGAGAGGTACCACCGGTGGCGATTCGCAATCACAAATACTGCAATAGGACCCCACGTTTATATTACATTAGAGTTAACGAACGTAATTTAACATAAAAAATAGCATACACTAAGTAATCATAACGACAAAAGAGACACGGCATGCTGTTAAGTGTCGTATATAGCGCCCTACGATGTGTGAATAAGTCATTGAAACATTGTTTTGATATGAAGATGACAGAAAATAGTACGTGCGATAGTAACAGCCTACGTCATATAGGATATATAATATAAGTGCCTTCAGAAAAAAAACTACACAATCCACCTTTATGGAGAAATCAAATAGAATTTGATCTTATTGGTCGGTTTCGCAGCAAACGAAAAATAACAGAAATTGCCAATTATATAAAAGGGAAATGTAAAACAAGCCGCCACGCAACTTAGGACAGCAACATATGTATACAAAATTGGATGCATTAAATTTGCATCTTGACATCAATGTTATATCATTATATGAATGAAACTGTAGTAGTAGTAGTAGTAGTAGTAGTAGTAGCTTTATTCATCCGTATATCTCTTTTTACAAGGATATAGGACATGTCAATGTATTTACAAATTTAGAGCAATTTGAAATAAACTAATTTGTACACATATATACTTACAGACTTAGATACAATCATTAGATTTACTCCTGGTACACAATACTTATTTTAGAAATAACTTATTACATACAGTGGTTGCTTTACAACCATTACACACAATTTCTGAAAAATATGGTGTGTCTATCTACATGAGGGAAGTTACCAGAAGTTACACTTATCGGCCAACTGTGTGATGCAAATGCAATAATACTTTATTTTCACGTCCTGAATAAGTCGGCATGAAGAGCGAAGCTCATCTACTACTTATTTATCAGTACCATATATTATAAGCATTGCGTTACTGTTATTCTAACAAGACCTGCGATATATGCAAAGCGAGAATCTTTCATTAGTACTAAGGTACAACTTGCAAACGCGTAAGAGTAACATCCTGTAGCATGCTAACGATTTGACGAAATCAGAATGACGCTCTTTAGCTCGAGGTCTAGATCCTAAAGCAAATCCCGAAAAAGCCCTAATGGTTAGGATGAAATCCGTCAAAAATGGAGAGCATTGGTTTCATACATGAAGCAGCTCCGTATGTCGTTACCATACGTAAAACAGTGTAGACTTAAACTAAGTAACAAGAAAATAAACTCAAGTGTGTAACACTTTGTATATAGAGTCTGTGGTATAATTAACTCGGCTTATTATCTATTAGTTTGGTTACTGAAGATCTCCCGCATTTTTTATGATAGAGACTGGTAGTAAAACTGTGATTAGAAGAAAATTTGGCTCATTGTAATGTTACAGTGTAGCGCACGATCTATGTCAAAACCCTTAAGCTGCGAGGTCTGTTAACTATTGCTTTGCTCCTTTGTTTTGGGGTCACAGTGACACACCCAGCACTCGTCCAACGTGATTAGCCTCGAAAGAACTCATCTGGGTTGCCCTAGCATAGTTGCTACATTCCCGCTGCCGCTTTTATAACGGCGTGAGCAGTCGCGGAATCCAGCGGGCGGAGAACTTTTTCATGTTCAAAATTTTGAAAAGTAATCCATTACTGATTCACACTTTTTCCATTACCGCCTCGCTTGCGATACACTAATATTAGAGCACTAGATATACATTTCTCTTGCGACCCCTGGTTCGAAGCACAGAGATGATCCGTCAGTTCGTTCGTGGTCATTCAGACGTGTGTGACCACGCTGGTACTGTATGCGACACCTAACGTCTTTGTCGTTTGCAGTATTGTTACTCTTCAAACGCAAGCAACGAAGTACCGCTCGATACTCCACTACGTCGATGGACTGCGTCATTTTTCTTAGGCTCCTCTAGTGGTGCGATAGAGCACTGTGGCACAGAGATTTTAGTGTGTGCCAGGACTGCAGATACATACCTTCAAACAAAAAAATAGTCAATTATAAAACTTTATTTTTTCAAGATGATGTTTGAAACTTTTTTAATACGCTCGTAAAGTGGTGCAGTCTGCATGAACATTATATCATTTCCACTAGCGAAGAAGACTGAACTTACGTACACTGCCACTGACGTCGACACGATAAATGGAAAAAGTGGAAATGTCATTTGGCCGTATCATTGAAACTTACACTTGCCTTGTAGGTGACAGCTGAGCGCACGGTAGCCTAGACATCTCAGAGCAGCTCAGTTGATTGCTAACAATTCATCACAGACAGACGCATACGGCGCAGAATATCCGGAGCCGTGATGGCTCTGGGCCTTTTCGGGACCGCCGTGATGTAACAGACGTCTGCAACGTATTGACGAGCGATGAGCTGGTAGTTCGCGGTCTCTGCTGACCAGCGTGATCCGACGGGTTAGCAGTGTATGTAAAACCAGGTTAAAACCGTTCTGAGCAGCATACGAATAATTTACGACGGAAATTTTCAAAAATTCCACCACACAGTTCCGTGTATTCTTCTGCTCTCATCGCAACATTACGTGTAACTGTTAAGAGTGTGTCTCGTTGTTCTTTTCCCGCTGACTTCGATTTTTTCCTTTTCTCCAAATGCCAAAAATCTAGTTCAGCACAGTGTGTGTATTTAATGGTTTACAATGTGATCAGTATGAACAAGTCATTTACTTTGTGTCCTGTGAAAGGTAAAAGATTTCCAGGGGTTGTGTCACGCTGAAGGTATCTGCCCCTTCTCGCAACCGAAAGGGACCTTTAAATAACAGTCTTCTTCCTCTTCCTCCATGCTTTTTTCCATTTCTCTACTGTGTCGGCATTGTTACGGGGGTTGTGGCAATGTTAGTGGAAGGTGGTGGCCAGATGCACCTCCTGTCGCCACCACTTCCCCGCGGGATTAAATCCGTGTACCATTTTCGTCGGCGTCTTGAGGAAATCTCATGTTCAAGTTCAGAACTTTTTAAGTATTTGCGTAGCGTGTATCTAAAGCAGAACATGAGTACCAGAGAGGTATTTACCTAGAAGTGTAAGAAACCGCCCAAAAACCACATCCAGCCTGATTCACACACCACCCCTGCACGTAAATCCGCGAGACGAGTTCGGACCGAAACAGGTTCGTCTCCCTGAATTCCAGAAGCAGCACGTTAATGCGCTCGGGTATTCGTCTGGGCCGCTTTAAATAATAATACCAATGGGGAAGAAGTCGCCGTACATGACCTCTGTAACACAATTCGCTTCGAGAATCTGTTGTCGATCACACAACGCTACACACATGCAAATAATCGATTTCGAAAACGTGTCTTCGAAATGCTGTACGGATTTTCCTTGTGCTCACGATGTGCGAGTGCAGCTAACTCGTGAGGAGCCTCGTTTTCTTGATTCGGTGATTATTTTCCAGATGCATATCGGGAGTGTGGTATACTTTATTCCATTTTTCATCAGATGTGATCTGATTGCGCGAGACAGTGAAAAATGATCCTGCCGTGCTCCAAAGATGGGCTATAGTTGCTACGAAGAACGTACTTGTGTGGCCTGCCGTTCCTCAAAGCCTGTTAGAGAGGTCTTAAAGGAGCTTCTATAACAAGCAGGAACGACTCAGAAATGTGCTAAATTCGGGACTGCGGTGAGAACAGACAGCATATCAGCGAAAGCAAATTTTGTGATTTTATCACATAAGCTGCAAGTATGTGTAATGAGTCTTATCGCATTCATGTTAGGACGTGTTTGTGTCCGCCTGGGGTGGTTACGTGTGAGACCGGGAGGAACGCTAGAGCAGAGTGTGCGCGCGTGGGAGAGAAAGAGGGCAGGGGGTAGCGGCATGGCGGCGGCCTGAGTGGCAGCGCGTCTGCCGCTGACGTGACCTACTGGCTGCCCCGGCACCCGCGCGCTCTCCATTGGGCACGCGTCACTCCCAGGAATTGGCACCGCCGCCGCTGCCGCTGCCGCGAGGCGTTCGCCCGTGCCGCTCAACGCGCTCCGCTGCACGCAGCACGGAACACCTAATCCGAAAGAACACACGCGTAAACGCCAAAAGTGAGCGACAACAGATCCCACACTGCCAACCAGCCGACTTGTACATTTCTTTTAAAATCCCTCCTGTATGGCAGTTCCTATCTTTCTTACCACACAAGCTATCTCTTTGTATTTTGATAAGGAATCTCGAGTATTTAATTCTTTAGTGTTCAAGATGACTCAGAGTATCATTTTTCTTATGTGCACTTGAGATGTGCCGTGGGCTTCCTTTACGCTGTTATGTTTGTATTCACAGAACTTCAGCTCAGAAGAAAAGAATGGGTGCAACTAAAAGAGATAATCTGACGATCGAACCTGCGATTTGACTGTGGCGTACTTTCCGCCAGTCACTCAGACGAAACGAGTTACCTCTTGAGTCAGCGTAGGGCACGCGTTCAATAATTTGCTATACTACTACGTCATGAATAGAGTCTACTATAGAGATGGTGATTTTCTAACTAAAAGCCCGTTTTGTATGCTGTCAGGAGGGCATAAAATGTCTTGGGTACAGACATTCTCTCCATTTGGGGTGATAATAATAATAATTTAAACGCTTTGTATAGTACTATGAGACAACGAATCTCATTCGCACAATTTTAGGAAAGAATGTGCAACTTTTTGCACACTGTTAAATACCTAGTTGAGATAATAAAATTTCTACAATATCTTTATAATTGTGTATATAAGATTATATATTCTGACTCTGTGATTTAACAAGATTTAGTCTGCATTTATAGATTAAATTTCTTCAGAGGTTCGTGTTTTATTTTTTATTTTGTATTTTTTTAAGTGTTTCGTTATGTATCGTAATGTCACTAGTGATCATGCCATCCAACGCCATAAACCCAGCACTAGCAACAACAACTACTACTACTACTACTGCTACTACTACTACTTCTACATCTACATGTGCATCTACATGGATACTCTGCAAATCGCACTTAAGTGCCTATCAGAGGTTTCATCGAACAGCGCGCAGAAAAAACGAACACGTATATCTTTTCGTGTGAACTCTGATACACCCTATTTTATTATGACGGTAGTTTCTCCCTGTGTAGGGTGGCGTCAATAGAATATTTTCGCATTCGGAAGAGAAAGTTAGTGATCGAAATTTCGTGAAAAGATCCCACCGGAACAAGAAACGCCTTTGTTTTAATGATGTCCACCCCAAATCCTGTATCATGTCCGTGATACTCCCCAATTTGTCGCTAATACAAAACACGTTGCTCTTCTTTGAAAGTTCTCGACGTACTCCGTAAATCCTATCAGGTAAGGATCCCACACTGCGCAGCAGTACTCGAAAAGAGGACGGACAAGGGTAGTGTAGGCAGTCTCTTTAGCAGATCTGTTGGATCTTCTAAGTGTTCTGCCGAATAATCATCATCTTTGGTTCACCTTCCCCACAACATTGTCTATGTGTTCTTTCGAATTTAAGTTGTTCTTAATTGTAATTCCTAGGTATTTAGTTGAATTTATGGCGTTTAGATTTAAGTTATCGTGTAACAGAAGTTTAACGGGTTCCCTTTTGGGCTCATGTGGATGACTTTACACCTGTCATATTTAGGGTCAATTTGCCAGTTGTCGCACCATACAGATATCTTTTCTAAATAGTTTTGCGATGTTTTTTAATCTTCTGACGAGTTAACTAGACGATAAACGACAGCATAATCTGCAAAAATCGCTAGACGGTTGCTCATATTAACTCCTAAATCCTTTATATAGATGAGGAACGTGGAACAGCAGAGGGCCTGTTGCACTATCTTGGGGAACCCCGGAAATCACTTTTGGTTTACTCCATGACTTTCCATGTGTTACTACGAACTGTGACCTCTCTGACAGAAAATCACGAATCTAGTCACAGAACTGAGTCGATGTTCCATAAGCAGGCAATTTCACTACAAGCATCTTGTGTGGTACAGTATCAAACGCCTTCTGGAAATCTAGAAATACGGAATCTACTTGAAAGCCCTTGTCAGTGACACTCAGCACTTCGTGTGCGTAAAGAGATTCTTAACAGGTTTTACGTTGGGGGAAGAAGTAGAAGTTGTAATTCTGTTGGTATCAGTTGGAACGGCCACATAATTTAAAGAAACTAGGAAGCAATGGTAGACTCGAGGGGAGCACTAGCTCACAAAAACTTTATCGGGATAGTGAAAAACCGAAGGTGGTCGTAGAGTCATGCAAGGGGACGTCTATCGTCACAACTGTCTTTTGCAATAAATATTGAGGTAGTTTTCATGTCCTTAAATTGGGAAGCCAAAGTAGCAAAATGTGTTAATGGAACTTTCCTAAAGCACTGTAATTGGCTCATCAAATTAAACTGTTTCCCTTTAGTCGACAGGCATATACGGATTTCAGAGCTGTGTTCCAAAAATGAACAGCATAGAGACAGAAGTGATGACACTTTCTACAGGACCTGACCATCATTTTGCAGGACAATGCTCAAGCACGTATAGTGCAAGCTGTTACTGTTTTGTTTCACTGATGGGGCTGCTAAGTGCTATACCACCTTCTGCACTCCCATGACTTAAGCCCACGTGAGTACAACTCAATTTCTAAACTGAAGGATACACTTCACGGCATTCGCTTCAGAACTGCTACAAATTCGTCGGGCAATAGACCGCGCCGCTCGAACTGTCAACACACTCGGCACTGCTAAGAGTATCCTACGACTTCCACATCGCTGGCAACGGGTAATACACAATGCTGGTGACTACTTTGAAGGTCAGTAAAACTTCGAAACACGTATCTGTTTTGTACGAGCTGAAAATAGATAGTTGCCACTGTTAAAGTTCCAACCTTCGTATCTATAAAGCGGCGTCACAGCCTGTTATGTATTGATATAACTTCAAATTACAGACATCCATTACGCCATACGGCATTATCGATTGAGATAACACAGTGGGTAACCCTTATGATTGGTATTTATACCCAGTTTTATTTGTACTGAGGTGACAAAAGTCATGGGATAGTAATATGGGCATATGCAGATGGTGGTAGTATCGTGTACGTAAGGTATAAAAGGACAGCGTATTGGCGGAACTGTCTTTTGTATTTAGGTGATTCATGTGAAACTGTGTCCGACGTGATTATGGCTGCACGACGGGAATTAACAGATTTTGAACGCAGGTTCGTATTTGGAGCTAGATGCATGGGACATCCAATTTCTGAAATCGTCAGGTAATTCAATATTCCGAGATCTACAGGAGTTTCTTGTCACTACGGACTACCCAGTGGCCGATGGTCTTCACTTAAGACCGAGAGCAGCGCCGTTTGCGTAAAGTTGTCAGTGCTAATAGACAAGCAGTATCACGTAAAATAACCACGGAAATCAATGTGGGTTATACGATGAACGTATCCGTTAGAACAGAGCGGCGAAGGTTGGTGTTAATGGGCTGTGGCAGCAGACGAGCGACGCAGTTGCCTTTGCTAACAGCACGGCATCGCCCACAGCGCCTCTCTCGGGCTCGTGACATATGAGCTGGACCCTAGACGAATGGAAATCAGTGTTATGAGTCCCGATTTCAGACGGTAAGAGCTGATGGTAGGGTTCGAGTGTGACGCTGACCACACGAATTCATAGACTCAAGTTCTCAAGAAGGCACTGTGCGAGCTGGTGGTGGCTTCATAATGATGTAGGCTATGTCTACGTGGAATGGACTGAGTCCTCTGGTCCAACAAAACCGATCATTGACTGGAAATGGTTATATATGGCTACCTGGAGACCATTTGCAGCCATTCACGGACTTCATGTTCCCAAACAACGATGGAGCTTTTACTCGTATGTATGACAAGGCTCCATATCACTGGTCAGTCCGTACAAAAAATCCTGCAACGGCCACACTCTCACAGTTATAGACGGCTATAGAGGCATTATGGCTCAATATTTCTGCAGGGGAGTTCCAATAAACTGTGGAGTCCATGCCACGTCCAGTTGCTGCACCACTCCAGGCAAAATAGGTGCAACACGGTATTAGGGGGTATCCGAAGACTTCTGTCAACTCAGTGTACTGACCGCATCTAGTAATCTTTGACGTCAAGGAGCTGTTAATCCAGATTTTCCATTCCTCCCTTCGCTTAAGAATATGATCTGTGTGCGGTGGTAGGCAGATGGTGGCAGGCGCAGCGTTGATGACTCGTTCGGTGCTGCTGGCGGGATGGGTTAGGAAGCTGTACGCTGGCCCTGCGTAACAAACGAGGTGGCGTTCATTTCCGGAGCAGCAGTAATGACGCAGCGGCAATTAAGCGGCGGCGCCTACGCGCCTCGCACCTGCCCTTCCTTCCTTCCGTCGCGTCGCACTGCTCTAATTAAGGGCCGGAGCCAGCCAGTCCCCTGTCAGGGATTGTTCTCCGCCTTTGTCGCTGCTCGGGGTTGTGGGCACCCACTTAATGCATCATAGCGCCTGATGCCTATACTTTCTCTGCGAATAAAAAGTTTCATTATTATTCCTTAATGCACTATCTATGGAGTCACTGAAATTTACTGTAAAATCCTGGTTAGAGAAAGGGTATAATTTTTCGTACTTAACAAAGAAATTATATCTACGAAATTTTGTTTCTGTTTTGTCTATACATATAGTGCAGTGACACAAGTGAAATTTCATGCTGGTTTGAGGAGTTTCGGTAATACGGCTTTTTGAAGTAGTTGTATGTACTTGGCTGTGTGCGTAGGCGCCGGCCGAAGTGGCCGTGCGGTTCTAGGCGCTGCAGTCTGGAACCGCGAGACCGCTACGGTCGCAGGTTCGAATCCTGCCTCGGGCATGGATGTGTGTGATGTCTTTAGGTTAGTTAGGTTTAAGTAGTTCTAAGTTCTAGGGGCCTAATGACCTCAAAAGTTGAGTCCCATAGTGCTCAGAGCCATTTGAACCATTTTTTGTGCATAGGCATGCGACCGCACCTTTCTGTCTCTACGTCTATACTCTGTAAACCACCCAGAAGTGTATGACAAGAGCTGCTTCCCACTGTACAACGTTGTAGGATTACAACTCGTTGGCTGGCGTAAAACGATTGCTTAAATTCCTATGTACGCCCTGTAGTTGATTTACTATTGTCTTCATTGTACCGACCGGAGCATACCGTAGCGGTTACCCCTCGGGTCAGGATTTTTGGAGGGCGTGGGAGTTGTGCAGGTGAGGTGATGGCACTAGTGATGCAGGACGCCGAGCTCGGGAGCTGGAGTGGATGGTTGTTACACGCGGTACAGCGTCAGTGAAACAGCAATATCTGGATTAATTTTTGGTTACTGCGAAAATGTAGAGAGACTGCCTTTCTGTTGGAATCAGTGATACAAAACGGATGATCACACACTGAGAGTGAGGCTACAGAAGCTGGACATAACGTCACCACAGCTGGCGATGCCGTAATTTGTCCCCATTATTCAGAGGTGTGAGCCGACACTCCCACCTTGGTATCTCGAATATTGCTCGTTCTCCTTGCTTCACGCTTCTCGTCCGTACTAGGACGCCATGTGACGGCAAAATAACAATGTCGGTGCTGTGATACTTTGCTGAATGCGCTTCTTCATTAAGACTCTGCTAGATGGGGCAAAGTATTATGACCGACGCTCTGTCTTTCGCAACATAGCACCACTGGCGTGCTCCAGATAAGGATTGCGACAAACGGTACGAGGGGGATGAAGAATGCTCAGTATTGTAGAACACTCAGTATAATGTCGTTTATTGAAACTGAACTACGCTTCTCGAACAATCGCTATATACACACAAAGAAAACAAATAACATGTAGACAACTATTCATCAAGAGCGTCGGTGAGGTCCGTCGGAGCTGGTCCTAGCTCGGCGAGGAACTGGCTGTACTGCTGCTGCGCTGGCCCTTTAAAGCCGGCGGAGGTCAGCGGAGTACTCCAACTTTCCCTGTGTCTGTGAGGCGACCTCTGCAGAAAAAAGTTCGCATTAGTCTCTAGCAAGTTCTGTTTATTTTGAAGAATCGTTTTCCTCTTGGCTGCGCCTGCAAGTGCTTGTGTATGTTATATAGTTCACAGGGGTGTTTTGAGTATAGTCTGCGTCGCAGGGACCGTCTGTGGCAGACGTAACAACGGACAGAGTCCCTGTCGTCCGCGCCAAGTAATAACGTTACATATTTATTGTACGTACGCACGTGTGCATGTCGGTGCCATTAAGATTGATAAAGTGGAATCCGAATTGTCGTGGTTTCTGTGACGCTTAGCAACAACGGAAATTAAATGTTTGTGAGTCTTTATGAACAACTTTCTGCTTCACCATCAAGAATTACAAAATGGAATGCTACATTTAAACGTGATATACTTCTCTTGAAAATGATACACATGAAGGACGTCCCAAAACTGCAGTCATTGGTAGAAACTTCGAGAAACTGCACAATATGGTACTGGGCGATCCGCGATCGAAGATGTACGAAATGCAGACGTCGTAGGAACGTACGTGAACGAGCACGAGTAATTTTACAAAAGATTTAACTATGTAAAATCTTTATTCAAAACTGAAACAGTTGAAAACTTACTATAAGCAAAGGCGGAAACAAATTTATCACCTTTTCTGGGCATTGTTAAAAGGAATCTGATTTTATACGCCGATTTACTACTGTGGATGAAACATGGATGACTAGGTTCATTGACATCTTAAGACACGCTATTGCCGTTTAGAAAAAATACAACGTTTTCTTGTGCATGTAGTTCACAAGGAAATCTCTGTCCCAGAACATTACCGTTGTTTCTCGATAGGTTCTGCCATTGTTTTTCGACTTATAGCTGCTCCACCTTTCTGAAATGGTAATGCACCTTTATCAGCGGCTCGTATTTTAAAAAAGCACTCCACTTTATGACTGAATCTGTCTCACTCCTTACCCTCAATCTGAGCCGATGAGCCCGCATCTCGTGCTCGTGCGGTAGCGTTCTCGCTTCCCACGTCCGGGTTCCCGGGTTCGATTCCCGGCGGGGTCAGGGATTTTCTCTGCCTCGTGATGGCTGGGTGTTGTGTGCTGTCCTTAGGTTAGTTAGGTTTAAGTAGTTCTAAGTTCTGGGGGACTGATGACATAGATGTAAAGTCCCATAGTGCTCAGAGCCATTTGAGCCGATGAAGTCCGAGTGGCGAACTTGGTTTTACACTTCATCCGACAGGGCCACCTGTATTATTATTGAAGGTCAGAAAATATGGTCTTCTCCCTTGACGAGGGCGGCTGGTGCCCTCCCACTTTAGTCTCTACCACGCAGAGCCTCTGACAGCCCGTGACTGGTGTTTTGGCCTAGTAATTCGTTTATCGTTCTGTGTCCTTCATCGTTTCAATCTAACAGTGTTATCGTTTTTACTCCTACTATTTCATGCACCTGACTATCTTACCTGTCTCCTGTAAACAGAGGGCCTGCCGGTCAGAAGCTTTGCCTCCCGTCATTTGATATGCCACGGACGTCCTTTGGCTATGTTGACCCGGCACACGTCTCCTATCTTACTTTAGCTTTCCTTTATAGATGGGTTTATCCTTCCCTTCCACTTTTTCCATTCTAGACGAACACATTACTGGTTGTTTTTGCTATTCATCTCGTTTATTTTAGAAGATATTTCCAGGATCGCGATATTTTGATCGTCTCATTGCAGATCGTTGAAGCCTCGCTACATACTAAATTCTCAGTGTTAGAGACCACGAGAAGAGAGAGAGAGAGAGAGAGAGAGAGAGAGAGAGAGAGAGAGAGAGAATTCCTACGGGACCAAACCGCTGAGGTCACCGGTCCCTAGACTTACACACTACTTAAACTAACTTATACTACGAACAACACTCACACCCAAGCCAGAGGGAGGATTCGAACCTCCGGAGAGGTAGTGTGAAGAGTAAGGGGAAAGAAAGGTGTAACTCAGTTTTCGTCTTAATGAAATAAACCACATTTTACCTTAAAATTTTATGTCATACTCTCTATAAACCAGTAGTGAAGTAAAATGCAGTATAATTTAAAATAATGTGATGAAATATAATGCAACATAATGAGATGCATTTTCCTCAGTAGCGACTAAAGCATAAAAATCCTTTAGACTACTACATTCCCTTTGTTACAACCAGGCAAATCGTCTGAAATCAAACAAGAAGTCAACCATTGAAGCATTCTACGAAAATGTTAATTATTATTCAATACTGTAGTCATGAACAATCAACTTACCTAGTTGCAACAATGGGACAGATTGCTGTAAAATGCTGCCTGGTTTGCACTACAAGCTAATTACTGTTTAACACTGTAGTCATGAATAGTCGACTTACATAACTGTAACTATGGAACAGATTGCTGTAAAACGTTGCCGGATTTAGACAAAAGCACTGTAAAATACATGGTGAACTTTTCAGTAAATATCATCGTATTTGTGTCATAATACACTATTTTGTTTAGATAACATTGCTTAAACAGCCCAAATATTTTCTTAACGTACGTACACTGAAGAGTGAAATAAATTGCAACACCTGCCTAATGTCGCCCGCATCTCGTGGTCGTGCGGTAGTGTTCTCGCTTCCCACGCCCGGGTTCCCGGGTTCGATTCCCGGCGGGGTCAGGGATTTTCTCTGCCTCGTGATGGCTGGGTGTTGTGTGATGTCCTTAGGTTAGTTAGGTTTAAGTAGTTCTAAGTTCTAGGGGACTGATGACCATAGCTGTTAAGTCCCATAGTGCTCAGAGCCATTTTTGAACCTGCCTAATGTCTTGTAGGGCCCCCGCGAGCACGCAGACGTGCCGAACACGACGTGGCATGGACTCGACTAATGTCTGAAGTTGTGCTGGAGGGAACTGACATCATGAATCGTACAGGACGGTCCATAAACCCGTAAGATTACCAGGGTGTGGAGATCTCTCTTGAACAGCACGTTCCAGATACGCTCAGTAACGTCCATGTCTGGGGAGTTTGGAGGGAAGTGTTTAGCCTCAAAGAGTGTTCCTGGAGCCACTCTCTAGCACTTATGGACGTGAGGGGTGTCGCACTATCGTGCTAGAATTGCCCAAGTTCATCGGAATGCACAGTGGATATGAATGGATGCAAGTGATCAGACAGGACGCTTAAGTACGTGTCACCTGTTGTAGTCGTATGTAGACGTATCAGGGGTCCCATATCACTCCAGCTGCACACTCCCCACACCATTACAGAGCCTCCACCAGCTTGAACATCTCCAGCTGACATGCGGGGTCCATGGATTCATGAAATTGTCTCCGTACTCGTACACGTCCATCCGCTGGATACAATTTCAAACAAGACTCGTCCGACCAGGCAACATTTTTCCAGTCATAAACAATCCAAAGTCGGTGTTCACTGGCCCAGGCGAGGCGTAAAGCTTCGTGCCGTTGTCATCAAGGATACACGAGTGCGCCTTCGACTCCGGGAGGACATATTGATGATGTTTCGTTGAATGGTTCGCACAGTGACACTTGTTGATGGCCCAGCTTGGAAATCTGCAGCAATTTGCCGAAGGGTTGTACTTCTGTCGTGTTGAACGATTCTCTTCAGTCGTCGTTGGTCCCGTTATTGCAGGATATTTTTCTGGGCCGCGCGGGATAGCCGCGCGGTCTCCGGCGCTTTGCCGTCGGAGGTTCGAGTGCTCCCTCTGGCATGGGTGTGTGCGTTGTCCTTAGCGTAAGTTAGTTTAAGTTAGATTAAGTAGTGTGTTAGCCTAGGGACCTATGACCCTAGCAGTTCGGTCCCATAGGGACTTACCACCATTTACCAGCCCCATCATTTTCCGGCCTCAGAGATGTCGGAGATTTGATGTTTTACCGAATTCCTGATATTCACGGTACATTCGTGAAATGGTCGTACGGGAAAATCCCCGCTCCATCGCTATCTCGGAGATGCTGTGTCCCATCTTTCGTGCGCCGACTGTAATACCACGTTCAAACTCAATTAAATCTTGATAACCTGCGATTGGAGCAGCAGTAACCGATCTAACAACTGCACCAGAGACTTGGCGTTGACTTTGCCGACCGCAGTGCCATATTCTGCCTGTTTACATATGTCTGTATTTGAATACGCATGCCTATACCAGCTTCCTTGGCGCTTCATTGTATTTTCCTCTAAATACATTCTGCACGTTGTTGAAGGTTTACTGTCTTTGATGACGTTTGACAGTTTTTATATGAATACCTAACAACGATAGTATTGAAGCGTCAAGCTTCCAGAGTAAATAACTGAGTTTGTCTCTTTTTATCAAATGGTGCTCTGGCACACACTTCAGGCTCATGTGTAATTTTCTGGAATACCGTGAATAGAGCAAACCTCAGTGTCTTATTGGCGGAGTGTCAATACCGACCTGAAACCTTCGTAATGTCTTGATCGCCTCTGTTTAACATGAACTAACGTAATTAAGCCTGCCAGATATTGATGTATTTTGTGATGAATGAAAATTGAAATTACGCAAGATTTAAAATTTTTCTCCATCAGTTATGAAAATAACACGCTGTAAAATCACAGTTGCATGCATGTTATTGGTGCTCAGTATTATTATTAGTAATATTATTATTTTTTTTTAAATAGCTTACATTCAACCAGTCTTCTGCGTTGTCTTTGTCATACCTTCGATTACAGTATCCTTTCTGAGAACATAGTTATACTGGATATCAAAACAATAACACAACCTGAAGAACTTGGCAGTTGGCAACTGCTGTTGAAAAGTTACTCCATAGCCTCACAGAACCAAATAATGACTTACAGGAAATGTCAAGCCTGGTAGTCCTCCTACCAAAGTTTGGATGACTTATTTTCTTCCCCTGGCTTTCTTGTTTTCGTCGAACTTAACTTCATCTTCTAACATTCCGCAAGGCTCTTCTGGTTTCTTGACAGTGCAGCACAACTCAGCACTCCCGACTCCTAACCCGCCCGTTATATTACCCTTTACTACCTGTTAGTAGAAGCTACTCATTGTGTGAATCGAATTATAGCAGTAACTCCGAAAATTGACTTACCTGCTTGATTTCTCTTACCCTTCGAGGAGAATTTTCTAGTCCTAATCATTCTCTTCTCTCTAATCCGTGATACGACATGTTCATTTCAGTCACGTGTATTGCTGTTGGTGTGAAGGTGTGAATTGTTCACGAGCATTGGAGCACTAGACATTCGATCATGGTTTATGACTAAGCAGCACGTAGCACAAGTAAGAACTTGAAAAGTCATGCCTCAGGAGTGCCACGGCTGGAGTGCATCGCCGGCTCATCTCGGACGGTACCGCTTTCTGCCATGCCGCTTTATCAATTCTCGCCTCTTTAAATTCAGTTGTGGGTCATGGCGTGGCGGTTTTCTTTCCTTATCGCGGGCATTAGTCTGCCTGCAGCCGGAGCCAGGCTATTACAGCGAAGAGAGGAGAAGAGAATGGTGGTGAAAGGGGGGGGGGGGGGGGGAGGAAGGGTGTCTCCGGGTGTCGACGCCGCCGCCGGATATTGATTCAGGCATCGGCCGCCAGGCCGCACCTTTGAAGCGCTTAACGCCTTCTCTGCTCTCGAAGGTTTCACATCGAGACCTGGAGCTGTTTCTTCACCTGATGGTCACAGGGGGAACGGAATAACTATTTCACTCCGCGACTGTCTGTGGTTTTCGCGAAGTGTATGTCACAATTGTAATGTCCCGGACGTGGGTAAAGACACGAACAAGAAAAATGCCATATCAGTGGCAGCACTCAGGTTTACATTTTCCAGATAGTATTCAGGCAAGCATAAGCTTTTAGCAAACTGTCTCTCGCTTGAGGAGCGTCGCCGGTGCCAAAAATATCCCATTTGAAATAAGGGTCATGTTTTATGATGGTGGCGGTGCGTGACAAACCACTTCCTAAATCGGCGTCGCATCACTGAAGTCTTGGCACCTGCTGAGGCCGGCAAACGATGAACATAGGTCTGGACAGTAGGCTACTGAGGGAAAGGTCGCTTCAGAGACGTAATCGTACGTTCTCTTCTTCATATTGCTCATACTGGCGCAGTAGGGATAGAAAAAACCGACCGGTTAAAACTGATACCGCTTTTTAGTTCCGAATAACACCCGGCATGTCAGTCTGCCGTAGCAGCAGTCCTAAAATTTTTAGTTTTAAATAATACTCCTTTTTAAAAATAGCTGATGTCCATTCATAAAAGCTCCGGTGCTTTGAATTACAGAATTATTACGGAGTCTGGGAATAGCGATCACCACCATTTTAATAGCAACACTTACAATTAGAAACTGCCATCCATCTCTTGGCGTAAGAATCGATACAGCATTTCAGAGACGATAATGAACCTGAAGCCATGCGACTTGGCCTATTAGACAGTACGCGTCTACAGGCCATGTGCAATACTTGTCACCATCTGGTCTAAGTGGTAGTTTTTCAAATGGCTCTGAGCACTATAGCACTTAACATCTGAGGTCATCAGTCCCCTAGACTTACAACTACTTAAACCTACCGAATCTAAGGACATCACACATCCATGCCCGAGGCAGGATTCGAACCTGCGACCGTAGCTGTCGCGCAGTTCCAATCTGAAGCGCCTAGAACCGCACGGCCGCACCGTCCGGCGGTAGTTTTTCGCTGTTGTCCTCGATCATCAGTTGTGTTATAGAATGGTATCGTCCCGCTCCTATTGTCGAAATATTTTGCAGAGTGCGGTAGTAATGAAGTGAAGTGTCCCATTTGCTTTAAAAGATTAACTTCTGACATTATATAAGGTGAAAATATCCACAATGTTCCTTTTAAGAGAAGGTAAGTTTGATTGATATGCCTGTAATTTTATTGGCGTGCTATAAGCTTGGGGTAGTAACTGAAATCTTAATTTCGTGGTTGCTTCAGGGCGAAAAATTGGTACCATTTTCAGTCTTCGTTCGAAGTCTACATTTATTACTGGAGATAATAGCAATTAAAAAACCAAAAATCGGTTATTTCAGAAACTGGTTATTTTGGGTAGTTTTGACAGTCAGGTTCAACTGGAGACGAAAAGAACCCGTGTAACCGAAAATCTCCGGTTGTTTCAACGATAACAGCCATCCCTATGTTGCAGTAATCAGGGGGTTAATTTGAACCTATTATTCTCTTTGCCCGAAATTAATTTTTCGTATTCATTCCTCCTTACTCAATTTGCATGAATGGCTCTACGTATTTAATCGACAAGGTTAAGTCCAGGGGCATAAATGAGACTGCTCCTTTTTGGTTGTTTCGTTGGTTCGTTGATATGCGGGAGGGGACCAAAGAGTGAGGTCATCGGTCCCATCGAATTGGGGAAGGATGGGGAAGGAAGTCGGCCATGCCCTTTCAAAAAACCATCCCGGCATTTCCCTGAAGCGATTTAGGAAAAACACGGAAAGCCTAAATCAGGATGGCCGGACGTGGGTTTGAACAGTCGTCCTCACGATTGCGAGTACAGTGCGCTAACCACTGCGCCACCTCGCTTGGTGCTTTTGCACACATGAACTTGCATTCTGATACATTCGTCACATTATGCAGAAATTTAAGTTAAATAATTGTTTTTGTTCTTTCTGTACGTTTTCCTATAAATATTAATATCGTTGCCATACAGTCTCAGAAAGTCGTCATTCATGCTGACAGCTAGTTTCTGCATGCTTTAAAGATCAGAGACCCCATAACATATCCGTCCGGCATGTCTGATTTTGATATTGCTCTCTGTAGGAAGCCGCCTCCCTTTGCTTCCCGTTCGCGGCAAAACGCTGCAGTGAAAGCAAACAAATAACCATTATTGTTGTGAAAAAAGATCTGGTACAAATGCGCACATATGTGTGAAAATATGATGTAATATTGTTGTGTGCTCAAAAACAGAAGGTCATAACAAGAATGACAGTCAACATCTTAGCCGGCCGGAGTGGCCGAGCGGTTCTAGGCGCTTTAGTCTGGAACCGCGAGACCGCTACGGTCGCAGGTTCGAATCCTGCCTCGGGCATGGATGTGTGTGATGTCCTTAGGTTAGTTAGATTTAAGTAGTTCTAAGTTCTTGGGGACAGATGACCTCAGCTGTTAAGTCCCATAGTGCTCAGAGCCTTTTGAACCATTTTCAACATCTTAATGATCACTTCGGATACCTGCTGACAGTGAGTTACCTTTTCATAAGCATAGATAACAAAATCGAAGCAGCCACAAAGCTTCACTGTCATGCAAGGTCGCCTTAATTCTTCAGAAGAACAAGTTCTAAGCCTGATGTCGGAGCGACAATATCATCTGTTCCCTTAGACAGCTTGCTTGTGTCTCTGTAGGTCGAACTGGAGTGTAGATTTAGTGCATACTTTCTCGTCATGTTTCATCTCCCGTTTACGAACAATATCCATTTTGAGTGTGGTGTCTTAATTAGAGTAAATACACAGTGTCCAGTCACATTAATGTGACCACCTTCTGCAGCGAGGTCCGGTGGAAGACTTGCCGGTAGAGAGTCATAGAAGTTCTGGAAAGTACCGATCGGGATATGGAGCAATGCCGGCTCCAGTGGTACGGTCAACTGCACTAAATTTCTGGATTGAGAATCCATAGTACGAGCAACCCGATCGAGGTAGTCCCACATATCCTCGATTGGGCTTGAATCCGGGGAGTTCGATGGTCTGGGGAGTACGGTAATCTCTTCCTGGTTCTCTTAGTACCATGCACGTACACTGTGAGCTGTGTGACACATTGCGTTGTCGTGCGGGTAGATCCCAACGTGCCGCGGAAAAACAAACTCCACGTAGTGGTGGACGTGATCCCCAAGGATAGATGAATACTTGGGTTGATTCATTGTGGTTTACAGAATCACAAGATCACCTAGGAAATGCCATGAAAACAGTCCCCAGACCATAACGCTCCCTCCTCTGTCCTGGACTCTTGCTGCAGGGTGTCTTCTTTCAGGCGGCCACATATCCGATGTGATTCATCAGAAAATGGCACCTGTCACCTCTCAGTGCACGGTCATTTACGGTACTGGCGTGCAAATTTCAGCCTTTGTCGCCTCTGAAAAGCAGTCAGCATAGGTGCATGAAGGAGGCACCTGTTGTGGAGGCTCCTACGCAGCGACGACCATTGAACCATCGTTGAGGAGACACTGTCGCTATCCTTTGGTTCATGTGGGCGAACAGTTGCTTAACATTTCCAGGTCTTTACGCCCGTACACATATCCGCAGCTTTCGTTCACCCCTGTCATGTATTGCCCGTGGGGCACCAGGCCTCAGCGCCGGTTTTGGATGGCACCATTTTGCCATGCATGGTATATTTTAATCACAGTGGTACGCAAACAGTTTACAGACTTAGCCGTTTCGAGAGTGCTTCAACCCTTGGCCCGAAAGCTAATGATCATGCCGTTTTGAATGTGAGATAAATCACTCCGCTTCCGCTTTACGACAATGACTGCACTGTTTTCCGCGTCCCGCTGACATGCTTTATATACCCTCCACCACTAGTGCTGCCACCTGCCGTCCCGTCTCTGAGTGGTTATTGCACGTTGATGTCAAATATAGGCAGTGTCATATTCATGTGACTGACACCGTGTGTATCAGTTCAGTATAAGTGATATAATAGTAATTGGAAGTTGTGTTTTCAAAGAACCTTGTTTTCAGTTGCGGGGTTATCAACAAACAGCAGTATTTTGCACCTCCATTTCCAATTAAGATTCAGCAGTTCTGTTTGAAATAAAATTGTGCAGGCATCCAAGCACAACGGTACGATACCTCTCTCGTAGCATCAGCTACGACTCCACAACAGTATCATTTCGACTCCACAACAGTAACATTAACAAATATGGATTATTTCGACTATAGGTCATAGTAATGAAATAATGATAAATTCCTTGTTTGCCTTTTTTATTTATAATGGTTTGGGGTTGTGATTTCCATACATATAAATATATTCAAAGCTCGACTCCGAGTCGAGAATCCAGTCGTTTCTTCGTCTAGTAGGAACGGCCACAGAAGCAGCCACAATTATTACCGCTCCCTATCAGATCTCCAACGCAGAAGAGCAATGACAAAAGAGAGAATAACTTATGAATCAAGCGCTGAGACATGGTCTCACACCATCGATGTAATGTATTGGTTGACTCCTGCAGTCATATACAGGATATAAAAGTTCATTAATAAAGAAAAAATTATATCTCAATAACAGTTCCATAAAGTAAAGCTCACAGTGGCGACAGGAATGAGCCAAGGACTATTACTGATGTCATTTAATACTTAACGTACTATTGTTAGCTGAATAATATAAGTCTCCGGCCGGCCGCGGTGGTCTCGCGGTACTAGGCGCGCATTCCGGAACCGTGCGACTGCTACGGTCGCAGGTTCGAATCCTGCCTCGGGCATGGATGTGTGTGATGTCCTTAGGTTAGTTAGATTTAAGTAGTTCAAAGTTCTAGGGGACTGATGACCACAGATGTTAAGTCCCATAGTGCTTAGAGCCATTTAATGGTGTCAGTAAACATAAGCTACAGTTGAAATAAAGAATAAGTGTACTAAAAGAGAACATCTGCACGAGTCATTTGAATGCGGAAGACAAGGCAGTAGTCATAGTGCTATGCACAATTTACAGCGATGTTTTCCATGTGCCTGGAGACACATTATCGTGCACTGATAGTATGAGCACGGAATTAAACTGCTACCGGAAACTGATACCGAAAGCCGAAGGTAGAGTAATAAATTCAAAACCCTACAGAGTACCGCAAAAGGAGATGCTCGAGCAGGAAATTGAAAAGATTGTAGTGGATGACAATATCGTACCAAGTGAAAGTGACTGGAATTTTCCCTTCGTTTTAATTCCGAAAAAGATGGATTCCAATGGAAAGCAAAAGTGGCGAATAGTCGCGGACTACAGGCGACTTAGATATTCGTTTCCTAGAATAGACGAAATTCTTGGCGGTCTAGGAAAGGCAAAGTACTTCTCCACCCTCGGCTTAGCGAAGGGTTATTAACAAGTCTTATTAGACGAACAGGATCGAGAACAGACGCTGTCAGTACACCGTATTGGCGTTAAGAGTTCAAACAAATTCCCTTATGTCTTAAAACAGCTTCTAGCACGTTTCAGAAGTTAATTAACTCCGTCTTGACAGCTCTTCAAGACGACAAATTGTTCATCTTTTTGGATGACATGCTAATATTTGGCTCCTCCGTATAAGGGCATAATGTGCAGCCGACGGAGATATTCGAAAGGCTTAGATTCCACAATTTAAAGCTAGGAGAGGAATAGTGCGAGTTTCTGATAGGAAGTGTGTTGTTTGGGTCGTATTTTAACAGCCCGTGGCTTGAGACCAGATACGCAGAAGTTCAAGGTGGTAAACGAGTATCCACAGCCCAAAACATCGAATCAGTTAAAGGCGTATTTAGGTCTTGTGGGATACTACCGGCGCTTTAAAAGCAACTTCAGCAAAGTTGTGAAGCTGCTACGTGAATTATTAAAGAAAGAAATGCCTACTACACCCGGGGTGTTGAACAAGATAACGGTTTCGTGCATTTGAAAGAGAAACTGGTCAGTCTGCCTATACTATAATATCCGGACTTTGAAGAGGACTTCATAATTACAACGGACACTAGTCAGTCAAGTACTGGAGAGTTTTAAGTCAGGGAAAAATCGGAGGTGACTTACCTGCTGCTGACGCTTCAAGGACACGGGATAAGGCAGAAAGAGAGTACGGTTCCATTGCGGGGGAGATGTTGGCCATTTGTTTGGCAGTGAAATCTTTTAGACCATATGTATTTGGAAGAAGGTTCCTGATGCATACTGACCATAAACCCCTAACATGTGTAGGCAGTATATCAGATCCGTCATCCAGATTGATGAAATTTAGGTCAAAGCTAGAGTAGTGTGAGTATCAGATCCTGTAAAGAGTGGAAAACGAAATCAAGTCGCCAGTTCAATCTCGCAAGTGAGAGAGATCAAGGCGGCTGGTGCGCGACAGGAAGGTGACAGTAGGTCAAGACACTGCAGAAACGGGAGCCGTGGCGCTGGTCAGAGACCCACCGGCAGGCGACGACAGTGGGGCGGGCTATTGGGCACGCGAGCAGGCCGCAGGCGCTGCTGAAAAGGACACAGGACACAAAATACGAGGATCCGAGAACAGTGAAAGATATTAGTCAGGAATGTGAAAACAGCATCAAGGATATAGAAAAGTATATCCGGAAATAAGAGACAGCTGAGTCGGAAAAGACAGAAGAAACAATTATGACTGATAAAACCACAGTACTAAAACAGTTTCATAATCATCCCACGGCAGGACACCATGGCATAGGAAGAAGTGGCGAGTATGGAATGGTATGAAGAAACATATTAAAGAGTACATCGGGAAATGCGAAAGTTGTCAAAATAATAAGCTCACTACGAAAACACATTAAGATGCCTCTAGAGATCACGAAGACGTCTGAGCACGTTTTCCAAAGGTGTGATATTGACTTAGTTGGTCCATTAAACCAGACAGACAGAGAGAAGAAGTATATCCTTATGTTTCAGGATGTGCTGATGAAGTTTATGGCATCTGAACTAATTGAAAAGCAAGATGCCGATACAGTAGCTACGATGCTAGTTGAAAACGTTGTACTGAGGTTTGGAATACCGTCAGTATTGTTAAGTGACATGGAAAGTAATACCCTAAGTGAGATTGTGAAAAGAATATGTTAACTACTGCTTATCGATAAGATACAGACGGTAACTTACCATCCTCAAACAAATGGAGCGTTAGAGAGGTCGCATCTAACATTAACAGAGATTGCGACACTATGTAAATAAAGCACAGACAAAGTGGGAAACTTGGTAGTGCGACGACTTTTACGCCCAAGAACTGTCCTTTGGAAAAACATGTAACATTGCAGGAATACAACAGAAAGATCTGGCTGGAGTGAGGTATAATTTTGATGGTTATGTGTCAGAGCTTAAGGACGCATGCAAGGAATGCCCTTATGTGCAGGAACACAGAATACTATGATAGGATCCAGAATCCAAAGGAATTCCGTTGTGGGTATTAGGTTCTGTTGTTTCATGAGAGCGTACGACGAGGCAGATCACATAAGTTAAATGCACAACGGCGAGGTCCTTACTCGGTGGTACAAACAAAGGGGCCTAATGCTTGTAATCTGTCAGAAACGAAATAAATATCTCACAGTTCATGCGAACGAACTGAAGGACTTTCTCAAATACCACATGTCAGCATCATACTACTACGTCCTTGTTATCCTGCTGCACATTGGGGTTGAGCACAACTGACAAAATCGTACACGCAAGTAACGAAGTTCCAGTCATCACCTAGACTGATAATGAAGTGTACGGGTAGAGTGAAAATTTACAGTGTAAAGTGGAAAATTGTGAGTTATTTTAATTTAATGAAACAGAGAGAGAAATTTGAGCGCACTGGGGTCCTCGCGAGGCAAGCAATCGGACTTCATAAAGACAGGTTGGCATTATCGAATATGAGTGCAAGAGAGTTTAATAGTGCAGAACTTGCGTTAAAATGGCACACTGGAAAAATAGAAAAGGCACTGGGTCTGACTGCGCAATTGGCACGGCATGAATCCCGTCATAGAAACAAGAACTCTTAAACTTCGTGGATGAGGTCAATAAGGTTCTGTTCGGAACATTAGACGAAAATGACGCCACGTACTTTAAAGAGAAGACAGAAACGGCTGCTCCGACTTTTGAAAGAGTAAATGACTGTAGTTACAACAATCTTAACTAGTTTTAAACAAGCGGTAAGCTCCATTGCGAAAAATGAAGAAATTGTTACGCATGGAATGAACCAATTACGCTGCCACATAGTACAATTTGAGAACTTTACTGCCCAACGGTTACAGAGAGCCGTAATTTTGATCCCATTAACGCACAGTTGATACAAATGGCGAGCAGTTTCAGTGAGCTAGAACAGGAATACCATATGTTAATATCGGCGATTGTCATCGCTCCGTAAGGTATTCTGTAACCTCACCTGGTCAGTCCACTTCAGATCGTGAAGTATCTGGGCCTAATGAAAGATAACATCAAAGAAAAACTGTTCAATGTCGACCTTACCGTAGATAGAGGAGACCAATTAATCGGAATCGTTGATCTGGATGTTTTCATTGCTGGAAACATCTTAAGTTGTTGTTAAATGTCCCTCTAGTAAAGAACGACATGTGTAATCTCTACAGAATACTCCTGTTACCGTTAGAAGTAGACGGAACGAGACGTTTATTTGTGTGTATTGCCCCAGAAAAAAAGTAACGAACAGTGAAAAATGTTGGATCAGAGCCTCAGAATACACAAGTAGGTATTTATACTTAAGTTCATGTATGATCATTAGAAGTGTGAGGCTAAGAGGGAACATCCAGCGAGAGAAATTCCGAAGGATTGCGTGCAGAAGTTAATAGTGTTAAACGAAAGTCTCTGGACACCATTAAGTATTAATGAGTGGTGGTCTGTTGCCCTGGTAGACGAAGGCACTACTATCATCTGGCATGTCTGAAGTTCCACGGATATACTCCGAGGCACAGGGAAGATAAAGCTTTAGGGTAAATACCATGGGTATATTACCTCAGACAGTTATACAGCCTGAACATATAATACGATCAATCATCCCCATTAGTGATATTGTGCCTGGAAATGACGGAGAGGAAGAATATAAGTGATATTAAGCTGGAATTACCAATACAGCCTAGATTTAGGCAGTTAGATTACCTACCAACTGCAAGGAATAAGTTGGATGAGCTACAAAATGAGATTGAATACGAGGAGGGAAGTGCCTTCAGCAACTCGTCAAGTCATCTCTCTTACTGGAGTTTCGTGTACTCTGGTGTAGTAATTATAGTCATATTATATTGTCTATGCAAATAATGTAAATGTTGCCGAGACTGTTTTAGATCTGTGCGCAAAACAGTGGCTAACGATTGGTGCAGAAAAATATGTGTTAAAAGCCCTATCGTAATTCAGCGGCCAGAGAGGGGTATAGTCAAGTACTATCCTACGAAAAGCACGTCAAAAGACAGTGAAGACAGAATTTTTGACAGATTTCTACTGCCTGCGAGACATTCACAAGTGAAGTTAGAAGTGGTGTTTATCAAAATGTTAAAATAAAAACGAAGAGACGCTGATGAATGATAACACTGGTAGAAAGCGTAAAAAATCTTATGTAAAGAGCTCTCCTTTCAGGCACTGAAATTGTAATTATGTTATGAAGTGTACATTAATGTATCAATTCTAATTCATTGTAAAGTTGATTGTAAAATAGTATATATACCCGCCGTAACACAAAACAGAATTGGTGGGATAATACGAAATGTCTCATATTGTAAAATAAAATATATCTTTATTTCAGATATTAGAATATGTAAAATGATATTTAGTGTGAAATGTAAAAATTTAAATTTTCTCTTACAGGAAAAGATTGGTGTGTATGTATTCCTGTAGTGGACAGTTCTGAAGCAGTTACGTGTGTCTTTTGAGCGTTATTGTAAGGCAAATGTGTATGTTTCCCCATTAATGAAATAAAATTTATAAAAAACCTTGTATAAAAATTTGCAGTCGCTGAGGACAACGCCTACAAGTTATCCCTAAGGGAGGTGGGGGAGGGGGGGGTCGAATAATTAGATAAAGCAGTGAACGGAAGCCAGAAAGAATAAGTTGCTCTAGAAAGTGCTCGGAGTAGAAGAGGCGACGCCACAGGCAGAGCAGTGGCTTGTGCGTTGGCCAGCAATGTTACGTGGACTCACGAGGTAACACGTGAACTCTGGTGGAGAAGCCGTAAGGCGGGGGATGGGGAACCATATATGATCACATACCAGGCCCGAAAGGACACACACATGGAAGGGGCGACGCAGACTGTCTCATACACCACTGGCCATTAAAATTGCTACACCAAGAAGAAATGCAGATGATAAACGGGTATTCATTGGACAAGTATATTATACTAGAATCGACATATGATTACATTTTCACGCAATTTGGGTGCATAGATCCTGAGAAATCAGTACCCAGAACAACCACCTCTGACCGTAATAACGGCCCGGGCATTGAGTCAAACAGAGCTTGGATGGCGTGTACAAGTACAGCTGCCCATGCAGCTTCAACACGATACCACAGTTCATCAAGAGTAGTGACTGGCTTATTGTGACGAGCCAATTGCTCGGTCACGTTTTCAATTGGTGAGAGATCTGGAGAATGTGCTGGCCAGGACTGCAGTCGAACATTTTCTGTATCCAGAAAGGCTCGTACAGGACCTGCAACATGCGGTCGTGCATTATCCTGCTCAAATGTAGGGTTTCTCAGGGATCGAATGAAGGGTAGAGCCACGGGTCGTAACACTTCTGAAATGTAACGTCCACTGTTCAAAGTGCCGTCAGTGCGAACAAGAGGTGACCGAGACGTGTAACCAATGGCACCCTATACCATCACGCCGGGTGATACGCCGGAATGGCGATGACGAATACACTCTTCCAATGTGTGTTCACCGCGATGTCGCCAAACACGGATGCGACCATCATGATGCTGTAAACTGAACCTCGAATCATCCGAAAAAATGACGTTTTGCCATTCGTGGACAAAGGTTCATCGTTGAGTACACCATCGCAGGCGCTCCTGTCTGTGATGCAGCGTCAAGGGTATCCGCAGTCATGTTCTCCGAGCTGATAGTCCTTGCTGCTGCAAACGTCGTCGAACTGTTCGTGCAGATGGTTGTAGTCTTGCAAACGTCCCCTTCTGTTGACTCAGGGATCGAGACTTGGCTGCACGATCCGTTACAGCCATGCGGATAAGATGCCTGTCATCTCGACTGCTAGTGATACGATGCCGTTGGGATCCAGCACGGCGTTCCTTATTACCCTTCTGAACCCACCGATTCCATATTCTGCTAACGCTCATTGGATCTCGACCAACGGGAGCAGCAATGTCGCGATAAGATAAACCGCAATCGCGATAGGCTACAATCCGACCTTTATCAAAGTCGGAAACGTGATGATACGCATTTCTCCTCCTTACACGAGGCATCACAACAACGTTTCACCAGGCAACGCCGGTCAAGTGCTGTTAGTGTAAGAGAAATCGGTTGGAAACTTTCCTCATGTCAGCACGTTGTAGGTGTCACCACCGGCACCAACCTTGTGTGAATGCTCTGTAAAGCTAATTATTTGCATGTCACAGTATCTTCTTCCTGTCGGCTAAATTTCGCGTCGTCTTCGTGGTGTAGCAATTTTAACGGCCAGTAGTGTAGATAAAAGGCGGGGGTGCCTAGCCCACAAGAGAGTTCAGTACAAACAGAAGTACAAGAGGGACACGTTTGTATATTACTCTATTTTGCCGTATTGAAGCAATTACATTGGGTTCACATTCTGCGCGTAGAACTCGTTTAGATCCTGGTAAGGATACACTCCCTTAATTTTACCAGATCCTTGGCGACAGTAAACGGATCAGAATGCAACTGCCGCTTTTAGTTTCGTTCATTTAGTAACGAGGGCATGGGGTGACCATGTTTGATTACTTTGTCACCTGGCCTATGTGTGAGCCTGTGATACTTTACTGTCAAAATACTGTTTGTATTGCTTTGCCATTTCAGTAACAGTTACGACAGAGTGCCTAACTTTCTCTCCCCACACTGATTCATTACTCGTAGTTTCAGAATTGGTGAGTGCCATTCATTACCCTCCGGTTGGTCCAGCAGAAATTAGTTGCGCGCAGTTTGTGGAAGTTAGGTAAATCATTTGTCATCACCTTAAACTGACCTACATGCTGAAACCGTGTAGTCTGTGTGTTGTGGTGGTATGTCATGCTATAACGATTAAATTCTCTGAATACCTTCGCTGGGGGATTGGCTTCAGCGTGATTTTTAGGTATTAGAATTTTACTAACCCCCTTTTCCTTTAGAAAATGTTTCCTCTTATTACTATTACTACCAGTGTTTTGTATGCGTGTAAACATATTCAAAGTCAAGTCCGAGTCGATAGTCCAATCGTTTCTCTATACAATAAGAGGAGTCACAGGAGCAGCCAGAATTCGAGCGGCTCTGTGTCTCATCCTAATCAAGAAGAAGGATGACGAAAGGTAATATAACTCCTAAAGAAAGTGCTGTGGCATGTACTGACACCGGCGATATAGTGTCTTGGTTCAAATGGCTCTGAGCACTATGGGACTTAACTTCTGAGGTCATCAGTCCCCTAGAACTTAGAACCAATTAAACCTAACTAACCTAAGGACATCACACACATCCATGCCCGAGGCAGGGTTCGAACCTGCGACCGTAGCGGTCGTGCGGTTCCAGACTGTAGCTCCTAGAACCGCTGGCCACCCAGGCCTGCTATAATGTCTTGGTTTACACGATCATGAATCGTACGCAGATATATAAAAGCTATTTGATAAAGAAAAAATAATAATTTCTCTTAAAAGTTCAATAATTTTGAGAAAAATTGAACTAGATATTACATGGGATACCGATTACCATACAAATATAACTGATTCGCAAGAGTACTCGCTGAGATACAAAAATCTGAATTGTCGAAGGGAAAGTCACTAGGATTGATTTCAGAAATAGTATGAATGGAATCATTGGGGATGAAATCTATGGAATGCAATGACACGAAATGATGTCAGCGTTGATCGATCCCCTGCAATGTAATGAATATTTCGTGACATCTCCACTGATCCTTTCATTTCATTTCAGTGCATGTAATTTATTTGATAACAGTTCTTATGTTCGTCTAAGTTGCCTGTCCTATTAATTTTTTGTGCATTGGAATATATAGAGATATGAATAAAAAATCGGATTTGAACAGATTAGTAGCATACTTTTTTCTGTTTAGATTTCTCTGTTTTCAAATATACCGGTAAGTAATGGAATTAGGCTCACGAACCGAGTAGACTGTAGAATTAACTTTCTCCCTGATGGCGGCAGCGAGTCAATGCGGCCGGCCGTGGTGGCCGAGCGGTTGTAGGCGCTCAGTTCGTAACCGCGCGACTACTACGGGTGCAGGTTCGAATCCTGCCTCGGGCATGGATGTGTGTGTTGTCCTTAGGTTAGTTGGGTTTTACAAGTGGAGTCCGCCAATTGTGAAATTCAGATTCAATTCATACTTCGCATAATAAAAGCTCATGGCCAGAGGTGTAATCTGGCAAAGCACCAAGATGCACTTCTCAGCCGTTGTCGAGAAAATCGACAGTTAAAATAAACCGTTGCGGTGAAATACTCTCTACGATTGATAATTTTCTACAGGGTCGTGGCGCAGCGGTAAGCGCTCGGGTTCATAATTCGAAGGTCATCGGATCGAATCTCGCGCCATGCAACCTTTTTTTTTTTTGGTATTTGTTTTTTGTAATTCAAATGAGTGTGTACACACATATATAATTCCCGGCAATCAGTTGCAACATTTATGCATATAATAAGTTGTTCAAAGTCGTTTGTCGTGGAAAAACTGGCGACTTCGAACATCATTATGTTTTCCGCAAACAAAGTTGTATTTCACAAATGTTATTAATTGTCTTCAAATGGCTCTGAGCACTATGGGACTCAACTGCTGTGGTCATAAGACCCCTAGAACTTAGAACTACTTAAACCTAACTAACCTAAGGACATCACACACATCCATGCCCGAGGCAGGATTCGAACCTGCGACCGTAGCGAATTGTCTTCATAATGTTAACCACGTATAGTTAACGGAAGACGTAGAAACGATATTCCGAAACGAATACGTATAGCGTAAGTCAAACGTTCGAATTAGAATAGAAACCCCACGAACACAAATTTGCTGTGGCAGGTATGAAATATAAACTCCGTTACTCGCTCGTTACACTTGAAGGACAGATGTTGTATGGGCCGAAACGAGCCGCCGCATAACAGCGTAGTTGCCTGCTAACTTCGAAAGAAGGTAGATGCGGTCCCTAGCGCAAGTTATAACATGGTCGAAAATCAGTGCGGACGTGAGAGCTTTGGTACACCCCGTTAAACAAACGGAAAAATGGAGGCGGTACAATTGGAGAGCGATCCGCCTTCACCACCATGCATAAGCAATTAATTGTATATATATATATATATATATATATATATATATATATATATATATATATAATTTGAATTACAGAAAATTAATAATAAAAAAAATGTTGCATGGCGCGAGATTCGATCCGGCGACCTTCGGATTACGAGCCCGAGCGCTTACCGCTGCGCCACGACGCTGTGGAAAATTATTAATCGTAGAGAGTATTTCACCGCAACGGTTTATTTTAACTGTCGATTTTCTCGACAACGGCTGAGAAGTGCATCTTGGTGCTTTGCCACATTACACCTCTGGCCATGAGCTTTTATTATGCTCAGTATGAATCGAATCTGAATTTCACAATTGGCGGCCTCCCCTTGTTAGTAGTTCTCAGTTCTAGGGGACTGATGACCGCAGACGTTAAGTCCCATAGTGCGCAGAGCCATTTGAACCATTTTTCGAGTCAATGCGGAATGATCTCCATAAGACACTGAAATCTGAGGAGCAGCCATCCTGATTCATGACGACACAACAAAAGCCGTGCAATGGTGAGTCAAAACTGGGAATGAGACTCGCACGTCCCCGTCGGTGCGGTCTCATATGTGCTGAAGAGGTCTCGAGTTCAGGTGACCTGGAGGACCACTCAAGCAATCTCATGTCCATAGAGTGTTGCGAAAACCTTCGACACGTCAGGAGCGATAGAGTAATGCATTATCTTACTGAAGTCACAGGTTATATTTCAGATGGTTTTAGGCACACAAACGGATGCACGTGATCGGACAGTAGGTTCCGGCATCGTTTGCCGTTCAAAATCAGTATGAGTCATGTCAGGGGCCCCATATAATACTACATAAATATGGTGAATTCTTCTCGGGTTATCAGCCGAGTGGTGGCGTCGTCTTGCCGCGCGGTTTCAGTGAGTTTCGTACCCATCATCTTCGCCAGTTACGAAAATGGTTAGTGGCAGTAACAACTGTCTTACAAAATCTTACACAGGATGAACTGAGGGTAATTGAGGAGAGACATAAAAGGAAACTGGCTTCGCCTGTAACGTACAGTCAACATCGAAGTCGTTGGGGCCAGGGGACTTGCTGAGATTCGTAAGGACTGGAAAAGGAGCCAACTGTGGCGTGTTGAGAAATCATCGCGGGCGTTTACCAGATGGAATTAAACGAAAGTCGCCCTACGAGTATTTGAACACGATCCCACTGTCTTTATAACTGTGCTACCTTGTTAGGAGCAAATTCAGAAAGGAAGAAATTAGCTGCTGAACACGCCATGTAGGAAAAACACGCTCTAATGTGCGTGGGGTTTCTGACCACTGCAGACTAAAGAGCCTCGTTCCCGAGAACAAGCGAACATGAAGTGCTCTCCCACTGCAAAGCGAGACGCTTCTGCTCGTCACGGTCATACCCCGCCAGTTATAATTCCGCAGTTCTAATTAAGACGCGGCCCGCGGAATGTGAATAACTCGCTGGCGCCGAGGCAGCTGGTGGAGTAACTGAGGCAAGAATAACTCCGGCTCCTTTATCTGCTGCTGAATTAAGGAGCAAGTTTTGTGGCAAGTCGCGCCGCGGAGGCTGCGGCGGCGTGTCGCCGCGGCGTCTGCTCGCGGCCGCCTCCCTCATTTCCCTCTTGATGCAGTGCCGGCTGGGCTGCGACTTTGCCCATTAGGGACACGCCGCTGTACAAATAACGAGGGGCAGCGCTAACGCACCCGACTGGTCGCCGGAGAGGTACCCGCTGTGTCCGCTTCCGTAATACCTTGGCGCATACTCTCACCCTCTGTGATAATATTATGTGTGCGAACTACGTGAAGAGTTACGTTGCTCGATATCACTCTTACATCGCCCAGTCCAGATAATCCCTAACTTTAGT
Organism: Schistocerca americana; assembly: GCF_021461395.2. Classification (NCBI taxonomy): domain Eukaryota; kingdom Metazoa; phylum Arthropoda; class Insecta; order Orthoptera; family Acrididae; genus Schistocerca; species Schistocerca americana. The sequence goes on from NC_060119.1 coordinate 720,475,257, forward strand.
TGATGCACTAGCCCTTACATTGTACATGACTACGTTTAATGCTTGTTCCTGAAATGTCGTAACACTGAAAGCAGTTCATTGTGGTAGACGGTAGATCAATGGGGTGGAGAGTGAAATGTGGAGAATTACTTGAACGTTATTTTTTTTAAATACATATTTTTTAGATACCATGGTCCAAGAAGAGTATTACTCTCAGGCGTTTATTTTTCAGTTATGTCAGAAATCTTCTAAATATTCTAGAATAACTGCAATAATTATTTGTAACGCAATTGTATATAGCCGATCGTATCCAGCTGATTGTAGCATCCAGACAACACTTGGTGCCCAGCTGGTGTCCATACGTGTACTTTATACTCACATGGATATGGTGTCTGTTCTTTCGGACATGTCCGAAAGAACCGACACCATATCCATGTAAGTATATAGTTCTGGCAATACCGGTCATGACCATCCTCTTCTGTGTGGATGCACACATATTACCCGAACTCTTATGGGACTGGGTAAAAATGTCTTCACGAGTAATGAGTGTGTTGGGGTGGGACACTACGAATGTAGTGTGTGGACATACAAGGTGAGAATGTGGGTCTCGCCGGAGGCGTGCGCGAGATAGTCCCTGCAGTCGCACTATCTTCTATGCCCTCGTTGGCTCAGATAGATATATAAAAAAAACTGAGTATATGGAACAATGAACAAACTGAATGAGTGTCTTCGGACGTCCACCATGAACAAATTCAACGAACAGTATAGAATAAAGTGAGATTTGCCGGCACGGTAGCTCAGCGTGCTCGGTCAGAGGATTAGCTACCCTCTGCAACAAAAAACTGAGTGAACGATCAACAAAGAACCTGAACGGCTGTCATCGGACGTCCGCCACTAACAAATTCATCGACCAATATAGAGCAAAATGATATAAAAAAAGATGGGTAGAGTGTCTGCCATGTAAGCAGGAGATCCCGTGTTAGAGTCCCGATGGGGGCACACATTTTCACCTCTCCCCGTTGATATATCATTACCCGTCAGCAGCTGAAGGTATTAATATATAATTCTAATAAGTGTACGTAGTTAACCAACAGTCTTGGTTTCTACTTAATATTTTTATGAGGGTTATACCTGTCATCATCATTAGCCAGTTATCAGCAGCAGCAGCTGGCTGAAGGCTTCCTCCAGACATCCGCATACATTACTACTATCAGTTTCATGCATCTGTGTTTAATGTTGTATACCTACCATCCATTGTGTCGTCAGTTTGGTCTTTTCTTATTTCTTGGGATGTAGCCAAGAACTATCTTGATCTATGTACTATCAATTCGTCTGGCTGCATGTCCTGCCTATTTCCATTTCGTTTTCTTGGCGGTCGTTATCACGATTCTGATGTGTTCCGTCATCCACGTGTTCGTTTTCCTGTCTCTCATGCAATATGTCGAAACTGGTAATACTGATAGATTTTGCAAACTTTGCGTTTCAGACACATCAGAAACTTAGTTGCGAAAGCAAGTTTTATTCCTCTATTTATATTTTCTGCAGGGCGTCCAGCAGTTTTATTTTCCCAACTGCCATAAGTACAAAATACCATCAGCTAGTTGTGTTGTAATTTTGTTTTCAGTGAGCTGACTCAGTATAATTATTTTTTAGGCTTGCTTTCCATCTTGCTCTCGTAAAGTCACCCATTCGATTTGAGGTTTGTCTGCGCGAATACGCAATTCAGTGACTTTAACAGTTTTGTGCTTAATATTTTTGCTTTATCTTTGTCACTTCTCTGAGACATTTTAACAAGGGTCCCAATGTTTAGACTGCAGGCCAAAATGTCAAACCCCACGCCTTAAGTAACATCTGTATATTCACAAGATACAAAGATTAGTTTAGTTTAATGAATAAGTTTCTCGAAGTTTTCTTAGAACAGATCTTGCCCAGCGTTATACGGTGTACTGAAAACTAACTAATTTATATTTTTATTCGGATTTACGATACGTGAGTTTTACTGTTTGCCTGCTGTTTCAACAGAATTTTATCACTTCCAGTTTATTCTTTCTAAAATAACAGAGTTGTAAATTGAATTTTATAGGCTTCTTACTCTCCCAGAATACACTGAACACACTAAAGTTGTTTCTCGTATTAGAAAGTAGGATGTGCTGTGCTTTGTGCAAGGGCCATTCAATAAATAATGTGCCGCAGTTTTTTCTCAGAAAATATTATTTCTTAAGAGTTGGAATTTGGTGACAGTATCAGTCAACATTTCTCTTACATGTGCTATTTTTCTACATAGGCTCCCCCACGTTCTGTGGCCTTACCCTTCGGTATATAAGAGCGTGAATTCCCTGTTGGTAAAAGCTTTAGTCCTGTGCTCGTAGGTCATTAATTTATTTATTTATCGTATGGCAGTATATATGCACAGAATACAAAACTACTACACGTTGACATTTAAGCACAGCTCTCCAGCATAAAATAACACAAATAACAACAGCTATTGATGGATATCAAGGTCTTTTATGTACTTTATAACATCACTCGTCGATGTGAGGAAATCTTGGAAAGGTCCCTTGTAGGCACGTGCGGAACATGTCGGTACATATGGGCACCTGTTTGTTGTTCTGCACCACAGTGACAGGATGGTGATGAAGATTTGTCCCACTTGTAGAAAGTGTCTGCGTATCGTTCATGGCCCGTTCGGATGCGGTTGAAGATTGTTCAAATTGCCCGAGGCTGGTCGAATCCAGGGGGTTTCTTCTGGGCGCAAGGCAGCTTCAGGAGTTGTGGGGAACACTTTTGCTGCAAGCAGTGTTTCCATATCGATGGGATTGAATTCAGTGTCCATGAGAATACTGGCTATGATGAGAGTGAGATGTCTTGCTCTTAGTCTTTTTCGCTCCGCAGGGAATACGTCGTCCAGAGAAGGTCGGTGTTATTAGCAATCTCCTGGTATTCACGCAATAGCGGCTCTTCCGTCTGATATCAAGAGGTGGAACGTGGCTCAAGATAGGTAGCCAGTATGTGGGAGTAGATCGTATTGACCCACTAACAATGCGCATGGCTTCGTTGAGTTGTACGTCTATCTTTTTTACTTGTCGACTATTAAGCCAGACAGGCGCACCGTACTCTGCTGCTGAGTGTACCAAGCCGAGTGTTGATACCCAGAGTGTGTCCGCTGACGATCCCCAATGAGAGCCGCAGAGTTTATGGAGAATGTTGTTTCTGATTTTGAGCTTAGCGGATGTTCGTGTCCAGTGCTCCTGAAAAGAAAGTGTCCTGTCTAACGTGATTCCAAGGCATTTTGAATGAATATAATGATGTCTCCTTCAAAATAGACATCGATGGCTCTGTGTGCCTTTCCGTTGGACAGCTGAAAACATGAAACTTCTGTTTTGTTTTATGTTTGTTGAAACCTCCAATTGCGGAAATATGGTTCAAATGGCTCTGAGCACTATGGGACTTAACTTCTTAGGTCATCAGTCCCCTAGAACTTAGAACTACTTAAACCTAACTAACCTAAGGACATCACACACATCCATGCCCGAGGCAGGATTCGAACCGGCGACCGTAGCGGTCGCGCGGTGCCAGACTGTAGCGCCTAGAACCGCTCGGCCACCTCGGCCGGCTTACGGAAATAGTGGCTTAAGATATCTAGAGCAGAAGTTAGGATTTACTCTGTTCTTTCGAAAGTTTTCTGCTAGGTAGCTAGCGCCCAGTCGTCTCCGTAGCCAAACATTCTGGACTGGGTTGGGGCATACAAGATATATATACATTAAACACGAGAGGAGCAAGGACGGATCCCTGTGGTAAGCCTTTATTCAATACTTCTGGATAGTTAGTGTCTTTTTCTGTAGTTACAATAAATGTCCTCCCAGTTAACATGTTGTCAATTAGTTATGTTGTCCGTTTGCATGAGACAGGTTGCAATGATTTACGAAGCACTCCATGCCGCCAAACTGTGCCATATGCTACACTTAGATCGACGAAAGCAACTAATGTTTCCTGCCTAATCTGGTATCATGCTTCAATAAACATTTTTGAAGATAAGACTTCATCAGCGCAGCTCCGTCCTGGGCGAAATCCAGCTTGCTCAAGAGGAACGTTCTGAAAGATTACTGGACTAATCGGATTGTATAGAATTATTCCAAGGAACTTGTGCTCAATAACACGACTGGGCGGTAGTTCTTAGGCTGGTAGGTCATGTTTTCACTATATGGATTACGCCCTCATCGACTTAAAAGCGTATCTCACGTAGAGAATCTTTGAGTCATCATTTTCTAACTGTTTTTTATGCAGCCCGCTGCAAATTCATCTCCTGCGCACAACCTCTTCATTTCAGAGCAGCACTTGCAACTAAAGTCCTCAATTATTTGTTGGATGTCTTCCAGTCTCTGTCTTCCTCTATTATTTTTACTCTCCACAGCTCTCTCTAATACCATGGAAGTTACTCCCTGAGGTCTTAACATATGTTTTACCATCCCGCCTCTTCTTCTTGTCAATGTTTTCCGTTTATTAATTTCCTCACCGATGCTGCGGAGAACTTCCACGTTACTTACATTATCAATCAACCTAATTTTCAACATCCTTCTGTACCATCACATCTCAAATGCTTCTTTTCTGCTCCGTTCCCGTTTCCATGTCTCAGTACCATACGACGCTGTGCTTCAGACGTACATTCTCTGAAATTTCTTCCTCAAATTAAGACCTACGTTTGATACTAGTAGACTTCTCTTGGTCAGGAATGCCCTTTTTGCCAGCTCTATTTTGCTTTTTATATCCTCCTTGCTCCGTCCGCCACGGATTATTTTGTTGCGTGGGTAGCAGAACTCCTTTACTTCATCTGCTTCGTGGTCACCAATTATGATGTTAAGTTTCTCGGTGTTCTCCTTTCTGCTACTTCTCATTACTTTCGTCTGTCTTCCAGTTACTCTCAGTCCGTATTATATATTCATTGGACTGTTCATTCCATTAATAGACCCTGTAATGTAATTCTTCTCCACTCAACGAATCTTAATGTGTCATCAACGAATCTCAACACTGTTAATCGTAAGTGGACCAAATAAGTGGAAGTCCGGGGGCGTCAAGTCTGTGTTATAGGGTGGATGCGCCAATTACGTCCGACCCAGTTTGGTAATGTGTTCCCGTGTTACGAGACTTGTGTCTGAGCGTGCATTGCCATGTTGGAGCAAGATTTCTTTTGGATTCTTGACAGACCGAACACGTCGGAAACGGTTTGTTCAGAGACTTCAAGAAAGCCTCTGAATGAGTGGTTGACATTCTTGGTAACACATCCATTATGATGTCACCTGCAGCGGGAGATGCCTTGAATTTCTTCTTTTTTGGTGATCGCGAGTGGTGCCTTTTTGTTTGTCGCTCGAAGTGGTGCAACCCAGATTTCTTCGCCTGAAACGATCTGTGACCGTACGGCTTCTGCAGTAGCCTCAGACTGCTGCAACATCCATATGAATTGGCTTTTCTTTGAGTCTTGTGGTCTGTTGGGAGCATTCGTGGAACCCATCTTGAGCTCGCCTTTTAATACCCAAGAATCTGTCACTGCACTCGCACTCCCAATGCTCTCCGGTACCAGTACAGTGGTTGTCGAGTTGTGATGGGCTGGTCCTCGCGAATAATGGCATCCGCACGATTCAACATGTCGCGAGCAGTTGCTGTTACAGGACGTCCTGAACGGGGCTCATTTGGAGCTCAGTTTCTGCACTTCCTTACGCTTTAAATCTCTTTACTCATCGCCCAGCAGCACTCCTGTCAATTCCGTCGTTGCCGTACACTGCAGAGAGCATTTTTGAATAGTCGCCACAGTTTATTTTTCCACAAACAAGAACTGAATTACAGTACGTTCTTTGTGAAGACGCCATTCGAGGCTTCACTAAGGCTCGCCCACCTGTTGGATTTATTCGAAACCTTGCATACAAGCAAAAGAAACATGAAGTTTGAAGCACCTAAAACAGGGACGGAAAATATTTCGGCATGCTAGCCATGCGCTGACACGATTGCCACAGCATGGGGAAGGGGAAGAGGGCGAAATTGCCAATGCGCCGCATTTAAATGGCAATGCAGCCGTCCTGCATACGACTCGGTTTTATACTTCACATTTGTCAACAACTTAAATAAAATATGATTTGAAGTATTTAATTATTTTTGGTGCGCTGAAGATTTTTATGGACCGACACAATGTCACAGGTTTTCGCACTCCGGTTGACACATAATCCTGATGCATTTAGTTTCATAACCGAAAAAAGATCTTTGACAAACATATGTTGATCGAAATATTGTCGCACCTTTGTAGGCTCATGATGGAGACATGGGAACTCTACCTGAGGAAAGCAATGTAAAGATCCTGGACAGTTTTGACGTAAAAGGATTTGTCATAAAAACAGGAATTACCTTGCAGGTGAATCTGTTACATCTGCGTACGCACAGTGGGTCTTTCAGCTGAAACGGAAAACGGTCTCGAGAACAGCTCGAAGACATATGGAAGATTTACACTGTCCTCAAAACGTTTAGAAAACTGTCCTTATAATTCTTTCTGGGCCACTTAAATACTCCCATTCACTTTCACGCCATTGAGGTTAAGGAAACAGGCAATTTTTTTATCACGCGATTTTCACTTTAAATGTATCCCCATCAAATCAGAAATGAATTGTTCCTCACCTTCCAATGTCTTACGGTGAGCAGTGTGCAGTTAAGTCCAGTTAAAATGCCAAGTCTGTAATCCGTTCAGGATGTTCAAGTATTCCTCACGTGCTTCTGCCTGCAAATATAGCACAAAGTACCTCTTGATGTACAGAACAAAGAAACCTGTATGTCGGTCATAATTTTTTTCCTCTTTCATTCCCAACTACATCATTAAATTCTTTCTGCATGGCGTAGTATTGCCATTCTGTAGCAAATTTGCGGTAGCCGTCGATTACGCGACTATATGACACATATTAAGAATTCTCACTTCTCTCTTTTGTCATAACCTTTATTTTTAAAGGCTTATGATGACAGATCGCTAAGTGCATCTTGTTGTGCCATAAACCACTGGACCTACAAAGTTCATTTATACCAGGAAGAGAGAGCGAAGGATAAACAATGCTCACAGGACGATTCTGCCGCGTTTGAACAATGTTGTGGCGACCGAAAAATGCCGCATCGCAATGCTAAACGGAAACATCGCGCTGTAACGAATTCTTTCGTCAAGGACCGAGCAAAGCCGAGAGAGGCCGATCCTCGGTCCGCACACCGCCGACATCGGGCTCGCGTGAAATCTGACACGCTCCTGACCTTAAAAAAAATAAAAATAAAATGTGGGCTTCATCGCTTATGTTTATACCGAGGAGTAGCTCCATCCGTGTCCTCAGCACGAGTTGATTTAGGAAAACAGCGCTTTCCTAACAAAACTGCTTGTCTGGCAACAAAAGTGTCACCGGACGGGCGGTTTTATGTACTGTTGCTTTCTACCAAGTCATGTAAGTACAATACAAATAGTCACAAGCCACTGTAACGTCTCTGAGGAACACCTGTCTTACTCCATTTCGACAATGTTTCCGCACTGATAGCGATAAACAGGAAATGACGCTCCGATAATCGTATCAGTCCATGAGTGATGTGCTGCATTCGGAAGTTTTTGTTTGTGCGGTGACGCCGGCCGCCCCGCGGCGTGCAGCCTTTGTGCCGGATGCCCGCGTTATCTCCCCCTCCCCCTCCCTTCCCCTCTCCACACGCACCCACACCTCCCCCCGTCAGACGTCGTGCTGACGCCGCCCTTCCGCGGTATTACCGCTCTCTAGCGTCTGGCAGATAACGGGCCTTTGTTGACTGAGATTTGTCTAGAAAACGGCTGAGGGCGATGCAGGAGACGGAGAGGACAACGAGAGAGAACGGCGTGGAGGAGGAGGAGGAGGAGGAGGAGAAACAGGAAGACAAAGGCAGAATCTGCGTTCCGGCGTCCTGGGAAGACATACGTTCACTGGTCGCCCACTTTTATAAATCAGCTGTTTAGCATAATCCGACGCACGCCACTGCGTTACAGCTTCCTGGCTTGGTTCCAGCTCGTTCTGGCGATGTACGATGAGCTTTTCTCGTCCACTGGAACAGAGTAATTGTTCTTCAGAAGACACCACGGCAATGACAGATCTCAGTAGTATTTGAGCATATTTGGTTGATGTGTGTCTCTTCATTTCTTCTAAATTTCAGTGTTGTGTAGTAATTGATTCCATATGACAATTTATTATTACAGTCACAAGTTACTTTCTTGTCGTGAGGGTACATTTCGTAACTAGTCGTTATAACATGTTTTCGTTTTCTAAGGAAGCCACTATCGACGTACGCCACCGCCGCACATACATGTTCCAGCTATTCAGAACATTCTTCTACGCAGGCTTTACCGATGTTTAAAGTTAAATAGCAACAACCTGTGATATATTTACTTTCAAGCTCAGGGCTTGTTGTTGTATGCGGGTTTATCATCCACTATTTAGGAAACAATTACTCATAAACTCTATTCATCACACAATATCTGGTAGTCCATTGATAAATAAAATTCATCTGCATTTATTCTGTACTTTAAACATCTATTCCCCTAATTTAGTATGATTTTCCTTCAATTATCTTACGTAATCGAATTAAAATAGTATAATTTTGTGAAGAAAATGACTTTTTATCTCCGTAATAGTCGGGTCAGCAGTGTATTTTCTCTCCGCCCTTAGCACTGTACCCTCAACAAATAATTCCTTTTTTCCTTTACGTTACCCTCTGATTCTAGCAGCTTCTCCCTTGCTATTTCTAAGGTTCATTTACAACACTTCTTGACACTGTTATGTACCGCGATTATTAAACTCTTTCAGAAAAAATTCGAACTCTACTTGGCGATTTTGAATGTCTGGAACTTACTTATTGTCTGTGAACTCGTAGTGTAAAATGAATGCAGATTACTGGTTACATAAAAAGCATCATTGTATATCTTTATTATTCTATACTAGATTAATTACAGAATCTTATGACAGTTCAAGATCGGGACTTACGGAGTGTTATATTTGAGGCCTGTCTTTCAGTGAGCCACTTGGCGGTTAACATTTTCCGTCTCAGTAGCTCGACAGGACAGCGTGGCGTAAGTTTGCAGAGGAAGTGGTTTATCTATAAACTCTGCCTTACAGTACTCACTTACGTGCGATTGTTTTTAAGGACAGGATAGGTTTTTTAAGAAAGCGAAACTTACAAAAGCGAAACAAGATACATCGCTTCGCCGTACCATTCATTTCCGCGTCCAGCAGCACCAGAACATTACATCTGTCATCCACGCTGTATGGTTGGCAGCAGACACAACACAAAAGGCGACAGTGAAACTGTTTAAGTTGGCTAAATCTACATGATTACTCTGTAGTTCACAGTTAAGTACCTGACAGAGGATTCATCGACCCATGTCAAGCTATTTCTCCACAGTTCCTCTGGGCGAATAGCGCACGGGAAATTTTAACACTTACGTCTTCCTCTTATTTTGTTATGATGATCATTCTTCCCTGTGTGGGTGGTTGCAAAAAAATATTTTCTCACTCTGGGGAGGAAATTGGTGATTAAATTTCGTGAGGAGATCTTGTTTTAATGATTGCCACTCCAATTCGCGTGTCATATCTGTGTCGCCCCTATTTCGCGATAGTAAAAAACGAGCGGCCCTTCTTTGAACTTTTTTGATGTTCTTCGTCAGTCATGTTGATGCGTATCCCACACAGCACAGCAATATTGCAGAAGACGGTCAACAAGCGTAGTGTAAGCAGTCCCTTCAGTAGACCTGTTGCATTTCCTAAGTGTCCTTCTATTAAATCGCAGCCTTTAAGAGATACATTTATGTTTCAAAATTTCGAGGATCCATGCCCTTCGGTAGAAAAAGAAGGAAGGAAGATTAAGGTGTAGCGTCCGTCGAAATCGAGGTATTTAGAGACAGAGCGCAGGCTCGGATAGTGTTGAGGATGGGGAAGGAAATGGACCACGCCCTTCGAAAGGAACCATTCCGGCCGTTGCCTGGAGCGATTTAGGGAAATCACGGAAAACGAAACAGGAAGGTCGAAGCGAATGCGAGCTCAGCGTGCTGACCACTGCGCCACTTCGCTTGGTCTTTCAGTTACTGCCGTTGCAGTTTTAATAACTTCTTAAGGAATAAATTATTAGGAATACACGCTGCCACTAATGGCCGATGCCTAGAATGAGCATATCGTAGTGCTTGTCTTTCATACCACGCTAGTCACTTGTTTCCGAAAAATATGTAAGTATGTCAACAAAATACACTTTAGCTTCCATAACTGCCTTTTACTGTTTTATTATTACATTTAGTATATTTTAATTTGCTGTAAAAGCTACTGGGCTGACCTCCCAACATAAAATGGAAAAGAAATGCAACTGCTGTATAGCAATTAACATTTCATTTTCAAGGACTCCTGTACAGTTCGAACCACACTGTCCAGTGCTATTAATGTGACCTCCTGTTAAAAGCCCAAATAGCCACCATTTGCAGCCCGTACCGCTAAGAAACATGCATGGAGAGTGTCAGTGAGATTCTGGAAGGCGCCGAGTGGGATGTGGAGACATGCCGATTCCAGTGCAGTGGGGAGCTGCGCTAGGTTCTCGGTTTTGTATTCGTGGCACCAACAACCCGACAGAGGTGGTCTCACAGATTCTCGATGGGTCTTAAATCCGGGGGTTTTGTGGCCAGGGGAGTACAGTAAACTCATCCTGAAGCTCTCCGAAGTCGGAACGACACACGTAAACTGCGACCTGTGTGACACGAGTATTGTCGTGCTGACAGATGCCATCGTGGCATAGTATTTTTCTGTGACTAATACGCCAGTCAGTGACTAAACAAAAATTACGCTACACAGAATATCCGAGGTAAGCGGTGTGTGTGTGTGTGTGTGTGTGTGTGTGTGTGTGTGTGTGTGTGAGAGAGAGAGAGAGAGAGAGAGAGAGAGAGAGAGAGAGAAGAGTGTGTGAGTGTGTGAAAGAGTGTGAGAGAGAGTGAGTGTGTGTGAGAGTGAGTGCTACTGGAACTTTATTCCTGTCACCTGAAGAATGTATACTTGTGGCTCCTAGAATGACGAGATCACCCAGGGAATGCCTAGAAAGCATTGTCCAGACCATAATGCATGCATGATGTTTGCTTTGAGACATTTCACACCGTACACGCCAGTTCAGTGGACGTCTAGATGCGGCTGGCAAGCAAATTCGAACCTTTGTCTCCGATGAGCAGCAGTCAGCGTGGATGCATGAACCGGCCGCCTGCTACGGAGGCGTATACGCAGCAACGTTCGCTGAACTGTCATTGTGGAGACAGTTTTGGTAGCCCCTCGGTTCATCTTGGCGATAAGTTGGTCAGCAGTTTCACACCTATTTGTCCGTACACATCTGTGCAGCCGTCGTTCACCTCTGTCATCTTTGGTCCTTGGTGCACCGCGGTTAACTCGGCGCCGGTTTTGGATAGCTCAATTTTGCCGTGTACGGGATGCTTTAACGACAGCGCACACGAACATTTTACAAACTTAGACGTTTCGGAAATGCTGCCATCTTTGTCCCAAAACCCAGTCACCATGCCCCTTTGGGCGTCAAGTAAATTGCTCCGTTTTCGCATTACGACATCGACTGCACTGTTTGCCGCGACCCCTCCCCTCCCCACCTACCACTCGACGTGCATTACGTACCCTCCACCCTCCTCTGCTAGTCCAGCCACCTGCCTTCTGTGTGTGGTGACTGCACGTTGATATCGAATATAGGCGTTGGTCACATTACTGTGACTGGACCGTGTGTGAAGTATTTATGGTTGTATTATGTAAACACTTGGCATTTCACTTCAGCGTCATAGAGAATATTAAACCCCTGTAAAGTGACATGTGGTAATATGATTTCCTCTTCTGTTGCAGGTAAGCTGACTGATTAACTAATGCATCGCAAATGCGGCAGCCGCATTCGGTATGTACAAGTATACTGCTGATTAATTATACTTAAGTTTTTAAGCTGGTAATAAAACATAGTTGTCTTTTTCTGTGACTAATATGCCAATCAGTGATTCAACAAAAATTACGCCAGTGACGTGTATTGTGAGACACTCCACAGCCTCTGCAAGTCCGTCGATAGTAAAAGGCTTGGACTGCTAATGGAGGGAGTGAATCTGCTCCACGATAACGTTTGTCCACGTCTCCAAGGTCACTTAGAGTGTAATGGTCAAGTTCAAGTGGGATCAGCAGGAGTATCTGCCTTACAGTGCAGACAGATCGCGCTGCTACTCCCATGTGTTTGGTTCGCTAAAAAAGCATCTCAAATACAAATGCTCCTACTCGGACGACGAGCTGCAGGACACAGCGGAGGACTGGCTCTTGTCACAGCCACAGGAATTCTGGGAACAGGAAATCCTTCGGCTCTTGAAATAGAGAGCTGAAAGCGATGAAGAAGTGCACTCAGAGCTTAATAACATGCAACATTTATATAAGTGCGAGTCACTGGAAATGAAGAAATTTCCTCGAATTCCAGAATGGTATACTTAATTGCGAAACAGGTTTTCTGATATGTCCTGTTATAATACAGCCTGAAAAGCAAACCAAAGATATTAAAATTTCAAATCTCTCCTACGAAATTAACAGACGTTTAACACTCTTGATATTTATTGCTGTTATTTCCACGAAACTGAATATAGATGCGCCCAGCAGACAATTACATCTAAATTCACATCAGTGAATATGACGCGTTTGTGGCAGCACGTCATGTACTTTTTTCGCGTAGTAATTCTTGCATAACTGCAGCTTGTTTCTGATACTAAATTTTGATAGAAACCCACTAAACACTGTTTCACAAGTTCCAATGGAATTCAACTAGTGTACTCCTGCGCGTTTATTCGCTAAGAAGTAACAGGTTTTCGCAATCGTGTAGAAGATACATTACTCGAATCAGTGGTCGTCATACGTGAAGCATTAAGTACGACTCTAACGACTTACATGACTGGCTCCCGTTCCGTAACCATACACCTGACGATTCTGTCTACAACTACCATGCCTTCATTATTACAGTAACTTTTAATGCGCAAAAATTTTGTAGCTTTACAAGTTTTTACACTGTCAACAATCTCGTGTAAAAGATGTATTGGGCTCATTCCCTCTGTCCGTGCAACTTACTGCCCCAACGGTGTTGCTGTTGTTGAAAGTTCCCCGTGTTACAGCACAATAAAAATGTTTAGTTTCAAACCTTCCCGTCTCCTCTACATCTCTTTTGTTCCCTTCTACAATAACCTATGAAACATTCCCTTTGGATTTCTATCTCTTGCTTAATAATAACAGATGAAAACTTCCCTTTGAAATTAATTCTCTTGCTCAGTCTTCGCATACAAATTTAAATGCTGCTTATTAAAAGTGATTTGCTGATTATTTCGACGAAACATAGAATGTGTCGTCGTCGTGGCCCTCAGTCGTTACCTGCAATAACCCAAAACTGTTCCTTACCTTTTTTACTGTTACTGGATCGCCATCTGACTGCTACATCGAACTGCGACGTGAATATACTTACTGTGTTTTACCATACTCTATTAGCTGCTGGTGGGCTCTCATAATAAGTGGCTGTATTTATTACCAAAGCAGACGTTATTCTTTAATAGCAAAGTTGACGTTATTCTTTAATTAATTTGACTGAAGTTACGTAATTCATAGTTAAACTTTTTCTTGACAACAATAAAATTTTGCGAAGTTTTACGTTGATGGTTTTTGAGGTGGATTATAATCAGTAATGCAATATTGCTGGCAAAAATTAATTATATTCTGAATCAAATGAGTTCACAAACGTTCAAATGGGACTTACATTTTACAATAATCTTACAACTAGCAATGCGCAAACATACCTTCAGTAGTCTTGAGTTTTTCAAAAAATTAATTCAATAATATTAGTTCCTCTTATGATAATAGTTGATGTCTCTGTACATCCGTTTATAATCTCTTGTAAATCATAGCTAGTGGCTGCCAGGCACATCACTCCTCTCAACCTCTCGCTTCAGGCCTGCTACCGACTCGCTTCACATCTCGCTTACTACTGACTTCCTACGAACGCTAAAAAGTGCGGTCTCTCCTGCCAACAATGCTATCTGGTGCAGACATTCCCTGCTGCCATTACAAAATGTATCGATGCGCGGTCTTTCCCGCTCTTTTCTTAAAATGTATCCATACGCTGTCTCTCCCATCCTTTTTAAAATTATATAAATGTGCGGTCTCTCTTGCCAACAATACTTCGGTACAGACATTCCCTGCTACCACAATTATTTCCAACATGACAAATATTAATTATTCCTACTTAACCCTATTAATAAAATATAAACGTCTTTCATAAATTGTGCTTTGGCTATAGACAATAGAAATATTCACGTCTTAGAAGTTGTATGTTGATGTATTTGGCCACACGTTTCTGTACTCAAATGGGACGTTACTGATGTATCTACTAGCGACACTTGTGCCAACCAAAAGATGAAACATGAATTGCTGGAATTATTTGAGTATAAAACATTTCAGCGCTGGCTTCTGTGACGGAGGTCACAACAACACACGCTGAGGCCCTAGAACCATAGACAGTTGGAATACAGTTGAAAAAAAAAAAAACCGCTTCTGCATTACTGGTAAATGGACGGAATTGTTTAACGTCCCGTCGGTGAAGTCGTAGCACAAGCTGGATTGGGGGAAGCTAATCAGCCACATACTTTTGAAAGGAACCATCTCGGCAATTTGCGTAAACGATTTAAATAAATCACAGAAATCCCAAATCTGAACGACTGGAAGAAGATTTGAGACATAATCCTCCTGAATGCAAGTCCACGGCCTTACTGTTAAGGATTCTTGCTCGGTGCATTGTCGGAATTATCGGCATAAAGTGCTTAGGTTACGGTATGCATTCCACCAGCCGGCCGTTGGTGGCCGAGCGGTTCTAGGCGCTTCAGTCTGGAACCGCGCGACCGCTACGTCGCAGGTTCGAATCCTGCCTCGGGCATGGATGTGTGTGATGTCCTTAGGTTAGTTAGGTTTAAGTAGTTTCTAACCTCCCCAGAGAAATTTGAAAAGACAATAATTAAATGTTAATGGGAATAGACCCAAGTGTAACCTTCCCGCAAAAATTAAAGATAATTTTTAAATGTGAATATTCATTCTGCTAAGTGAAACCTCCCCGTAATTATTATTAAATGATATGAATTGAATGAAAATGCAATTAGAGCCAAATGTTAGCTTCCCACAGTAATAAAACTCAATGATAATAAAAATGTGAAAAAATGTTAAGTCCCCACAAAATTAACGTTAAGATCAACCTGATAAATTGATTCTGGGAGGAAAATCAAAGGAAATATTGTTTCAATTGTAATGATTATTTTCTTAAAAAGATTGTTTTGAGAACAAAATTATTATTGGGGCAATTCTTGAACAAATTAATTACAGTTAATATACATTGCATTATCAGATGTGCGCAATGCTGCTTCATTACCTTATTTAAAAAATATACCTCGTCCCGAACCTTGACCAGAGGCCCAAGTCGACGCCCGCCGACTCCTCACACACAACTCCGACTGTCTCGTGCGCGCTACTAGCACGAACGAACTACATGCTCTCGCGACTCACTACGTACCACAACTTTCTCGCAACAGCACGGAACTCTCACGCGGTCAAGCGCAGACTAGCAACGATAAATAACTCTCTGGTCAGAGATTCTGTTATGCCTCGCCATCGCTGCTACTGAATACATACGTGTTTCATAACCCTCCACTGCGGGGGGGGGGGGGGGGGGGGCAAAAATTTGGCAGCGATGGTGAGTCATTTGGACTTGCCATGAGCAACAAATTTTTTTCGTAACTAATTAACTTTACAATTTCAGCATATATACAGATATAAAACAGGAAGGAAATATGGTGCACATGCATCAAGTACAAAACATATTAGACAATGACAAAATGTGAGTACAAAAGAAATGACATAAGTGCACACGCACTGAAAAACTCTTTAGCATTTTCACAACAAATAAACATAATGGCAAAAAATCATGTTGATAAGTGACATAAGTGCACATGTGCTGCAGTTCAGCAAATCGAAAAAAAATGTGTAGGCAATGAATATAAATGATGTTAGCAAAAAAATGATTTTCACTATGTTACAAGAATTTGGATAGAAAAGGGAAGGATTCCATCATGGTTGTAGCACTTCAGGTTGCACGCAGCTTCACTGAAAGTCCATATCTTTCCACAGAATTACAACACCAAGTGAGACAATTTGAAGTTCTTTTCCCAGAAGTATTTATCAGCGTAGCCAAGACACTGAAATGTCGTAGTAATATTCCATGTTTTCATTTTGACAGTACATTAGGTACACCAAACAGTGGGACCATAATAACATCTCCATCGCTCACGGTGGTGGACAGCATGTCGTGTCAACACCACGCTCTTACAAGACACACCAACGTAGAATTAGTGCAAAAACCAAATATAGTACTCCATGATCAGGAGGATATACAGGACAAATGGATATTGCAGTAATTCAGGGTAGTGAGGTCAGAAGGTGAAGGACATTAAGTTACATACTAGTCTTCATTAGGAATTACATTAGTAGTTTGCGGCATTCATAGCCCAGTTATTGAACATTTGTGTACCATGTATGTAGTATTACAGAAAAATGTTCATTAATTGTTTTACATAGAATATTTGCACCCATTCTCTAATTACAAATCATCAGAAGTCATTTCTTAAAACAGGAGGTAGTCAATAATAACGTTGATCCTCAATCATTGGTCATCCCAATACACTCATCATTTCTCAGTTACAAAGCATTATTAATTAGTAGCATTCATTTTCCAGTTACAAAACATTATTAATTAATCATTTGTCATTTCAGTATAGTAATAATCAGTAGCCTTCTTTTCCTAGTTACAAAGCATTATTAAATAATCATTGGTCATTTAAATACAGTAATTAGTAGTATTCATTTTTCAAGTGACATATTATTCATAGCTGATCAGCATTACTCAGAACTCTCTTAAACTGGTATCATTATTTGGGACTGGTAATACGTGTTTTTTTTTTTTTTTTTTTTTTTTTTTTTTTTTTAGCAATGCATTGCGTTGGGTAATTATAAGGGAAAGCAAGAGAGAGAAATTTGCTTCTGGGTTGCTGCTGCAAATGAAAATGTGTAACGCCATTCGTCATAAGTCAGCTGTGGCAAGATTATGAAACAAGTAGAGTATATGTAATCACATTCATAGATGACATAGATTTAATGAACAACTGCTTATAGCACATTAATTTCATAAATAATTTCTCCTGCGAAAATATATAAAAAAAATGGATTATTAAGCTGAAAGAAGAAGCGCATTTTATGCTGAAAAGTAGTGAACTTCGAATTAACAGGTAGTGAAATGTATATAAAAATGTGTTCCATAGTTGTCCTTTCCAAAACCTTCCGTCATTATACTATGCAATATAACACCAGCTGTCAAAGCGAACTGCAACAAATACTTAAATAACTACATAGCATAAATACATAACTTCAACAATATCCTCATCTGTAAAGAAAAAAACTTCATTATCCATCACTTCATTACTTATATTATCATAACTGCATTATCATCTTCACCTGTAAAGAAAAACTTCATTATCCATAGTAGCATATTCTTCATCATTATTCATCAGCATTCATTATCATCTTCAAAAATCATTTCATTACTCATTACATAACTATTCCTTATCTCTAGCATATTCAATCACTAAAACTAAGATGTGTAGTTCTGTCTGACAGCCTGCATCAGTCGCCTTGTATTCTGAAAGAAAAAATTAGTTAAGACTGCTATTCTACGATGTGCAAGTATATTCTTGTTAATGCTTGTTAATCCTGATCCATTTACTCTTCATCACGAGGTTTGCATCTTCTTTCGTTCATTCCGAAGGTGAAATTCCATTTCTGTTTAATTTATTTCTTTTACGCATCATTTCTTTCTGAAATTGATGAACAAAGATTAATGTCTTGCATTTAAATCATATACCCATTAAATAATGACTGGTTTATAGTAACATAATTTGAGCATACAGCATACCATGACAGAAAACGTAATATGTCAAAGACATTGACAGTGTTCAGATGCAAAAATGTACACAGAATATCACAATGCAGCAGGAAAAAAATGTAAAACAGTCACGATGTTGAGATATCACAGGGCAAAAAATGTCGAAGTCAACTGGTGTGTGTTATATCTTAGTTATTTCACAGTGCATACAAACAAAACATGAAAACAATCGTACATACATAAAAAAATGGAAAATGTGCACGGTCTGATGTGTAACGACAAGAAAAGCGACCTGCTAACCTTACCTTGCCGGGCAATTGTCAAGAAAAAATACGACAATCATCAGTAAATAGTCACATAAATATAATTGCATAAGTGGTCATAAAATGTGTAAATGGCATCATAGCATGTTAAATCATAAAGTGTCTTCATTCAATAAAGGGTTTAATGTTAAAGGCATGGTGGTTGCCTTTACTTTTTCTGGTTCTCAGAGTTTCGACGTGTACGACATTGGGGTGAGGAATGCTGCGAATCCGATATGGACCTGCGTATAGAAGTTCAAATTTACTGCACTTACCTTTTATTCTGCTGGATAAATAGTGTGTCCGTACTAATATCTTCTGTCCAGTGTGAAAGTCTCGGCGTGTACAAACATGTTTTTGCTGTCTTCTCCTGCGCTCTGCGGCACGTTTGATGTTGTTCAGCGCAATGTCAATTATTTCGTGGTGTCGTAATCGACGAGATGTAGGAAATGCTACTAATTCTTTAATTTTGTTTGGTGGTTCAACGTTTTTCAGTATAACAGACGGAGATAGCGTAGTGGATTCATTTGGAATGGAATTAATTACATCTTGGAATGAGAATATGTGTGTGTCCCAATCAATATGTCTTTTTGTGGCAGTATATTCTACACAGTTTACCAATTTCTTTCATTAATCGTTCACAGGGGTTCGAAGAAGCATGGTACTTGGATATATAGATCGGAGAAATGTTTCTAGCTCGTAACATGCGTGTCCATATAGCAGAACGAAATTGTGATCCATTGTCAGAAATTACTTTCATCACATGCCCTACATGAAATAGAAAACGTTTTACAAATGCTTTCGAAACAGTTTTAGCAGTAGCTTTGCGTAACGGAGTGAAAGTAACAAATTTTGAAGTGAGTTCAACAGCGACAAAGATGTAGCAAAAACCTCTATTGGTTCTGGGAATTGGACCAAAAATGTCTACAGCGGCCACGTGTCTTAATTTAACAGGTACAATGGGATATAATGGAGGAATATGTGAAGTCGTGTCTGATTTAGCTTTCTGGCAAATTTTACATGACGCTAAAACTCGTCGTATACGTTTCTCCATGTTGGTAAAATAACAGTTCTGTCTCAGTATAAGAAAACATTTTCTGGCTCCGTAATGTGCGTAACTTAAATAAATAGTTGAGTGAAGAAGAAAAAAGAAGCTTTTGTAATCTTATGCCACAGAAGGTTAAAGAGCTGAGTAGATCAGTTAACTAATAAAGAGGTACTGTATCGAAATGGGGAAACAGAAAGTTACGGCTTAATTTGAGTAATCAGACAGGACAAATCCTGAGGCATCAGAGGACGAGAGAGACGAAGGGCTACTTAGAGTAAGTGGATGTAGATTTCAGTAGTTGTTCAGAAAAGAGCAGGCTTGCAAGGGACTGAAGATGACAAAAACTGCTTCTTAATGTGGACTGGCATAACACGATGCGTAAGTGTATACGCGACTAATGGTTGTGACCGGCTGGTGGTAACCTCTCCATTAAGACGCGCGTGCAGTGCTGTAGACCGGCCTCTCGTCCCGACGGCAGCAATCCGCGCGCCTGTCGAGGGCACTCACTTCCTCGCTCCTCCCTCTGCCGTGCAGCGACAGACAAGGTGGCGGCTGGCGGAGTACAGCAATTAGGAAGCCGCCGCGGCGCCACGCCGCGTTGGCAAACGTCATCACCTCCACGCCGCGGAACTGTGCCGCGGGCCCAAGTTTCCTGCCTCTCCAGATCCTCTTTGAGGCACTTCCCTCAGCGCAAACAGTCGCAACTCTGAACACTCCTAGCAGACTCCGCTGCGCAGCCAAAAGCCTCACTCTGCCCCGGGATTGCCCTAACAAATCACAGTCCGCGAAGAGCTCAACCATTCACGATTATAGTCCTCTTTACGCTACAAGAAATCTTGTGTTTAGCAACAAAGTGTATCAGACCAGGTCTTTTTTTTTTTAAATATCTCTGAGAGTTCTTCCATTTAATTAACGGATCAAATGAAATAGTGAAACGTTGAACTTGAGTGGTTGTCTTCATTGTCGCTGCACGCAATTGCGCTGGAGAAAACATGCATTATTCGTGGAGTGGCCTAATAAAAAAAATGGTTCAAATGACTCTGAGCACTAACAGCTATGGTCATCAGTACCCTAGAACTTAGAACTGCTTAAACCTAACTAACCTAAGGACATCACACAACACCCAGTCATCACGGCCTAATAAAAACCACGAACAGATCTCTCAGTAATACCTGCGAATATTTTCTATGTCGGTTATTGTTATGAACGCAATTTACCACCACTTTATTGTTTTGTATTTGGTTCGCGAGATGGCCATGGTCTAAATAATTGCATAGGCTTCCTCAGCCAGAGCAGCTGACGTAAAAGTTTTCTGAGTATCGTACCGCATCGTATTGCGAGAAACTACACTGGAGAAACCAACGTTTTGGCCACGTTTACAGTGGCCTTCTTCCGGGTCATAACACGAGACCTCAAAAGGATCGTACAACTTTCGTGGCCAATGGCTACAGCCATTAATCTATCCGAATGGCCACGGCAGCAAAGAAACGGAAGTGAGACAGACAAGTAATTAACAAACTGCAGCCAGCAGAACGGTTAACTTACGTGAAAATTGTCACTGACCGGATTAGTAAACTCCGTCGCTGGATTGGCGGCTAACCTGTCCACGACAACCGCCACAAGATCCGCGATGTGCTGTGCTCCACGAAGGACAAGATAGATGTTTTACACATAGCAGGTGTGTACCAGGTGGAATATCAGTGTGGAGAATGTGACCAGTCATGGGATAGTGATATCCACGTATAGAGATTACAGTAATATCGCATTCACAAGGTATAAAAGGGCAGTGCATTGGCGGAGCTGTCATTTGTTCTCACGTGATTTAGAAGAGCACTGTTAAGCTAACTGGACACTGGGTACTTGACAAGGTCTGGCTAAACATACTGCCCCAACCATACCACCTACAGGCTTGCAGCTGCCAAGAAAGATCTGGAGCTGCATCAAGCAATCAGAACCAGGTTGCAAGATTCAAACCATCTCTTTATAAAAGGTAGAGTGTACACAGCCCAGAAAGTGAGTATGGAGCAAAATATCAAACAATATACAGTATTATTAGTGAATTCCCCTATAAGAAGAATTCAAGGGACTTGAATGACCTCAAAAAGTGTTCTCCAAAGGCTGTTGTGTGGTTTACCTTCCTGTACTTAGAGCTCTGCCATATTAACATCATTTCTGAATGTTTAAACACTATAATTTTTTGCTAGTTCATTAGTATTCGTATGTTTATTCTATATCTTTCTTCTCTGTTTTACTTCTCACATTTTTCTGTAGTTTTGCCATCACTAATTAAGTACTAGCTACCATATAGGGCTGTAACATAATAGGTAAAAGTATTTAATGCAGGGTGATGCTAGTTACGCAGTATGGCTTATAAGCAATTGATATTTAAGAGGAGATGATGGCAAAGAAAAATGCCCTTGAAATGGATCAGTGCTGGACTGAATAGGAAAAAGAATCCCGTAATGTTTAAATACTCCATTAGTAGTGTAGCGCTTGACACAGTCACGTTGATTAAATATTTGAGCGTAACATTGCAGAGCGATACGAAGTGGGACAAGCATGTAATGGCAGTTGTGGGGCATGTAATGGCAGTTGTAGGGAAGGCAGATAGTCGTCTTCAGTTCATTGGTAGAATTTTGGGAAGATGTAGTTCATCTGTAAAGGAGACCACTTATAAAACACTAATATGACCTATTCTTGAGTACTGCTCGACCGTTTGGGATCCCTATCAGGTCAGATTGAGGGAGGACATAGAAGCAATTCAGAGGCGGGCTGCTGTATTTGTTACTGGTAGGTTTGATCATCACGCGAATGTTACGGAAATGCTTCAGGAACTCAGGTGGGAGTCTCTGGAGGAAAGGTGGTGTTCTTTTCGTGAATCGCTACTGAGGAAATTTAGAGAACAAGCATTTGAGGCCGACTGCAGTACAATTTTACTGCCGCCAACTTACATTTCGTGGAAAGACCACAAAGATAAGATAAGAGAGATTAGGGCTCATACAGAGGCATATAGGCAATCATTTTTACCTCATTCTGTTTTGGAGTGGAATAGGGAGAGAAGATGCCATTTGTGATACGAGGTACCCTCCGCCACGCACCGTATGGTGGATTGCGGAATATGTATGTAGATATGAAAAGATTTCCGAGTGATTATGGCCGTACGATGGGAATTAACAGAAGTTCCACGCGGAACGCTAGTTGGAGCTAGACGCATGGGACATTCCATTTTGGAAGTCATTAGGGAATTCATTATGCCTAGATCAGCAGTATGAAGCGTGTGCCGGGAATACCAAATTTCAGGCGTTACCTCTCACCACGGACAACGCTGTGGCCGACGGCCTTCACTTAACGACCGAGAGATTCGGCGTTTGCGTAGGAGTTGTCAGTGCTAAGCAGACAATCAGCACTGCGTCAAATAACCTCAGAAATCGACGTGGGACTAAGACAAACGTATCCGTTAGGACAGTGCGGTGGTTCAAAAATGGCTCTGAGCACCATGGGACTTAACATCTATGGTCATCAGTCCCCTAGAACTTAGAACTACTTAAACCTAACTAACCTAAGGACATCACACACATCCATGCCCGAGGCAGGATTCGAACCTGCGACCGTAGCGGTCACGCGGTTCCATACTGAAGCGCCTAGAACCGCACGGCCACACCGGCCGGCGACAGTGCCATGGAATCTCGCGTTAATGGGCTATGGTAACAGACAACCGACGCGAGTGCCTTCGCTAATAGCAAGACATATCCTGCAGCGCCTCTCCTGGGCTCGTTACCATTGACCCTAAAGGACTGGAAAACCGTGCCTGGTCAGATGAGTCCCGAGTTCAGTTGGTAAGAGCCGATAGTATGGTTCGAGTGTGGCGCAGACTATATGAAGCCATGGACCCAAGTAGTCAGCAACGCTCTGTCCAAGCTGGTGGTGGCTCCATAATGGTGCAGGCTGTGTTTACATGGAATGGAGTGGGTCTTCTGGTCCTACTGAACCGATCGTTGACTGTCAATGGTTATGTTCGGCTACATGGAGACCATCTGCATTCGTGGACTTCATAATTTCGCTGGGCCACAATCGTTCGTGATTGGTTTGACGAACACTGTGGACACGTCGAGCGAATATTTTGGCCACCCGTAACGCCCGATGTGTAAGCCATAGAACATAATCGAGATGTCAGGTCGTGCACAGAATCCTGCACCGGCTACACCCAAACAACATGAACAGAGAGGATGGATACAGGCTTGCCCCTTTGTGGCTGGCAGCCGTCAGAGTCCAACAGGCTTCACCAACACGTGACGCGAGTGCCACCGGCGAGTAACTGCCGCTCCGCCGCGCGGCCTGTCTCCAGCAGGAGGAAAACGGGAGCCCACGCCTCATAAGCCAACGAACGCCAGTGATAGCAAACAATGCAAGAAGCGATAGACAACAGGAGATCCTCACTCCCTTCACCGCAGCAACCAATTATAATAAAGTTTCCGCTCCTTCCGGCTCAAGTGACAAATAAAAACCATCTTTTAAAATTATGACGTAGCGTCATGCTCAGTGATCAGCAATGACGAAATGTAACCGACTCCACAAAGCTAAAGGACATAAGTAGATCCAGAAGAAGGCCACTGTCACCGTGACGAAACGTTGAGTTCTACAGTATATTTTTTTTTTACATAATGACACGGTACGATACTCAGAAAATTTTTATGTCAAATGACCGTAGTTGTTGAAAATAATCATAGTGTGCAGCAGAGCAGCAGCAAAAAGAAAAGTTTTAGTGCCGTCATTCGATATTCTAATATACGCGTTCATTTTGGGTCTTTACACTCATTCGCAAAAAGAAAAGCTACCGAGAACGTAAAGAACGCTCATATTACGCCATTACTTAGTGCTTAATATCTGAGAAAAACAAAACACATGAATATGTCAACAGTTCAGTAAAGAGTCGAGGGCTATGCCACAAACGTAGCGTGTTCGATCTAAGAGCCACGTTGTTTACATTGATGTTACCTGTGTCGATGAGTATCGGCAGAGAACAGGGAAAATGTGGTTGGCGAAGGTGAGAAGAAGAGCAGTTGGAAATAAGTTTGTTCCATCCCTCCATATCACAGTCATTTTTGGAGGAAAGGTCAGCAGGGGGAATACGGTATGTGGAGCAGCCTGATGTTCAGTGCATGTGCACAGCGGCAGAGGCTGTTGTATAATCAGTCAGGTTGCAATCCAGGAACTTCACAAAAACGATACTGAAACATTTTCTGGAAGTACGATACACCTGTGGAAGATAATGCACCAGAAAGAGAAGTACAATCCTTGCATTAACGGAATGTATACCGTTCGCAGAACAGACTGTCGCTGTGTGACTCCATTCGACTTTGAAAAACTACTGGCTGGGAGGCCACTGTCACGTGACAGCTGTGGAGGGCATGTTGTGAATACTGATTTTCAGTGGGCTGTCGGTACACTGCTCCTACAATTGTTTACACGTTAGGAAACTGCACGGATGCTACAAGGCAAACACGGATTGTTTGCTGTAGCTGAACTATTGAATGTGATAGCTGTTCCTCAGGTTCTTACAGACAGTTTTACGCGCAAGCAGAGGGCCCTCCTTGTTCATATCAGTTCAAACTAAAACTCTAAATCGCAGTAGCTGCTTACTGTTCAGTCTGTGACCGATTATACTGCTTTCGCCACGAACTCTGAAGTTCCCCTGCAGTCTTAAGTTCAACATGTTTTTGCTGATGAAAATGTGCCAAATTTATTGTGGGACAGCGTGGAATATTCCCGCTTCAGACTCTATAGTTTCACGAAGTTACGATTGGTGGTGGCGCTATACGTAGCCTTCAAAATGGTGTTTATAACGAAGGTGCGTCCCAAGCAGAACGATGTCATTTAGTTGCTTTTGGCGGAAAGACAGAGGATCGCAGACATTCATAGGCGCTTGCGAAATGTTTACGAGGGTCTGGCTGTAAACAAAAGCACGATGAGTCATTGTGCGAGGCTTCTATCATCACCGCAACAAGCTCGCTTACAGCCCGGATCTCTCACCTTCCGACTTCCGCCTGTTTCGGCTGGTGAAGGGTTGCGGGGAGGTTACTGATGCAGCAACGCCAGTAGAGTGGTACCATGCGGGCATACAGGCCCTCCCAGTAGGGTGGCGTAAGGTCGTCGCATTGAACGAAATTATGATGAAAAATAGGGTATTTTAGCTCAAAGAGTGGGGAATAATATGGTGTATTAGACTCCTGAATAAAACCGACCTGATTTGAGAAAAAAACTGTTGCATTACTTATTGATCGCCACTCGTACTTCTGTTTCATGTGGCTGCATGGGTGTGAGAGAGTGTTTCTTTTCGAATTGATTCTAATCGGTTTCAACGTAAATGGTCGTCGACATCGTCAAAAGCCGCATGACTTCACTACTCCTTTAGTCTTTTCCACGCTTTACCGTCTTCAACTGCAGGCATATGAGTTGCTGCTCTGTGTTTTTTTTTTTGTCACTTATCCCTCCCTTATTAGGTCGTCGTATCGGACTTTACCGTTCTCTTGGAATCCAGCAATGTACTTGTTTGGCCGTTAACATACGGTTTACATGTATAGCGCACCTCCATTTCGACTCGTTGCGGTCAGAGTTACACTTTCCACTGCAGTTTGTTTACTGGTTCGTTTAATTAACTCCCGACATGCTTTCGAGCAGCCACCAGTTTTGGAATGGTTCAAATGGTTCTGAGCACTATGCGACTTAACTTCTGAGGTCATCAGTCGCCTAGAACTTAGAACTAATTAAACCTAACTAACCTAAGGACATCACACACATCCATGCCCGAGGCAGGATTCGAACCTGCGACCGTAGCGGTCGCGTGGTTCCAGAGTGTAGCGCCTAGAACCGCACGGCCACTCCGGCCGGCTTTTGGAATGGTTTTCATATTAAAAGTTCATGACCCATTGCCATAAGTCATAAGTGGTAATATGCTATTATTGTGAAGTTTTCGATTCGGACACAGCGTAAGCGTACTTTTGAAAATTTTGTTTTATTTATTAGAAATACTTTAGGCGTTTCTGACTCTTTTTACTATTTATTTTGCTATACGCTTATTCATTATGTTCAACTGTCCCAGGTACAAAAACTCAACCGGACCCACCCTTTATTGTCCGTTTCAACAGTGTTCTTTTGGATGTATTGATGATAAATTATTTTAGGTTTGTTAAAAATTATTTTAACCTGCTCTGCTAATATATCTTTCTCTAAGTAATATAGCTATCTATGTAGTTCAGTTCTACATAATTGAGTGTACATGATCTATTAAAATATTTACGGTTTATGTGGACGTTAAAAGCTGCCTTCAGGGAAGAAAATAGCTGTGATGTTTTCTACGGGTTAACTGCCGATGAATATTTGTACGAGAAAGGCCCATTAGCGTTTTATATTACATTAATGTAAGAGGTTCAAACCATACAAGAGGCAAGCATTAAAAATGTAAACGCGACACCAGTAGCAGGTGAGATCGATTCCGTACGTTGTAGGCAAACAGTTCCTAAGAAAGTCTCTTATGAACTGTACATTGTCATTCAGGGGACTGCCTCAACAGTCTACACGTTCCACCGACGCTTAAATGGCATTTAAGTAGTTATTAAATGTAAGTTAAAAATTGTTTAGAATGAATTGTTACAAAAGAGCTTATTTCATTGTGTGTCCGATCACTACATCGCCGATACCACGAGCACATGGAGGCGATACAATTTGACAAGATATTTTCTTCGATGCCAGATACCTACTAATTTTTCCAATAAATAAATTCATTTACTACGAAAGCATCATGACTGAGAATTGTTGAACGGACCATAGCCAAGATGGGTGACAGTTTTTCAGCCTTTCACGCTTTGGACATCTAACCGATAGCTACTACGATTAAGGCTCTTTTAAGAGCAGCACAAACAATGGTGGGTCATGTCATTGCGAATATATTTCTGTAAGAACATTACAGCTGCTCATCAATCAGCCAGACATTCAAGTTGACGTTTCGAGACACAAACGCTCAGAACGGGTATCTCTTGTGAACTTTTATTTCCAGTAGTAGAAGTAACAAGGAAGTCAATTAATTTATGACACCGAACTGTATAAGTGAATAAAAACGATAAGTAAATATTTCATGACTATTAACCTGCTACTTCTACACTAACATCTTTCAAGAAATTTTTGTGTACTGGACATAAATGACGCACGTAGTTAATTGTTTCGGGTACTTCCTGGGAACATCATAGCTTCGTTTTAGTAAGAGAACGGAAAATGAAATGGGTTTCTCATATAGCTTCGAAATTGGATTTCCGAAGGCGATGGTTCTCGGGTGGGGTAGTTAGAAACTGTGGAACGCTTCCCAGTGGGTGGCGAGGAAGTAATTTAATTTTAAATGAGAGCTGTCGCACGAGGCAACAGATTGCCGGCGTTCAGGCGAGCGACGTATCAGCTGTGGGCCTGTCGCTATTAGCTGACGACGTGTTACGGCACTGTGGGTGGATAAAAGGGGCGCTCAGGGTGACGGCCGTCTCTCTGTCCTGAAGCACGATATTTTACTGGTGAATGTTGACGTCGTATTGCCCGTCACTCATCTGGCATGTCAGTTAAAATATTTTAGCTTACAATTCTTCCTGAGGATTCCGATACTTTTTCTATTTTATTTTACGCAGTGTTCTTTAAAAATCTCTTTTGTCCCAGATTTCGATTCTGCGTTTGTTTCTTAAGCATTTTTCCAACTTTGTACCTAAAAGTTACGGACTATGTTCCCACCCCATAATCTTGTAAACTACAGCTAATAGTCATTAGCTTGTCCTGTTAGGAAGAAAAAAATGGGTCAAATGGCTCTGAGCACTATGGGACTTAACATCTATGGTCATCAGTCCCCTAGAACTTAGAACTACTTAAACCTAACTAACCTAAGGACAACACACAACACCCAGTCATCACGAGGCAGAGAAAATCCCTGACCCCGCCGGGAATCGAACCCGTGAACCCAGGCGCGGGAAGCGAGAACGCTACCGCACGACCACGAGCTGCGGACTGTTAGGGAGAAATCAGTGTGTGATCACAAAGCGTAACTGACCGGTCAAAAGAAAAAAATAGACACAAGATACGCACCAAGACAATAACCGTTTTTACCAGCTTGAGAACTTGGCGCTTACAGACACCTATTTTTACACGCGGTACACAAGCGTTCATCTGAATCGCTGGGACTGAGTAAGTACTATCATGCTCAAAGCTATTTGAACGACCTGATTTGCGTTCCATCTGCTGAAGTTTGTACAGGAAATGTCGCCTTGCACTTGAGCTCTTGTGGTGCGTTATTTATTCGTGAACTGATAGTAAAAGTTGTGCAATGAAGTGCAGACTTAGAGTTAAACACACTTCTACCGTAATTTTTTAAGCTACATCGTCTGTCAGCTAAAAATGTCAGTCTGTTTAGAGCTCAGAGATAGCTTACTTCATTTCGTAGGACGCCAGTAATATAAAAACTTTGTAGAAACATTTCCGTGGAACATCTCGCGGCTGCCAATCTTTATCAGAATAATTTTTGCTCCACTGTCTTTACCATAGAACTTCGGGAGTCCAGATATTCTTGAAAAATCTCTTATTGACAAAAAATTAGTTTTGTTTAAGCATTAACGAACGATTTGTGTAATGGAATTATGGGCCTTACCTGGCTCAGACACTTACGCGAGTCCGAATACATTTCAAGTGTCATCTGTTGCAATGAATTTGAGTTTACAGGATTGTCTCGTCTCTAACAACATGTTTCCTGATGTTTGCAGTATTGTGGTATTAATTTACATCTGAACAAATTGCCATACATAGCAGTTTTATGTAGTCATTACTTGTAGTAACCACTTTGTAAAGCCAAACGACTGTACCGAAAAGAGTTCCGAACAGGGTCGGCCAATAATTCTGCTCCCATGCAGTGCTTGTGAAAGCGCACCAATTTACCTCGCCCGACGTCACACTTCCCCATCCATCAAACCATGCTGTCTGAGCGGTAAAAGGGAGAACATGGGAAAACTGGGAAAATGGTGCATGTGGCATGTCGTTTTGTTTCGTATTTCATTTCTCTCACCAACATAAATCACAAACAAAACAAATTATTAATATTATTCATACGGACAGACGCAGACAGTTTCGCAGATAACCGTCACTCAGGTTGCCATGTAAACGTGATTTATTTAGTTTTATAATCGAAGGAAGCCTTTCATGCACATATCGAAACATTGATATCATGTTTGCAACCTCATTGTGAAGACCTGGAACAATAGATGGATCGAAATTATTGTTATCTGCAACGCCAGTGAGCTTAGGGGAATGGACGGTGTTCCTTGTCAGAACTTGTCCCTCCCACAATGTGATTTTCTTTTGAAATGCATCCAGTTTCGTCATGAAATCAGAAATAAACAGCTGCTCGCCTTCAAATATCTTATGGAAGGCAGTCTCCAGTCAATTCTGTTCAAAATGTAAGATCTGCAATCCATTCCTGATCTGTTAATTTTCGTCCTAGCTTTCCTTTTTCCTTCAGAAATTCAACAATAGCGGGTCTTAAACCGAAAACTTTTTCCTGGCGTGTCCTTTGACTTAACCAACATCCTTTCCTTCAATACTATAGCGTCTCCATACTCTGTGTTCAGTTCCATCAAAAACAGTTGCAACCAACGATATAACGATGCGTGCGACTTCACAGAATTTACTATTTGCATTACCAGTTCCATCATGTGATCCATGTCTACCTATTTAACACAATGAGCTTCTTGATATACAGAACAACAAATCCCGTACAAATCATATTTAGATAGTCATAATTTTCCTCTTTTCCACTGTTAACTAAAGCTTTGAATTCTTTCTGCAAGGTGTTCTGTGGCCGCTTCATAGCAAATCTACGGTACCCGTCGATTATGTGTCTACATACTAGATATCGATAGTTCTCATCCTTATTCTCTGTAATTGACATTAATTTTTAAAGGCTATTGTCGATGGATCGCTAGATTGCCTCTTTTATGCAGACAACAGCTGGACCTGGGAACTTATTTGTACCACGAACGAATAGGTGAGGTCAAACAGCGCTTACACCATGATTCTTCCGAACTAAAGAAAGTTGTGTCGTCCAGAATAAGCCCCACCTAATGCTGGAAAAAAGTGTCACATTGCGCTGCTAAATGTAATGTCGTGCTGTACCGAGAAGGACCGAGTAAAGCCGAGAAGTACTGGGTAATACTGTGACAGGTTTACTCCAGCTAGCATGCGGACACCACGTTTTGCACTCGTGAATCGCGAAGTTCTGTACGCTGTGTCCGACTCTGGTTTAGAGGACTTCCAAGGAAGTCGTGTTACGTGGGCTGCATGCAAATCAGGGGAATGCAGTCGGGTCTTTGAGATACCTCCGAGCGTGAAAGTGAACTCATGTCCAGAAAGAACAGAACGCCTTGAACGACTGGAGGTAGGGCATTCATATTCACAGGACATGTACATTAGTATGTTCTGCAGAAATAGTTAGCATCTGAACTAGGTCGGCTCGCGGGTTCAAGGTCAACATCGATATCGCGGCGCAACATCACGTACCGGTAAAATGTCTTGCGGCTATCGTTTTCGCTATAAACCAAAGATAGTGGATGAGTGTGACTTTAGCAGATGTGCAGGATGCCTCGCAGATGTGTATACGCGAAGCGTGCCGTCATATCAGTGAGTGTGAAAGAGGGCGAATTATTGGCATGTGAGAATGTCATGCATCCATATGCGAAACTGCTGCTAGCGTGGGACCAAGTGTTTCGGCAGTGCAACTGCTGTGTGCAGAATGGTACACGGAGGGCCGCAGAAAACGGATCAGGTCGCACCCTTCAGATCACCCCCCCCCCCACCCCCGCGTTTCGGAATATATCTGACATCAGATATCGAGACTGGTGCGCAACTGTTTGTTTCACTTACAACTTGAGACGCCATCTCTTCGTGTAGTAATGGATCCTGGTTTGAGGGATAAATTCTGAGACGCGTCATATGAGCAATAAAGTTATTAGTTGCCTGATGATTGACTTTGCAACCCAGTTAACCTGAATGCAGAACTACTAACTGTTTCAATTTCAAGTTTGATGTCGGATAACAAATTACAAAAGAACTATTGTTTTCGTGTGATATAATTAAAAATTAACAAGTTTCCAATTTTTTCCTTTACTTGTACTGTGAAACCCTTTTTGCCAGAATTAATTTGATAGTTGTAGATCAACAGGAAGCACCTTGCAGGTTTTAATGAGTGAGTTAGCTAGTATTAAATGGCTCTGAGCACTGTGGGACTTAACTTCTGAGGTCATCACTCCCCTAGAACTTATAACTACTTAAACCTAACTAACCTAAGGACATCACACACACCCATGCCCAAGGCAGGATTCGAACCTGCGACCGTAGCGGTCGCGCGGTTCCAGACCGTAGCACCTAGAGCGGTAGCTAGTATTAAAATATGTGAAATACATGGCCTTATCTTTTGATTGTGATTGCATTGACTTAGGAGCTTAAATGTTTTACATCCCAAGGGTGACCTCAATATGTGACATACATTTCAGTTTGATACATCTACTGGTCCCTGAGAAAAAGCAGTAACAAAGCGGTTCTGTAAGGGGTTCATTTTTGACGAATGAGATACGGAATCCTAAATATCCTTTCGAGACAATATGATTTGATTTGGTGCATTCTGTCATATCATTATCTGAATCATTTCAGTAATTTTGTAAACATCCTCTAGTTCCTAAACCAATCAGTTTCGTTAGTGGCTTCGAATGTTCCACCCATCCTCTCCCTCTCCCTCCCTCCCCTCAGTGTGTGTGTGTGTGTGTGTGTGTGTGTGTGTGTGTGTTTGTGTCATCTCACAGTTTTCCGGGTTGTGTGGTACGGAGAGCTCCATATTGAAGCAAAAGTAATAAGGAAGCTGCGGGGGAAGAGCGGCCAGCCCTGAGCGACGCTGTCTTCCGCGGAGACAGGCTCTCTGCGCTGACGTCATGACCAGCGGCTGTTTGTAGTCGCTGCAGCGTCGCAGACTCGCTGTTTGTTTGCTGCGGGCGAAGAGGGAAGTGGGCGGAGGCAGCGAGAGGAGGCGAGGCGGAACTGGCCCGCGCGCCGCACATTGTCGCAGCGCGCGCCACCATTGTCCGCTGGATCAACACGGCTGCCCGCCACCTCCTACGTCCCGCCCGTGCCAAGAGGGCTGCCCGGTGCGACACCTTTATTTTCTCGCTCGTCCTATGTCGCAGCGTGCCCCGTAGATGCGTATTCGTAACATAACGAGGCGGATGTTTCCAACTCGTATAGTTTACAGTGGAGAACCGCTTCTAAAAGTTGTTTCTGTTCTCGGATTGTGTTTGGAATTATACTTGACATTTGTTATCAAATGTGAGCTGTAACTTCTTTTATACGTAAAATGTACACAATGAGCCGGCTGTTGTGGCCGAGCGGTACTAGGCGCTTCAGTCTGGAACCGCGCGACCGCTACGGTCGCAGGTTCGAATCCTGCCTCGGGCATGGGTGTGTGTGATGTCCTTAGGTTAGTTAGGTTTAAGTAGTTCTAAGTCTAGGGGACTGCTCAGAGCCATTTGAACCATTTTTTTGTTCACAATGTTATTTTCGTATTTATTATAGGTTACCGTCTAACTTAAAATAAAGCAGGGGTTCGGTAAGCATTCGTAGCTGGACGCACTTCTGGCACTCCGCGCCAAAACCTGTGTTCCGACAAGCGAAACTCCCCATCGGACCCGCCTCAGATTTAGTGGAAAGGGGGCCCTGTGGATATCTCTTCAAAAACTGAATACAGCCCAAGCAGGAGAACAGAAAGAAGGTGTACTGAACAGTGAAAAAAAATAGTAATACTCAACGGACCAAGAACAAGAAGTCCAGTATAGAGCAGCCTGAAACAGCAACGGCGTCATGGGTTAGTGGTCACGGTGTTGGATTGCCAAGCGGGCAGGCAGTGTTCGAAACTCCCTCGTGCCATTTATTTTTGTATTTTTTGCACAACTTCATGAACTGTCCGTCCGGACATTGAAATGTTTGTTCTCTTCCTGTAGTCTTGGCAGCTGTCATATTATACGTTGGTTACAGCATATGAGTCATGTGGTAAGAACACTTTACCGATGCAAGTAAATGTGATAAGTAGTGAGAGCAGGCGAAATAGCACATAGATGTCTCACAGAAATGAAAACAACAACTAAACGGGTGTGGACTATCTTACAACAAAGGAAGTCGAGAGTCAAGACGCCCAAAACGGAACGCAACTTCAAAAACGTTAAAAAGATATGTTTTCACAGCGCACAGAGAAACTATATGATTATGGAACTGTTGCGTTTGTGTTGTGACCAACTATTGTGTCTTCATCAGTTCCTTGTGAGTGATCACATTCAAATTCATGCGAACAGCTGTACTGGACAAGGAGGCAAATCTCACTCACTCACCAGTCTTACAAATTACATGCGTCAATGAGATTCCTGTCATATGACACACATACTATCACTAATGTCGTGTATGGCACACCAGACGTGTTTTCTGCTGACGGATTCGGTTGACTTGTCGCCTTGTCATCGAACGTTTGCGGTTCCCATTCGAAAGCCACCTCCGTTCGGCTGCTAATAAAGTAGTTGTGCAGAATAAACACCTCGCTGTTGCAAACGGACGTTACACCAAGACACAGACACAAACACAAGTTTAAACAAAAAAAAAAAAAAAAAAAAGCACGAGGGCAGTCTGAACATGGCTCGCCTGCATAGCAGTCGAACACCGTAACCACTTAACCACGATGCCTTTCCTCAGCCCGGCAGCTCTATATTGCCGTTCTTGTCCTTGGCCCGTTCACTGTTTATATTTTGCATCATTTCATAGTCCAGTACACTTTATTTCTTCTTTCATGGTTGATCCATGTTCAGTTTTTGACGGGCCATACACTGGGCCCTCTTACCACTAAATCTGGCGGGGGGGAGGGGGGGAAGGGAAGAGTTTCTCTTGTGAGTCACGTTTCAGCGTGTAGGGCGCGCGCACGCCGTCGTGTTGATTGTTGGGCAGGGAACCTGCAGTTCAGGAACCATCCGCAAATCTTGATCGGAAGTGGGGGACTGGTTCAAATGGCTCTGAGCACTATGGGACTTAACATCTGTGGTCATCAGTCCCCTAGAACTTAGAACTACTTAAACCTAACTAACCTAAGGACATCACACACATCCATGCCCGAGGCAGGATTCGAACCTGCGACCGTAGCGGTCGTGCAGTTCCAGACTGTAGCACCTAGAACCGCTCGGCCACTCCGGCCGGCTGGGGGACTGGAATTGTGTTTTATTTATTTATGCGACAAGCTCCACCCGAATGTTTGAAGGTCTAGTTCGAATTGAAGTATATTTTTACTTGTGTACGAGAGTAATGTTCATGACTTGCACGACATGAGCACTGCACCTAACTTTGTATCCGAGTTTTATGTTACTTTTTTGCTTTTACAATATTCACTTCCTTTTCGTGCGAGTAGGATATGCCGCTGTAAAACTCGTTTTTAGCAAAATATCCCAGAATGATAATGTGGCAGAAGGAATGGTAATCGGGAGTTATTGGGATGGATTTTCAGTTCTAACATTCGCCTGACAATCGACAGAAACCTCCCGATAACGTTTTTCGGAACAGGGGCATTGGAATTATTTTAATTTATCTTTGCAGTAATGTTATACTAAAAGTAGTGTAAAATTTTTGTGTGTGTGAGTGGGGCGAAGTAGGAAGAGGGGGAGAGGGTTGGAACCATTGATCTGTAACTTCGAACTTCTGAAAAGTGAATGCAAGAGGGTACTTCATCTTAATGAATGAAAACGCATTGAAAAACCGTTCTTTGGAGTTTTCTGTCAGTGTTGAGAGAGACATTAGTATCCAGGGTGTCCCATTTATCTCGACCACCCTAAATAACTGTTTGCCCAGATGCAAATTACAAAATGTTTCAAACAAATGTTCTTTAGCCGTCATGGTGACATTAATCAGCATGATTGACTTCGTTGTAGCTTTGTTTTTTTTTACGAAGATATGAACAGCGCTATGACTTTTTTAAATGACACCCTGCATTTTTTATTCGGTAAGTCATTTCCTCTCCTAAAGACCTATTGAAAAATGTATCACAGTGTACCATTCACTGAAACACAACGTTGTTAATTACACAACACAAGATTAACTTTGAGCCTCGTATTACAAACTCGTGCACTTACTGTAGTTGTCACAAAACAAATGAAAACCAAGAAAAAACATAAGACAAAATGAACTTTCACTCTCTTGTATCATTGCCCAGGAGTAGAACATTCAAAAGTGCGCTAAGTGGTGACCCTGGACATCGATTTACTGGTGCGCTCATTGAATGAAAGAATTATTTACTGCTTCCAGTGTTGCCTGCTGAAGAGAATTGCAAGCAAGCACGATAGTGTTGTAGTTCCTGTATGTCCTCTGGAGTTGTTGGAATATCGCGATAGACAACGTCTTTAATGCATCCCCAAAGGAAGAAGTCCGGATTTAAATCAGGAGACCAAGCAGGCAAATTAACTGTTCTCTCCTAGACGAATCCATCTGGCAGGATACCTTCGGTTCAGAACACGACGTGCACGCAAGGCAGTATGTGCTGGACATCCATCGTGTTGATACCACATAAGCATTCTGGTCCTTAGCGACACTTCATCCAGAAGAAGAGCAAAAATTCATCTGAGGAAGTTGGCGTACGCTGTGCCTTTTAGACTACCATTGATGAAATAAGGGACAATAATTGTACTACCAAGCATCCCACACCAGACGTTAACTCTCTATTGACGCTGATGTTCCACCTGTCTAAGCCATCGTGGGTTGTCGCTGGACCAATAATGGTTGTTCCTTATATTTACCTGTCCTTTCAGCGGTAAATAGAACATTGGAGAAGAAGTTCTGGTTGGCGAGGATCTGCTGCTATGCCCACTAACAGAACTGTACACGATTCTGGAAATCATTCCCATGCAGTTCTTGATGTAGGTGTGCATGATAAGGATGGAGCAGGTGACGTGTAAGAATACGATGTACACTGGTTTTAGGAATGCCAATCTCGTATTCGAGCTGTCGTGTTCTCACATAGTTACATTGCCCGCAGCCATTCTACACAATTCTGAGCCCTTTAGCGGCAGTGTGTTGCAACTTGCATCAGCGAAGCGGGAAAGTCGACCGAGTAATATGCAAGAAATGTAATAGTTCAACCAATTTTGTGAACAGAATAAGAAATTCGGAGGCATTATCTTTCAACTCGCCCTCGTATTTGAGTGTAATTGAAATTAATGAATGAATGCTAGCAAATCGTTTGTTGGAATTAACGCAACATTGATTTAAGTCTTCTGCATACACAATTATGTACTTATTTAAACACAATCTGAATGTCCCGAAGTTGGCAGTATAAATGAATATACTTTCCAATGATTTGTCAAACATTTGTCATCTTAGGAAAGTGAATCAGCGTGTCCCTAGTTTGCCGTCGTCATCAGATAAACAGTTTTTGTTCATTATCTCCACCAAGTTCGTAGCTGTATAAATTGTGTGCGAAATTTTAAAACACTTCAGCATTTAGTTCAATCGTTCTGCTGTGCTTTTAAATTGCAAATAAATTCTGCCGTTTTTTTACAAGTTATATAAAATACAGCACAACGTGTCGACGAAATGTTGGTTGCAACTATCATAGACTACTTTCAAGAACCTACCGTCGGTAACTTACATATGAATTGCGTTTTCAGTACATGTGGTACATGTAGATTCCTAGTTTTTTAGATTTTTTTCATTTCCAGATGCTAACCTTCGCGTAAAAATTATAATTACGATTTTGTTGAAAAGATATATTGTGTTAATTTAAATACAGGTGCGT
This sequence comes from Schistocerca americana, assembly GCF_021461395.2. Taxonomy (NCBI): domain Eukaryota; kingdom Metazoa; phylum Arthropoda; class Insecta; order Orthoptera; family Acrididae; genus Schistocerca; species Schistocerca americana. Next base: position 720,512,500 of record NC_060119.1, read on the forward strand.
ATCGATTAACTTGAGAAAATTTTGATACGTCCGCACATTTCAAGAGGAGGAGTAAAACGCTCGCCATTCTCCTTCGCAATGACTAATGTCAGAAATAAGGCAATAACGGGACGAGAAGAACGTTTTCTTCCGAAATCCGTTTGTATTTTTGGGGAAGTAGTCCTCAGGCTGCCCGTGAATGCACACTGTTTGGTCGCCTGGTCCTCTGGATACTCCCGCAGAAACCACACTAACAAGCTTCGACGCGCACGTCGGCTAACTTCGTTAACAGTAATGACTAACGAGCTGTTTAGAGGCATGTGAGTGCCGTAAGTCCTACTGATGTGCTGCTAAACCGGCGAAATCACCACGTCTTGTCACATCATCCGTTCCGTATGTCTGTACGATATACGGCTGCGCTTACCCATACCTCTGCCGCCGTGTTGCTTGGATGGTGAAGCGATATTCTGCAGCCCTGCGAAATGCAACACCTCAGTCACAACATCTGACGATATCGGTGTCATTTTCTACATCCATGCGTACTTCGTGATCAAACGTTCTGAATAATTTCGTCAGCTGTGACCGTATTGCTCGTTATGTGTCCTTTTATCATTAATGGCATGGCCAGTATCGGTTTCACCGAAACGTACTTCCATTATTGGCTCTGACCGCATCCATAGATATAAGCGTGGATGGGAAACCGCGTCAGTTAAGTGGTGGGACATGCTTTTCAGTTTCGCAGTCCATTACTCAGGTCTTACACCTGGCCTTAGTCAGAGTAAATATTTTTGTGCAGCCTTCCTTACGCAAAGACGAGAAAGGCGTCAGGAAACCCCTTAAATTAACGATACCACATCCGTTTAATAACCCTGCCGACCATGCGCCCATGCGAGGCAAAGGTAGAAGAGGTAGAAGAAGAAGAAGAGAAATAGTTCCTCTTCGGCACGACATTCCATCAGTTTGGTTTATATTTTCTACTTATGCAGGTGCCTACCGGTTACTGCAGACTAGATGCTCTTCCTAACAGCATCCCATACGAGCAAACCAGCTGCGTCTTTACATCTACATGGATATTCTGCAAATCATATTTAAGTGCCTGGCAGAGGGTTCATCGAACGACCTTCACAGTTCTCTATTATTCCAATCTCGTATAGCGCGCGGAAAAAACGAACACCTATATCTTTCTGTATGAGCTCTGATTTCCCTTATTTTATCGTTGTGATCGTTTCTCCCTATGTAGTTCGGTGTCAACAAAATATTTTCGCATTCGGAGGAGGAAGTTGATGATTCGCATTTCGTGAGAAGATTCCGTCGCAACGAAAAACGCCTTTCTTTTAATGATTTCCAGCCCAAATCCCGTATCATTTCTGTGACACTCTCTCCCATGTTTCGCCATAATACAAAACGTGCTGCCTGTCTTTGAACTTTTTCGATGTACTCCGTCAGTCCTATCTGGTAAGGATCCCACACCGCGCAGCAGTATTCTAAAAGAGGACGGACAAGCATGGTGTAGCCAGTCTCCTTAGTAGGTCTGTTACACTTTCCAAATGTCCTGCCAATAAAACGCATAAAACATTTTCTATGTGTGCCTTCCAATTTAAGTTGTTCGCAATTGTAATACCTAGGTATTTAGTTGAATTTACGGCTTTTAGATTAGACTGATTTATTGTGTAGCCGAAGTTTATCGGATTCCTTTAAGCACTCATGTGGATGACCTCAGACTTTTAGTTATCTAAGGTCAACTGCAAATTTTCGCGCCATTCAGATATCTTTTGGAAATCGTTTTGCAGTTTGTTTTGATCTTCTGATGACTTTATTATTCGGTAAACGAAAGCGTCATCTGCAAACAGCCTACGACGGCTGCTAAGATTTTCTCCCAAATAGTTTATATAGGTAAGGAACAGCAAAGGGCCTATTACACTACCTTCGGGAACGCCAGAAATCACTTCTGTTTCACTCGATGACTTTTCGTCAATTACTACGAACTGTGACCCCTCTGACAGAAAATCACAAATCCACTCACATAACTGAGACGATATTCCATAAGCACGCAATTTCACTACAAGCCGAATGTGTGGTACAGTGTCAAAAGCCTTCCGAAAATCCAGGATACGGAATCGATCTGAAATCCCTTATCAGTAGTAGTCAACACTTCATGTGAATAAAGAGCTAGTTGTGTTTCACAAGAACGATATTTTCTAAACCCATGTTGACTGTGTGTCAATAGACCGTTTTCTTCGAGGTAATTCAAAATGTTCGCACACAATACATGTTCTAAAATCCTGCTGCATATCGACGTTAACGATATGGGCCTGTAATTTAGTGGATTACTCCTACTACCTTTCTTGAATATTGGTGTGACCTGTGCTTCTTTCCAGTCTTTAGGTGGGGATCATTCGTCGAGCGAACGGTTGTATGTGATTGTTAAGTATCGAGCTAATGCATCAGCATACTCCGAAAGGAACGAAATTGGTATACAGTCTGGACCAGAATACTTGCTTTTATTAAGTGATACTCCGAGGATATTTACTTCTACGTTACTCATGTAGGTAGCTGATCTCGATTCAAATTCTGGAATATTTACTTCGTCTTCTTTTGTAAAGACATTTCGGAAGGCTGTGTTCAGTAACTCTGCTTTGGCAGCACTGTCTTCGATAGTAACTCCATAGGTATCACGCAGAGAAGGCATTGATTGTTTCTTGCCGCTAACATACTTCACATACGACCAGAATCTCTTTGAATTTTCTACCAGGTTTCGAGACAAAGTTTCGTTGTAGAAACTGTTATAAGCGTCTCGCATTGAAGTCCGCGCAAAATTTCGAGCGTCTGTAAAAGATCGCCAGTCTTGGAGATTTTGCGTCTGTTTAAATCTGGCGTGTTTGTTTCGTTGTTTCTGCAACAGTGTTCTAATCCGTTTTATGTACCAAGGAGGATCAGCTCCGACGTTTGTTAATTTATTTGGTATAAATCTCTCAATTGCTGCCGATACTATTTCTTTGAATACAAGCCACATCTGGCCTACACTTAGATTATTAATTTGGAATGAGTGGAGATTGTCCTTCAGAAAGGCGTCAAGTGAATTTTTATCTGCGTTTTTGTATAGGTATATTTTTCGTTAATTTTTGGAGAATTTGGGGATTACAATATTCAATCTCGCTACGATAACCCTGTGTTCACTAATCCCTGTATCGATTTTGATGCTCGTTATTAATTTAGGATTGTTTGTTGCTAAGAGGTGAAGTGTGTTTTCAGATTCGCTTGGGCTCATGAAAAACTGCTCGAAATAATTTTCAGAGTAGATGTAGATTTTCAGAGTAGATGTAGTGCGCCAGAATCGGTATATAGGCAGTGGCTGTCTCTTCCTCCGCGACTTCTTCCGTCTCCACACGCTGTACTGTAGAGCTGGGGCACAGAAATTTGACGGGAAGGCGACCGACGTTTTCAGGCACGTTCTGACCTCCACGTATTTTCTCTTTAATGGAGAATACTACGAACAAACAGAAGGAGTCGCAATGGGGAGCCACTCTCGCCTGTGGTCGCGCATTTCTACATGGAGTACTTCGAGGAAGAAGCTTTGGCGTCATCCAAACGGAAACCTACTTTTCTCCGTTTGTGGATGACACGTTCGTGATCTGGTCCCATGGAAGGGACAAGTTCCTGAACTTCCTTACACACCTGAACTCCATACATCCGAACGTCAAATTCACTATGGAGTCCGAAGCAGAAGGAAGATTACCATTCCTGGACGTCATGGTTAAAAAAAGAGCGGATGGCACCCTGGGCCATGGGGTATACAGGAAGAAAACTCACACCGATCTGTATTTGCATGCGGATAGCTGCCACCACCCTTCGCAGAGGAATGGGGTGCTAAAAACACTGGAGCACGGGGCGCACACAATCACTGACGCAGAGTGTCTGCCCCATGAGCTGGAACATCTCAATACTGTATTCAGAAAAACGGGTACTCGGAATGGCAGATCAGACGCGCTCTCAGCTCCACCTCTATAGCACAGCGTGTGGAGACAGAAGAAGTCAAGGAGGAAGAGATAGCTACTGCCTATATACCGTATTCTGGCGCACTATCGGGGAAAATAGGACGACTATTGAGCAAACACCGAGTAGGAACTGTCTTTTTGCCCACCCAATAAAACACGAGGATTATTGGGAAGTTTGAAAGACGATCTCGGTTTGCGGAAGTCAGCATATTCCAGATTCCGTGTAGGTGTGGGAAGACTTATATTGGACAGACATTGTGCACCATCGAAGGTCGTTGCTGAGAACATCAGAACAAGTTGGCGGTCGCAGAGCACTGTTTGTCCGAATATCACGAAATGGACTACCAACATACATGGGTCTTGGCACTGTCATCTAAATACTGGAACAGCGTCGTTAGAGAGGCTATCGAAATTCGTATCAGGGACGGACTCATCAACCGAGATTGCGGCTATAACCTGAGCAATACATGGGAACCAGCATTGAGTCTAATTAAAAAGACGCTCAGCAAAGAAAACAAACGGGCGACCACGGCGTACGAGGCAGTTACACCGACGCCACCACGGACGCTGGCGCTAGCGTAGCATCTCAGCGACTGCCGACGCGCTGCCGCGTCCGCGGACCGCGGAGAGAACGCCTCGCAGGGGGAGGGGATTTAAGACGGCCAGCCGCCCTCAGGAGCTCAGTTCGTCGGCGCACATGGCGATGGCGACATGTCTGATCGCCGGAATATTGTGCCCGTTGGACACTATCGACCGGCAGTACACCCGTGGACTGTTCGAGCAAGAAATACGCCTGGAGAAACTGAAGAATCACAAAAGCTGAAAGGTTTGGCAGTGACATCAAAATTCTGTTACAGACTGTAGACGACATGGAAGATCAAGATCAGGTGGTTAAACTGGATAACTAAGGAAGAAGTACAGAATCGAATCCGGGAGAAAATAAAATTAGATACAACCTGAATAAAAGGATGGATTGAACAGGCACACCCAGAGTCATCAATTAACTGTCAGTTTTGTCATGGGGGGAAAGTGTGCAGGTAAAAGTTGTAGGGAAAGAGATCGAGGTCTGACAAGAATAAGCAGGTGAAAGCGGATGTTGTGTTCAGTTGGATGCTGATATTCTGCCGCCAAGATAACAGCGGGAAAGATTAGCCACATATAATCCATTTATGGCCTCTTTATAGTCAGAGGATAGTAATCTCAGTTCTGTTGAGAGATTTTGGAAAACTCTGGAGGGAAAAAATAGGAGAATATTAATTTCCTGTATCAGAGAAGAGATTGAAGGAAGGGACACTATGAAAAATTGTAGAAAACTTGCAGGAACGCTTAAAATAAGTAATATAACAAAAATAATTTTAAAATATCGGAATTTCTTTTAGTTTTTTGTTTTTTCATGTTTCTTGTGCCAATAACTTTGCCGCTGTGGTAACACCTATTCCCGTCAGATAACCGAAGTTAAGCGCTGTCTAGTTTGACTAACACATGGATGGGTGACCATCCGGGTCTGCCGAGCTCTGTTGGCAACCGAGATGCTATCAACCCTTGTGAGGCCAGCTGAGGAGCTACTTGATCGAGAAGTAGTGGACAATAGCCGGGAGAACGGTGTGCTGATCGCATGCCTCTCAATACCTACACCCAGTGACGCATGTTGGCTGAGGATGGCACGGCGGTCGGTCGGTGCAGAATACATACAGATATAAACTTATACAAATGTCCGTTTTATTCGCTAGTTGCAAAAAACGTCAGTATCATCGGGGCGTGCAAATATAATTCGAATAGCCAGAAGATGACTGCACCGCCACAATGGCAGCGACATTAGAGTTATTAACTGCTGGGGCAGTGCCGGCCAGTGAGTACAGCTGCTACATTTGGACGTCGGCCTCTTTGCTGCGCTGGCGCTGGCGGGGCGCCAGGCCCCCGTGTTTCGGCCGAGCGCTGATGCTGCACGCTGCATCGATGTTCGCGCGGGCCGAGGCCGTCCACGCCGGTCCGCGTGGGCGCTGCCAGCGCCACGCGCCGCCTCCTCTTCTTGCCTGCTGTTGGTCCTCGCGATTCGCCTGGAACAGCCAACATGCTCGTACGCCCTGTTTCGTGCACTGCTATAAAGCCACGCTGCGGCAGGACAAAAAAACGAAACGTTCAACAATTTACGCTTAAATCATTTCTGTCTGTGTCTGTGGGTTGTGTAATTCCCTTAGGGTCTTTTACCAAAACGGCAACAGGCAACTGTAGCGTCACTACCTTCCTTCGACATTCGGCTGTGCAGCTGCGGCTGCGAGAGCATAGGCGTTCTGTACCCATGCAAGGTCGCGTACTGTTGTTTTTGCGCTGAGCCCTTGTCCTCAGCAGCCAGCCGAAGGAACCGTGCGTGCTGGGCCAGATGATAAGAGTGAAGTGGCTGTGGACAACAACCTGTAAGTAACCCGTTTCACCTAATCGTAGAGTCATACAGTCGAACCAATATGTTGAGGTTTAGATTTTCCTGTGGTAGTACTACACCGAGAGTTAGAGTGATAGGTGACTGTGGCTTGTGCTGACTATTGTTGTTACCTCTGAAGATGTACCGGGAATACAGTTTTATTTCTTGCGCAGTGCGGTATGTGTGAAGATGAGTTCTCAAACAACATGTCAAGCAGTCAAGGATAATATAAAAGTAGAGGTAGACGCCGGCCACGGTGGTCGAGCGGTTCTAGGCGTCTCACAAGGGGAGGCCACGACGTTTGGAACGCGGATTTACTGTAAACTTCGTACACTCGTAGTATTCCATGAAGACAACAAAATGTGTAAGCATTAGCGCGTACTTCTCAAGCGTTACGGAGAAAATCGCAAGATAATTTCGGTCGTCAAATATATACCTGTGCGTGGCCATTTTTATCAAGAAGCGGCGCAGCCCAGTGGATAGCCGGCACGGTAGCTCAGCGTGTTCGGTCAGAGAGCCGGTTGGCCTCTGTAATAAAAAACGGAGTGGAAGGATCAACCACCGAACTTGAACAGGATGTCTTGCGACGTCCGCAACGACCAAACACAACGATCAATAACGAACAAAATGCAAAAAAAAAAGGTGGTTAGCGTTCAAGCCCTGTAATTGCTGGATCGCTGGATCGAGTCCCGTTCGTCAGTTTTTTTTAAATTTCTAACACAGTCATTTTCTTTACTATTTATATTACAGTTGATATAATGGGAAAAGTTCTTGTAATCGGATGAACTTTTACTAAATTTACAATGTGCATAAAGTGATACTGAAGATGTATGCTTGTCTGTGATTTGAGAAATCCCTTTTACCTGGAACGAGCCCGAAACGACGTGATACCTGCAAGTTTTGAGCGGCACAGACGGCTTTCGAAAGATGTACAATTAATCGTCGCTTTCGACATTACGAGTACAAGTTGCAAGATGGTATTTTTCGTAAAAGCATGGAAAACATTAAGTTAAGCGGCACCAGCTGCGTTGAATAAATGCTATGTTTCCGGATACGCAAGGTCTTTTGAGGTTTTCCGTGGAAAACAAACCTCGTTAACATATTCAAAAACCTCTCTTTCAGACGATAATTTGGAAGCAAACCATGCATAACGCAGCATTTCCTTAAATATCGGCGCTGATAATTGGTCATGCTGTATCGACTGTATTTTAATAGCGTCTTCACGAGAAGCAATTTCTCGTTCTCTTTCGATTAAGTACGAAAAATTTTTAAGACACAGACAAGCATACATTTTCAGTATCACTTTATGCGTTTGGTCGTTTACTAGTCGATAGTTATGAATATTATATTATTTGTGATAATAAAAATTTGTAGACTGCCAAATAACATTGTAAATTTAATAAATGTTTATCCGATCACACGTATTTTTCCCATTATATCAATTGTAATATAAATAGTAAAGAAAATGACTGTGTTGAAAATAAAAAAACTGACGAACGGGACTCGATCCGGCGATCCACTCGGCTGCCGCCGCTTCATGGTAAAAATGGCCACGCACAGGTATATATTGGACGACCTTAATTATATTACGATTTTCTCAATAACGCTTGAGAAGTACGCGCTAATGCTTTCACATTTTGTTGTCCTCGTGGAGTATTACGAGTGTACGAAGTTTGCAGTAAATCCGCGTTCCAAACGTCGTGGGCTCCCTTGTCAGTCCGGAACCGCGCGAGTGCTATGGTCGCAGGTTTGAATCCTGCCTCGGGCATGGATGTGTGTGACGTCCTTAGGTTAGTTACGTTTAAGTAGTTCAGAGTTCTAGGGGACTGATGACCTCAGAAGTTAAGTCCCATAGTGCTCAGAGACATTTGAACCATTTTTTGAGTGTTAGACTTTAAGAACACGTTGGGACGGTTGATCAAAGTGGCAGTGTAATGTACGGGATTTTCGCACTATTCGTGTTTGCAACTTTTCAGTTCCAGACTAGCAGATCCAATTAGCGCGGAAAAATTAAAATGGACTGTTTCAGGTTCGATAGGGGCAGTAGACCACAAACGCCCAATTAATAAAATACATAAACACGGGTGAATAAATAACAACACAGCATTGATTGCAAAACGTCAACAGCCACACAGATACTTCGTAAGTTACGAATAACAGGAAGCTCCAAATTAAGAAAATTTACTCTACATGGAAACCATACACCATGTGCGAAAACGCGTGCTCAGAAAGGAGTAGAGAAAGTCAGACGAGCTAACAGTAACAGTTATCACCAGAACTTCAAACAAGGAACGCAGAACACTGACAGTAATGTCCACAATAAGTCATTCTTTTAGCAAAACTGTCATTCGGTCTGTAAGTACTGAAAGCACGACAAAAATCATATCCTCATAATGATTAGAATATTACCACTTCTGATGCTTTGTCAATAAGAACGATAAGCGTCAATGTTGAAGAGCTTTTCAACTTGCAATGCGTGTAAGACAGAGAGAACCAAGTTTTGTGCGGCCGTTAGTTGACGGTGCAGTATGTTATTTAGTTCCTGATAGTGTCATACAAATGATGCCTCTAGCCTATCACAATATTCGTATGAGAATAATCGCTGTGTAATGCGATGGCTCGGATGGTGGGTGCTTCCCTCTCACAATGCAGTGGAAGCGGGATGAAGTCAGGGTGTGGCAATCCTGCTCTGCGCGAGCACTTATTCTTCCTCACCTGCATATGCAGAGGGGAATATGCCGTAAAAAGATTATCCATCCAAAGCTCTGTTTGTTGTGACTTGGTAAGACAGCCAAGTCACTATGAGAGGAAGGCGAAAGGCACGCGTTTAAGCTCACGCAGGCTGGCGTGAGGTCTGGAACAGTTAAAGGAGTTGAGTCTAGTAAATAAAGTACGGAGCTTCTAGAATACTTAACTTTAATCCATAATTGGTGAACATCGGTCTGACGGTACATGCATCACAAGATTAATATCAAATGATAATGGCGCCTTGCTAGGTCGTAGCAAATGACGTAGCTGAAGGCTATGCTAACTATCGCCTCGGCAAATGAGAGCGTAATTTGTCAGTGAATCATCGCTAGCAAAGTCGGCTGTATAACTGGGGCGAGTGCTAGGACGTCTCTCTAGACCTGCCGTGTGGCGGCGCTCGGTCTGCAATCACTGATAGTGGCGACACGCGGGTCCGACGTATACTACCGGACCGCGGCCGATTTAAAGGCTACCACCTAGCAAGTGTGGTGTCTGGCGGTGACACCACACTATTAATTTCTGTACAACCTTCCACATTTTCTGAACTTACTTCCAGACTGATAACCTCCTGTTACTGAATAACTCTGATGGAAATTCGGGTGTTAGCGGCGTAGCTATGCCAATTCATAGCAGGAGGAACACCTTGTCACCAAGACCATTTCCGTTCTAGACAGAGTGATCTACGCGTTCCTTGACCTCAATGCAAAAATTAACCTTCACATCATTTGTGCCTACGCACCTACTTCCACTTCAACTGAATAAGAATTAGAACAGATCTTTGAGTGCCCGACAATAGCAAAAAATTCAGAAGTCACCACGTTCTCCTCAATACTTAGCGGTTCTAATACCAAGGTAGGAGCGAAGTCCACAGAAAACCATCCCTTCACTGAAAATTTGTTACTTTCAGCGCGAAACCATAGAGGACGAATCATGACGAGTTTTGTTAACAACTAACAGAAAAGTTAAGAGGAATGGAACTGAAAGAACTCTTGACAGGAATTGCCGGTTGTATTCGAACAGCAGTAATAAGTCATTTGAATTTGTTCTTGCCACGTGTTCTATCCCAACGCCACTTTAGTTTCGCTGTCGGAACTATAAAATCATACACCCCGTCCCCCTTCTTCTCATTCTTGATGCCGCATTTCAGTTTCACTCCAAATATTGTTCCCTTTGTTGCTTTTTGACAGACCCTGAGTCGAAATGCTCTGATTGTTGTAAATATCATAGTTTCGAGAGCGCATGTTGTTACTGGCAAGATGCATGTGTCATAAACCTTCTTTTTAAATTAGTGGAGATACTCGGCTTACTGAAAATGTGACCAGGTTTTCCAAATGCCATCCAGGTGAGCCCACTTAGCCGGATGATCTCTGCAGTCTGGTTATCTTCTCCAAATTGTATTTTATGTCCCAAATAAATATATTCTCTTGTTAACTCCAGAGCACAGTTTTCAATGGAGGCCGGAGTATTGAAAGGGCTCATGACTTTACTGCTTTGAAGGTTAATTTTGAGGCTTACAGCTTTTTTCCAGTGGTCTACATTTCCTTTCTCTACGGCCGCATTCATATTAGATAGCAATAGAGATTCCATAGCCTCTTTGAACTGATGACTCCTGCTTAGGCTCCCCTGTGCCTCGTCGCTCTGCGCCGTGCTGCTGCTGTCCTGCGCTGCCTCGCAGCCGCTCGGACTACTTGCTTTGAAAGCTGCGAGTCGCCACAACTTCCTACAGGTTGCTACAGTCGCTGTAGCAATGGCTACTGGCTGCCTTCAGTGGATCATACCTCCTAACTGCCTAAATGTCTTTGTGGTACCCCGCACCTGCCACCAAATTTTTTTTTTATTTTTGTCGCGTCCCAAGCACGGGTTTTGGCTGAGATTGAGTGACACTGTTCTTAACCACAACTTAGCTGGTTAACCTGACTAAGAAGTGACGATAAATGATGTGAAGGTAACAAAAGGCTGGGAGATAATGAAGTAACTCTCCAGCGCGTTCAACAATCTAAAGTTTATTAGAAAATGTACAGAGTGAACCCTACAGCTCTGGCGCAGATGCGTCCTATGAGCAGCCAAGTCCGATGCAGAGGCGGCGTAATGACTCTGTCGTACCGTCTACTCTTAGAATGCGATCCAAACTAAGATCAGAGTCCCACAGCTGCTGCCTATCGACGACTGCAGACGATCTCCTGGCGGCCTCGCACATCGACTGCCTCTTCCGACTAACTCCCTGTCTCTCTAACTCTGTCTACATTTTTTTTTTTCTCGGAGCGTCTTGCTGCCAATTTTTATATCATTTTTCCTTCGACCCCGCCGGCTATTGCCGTGACGTAATGTCGAGAGCTGCTTGCCTCCTTATTGGCTGTTATTGTGCACTCTTCAGTTGTTCTTCAGCGGCTGGGCGGAGGGCTTGAGATGCTTCTCTTAATATGGTCATACACTGCGTCCAAAGCCCCATATTGGCTTCTCATGACGCAGTGCTGTCCCCAACAGAAGGCCATCTCTCTTTCTCCTTCTCGTTCCACTCTCTCTCTCTCTCTCTTACTATTAGTGCTGTTTGCGTATTAACTTTAATTAACTTTAATTCCACTCCTTCTCAAGGTCCCGTTACCACAAGTGTACACAGAGTCCTCCTTGTGCCATTATGGCTTACAGCTTTTAGCATGCTGTCAACTCGGCTGCCCGTCAGCCCGCTTCCGGGTCTGTGGCGCCTCTCGCCGCACCTAAATTCATTACTGTTGCTTCTTTATAGTTTATCAATTCTGTTATTAACAACGCCTTAACAATTCCCCATTTTGTTGTTACTAGTGCAATTCAGACTTGGTTTCACTCATCGATATAACATCGTCTCATTGTAACGTACAACGAGAAAACAGAAATAAATAATATTGATTTATCTATCGGACACCCTTCGTGGTAGTATTTACAAAGAGTACATGTTAACGTAAAGTAGTAAAGTCTGTCTAACAACTAAAGGAGCCTTTATGTGACGTAGAATATACACGAGTGCGATTTAAATCTGCAACACCGCTTGGTTAGGCGTTTTTCCACAACGTATTCGAGGAAAACTTTGGTCTGAAATCTGTGGTTGGTCCTGTCCCATAGAGCACCTCCCTCAGAAAGTTTGCTGCCTGCTGCATGCACTTACCTCGCTTTACCCGTTCCGATGAAGGGGTTTTTTGTCCACATTACATTCCTGGCGTAGAAACGTCCCTGTACTTGCTGGTTTTTGTGTGTTTTTGAAAAGGAGTGTAACTGAGTGGCTTTTAATGTGTAACTAAAGAGTTAAGCTTTTTTTTTTCAAAACGTAGTAAAGTGGTGCACTAAATCAATTTACATCTCAAGAGAGAGGGAAGGAATCCTTAAAATCTCAGGAACTCGATACCTCTACGTCACTGGACTTCGAACGCCTTATTAAAGAGGAGCTTGCTAATTACATATAAAGGTGAACTGGAAGTTTTGATCTACTAGAAATATTGAGCTTTGTTAAAAAAATATTTACTTCCCTTATATTACTGTATGAGGTTGCTGAAACACGAACCCGAACTCAGGCCTTTGGGAGGCCTCTGCCGATTGAGCTATCCACAAATGAGCCACAAACCGTGTCACAGCTTTCCAAGTTCCCGAGACGTTCTCTCACACTCAGTGCCGAACTCTATCTTTATAGGACGAAAGGACGTTGCAAAGTACTGCTTAACCAAAACCAGTAGGTTACTTCCAGTATGACATTTACATTCTGCGGCAACATTTCCGCTGTTGCCAACGTTACAGATTAAAACTATGTGCTGCACTGAAACTGGAACCCCACTCCTTGCCCTCATAGGTAATGAATGAGATGATACGCTCCAGCCTGTAACATCTAACGAAAAGATCACAACAACGTACCGTATGCCCTAATTTGGGAAGACACTGGGTAGAGGTTGATATTGGGGCATAATTTGGTGATCAGTAATTGGACGCAGCTCCCTCTTCTCAACGTGTTGGGTAAATTGTAGTTGCAGATACTTCTTTCACTTTTCTGAAGCCCACTTCACGTACGAAAGCGCTTCCGCGCATAGAGGCGGAGCGATAGTGAGCATGGAGGGGATGAGGTTTACGCATGTGGCGGCAGAGAGCGGTCAAACGAAGTCCGTGTTGCCGAACTGTGCTGCTACGGACAACAATGCCTTAGATACATCGTATTATACGTTCAAATCTACGAGAGAATAACACATTTTAAAACCGATTTCGATCATTCGTCTACATGGGAGAACGTTACTTTTGAGTCTTGAGGTTGTATCCACTGCTCCACAGCAACTGTCTGTGTAACGTCGGAAGGCGAGAACAGCTGATACAGCTTTGTGAAAACGTCAAGAACAATTTTTCTCAAAACTACGATTGTGTAACGACACGATCATCGAAAATAGTTGCAATAATTGTCATTTATTGCGATTTGGACTGTATTTTAAGTAAAAATGTGATACGTTACAAAACAAACTTCAAATTCAAACCGAAATCATTATATTTCTTTGACAACTGCTTCTACTCAATATAATTGTTTAAATGTGTATAATGCGCGTATGTGGGTGTGTTTGACTGCTGTTCAGTGTAAATCACTATGTGTAAAAAAGTATTGCCGATAGCAAAAACTAATGCAAAAGACTCTCGTAAAAATTCTCATACATTATTATATTTTTCGGTGTCAACAGGCATTATGAGTTTAAATCGTTCGTCATTGCAGTGGGAGAAAGATTTTATGATCCATTGAACAAGCTAACAATTAACCATCTTCTGTATATAACTCGACGGAATGCTGACAGATAACGTCGAAAACCACAGATATATCGACAGATAACCCTCGCTTTCATTGTAAGGCATTTTCCAATTCGTTCCATGAAAATGACAGGGGTTTACGTGTCGAAATACTGGAGTTTATGACGAATTTATCCAGCCGCATTCTCACAAGTAATACAACAGGCTGGGAAAAGCTTAACTTGTCCTTGGGCAATGTGTTGAACATTGTAGTCTGAATACTTCACAGGCTACATATTCCTAATGAATAAAAGCTAGGAATTCTCATGTACACTGTATGCAATTGAAATGTTGACAAAAATGTTTTTAAAACCATGAGTCGTTAACACCAAGAAAGATCATTACTATGTTCCAAAGTCTACATCGTATGAGTCCATGTCTGAACCACCTGATTGTAAATTTAGGCTGATACGTTCAAGGCTTTTATCCATGTTCACCTCCCTGTGAAACTCTTACTTTTGAAACTTAACAGCGTGACACACACAGTGTATCCACAATGAAGGGGATGTTGTCTATTGCTTCATGCAAACCCTTTCAGTGTCTGTTACTTTGAATGATTTTTTTTTTTCCACATAGCTTGTAACCTGTGCGCAAATTAATTCTATCGGATTATGCTGACAGTAAAATGTGGGTAAATGCAAAACTGTGTAACCACATTCACGTGCAAGAAAGTACATTCTCTCGCGTAACTTTTATAAATTAACGAGCTGCATGAGTTCAGCACGAATCTGGCTTATATTGCCCGGAACATTTTTATTTTTCAGTCAGAGCACAATACCCCTTTTCCTGTGCTCGTACTTGATCATTTTTCTGTAACAGCTGAATGATAACTAGCACGATAATTACAATGAGCGACTTCGAAGCTAGGTATGGCAAGATTTGTTCAGCGAATTACTTCTTGAAAGTGACAGCGTTCATTTCCGAATGGTAGTCGCTACTGTTTCTCGTACACCTAAATACAAGTTTACTCTCAGGAACCATGTCAGGAGAAGGGCAAGCATGCAGGATAGTATCCGAGAACCTTTCCCTAAGAGAACTTTAAAACCGCCAGTACCATCACTCATTTTCCGACAGATATTCATAGAATGATTCAGTTTCACCAATGTTTCATTAAGGTAATACACTGTAGAACTACCTCCTCCTGTAGTATCATGCATCTTTATGATGGAGCCGGCCGCGGTGGCCGAGCGGTTCTAGGCGCTTCAGTCCGGAACCGCGCGACTGCTACGGTCGCAGGTTCGAATCCTGCCTCGGGCATGGATGTGTGTGATGTTGTTAGGTTAGTTAGGTTTAAGTAGTTCTAAGTTCTAGGGGACTGATGACCCCAGATGTTAAGTTTCATAGTGCTCAGAGCCATTTGAACCATTTTTTTTATGATGGATGTGCTTCGTGCTGCTTCTATGTCACTTCTTTCAACTAAAATCTCTCTTCTTAACGTGTTTAAAACCAATGTATTTCAAAATTCTTTACACTGACCAAGTGCTACTTTTGAAGCCCATTTGCTCGGGCATAATTGTAACAAGTTTTTCTGATGTATGGTATTCCCTTCTTAAATACATTTCAAACCCGGAGCGCTTTAAAGCATCGTTGTCAAAACCATCTATTTGTGTTACAGGTTTGTTGCGGTTTCGATGATTTTCAGGCGACACAAAAACACATTTCCTGAC
The DNA here is from genome assembly GCF_021461395.2 of Schistocerca americana. Lineage (NCBI taxonomy): Eukaryota > Metazoa > Arthropoda > Insecta > Orthoptera > Acrididae > Schistocerca > Schistocerca americana. The sequence goes on from NC_060119.1 coordinate 720,528,090, forward strand.
GTTTCTACAGTTCCGACACTTTTCTTTGCTATTCGCTGTACAGTTCTTTGGCCAACACGTGTTTCTGCAGTTCGTACCTGAGTCTTCAAAATGTCAAAAATAGAAATATCGCTTTCAGGTTCACATTTGAGGAAGTCATAAATGCGGGACATAAACCACCTCGACTACCTGTGAAGCATCTACATCTACATGATTACTCTGCAGTTCACAATTGAGTGCCTGGCAGAGCGTTCATAGAACCACCTTCAAGCTATTTCTCTACCGTTTCCCTCTCGAACAGCTTTCAGGAAGCACGAACGCTTTTATGTTTAATTGCGAGCTCTTATTTTATTGTGATGAACATTCCTCCCTATTTAGATGGGCGCCAACAAAGTATTTTCACACTCTGAAGAAACGTTGACGACTGCCACGACGAAAAACGCCTTTGTTTTGATGAGTGCCACCCAAATTCGCGTATCAAATCTGTGGCAGTCTCTCCCCTATTTCGCGAAAATACGAAACGAGCTGCCTTTCTTTGAACTTTTTCGATCAGTTTGCGACCGAACCGCCGAATCTTTCCATCAGTAAATGGGGTATGTTCTTAACTGACTCGGTTGTTTTAACCCCCTCCACTGACAGAATGACCCGCTTCCTACTTCCGTATGTATAAAGCCGATACGGACTTGTAGCTGTCACGCCTTTGCGCTTACTGCTACGTATTTTAACCGTAAATAGCTCAGTCCTAATGGTAAGAGGTAGTAGTGGATTCACGTTATTAATCTTTGAATACAGCACAGCTGCCACAAGCTCAGCTCACTTTTACTCCACTCCTACCCTCGCCATTGCACCACATTAACTAGGTGCTACATGGACCTTGCTAAATTCACTTGCGTATACATTTTTGACCGTTACTCGCCAGTATTTACCTAATGATTAGTACACTCCTAACCGGACTATTTCCCAAAGTGCTGTGATGATTGAACGGGTTCGATCCACGGCCTACAGTGCCCTACAGTTCACACGGTAACACTGCCTACCTGACCCACTTAACTTGGTAGTGAGCTTATGTATCCAATCACCACTGCTAGCGGCAGTGGGTAATCCTATCAGCACGACGAGAGCAGCAGACTTACCGTCGAATCCTCCTGAAAATACTTATAACTACGGTCGCCAGCTCTGAAGGAGCAAAAGAATAAATCAATTTTTTGGCTCGTTTCAAAGTGAAACGGCTTGAGTTGAATTTAAACTTAATTCTGAATATTACTATTTCTGATCATTCTAGGTGATTCTACAAAGCAAATACTCTCTCAATTTCTGTGAGTTGGTTTGGTAATTACCACCAAGACAATTTAAGCAACTTAGGTTAACAAACTTCTACCCTTCAACTTATTTAATGATTTTGGGATATTACTCTTTGGACAATTGCTATAGAATTAGTTAAGTGACTTTACTTGAAAGGTTACTCAGAAAAATTTAAGTAACTATAAATAGGCGACTCATTCTGGTGTGACCATTGCTCTTTTCAACATTCTTATACGCTAAAGTATTCTACAACCAAAAGAATTGTAAATGAAAGAGGCGATGGTGGCCTCAGTCTGATTTCACTACACTATATTTGAGGTTACTGCACTTTACAATGAACAACATGCGTCGTAATTTTACTCATTACTATATTCTGTCCTCTGCACTTGCATAAAAGAAAACTGGTATTCTCCTTTTACATGTATACAAAGTTCGACGTAACAATTGCAAGCAGTCTTGCCTGGGTAGACGTGTCGGTGCTGGTGGTGAGATGCATGTGGCTAACGCAGCTCTTCACGCCTCATGCCCTTAATGGCGGCTGGAACTACGAGCTGTAGCACTCGTATAAGCTACTGCACGTCTGCCATAAAATCTGGGTGCAGGAACTCTTACAATCAGCCCCAGTGGCATAGAGACGGCTTCGACAACCATTCGTCGCGTTCTACTCCGCAAACGGCGACGATATTCGCCTCTTCGCTGTTGCACAATCGCTTTTGCGTGAGCACAGTTACGCACGTCCGGTCACGTCAACACTCCCCAGGCCATTCCATTGTTCAGTCCCTGTGTCTCCAGCTACCTCTAGCTACGCTCGTATCACCAAGAGTGGGGGCGTTCCCCTACCACCTTTTGACCGAAATCATTTAGTATTTAAGAATATTTATATTTATTACCCTGGAGTTCATACCAGTCATAATAATTTACTACTAGCGCTTTATAACATTAAATCATACAGTAATAACTTATAATTACCAAGAAAAAGAATACATTTGACTCCGAGAGCTTAGTGCATTGTCTGACAGGCAGCGCTAATTCCCAGTTTCGCCAATAGATGGCATCAGGGTGCACTCCCTGGCAGTCTCACACCAGCGCGCCCGTTTCCGACGCGCGGGCTCCAAATTACTGTCAGCCCACCATCATTTCAGTTCCGTTACAAGTTCTATCTGCTGTGGAGCCCACACCTGACAGCAACACTCCATAAGAGGGCGGAAAGGCATAGTGTAACTAATCTCTTTAGTAGACCTGTTGCGTTTTATAAGTGTTCTACCAATAGATTGCGGTCTTTGGTTTGCTTTCCACACAACGTTATCCATGTGAGAGTTGAATTTAAGTTATTCGTAATTGTAGTCTCTATGTATTTAGTTGAATTTTCAGCCTTCAGGATCGTGTGTTTTATCTTGTAAACTGAATTTAGCGGATTCCTTTTAGTACTCATGTGGATGACTTCACAATTTTCATTGTTTTAGAATCAATTGCCACTTTCTCGCCATACAGATATCTTGTCTAAGTCGTTTTCTGATTTATTTTAATCTCTAATGACTTTATGAGACGGTAAATCACAGAATTATCTAGAAACAGTCTAAGAGGACTACTCAGATTGTCTACTAAATCGCTTATTTAGATCAGGAACAGAGGAGCCCCCATAACACTTCCTTGCAAACGCCAGGTGTCACTGCCGTCACTTCTGTTTTACTCGGTGATTTTCCGTTGATTACTGCATACACTGATTTTTCCGACAGGAAATCACGACTAAGACGATATTCCATAGGCGCGCAGTTTAATTACAGTTGCTTGTGAGGAACTTCAGTTTATTGCCGTCACATGACATTTTCATTTGGAAATCACACCAAAACGTTTACAGATACACATTCACAGCTATACTGCTACGAGAAAGTAACATCGACATGACTTCTGTCGCTCTGTGAATGAAACTGCACTGTCGCAAAATACGGCAACAGCGCAGCATGTGGGAGAGAGATTCTCGTAATCCAGTTTGTAACTCGCGGCTAGCCGCTCGGAAAGAGAATGAATCTTATTGGCCACTAGCAGTTAATGGAGAGGGATACGCAGAACGGCTGAAAATATGGCCGCCTTCCAACATTACTGAGGTATAGTAGGTCGTAGGATGGAAGGTTATAGTTTAATCGCACCGACGTGGAAGTCATTAGAGACAGAGCACTAGTTCATCTGAAACAGATGGTGTAAGGAATCGACCAGAGCTTTATTGAGGAACTCATCCTGGTTATTGCTTAATATGATTTATGGAAGCGCAGTGAACGTTAATCTCAATGATCCGCAGGGGATATGAATCCCGGTCAACTCGAATGCGCGTGCAATGTGTTAAATACTGCTCCTCTTGCTCGATTCCCTTATAGATGGCCTTAGTGTCAATTTGTTGAATTCTGACACGATCACTTTGATTTGGCTCTCTTTAAGGGTCCTATACACGTTACCTGTATTGGTTATTTTTTTAAATTTTCTTTATTGAGTTAATTCTTTCCCCTGAAGACGTGTATCCTGACATATTGGGTGTCACGCAGTACAACTGGTTAAGCTGTGCTCAGTGCTAGTGTATTATATTGGCCTGTGAGAGTGTTTGAGGTTTTATCGTTGCGGTAACGAGTCAGCAGCAGTAATTACTTTTGCAAATAGAGGATTTACAGTCGGTTAGTACATAGGCAAGTCAGCATGGGTATTGTGGTACATTGTATCATTAATTATTTTTTTCATATGCTGTGTTCGTTATAAAATTAATTCATCGTGTCAGGAAATTACGCTGACCAGGGGAACATGACAAGTGCCTTCAGCCAATTTCCCAGAAATTTCGCTCAGCGAAAGAGAGGCCAAAGTATGCACTTCCGCGTTGGTATTCGATCTTTTTTTTCAAAATTGTGGTTAACATTCCTGCTGTAATTTATATACTTTCTAGAACGCAATAAATTGAACTGAGAAGTTGGCGCAGTGGGTAGCGTCGCGGCTATACAATTTTACGCCCCATGTTCGAAACCTGATTATTGTTTTTATTTTTGTTTTTGTTTTTCATTTATTTACCTGTGTCCGTAGAACGTAATTACACGAATATTTTCCATGTATGTTGAAACAAGGATGTCCTTATTCGCCTACTGATTGTCTGTTTGGTATATAGATTCGAAAAAAAAGAACGAATGAGAAAATTATTTGAAATTGTTTTCGGTGAAATTTCTGTAGTGCATCTTGTTTCATAATCAACCGCAAGCGTCAGCTTCCGGAAAAATGATCCGATATGCGTTGTTTGCAGTGAAATTATTGCCAATGCGTGAAATCTTCAGCAATGTTAACGGCGTTTCTTTCTCCGGTGAGATTTATGCGAAGAAATGTCAGTGTGGCAAACATCTCATCGCGTGATGCTCATTGGAATTTCTGTGTTTCCAATGTTTCTACGATCAGTTTCATCCAAAGAATTCACATAAAAATTGACATAAGAATTAAATATAAGCACTGGATAATTTAAAAAGATTATAACCCCTGGAAATACTACTCACACACACACTACATAATAAATGTATGATGCTTATTCTGAAACCCATTTCTAATTATACAGTCAATATAACGCCCTTGTATCCTGTAATTTGATAAGAAGCATTCTTGTAGCAATCTTATATAGACATGGGTAGATAAATGAAAATAAATAAATGAAATAAAAAGAAAAACGTGGTTTCCAACAGGGGAACCAAAATTGTGAAGCCGGGACGCTATCCACTGCGCCAACGTTTCACTTGAAATTATCGCATGCTGGAAGGCATATAAATTACGGCGGAAACTTTGACGTTTCTTTTCCCAGAAACGATAGAGTGTCTACGGATAAGTCGAGACTCGTGTTTGCATATTTTGATCCGTCTTTCACTGAGCGAAGTTTCTGGAAAATCGTTACCGAGTTCTCCTCGTGAGTTGAAGTTTCAATGTGAGAAGGTGATTTCAGACATTACGTTAGTCCATTGTTGGTATTTGTGTAACAAACGATGAAAAATAAACGCGAAATTTGTTGCCTGCGATTGACTGTTGGAAATGACAATCATCATTTTTTTCATCAAAAATGGTTCAAATTGCTCTGAGCACTATGGGACTTAACATCTGTGGTCATCAGTCCCCTAGAATTTAGAACTACTTAAACCTAACTAACCTAAGGACATCACACACATCCATGCCCGAGGCAGGGTTCGAACCTGCGACCGTAGCAGTCGCGCGGTTCCGGACTGAGCGCCTAGAACCGCTACACCACTGCGGCCGGCCTTTTGTTCATCATCGTGTGATCCTAATCAAAACGATTTCACAGCGACTTTAATGCTTCGATATATTGTTCGAGAAAGGTGAAGATTGGTTGGACAAGACAAAGAGGGTTAATTTGTCATGACAATTTCGGGTGGAGTGTTAACAATTCCTTCGCTAAATGAATTAGGTTTATTCCAATAAAGAGCCACCTGTGATGCACCATTATGAACAATTTACCGCAATAAATTTAGATGAGCTTTAAGACCACTTTCTCGCCAGACGACGCACGAATCCGCTGTGCATACTGGATCGCTGGGGAGCAGAAGTGAGCCACAGCGTGTCGGGGGACGCGGAGGTGTGGCAGGGTGCCGCGCCGGCCGCATACCTGCGCGGCGCCTGGCCCGCCGCCAGGCGACAGACGCGTGTTTTAATAACGCCAGCCCCCCGCCCCCACCCCCCACCCCCCTTCCCCCGCACCGCCGCTACTCCGCCGCCATCTTACTCACTTCTCTATCTCCTTTGCAGTCTGCGTTCCTCTCTCAGCTACGCCGGCGGAAATCAAACTCGCGGAGCCGCGGCGTAAACAGTAGCAGTTTCAATTAGAGGAGACCGCCATGCGAGCGAATCGTAAATCTCACTCCCGTTTATCTCCATTCCAAGGATATTTCGTCTCACGTTTCATTCTGTTTGTTTCGTTGCTGCTTCTTCTCGGCTCTTTCTCTCTCTCCCTCTCTGTCACAGTAGCGAAACCTATCGTATTCATTTCGTCATCAATTCTAGTCGCATTACTCCACTGATATGGGTTAATGCCAGTGAAAGTTTGTTTCCACTGTGTTACAAAACATGCGAGCGACGAACTAATACTATTTCCGTAATATTTTTGTTTGCGCCGGTTCGCGAAGTGGTTGCGTGTTTCGTTCAAATGGTAAATTGGAATAGGGTATCGTCAAACAATTGCTTTCGGTGGTTTGTCAGCAACAGGAACTCACCGTAGGTTGGTAAATGTTTATAACAAGTACTCTTGTTATTTTTTAACAGTTAAAACCTGACCCCTGAATTCTAAGAACCTGATGCATCAATTCTGACGTGGCCATTCTACTTTTGAAAATGGTCCCTGAATGTCATCCCAAAACAGCAACCACGGGCAAAAACATCGAGAATGTACACAATATTGTAAGATCGCCATTTAAACAGATCTGAAGTAGCTTAGCCATTGGCACATAATAAGAAAAAGAAATGTATATTTTAAATGAAGAATTTATTATGAAAAAGCTTTGTGCGAGATGCGTGGCGCATTTACTGAATATTGGCGACAAAAAGGTAGAAACAAGGTTCTCTTCAATGTTACAATGATGCGAACATGTTTTTTGCACCGATATGTTACTGTGGATGAGACCTGGGTCCACCATTTTATCCAAGAAACGGCAGAGCAGTCGAAGCAGTCTTTGAAGGCAGCAGCCCTTCGCCATTAAAGGCGTAGCCGATTTCATTTGCTGGAAAGCGCGTGCCCACTGAGTTTCGAAATACTAAAGCCATTATTCGTATTGAGTGTCTTTCAGGGCTAAGACAATGACTGACGAGTACCACGAAAGTCTTCTGAACCGTATGGAGGGAAATATATATTTGTTGTGATGATCTGATACAAATATTCGTTTAGCGTCACAGTCAAGCTAAATTGTGAAAATTCCTCAATAAAAGTACACCGGAGTGCTATCAGAAGTATGCAATAAATAAATAAAATATATAGATGTTCTCAGGGCTCTGTTGAGTAAGTTGTTAATAAGGACGGTGCAGCATTGAAAATGGTATAAAAATGTACTGAGTTATTGAAACAAAAGTATGCTGATAGACGAATAGTTCTCATTTCTTCGAGAGGGCGGGCGTTGTGTTGAACTAGACACAAGCAGGAACCGATGTATTGAGGTCATCACTTGATTTACGTTCTCTGCTAGCGACTGCTCGGTGTTGTCAGGAATGTTTTGATGACACACTCCCGGGTTTCCGGGTTCGATTCCCGGCGGGGTCAGGGATTTTCTCTGCCTCGTGATGACTGGGTGTTGTGTGCTGTCCTTAGGTTAGTTAAGTTTAAGTAGCTCTAAGTTCTAGGGGACTGATGACCATAGATGTTAAGTCCCATAGTTCTCAGAGCCATTTGATGACACACTCTGCAGTTCTCTCTACACGTATGAAACACTCTCGGTCGGGTGACAGATCACTTACACCCATCTACATATATCTCTGCCCTGGGACTGAGTGTTTGTATTGTCCTCATCATTTCATCCTCATCATTCGTGACAGTGGCTAGAATGGATTGTGAAAAAATTGGACTGTGTAAAAATTGGGACTTTTTACGGGCGCTGATGACTGCGCATTTGAGTGCCGCACAAACCAAACATAATTATCGCCTACATATACAGCAATAGCGGAGGGCACCTCTGGTACGACTAATCTGACCTGCCGTCCCCTCCCCCACCCCTCTACACTGTTCCGTTCGCTAGTGGTGCTCCCGTCATCTAAACGATTCCGTGACGAAACGTGTCGTTCTTCGTTTGATCTGCTTTATGTGTTCTGTCAATCGCACTTCGTAAGGTTCGCAGATTGGTGAGCAATACGCAACAGTCGGCCGAACAAGCTCTTCGTAAGCCACTTATTCAGTGACTGAATTAATATTTCCATAAGATTCTTCCTAGGAATCTGTCTGGCATCCGCTTTTGCTACTATTAGGCTGCAGCGAGATTTCTGTGTTACACAATACGGCTGTAAATGGACGACGGTAGCTGAATGAACGTAAACAATACCGCCCCGTATTCTTATAATCGCCCAATTCTCCATGCTTAAACTGCATTTACCATGTGTGAGACTCGCTGATCGGCATATCTTTACCTTGGACCTCCCGATGGTTGTGAGAACTGCTATAGGAAGTTGGTACTTGCTTGTTAACTGCCTTCTGTAATGCGTACTTTGATACTAAAGCGATTGCGAGGATATGTTGCCAGTTATAATATGTTCTCCGATTATTTACCACCTATATGTCTAAGTTTTATCCGATTGTATGTTGAAGTAAATTGGTTGCTCTTTGTACTTATGTGGTTCGCTAAGTTCGCTCTCCTGTTGCTTCTTAGTTTAAAAGCTGATTGAAATTTAGCCACCACGATTGCGAGTCATTACGTTTACGTTATAGGTATATGAAAAAATGTATTGGAACAACTGTGTAGTACATCGGAATTAGCTGACTCGTACGAAATCTGTGTTAACAGATAAAGCATTTCGTACACAGACGCTGCGTGCTTTGATATAAAACATTTACATTACACACGTAAGATTTTTAGTGGCTCATTTCTTGCAATGTGCTTTGTTCTACGACCTCTTCTTTGTTATCAAGGAAAGTGTGATAAGTTTGTGTGTTACGCTCACAAAACTAAAGCTCGAGATACATATTCGGTTGCAATTCTCTTCAGTCGAATATGACCTAAGAAATAATTCTTGTTTTTTAATATATAACTGACAGTTATGAATTCAAGATCGGGGGTGTGCTTCGTTGTGCACTAGTTTCCCGCTCGTTACTACTGGTACTTAAGCTCAGAGAGGCTCGTTAGTAGTTTGACGCAGCTCGTAAATATATTACATGGTACAGTGATCTAATATCATTGCTTGCAGTCGTCATCCCTCGAGCCAGGTTTTGATAGCATTTTGAGCGCCACTGTGGTCCCAGCTCATTTTAACAGTTTACTGTGTTATACCCTTAACAATTTTGTTAAAATAGAACAGATAGAGAAATAACTATGGATTCAACAAGAAATGTATTCGATAAGAGTATAGAGTGCTGCCCAATCTTTGAATGGAAAGGTACATCTTAGTAATCGTTATTAATCAGCAGAAGACAAATCTGCGAGCCCACGCTGAAAAGTAATGCCTCTGAATCTTTGACGTAAAAAATGTTAAAGCTTTTGAAATAAAACAAACGTTATTAATATCCTACATCTTTATCCTTCATTTCTGCTTATTTCTTTCTGAATGTAGCCATCCTGCTGACATACTCATTTCCCACAATGAAACACCAGTTTGTTGATACCATCACTGTGGAATGTTTGACTTTGTAGACGGACCCACAATCTCACCTGTGCATGCACCATTTCACCACTATCAATATGAAGTCCACGACGGTGTTCCTTAAATTCTGGAAACAGGTGAAAAACAGTTATGTCCAAGTCGGGACCGTATGCAGGATCATCGATGACAGTGAATCCAAGGCATCCGATTGTTACAGATGTCGCAGCGTTCGTGCGTGGTGTGGCATTCTCATGGTGAAGAAAATGATGTTCCATGTGGAACGAACTCTTTGGATTCAAAACACGATTATAGCATACTGTGTCTCACGCACCGATGTAGTTAAGTTACGCACCGCCATTTTCATGCTACAATTCCGAGTCCTTTAGCGACAGTGGGCTGCAAATATATACCGTAGACAGGAAGAATAAAGACGTAGAATGTTAATAACGGTTGATTTATTTAAAAAGGTTTACGAGTTTTCGTGTAAAAGATTCGGACGCATTACTTTTCAGCACGCCCTCGTAAATTAACTGCTGGATCATGCACTGATGCGCCGCGCGGGATTAGCCGAGCAGTCTAAGGCTTTGCAGTCATGGACTGTGCGGCTGGTCCCGGCGGAGGTTCGAGTCCTCCTTCGGGCATGGGTGTGTGTGTTTGTCCTTAGGATAATTTAGAATAAGTAGTGTGTAAGCTTAGGGACTGATGACCTTAGCAGTTAAGTCCCATAAGGTTTCACACACATTTGAACATGCACTGATGCATACGCTCGCCTTTCATCGTGAGACCCATTCCTTCTCTCTCCCACACTTCAACCAGATAAGGAAGGACACAGCGGTCTTAATTATCATTTCTGCAGAACACCTGCATTTGTATGCGCATTGTAGACGGTATGGCAGCAGGACACCCTGTGGCTGTAGCAGAACTCTCGGTTGGTGTCCAACGGAACTGTGACGTACATGCTGTTAAAACGCAAAATTGAGAACCAGAACATTGGAGACATCTCAGAACGTTGTTTTATGACAAGCCTATTACGTTTGCAAATGTGGGAATTAAAAGATAGAATTTGATGCCTCTTTGAAGGAGCAATCAAAAGTTCAATCGAAAATTATTTCTTACTTTGTTCAGTTTCCACACACATTCTAAAGAAAATGAACGTTTGTCAACATGACAAAATTGATAACGACGCCTTTCTTCCGTAGACCGCGGAATTGTGTTCTTGGCCGCCTTCATTTTCTTTCTGACCAATTACGTCGTCAGTAACTCCTGTCAGTAGTGTCTGAGGTAACAGTCTTCCATTTCCGTATTCCGCATGCAGAAGAGGGGCAGTAAGCAGCTACGCTAACCCTAGCTGCTCTATAATGAAGAGAACGTCGGAGCCGCGTCGGTCTTTACGGAGAAACACACGCTGGCGCGGCAGGATCCCCTGTCCTTTTCCTTGCAGTACTCCCCCCCCCCCCCCCCCCCCCACTCCCATGCAGTACTGCCCCTTCCTTCTCCCCGATCCACGACTAGCTACCTCCACCCGCCATCACCATTTGCCGGTGCACCGCCGTTTCCGATACGTTGTTTTCCCAGGGACGCCTCGGCGCGCTCCGATTCCAGACTGCTGGTTACGGACCACCTTCGTTCTCTCTTCAGCAGGGGGAAGAGAAGCATATCCCCCGTCACGGGAACGGCCAAGCTGCCTCACTAACCGTTCTTCCGCGAGAATGCGTTCATCGTCTTCTGCTACGTTTCACGGATCAAGCACGTGGACTCTACTGATAGTTCTTTCCGGTCGCTGAACTGTATTTTATGCGAATTGCTATGATTGTGAAGCTTAATTTGAAACCTTCATATTGTGAAACTAGGTTCAAAAATGGTTCAAATGGCTCTGAGCACTATGGGACTCAACTGCTGTGGTCATAAGTCCCCTAGAACATAGAACTACTTAAACCTAACTAACCTAAGGACATCACACAAATCCATGCCCGAGGCAGGATTCGAACCTGCGACCGTAGCGGTCGTGCAGTTCCAGACTGCAGCGCCTTTAACCGCTCGGCCACTCCGGCCGGCCGTGAAACTAGGATTTGTATAGATTGAAACTAACTTTCTTCTGAATACCTTTCAGAAAGGAATCTGCTGTTAATTCGTTACAGTTTGCCATATTCATCATTGTAACGAAGACAGGGTTCGTCAGGCACCAACCTCTCTTTGGCTTGCGTGTTAGTGGTGCCACTGTCGTCATATCCGTCAGTTCAGAACTCACTCAAAGACTATTGTATTTTGTGTCTGTTTTTCCGTTTATTTTTCTTCAGTCAAATACGGTCAGAACGAAATTGATAAGAAAACATCAGTGATCGTGTTGCTGCTGTTGCATGACAGAATAATTAGTTGTTGGTTATCTTCGACTTTTTGTAAGATTGTCAGGTACTTAATTTATTATAAAAGTAGTATTACAATAACAAAAGTTGCCAGCAATCTTATCATGCCTTTTTGACATACTGTCGAAACAATGTCTCATCTACTCTAGAAATGTGCACTACACATAATCGTAAAATAGGAACGTGTTTCATGTCGTACAGTTGAGGACATCATTGTCGTGCCAGAAAAAAAGGAATAACAAGTAAAAGGACTCAATTTGGCCTGGACCTAAGTCTGGTACCCTCTCTATGGAAAGACCTGACGACCATTCAGCTACGAAGACAACTGATGTAACTTTTTCTGTTTAGTTATTATTGCAATATAACTGTAAGGTGTCAGGCAAATCAAACACCTTCCATGAAAACCCTGACATGATAGCAAATCCGGCAGTATGTCACATAGCTCCAAATAAATCCTGACATTAAATTAACCAAAGTAATACGATCAACGAGTGAGCAAATGGAATACCACAGACTAACACAAGAACGCCTAAATGCATGTCATACCTTCCCACCGTGAAACAGACGCAGTTCCGAGGGGAGAAACGAGAACAGAAGCCGAGAGCAGAATCATGTAGGCTAGGAGGCCCTACGATAAGGGACGGACACCCACGTCGCCAGCTGACCGCCAAAACCACCCCCCAGCCAATGTTAAAAGATAGATCCCTCCAGAAGAACAGTATAGATCTTACGATAACACTAAAAGGGCCACACCAGCTGCAAGTTTTAGCGTGAGACTTTTTCGCGTCTCTGTTACGTTGCAAACGTTAAAAACATTGCCCCACCACGAAAAGTATAACGTTTCTCATTGGATAGACAGAATTTTTGTAGGCGGAGCTTAAGGTTAACATGAGACCCTGATTGGTCAGTTGAAAACACAGCCAGATAACTTGTTTTAAACCAACTTCGGTAAATTGTAGTAAGGAGAAGTTAGAGAGAGTTGCTTCCGAGACGGCGAGGTTTGTGGCTGCGCCACACGCTGCCCCCTGACGACACCGACAAGGTAATGAACGCACGCGATGCCGCATTTTTGAGCGCATAGGGCTTCACTGAGAACTGCAGAAGTCTCATCTGTTACATCCGCTTTTTGCGTAATACTAGTGTCGATCGTCAAATAAAGCTCATGGTATTCACATTTGCTATGTAAGTTAAAATCTGAAACGCCATGATTTTTCTGTTATATAATTATTGAGAAGCCACATCAGCCACTGTAATTTACGACAAGTTAGATAAGTAATTAAAGATAATTGAGGGTCACTGTAGACCATTTTGATAGTTTTCTCTTTTATGAAACTTAACTTAAATCTAGATTATAGATGTGATATGGCATAGGTCATCCTTCGATCCATTGTAGAACTTGGAAACCCATTCAGGGAATATTCGTTCACATTTTTGTTGAACGCTGTTGGCTTTTACCATCCTGTATTAAAACATTTCCTTTTATCAATAGTGCAATTTATAAACAATGTTTTTTTAGTAGAATAAAATTTCCAATGGTAAACTTAACTGCTCTTTCGACGTTATTTTACCAGCTAACTAAAAATAGGAAAGCCTTGAACCCCTTCCACTAAATTTAGTTACTATTAAGATTCTTTTACAGGGAGTGCAGTGGAGCTGACGCTGAAATCATTAAGTATTTGGTTATATCATCGCTAGTCTCACTGAACTCTTCTGAACTCTACATGTCATGTGTGGTCTGGCGTCTCCTTACCAGCAACAGGTCCCAGGTTCAAACTAGTCAGTTCCCTAAAAAACACGCTCAGAGCGTCGTTGCGCGAAAGTGGTAGGGAGACACGACTTAGAACAAACAGACACCACGCAGAATGTTAGATAACTACAGATTCTATTTGGAAAATATATCTGTATCTTTTTGGAGCAGCTGTGGAATTCTGACAGAAAAAGTGTCACGTGATTTTTTAAAGTAATGTTCCGTCTTCCACGAGTGTTGCTTAGGTCTTTAAATCTGCCTGCAGTTGCCGACAGCCAGTGTTTGTACTGTTAATGAACATAAGGTGCCTGTTGTAACTGCGACCGGAACGGACGCGGGGTTGACGTGACGGAAAGCGCGGGGGACCACGGAGCGGCCCGCGAACCTGCCAAGAGAGGAGGAGGGGGGTGGGAGGGGGAGGGGGGAGAGCAGAGATGCCAAGGGCAGGGGAGATAGGGGGAGGAAAGGGGAGCGGAAGCGCGGGGGAAGAGGGGTGGAGGAGGGGGGATTGGGGGGGGGGGGGGGAAAGGAGGGAGAATGGAGGGAGGGTGCCCAAAGGAAAAAACACAGGAAGTGGGTGGGGAGGATCAAAGTTGATAGGAGGGATAGATGGAGGGGAGGAGGGCATCATCAGGGAGGGGGGCATCATCAGGGAGGGGGAGCTGGCGGAAGCCACCTTGGGAGAGGGTAAGGAGGGTGGAGACCAGTTGGGACATGGAATACAGGTGCGGCAGTGGGCGAGGGTAGGAGAGGATGGGGGGGGACAAGCGGGTGAGGAGGATCGAGATTACGGGAGGTGTAGAGGATCCATATCTGTTCGAGGAAAAGGAGGAGGTGGGGGAACGGAATTAGATCGTACGGGATCCGCATGGGGGAGGGGAGACAGATGCGATATGTGAGGCGAAGAGCATGGCGTTCGAGGATCCGAAGGGATTTATAAAAGGTTGGGGGGACGGAGATCCAGGCTGGATGGGCATAACAGAGGATAGGGCGGATGAGGGATTTATAGGTATGGAGTATGGTGGAGGGGTCCAGACCCCACGTACGGCCGGAAAGGAGCTTGAGGAGACGGAGTCGGGAGCGTGCCTTGGCTTGGATTGTCCGGAGATGGGGGGTCCAGGAGAGGCGACGGTCGAGGGTGACGCCAAGGTACTTGAGGGTGGGGGTGAGGGCGATAGGACAGCCATAGACGGTGAGATATAAATCAAGGAGGCGGAAGGAAGGGGTGGTTTTGCCTACAATGGTCACCTGGGTTTTGGAGGGATTGACCTTGAGCAACCACTGGTTGCACCAAGCAGTGAACCGGTCAAGATGGGATTGGAGAAGGTGTTGGGAGCGCTGCAGGGTGGGGGCAAGGGCAAGGAAGGAGGTGTCATCAGCAAACTGGAGAAGGTGGATGGGGGGTGACGGCGGTGGCATGTCCGCCATATACAAAAGGTACAGAAGGGGAGAGAGGACGGAGCCTTGGGGCACACCGGCGGAGGGAAAAAAGGTGTAGGAATCCGTGTTATGGATGGTGACGTAGGAAGGACAGTGGGAGAGAAAGGAGCCGATCAGACGGACGTAGTTAACAGGAAGGGCGGAGGTTTGGAGCTTGAAGCGGAGACCGGAATGCCATACGCGGTCATAAGCACGGTCGAGGTCCTGGGAGAGGAAGATTGTGGAGTGACGGGAATTAAGCTGTTCAGAAAGGAGATGAGTGAGGTGAAGGAGAAGGTCGTCGGAAGAGGAGGATGGCAGTTTGCCAGGTTCAAGGAACATCAGGATACGGGAGGTTTTCCACAGGTCAGGGTAGTAGCCGGTGGACAGGACTACATTGTAGAGCCTGGCCAGGGTGGAGAGGAAAGAGACAGGAGCTTCACGAAGGTGACGGTAGGTGACACGATCGTGACCAGGAGCGGTGTTGCGTTTTGTGCGGAGTGTAGCAATGAGATCCTGTGTAGTGATAGGGGCATTGAGTTCCGTGTGTGCAATGTTGTCCAAGTACTGGAAACCAGGTGCGAGGGGAGGGACAGAGGTGTCAGTTCGATCGCGGACATCCAGAAAGAGGGAGTAGTCGAACTGGGGATCATCGGGGATGGAAAACACATCGGAGAGGTAGGAGGCAAAGTGATTAGCCTTACTAAGGGTGTCAGGGAACGGGTGATCATCATGGAGAAGAGGATAATCGGGGGAGGGTTTAGTTCCGGTGAGGCGACAGAAGGCTGACCAGAACTTGGATGAGTTGATAGGTAGGGTAGCATTTAAACGGGTGCATGTCTGTCGCCAGTCCTGGCGTTTCTTAGCCGCGAGCAAATTACGAATGTGTCGCTGGAGTTGCCAGTGGCGTCGTAGTGTGTCCGGGTCACACGTGTGGAGGGAGGCACGGAGGAGGACGGCCTGTGGGGGTAAGGTAGGACAGTGGGGGTGGATGGCGACAGTAGGGATGTGGGCCTCCACGGCCTCAGACAAGGTCTGCTGGAGGAAGGAGGCGGCACAGGTTACATCGTCAGGGTGATTGTAGGTGAAGGGGTGGCTATCGACCTGGGTGGAGAGGGTATCTCGGTAGGCATTCCAGTTGACACGGGAATAGTCATAGACGTACTTAGGGGGAGGGTCATGACGAGGGTTGGGGCGGGGACGACGACCGTCTGAAACGGTGAGGAGGACAGGGAGTGGTCGCTACCAATAGGCTCCAGGACATCCACCGTTATGTGGCCAAGGAGGTTGGGGGAGGAGAGGATAACATCGGGAGTGGAGCTGGATTCGGGACGGGTGTGCTGGGTGATGGGGATGAGGTCGCCTTGAAGGGAGGAGAGGAACCGATGCCACCGCCGTAACTGGGTGGCGGAACGACTATGGATGTTGAGGTCGGCGGCGATCACGTAGGAGGAGACGGTATGGTCCATGTGGGAGAGGAAGTCGAAGGGAATAGGGGCGTTAGGGCGGACATAGATGGTGGCGCAGGTAACGGTAAGGCCGGGGAAGAAGAGACTAAGGATCAGGTGTTCGGTGGGGTCGGGAAGGAGAGGTTGGAGCTGAATGGGGATCTGGCGGTGGTGACCAATGGCAACTCCACCACGCGCAATCGGGGGGGGATTATTGCAGCGGTGAAGGAGGTAGGGCGGAGTGTGGACGGTGTGGTGGGGTTGGAGGAAGGTTTCATTGAGAGGAAGGCATCCACGCGGTGGGTGGCAAGGGCGTGCAGGAAGAGGTTCTTGTTGGCGGGAAGGGAGCGGATGTTGTTGAAAAGGATACGGTGCTGTCGCGCCATGACAGGGATTTAGACGAGGGTGTCAAGATGGGAGAAGGTGAAATTGGCTTGGTTGTTGGAGTAGGTGGCATACATTTTTAGGTGGAAAACGAAACGGGCGGCGAGGGAGATCAGTTGGAGGGTGTGGGGGCGCTGAAAAGGATGAACATTCTGAAGGACGATGGTGAGGAATCTGATGATGTCCTCAGCGGTAGGGGGTGGGCGAAGGGAATTGCCGGGAGGGGTGGGGGCGTCCAGAGGGCAGACAGGAACGGTGAGTTCAGGAGTGGTAGGAGGGGGTCGGGCCTTACATTTCTGGGAGCAAGTAGGATGAGGGAAGTTACGGGTATAGCGGGAGGGGGGGACTGGAGATTGGGGCACTGCCGTAAGAAGTGGGCTTGACTACAGTGCAGGCAGGTGGGGGCCTTGCGGCACTCAGATGTCGTGTGTGCATTATACCACAAGCACCTCTGGCAGCAGAGGGATTGAGGAGGGGAACGGGAGGGGTCAACTTTATAACATTGGTTAAAAAGGAGGGCACCCTCCTTCAGGAGACGGTCTATGGAGGGGATGTGCTCGGAAAAGACCCGCATAAGGAGGGTGAGGCCAACAGAGTTGTGGATGCGACGAACCGCATGCACCTCCAGATGACGATGTGCCTGAAGCTCCGCCAACACCTCCTCCTCCGTGATCGTCGGACTAAACCGAGTGATCACGGCAGTGAGGGTCGGCGGGCGACGTGGGGATTGGGGTTGGCAGGAGGGAGGCGGGGAAGAAGCAGGGGTGAGGGAGGCATTAGGGCCAAAGCGGGTGACAGGGATGCGGGAAAGGAGGTCTGTGTGGAGGGTAGGGCTGGGGGGGGGGGAGATGAGCACCGAATCACGGCGAGGAGTGAGGAGGGAGATGGGGGCACCAGGAAAATTCTGGTGAAGGAAGAGGGTGAGGTTCCGGGCTTCAAGATGGGAGGGATCAGGAGAGGAGAGGAGGTAGTGGTAGGAGGAGGGGGTGGAGGAGGAGGAGGAGGAGGAGGAGGAGGAGGAGGAGGAGGAGGCGGCAGGGACAGGTGGGGAGACATCCATGGCATCGTGGGTGGGGGAAAGGGGATGAGGCGGAGCCTTTTTGGGAGTAGAGGAGGCAGGGGTGTCACTGGGGCGCTTGACGACGGCGGCGGAGGTGGTGTGGGTGATGGCAGCGATTGGAATGTGGCGGGTAGTGGCAGGTCCCGGTGCTGGAGTTGGCGCCGGAGATGGTGAGGGCGATGGTGATGGCGAAGGCGATGGTGAAGACGATGACGATGAAGGCGAAGGGGAGAGTTGAGCGTGGGCCGTAGCCCTCCGGGCGACCACCCTAGTGGGGGCCGCAGAAATGGTAGGAGCAGAGGGAGGGAGTGGAGGGAAGGGATCAGAGGAGGCGCAGGAGGGAGGAGTCGGGGATGGGGCGACAAATAGGGAGGGAGATGGGAGTATGAGGAGTGGGGGGATGGACTGAGGGGGGAGTGATGCGGCACACCACGTGATAGTGGTGGCAGCGGCGGAGGGGGAGGTGTAGATGATGGCAATGGTGGTGGCTGTAGATGATGTGGTGGGGGTTGACATTATGATAAGGGAAAACCACAGGACAAGTCGAAGCAAACGAGAGACGGGCAGGGCGACAAGAGACACAGAGTATAAGGGGACGGAGAATGGCGAAGGATGAAGGAGACTGGGGCCGAAGCCCCACTCTGCTGTCGCCGGCGGGGGGGGGGGGGGGGGGGGGACCCGGCTGGCTGGCCGGTGGGGACGCCTCCGCCGCTGCTGCTGCTGCTGGTGGTGGTGGTGGTTGTGGTTGGTGGTGGCAGCTAGGACCAATGCTGGCTGCGACCGCTGGTGGCTGCTGGCGGGGACCGCCGCTGGCTGCTGGCGGGGACCGCTGCGGGCTGGCTGGCTGGTTGGCGGGCTGGCTGGAACCTGCAACACCTATCGCTTCGATTGGTACCGTAATAGCACAATCGAAGGGCGGTATTCAAACGAATTACCGCCGGAGATCTGCTGGCTGAGCGAGAGGCAGGCGCTTAAGCGCTCGATCGGGGACACCGCTATTGGCTGCTGCAACCACGTGTTCCACTGTGGCGGCCTCACACTAAACGAGGGCCAGGAGGCGCGCGCCCCCACGGCTTACGGCGCTATGGTGCAGAGACCTCTACGGGTCTTCGACCTCCATGTCGTCTGGCGCGGATTCAAATTCCGCGGCGCGCGGTGCTAGACTGCGCCTTATTTTTGAAGACAGATTTTTTCTTTATGTTACCGGCTGTCATGGTTTCACTGCTCGAAAAATGAGTTGAATGCAATATTGGAACCGTGAGAAATCGGGAAGCCGTGTCCCCCAGGACCCTACATTTGGAAAAAAACGAAAAATCATATAAAAATCTCATTCAACTTTTATCTAAAAAAAATATTACGCTGAAGTAACGGATTAACCAGGTAATTCCAACTTACTTATTAAATTTGTTTTATTAACTCGAATCATTCGAAATACTCTTGTACTTAACAGTCGTTGGAGGCAAATATGATAAGAATTCAGATTTTCTTTTTCACATCCTTACTTTTGGATAAAGTCTCTTTTTATGACCTGGAAAGTTACGGCGATATTCCGATGAAACGTGAAGTACATGCTGCTGCTGATTCTCGTTTTTGAATATGATTTATTGTAGCCATCCGTGAGATTTACACTTCTTGCACATTTCATTTTATTGACTAAGTGAAGAAAATTGATGAAATATTCAATTTCATACTACTGCGAAGGATGTGTATGAACGACCTTGTCACTCAAGACAACTCTGGTCAAGAACAGACTTCCTTTAGTATAAACAATTTGTTTGATCCTATTAATAATGATATCTGGGCTTTGATCGACTACTATTTGGATCCCTTTAATATTATCGTCTCATGGTTCAATGCATTTATTATTTTCGTTTTGGAATCACAAGACAAATTAGGAACACGTAATGCAAAGGCAACAGATTCAGGGGGTAAGTACCGCAAATGAAACACATATACGGAGCTTTGGCTGGCAGAGAGCCACACTTCGACAATCACACTGACAAGGAAAATAGAGATATCACAAACTGCATTCTATTCTTTTGATAAGTGTAAGTCGTCTCGGAACACATACATTTTCAAGCAACAAGTGGCTTTCACCATCCAGCATGCATGATGGACAGCCCGTGGAGCACAACATACACTGCGTCTACGACATGGTGCTCCGCCAAGAAAGATTGCATGTAATAATAAAAAATCCGTATAATCCTCTGTAGATTGCTGTTCTCCCAAATTATCTCCAACAAAATCGAGTAATGGGCACACTTGAAACTGATCCAAGTGTTAGCTGACTTCTCCCTATTGAATTCCAGCTTTGTATTCATTAACAACAGTTGCGGACCAAATGTGAATTTTTGTGAAGATTGTAAAGACCTGTGTTTCTGCAGCTCATCTGATCCTCAAAAACACCTTTGAAAATGATTTCATGTATTTGATGCCTGCAAGGCAAATACTAGTAGTCTTTTTGTACAATATTTTCAGTCAATAAACACGCACCACTAAAACTTCGAGTATTTGATGCTTTGTGTAAAAAAACTAATGTTTTAACCTAGGAGTGAAAATACCATTTAGGGAGACTTCCATTCGCAGCTGTAGAGTTCTCTTTTCCAGTTGCAGATCACAATACGGGCACACTAAGAAATTGTTCAAGCCACAATTTGAAAAAATCCGTTTTTCTACTGTATCCTTGCTTATTAAGGTTGGCAGTAATCGCCGGTCCCAGTGGACGGTAGCAGACTGCCACTTATTATCTTTAAATTAGTTCCTAACTTCAGGAAGTTCTTTCACGCTAAATTTCTCCCGGGACTTGTGACCAGAACTTGACAACAAAATGTCGTTATCCTGACCCAGCGCCTCGATTGTAGCTATCAGGATGTAAACAGATTTTGTTTCACTGATCTCATGCTTACCAAAAACAGCTGCAGGCGTGGGAGTTACTACACCTTGGCGTCCTCTTTTTTACTTGTATTAATTGATTTTTTGAGGCGGTGTTATCAGTCTGCGCTCCTGGACTCTCCTCGAATTAAAGTAACTCTGATTCAACAGTACTTAAACTTGATGTCACTAATTAGGCAAGTTGGTCTGAGAAAAGATGATAAAAATTCTGATCGATAAAAAGTTAAACGGCCGAAATTGGAGTAGATTTAACAGCATCGCATGAATCATAGATTTTTTCTTTTATTATTTATTTCAAATTTATTTATCTCTTAAATTAATAGATACATAACTTGCTGAATTATTGAATTTCGTGTTCGCTTCGCCTCGCCTCTTCCCAGCTGCCTCTGCTCTCCTCTCTTTGTGAAGTAACTACTGATTGATTCTTCGCATTATCCCTCACCATCCTTTCAATGATGGGTTGGTGAGAAACTATTTACCTGCCCAATGGCAGTGATATTAGCTTGTGATACGTCTCATTCTCGTCAAGATCTGTTTATTTTCGGTTTTGAACGTCTGATGATCTTCCGAGCACTTTTTTTATAGTTGCCTCCATTGTTGATACAAAGCGTCTAATTGCGGCATAAAGTTTCTCAGCTCATATGTCGGAATTCGCTATTTTCCCAAATAAATCGTCGTCTTCGGTACAACTAGTGTGATACTTCGACACACAGTTAATGTACATTTCCGCAAATTATGAAAGAAAACTTTTAACGTTCATTTGACAGATGACAGTTTGCTTTCAGTTATTTCATGGGAGTAGGACGGAGTAAATATATTTTCTCCCTAAACGAACTGAAGATGACATTGTTCTTCAAACAAAGGCACCGAGTGAGGTATTGCAGTGCTTAGCACACTAGACTCGCATACGGGAGGACTACGATTCAAACTCGCGTCCTGCCATATGGACTTAGGTTTTCCGTGATTTCCTTAAATCGCCAAGGCAAATACCATGATGTTTCCTTTGAAAGGGCGCGGCCGATTTCCTTCTCCGTCCTTCCCCAATCCGAGCTTGTGCCCAGTCTCTAATAACCTCGTTGTCGACGGGTCGTTAAACACTGATCTCCTCCTCCTCCTCCTCGAAACAATTGCAGCCGTCCCCCGAAAATGAAAGAATACTAGGCTGGTCCGGTTTGGGTCATAATACGAAAGGGCTCGGTTCTCTCTACCTCTTTCTGGCTTCCTAAGGATCATCGACCCTTCGCGTCACCCAGTCAATGTGTTATATGACACCATATCGCATTCAGCTAAGAAGACTGAGGTAAAAAAAAAAACGCTTATATTCGGTAATGGATGAATATGTCATATAGAGATAATATTTTGCGAAGTTGATGGTTTTATTTTTATGAACTTTCTGCTTTTGAAGGTCCGGGGATGACTTTGGCCTCGGTCCTAATGAGTCCAGTTACTTGAAATAGAAACAAATTGTCGGTCGCACAAGTAAAATTACAACAACAATAAATGAAAGTGCCAATCAGAACTACCCTAGCGTACATATTTCAAATAATTCAGAATCAGTCTCGCTGCCTTCAGTGCGACTTATTACGACGTCCAAACATGGATTGGGAGACCGCCAGCCGGCAGTGTGTGAACACTTGCTGTCCAACGAAACAAAAAATGTGTGTTCAGATGTATGTGAATTCCTAAGGGATCAAACTTCTGAGATTATCGGTCCATAGAATTACAGACTACTTAAACTAACTTTATGCTAAGAACAACACACACATCCATGCCCGAGGAAGGACTCGAACTCCAGTGGGAGTGGCCGCGCAATCCGTGTCACGGCGCGAAGACCGCGCGGCCACACCGCTCGGCCCAACGAAACACCAAGAGGCCAGAAAAATTAAGACAAGCTCGGAGGAGACACCAACATTGTCTCCGTATTCGAGTGGCTATAGGTGGCAGATACTGTTTCTTTTTCACGCAGCAACATGTGCTAGTGCTTAAAATTCCAAACAGTAGCTTCATTCGTTTTAAAAGTATAAAAGAAATTTCTGCTTCAGTATCAAACTGCCTGCATAATAAAGCGCAGCGTGTCGTAGAGAGAAATTTACGGTAGTTACGTCTTATGGAAACCTTGTCACGAAAAGAACTACTGTGTCGCTGGCGATATTAGCAGCACCATGGAAATAGTGAAACTGGAATCTTGTTTGCAGCAACGGATAGCGGTCGACAATAGAAAAAAGTAGTCCAAGTTCTCAAAAGTTCGGCTAACGATTATCGATGGCGGAACTCTTTACCTCACACTTTAAACTTCTTTCTCCTTGTCTAATTTCAGAATTTTTCTCAAATAGCGCACGTCAGGCTCGTTATTGGAAACTGCAATTCATTTGAAGTGATTCATTCGAACTGCTCTCTCTGTTTCTTTCCCCAGAAAACTTCTGAGTTCTCTACCTCTGAAGTGATAGTCACTTGTTAACGAATGCACTTCTCCAGTAGCCTTACATGATTGCGTCTATTTAAGTCATCGTCGTAAGGGCGCTCTAGGTCGTGTGATTGCGCAGAGATATTATACTTAACTTCTTCTTTGTAAATTTAATAATAATTCCATTAAGTCATGGTACCTTGTTCGTTTTGAGTACTCATAACTATTTTTCAGTATCGGTGTACTCATTTCAGTGTCACTCATTTGTGCGTCTCCGCAGTGACCGTCCATTGGTATGGTGGTACCCTCAAGCGTGTGTACATTCTGAAATATGGAATTTAATATTTTGGCTGTCGGTCTGTTCTCTTCACTTTTAAAAGAAAACTAATCAGAGAGAAAGTGGATGGAAGACTTCGATTCCTTCATTAACTTTGCATGTGACCAGAACTAGCTACGATTTTCTAATTGATCTCCCACTTATTGTAGATATCAGGGGCCGGAATTCATCGAAGACTTTCGGTACAGTACGGGAACAGTGTTTTGCCACAACGGAGTGTCTACGAAAGGATTCAAAAATTCCGAAATGGTCGCACAAGTGTTACGCACGATGAAGGAGCCGGATGACCGTTTACCGCCGCAAATGAAAAAACCATTGAGCGTTCACGTGAAATGATTCTCTTACACAGACGATTAACTATTGACGAAGTAGCACAACGTCTGCAAATTAGTCACGGTTCTGCCTAAGAAATCATCCACGACAGACTTGGGTTCCGTAAAGTTTGCGCAAGATGAGTCCCAAAACAACTCACACAGCTGCATAAACAAACGTGCTTGGACATGTGCAAAAAACATTTGGATCGCTGTGGTAACGAAGGGGACAACTTCTTAGACAGGATCATTACTGGTGACGAAACATGGACCCATCATTACAAGCCGGAGAGTAAACGGGAGAGTATAGAATGAAAACATCCAAATTCGCCGTGCAAGAAAAAGTTCAAGACCCAATCGTCCGCAGGAAAACAGATGCTTACGGTTTTTTGGGGCGCTCAAGGTCCAGTACTGGAACATTTTGGGGAAAGGAGCACAACAATAAACAGTGTACGTTACAGTGAGATGCCTACTGCCAGGCTAAAGCCTGCTATTCGAAGCAAACGCCGAGGATATCTGTCAAAAGGTGTTGTGTTGTTGCACGACAATGCCCGTCCGCATACTGCTGCTCACACTGCTGAAACGCTCCAGAAGCTCAGATTTGAACTACTGGATCATCCTCCACATAGTCCCGATCTTGCCCCCTTCTGACTATCACTTGTTTGGTCCACTCAAACAGGCATTAAGGGACCGTCGATTTGCCTCGGACGAAGAAGCGAAAGAAGCGGTGCATTCCT